>NC_141689.1:2050441734-2051041734 GCF_964263255.1 Lissotriton vulgaris
TTATAAAAGAAACGTTTTTCTTTTCATATTTACTCAGTGAATTTTAAGCATTCAAAATGTATTTGTTTATTAAAAAAGAGGCTTCGGAAACCACTCTGGAAAATATGACCAGTGAATCGAACTTCAATGCTCCAGCATTTTTTCCAAACAAACCTGGTAAACCGGTCATGAAATGGCGCAGTTGGTACAGGTCTTTCGAAAACTATTTGATTGCCATCAATGGTAAGATGTTCGATGCTGAAAGAAAAACAGCAATTCTGGTTGGGCTGTTGGGGGTGGCAGGGCAAGACATTTTTTATAGTCTGCCAGAGTACGAACCACCACCAGTCCAATTTATTCCTTTAGATGAATTCCAGGAAGCTGTTAAACGATTGGAAAGACAATTTGATGAGGAGGAAAACATAATGGTGGGCAGACACCGATTCACTATGAGAAAACAAGCTGAAAGTGAAAATGTAGAGGAATACATAGCAGCTTTGAGAGTATTGGCAACCAAGTGTGACTATCAAGATAGGGTTGATGAGTATATACGCGACCAGTTAGTCTTCCACTGTTATGAAAGAAAAATTCAAGAGCGGCTATTAGCATGCAAAAAACCTACCCTATCAGAAGCTATTGACATTGCAAATGGTATTGAAAGATCATTAGAAGGGTCAAGGGAAATAACTGGATCTACAAACAAAAATTCTAATGTGTATTTAGTAAATGAAAAAAAGAAGAGAGATAATTTTTCTTTCAACAAATTTAAAGCACATCCAAATGTTAATACATCTCAATTTGTATGTTATAGATGTGGTTCTCACAATCACAAGGCTGATTCCTTGAATTGCCCGGCATTGGGGAAGAAGTGCACAAGATGTCTAAAGGTAGGGCATTTTGCGGGGGTATGTGGTACTTTTGGCCAAAAACCGATTTACGCCTACAAAGGTAAACTGCGTAGAAGAGTTTGACGAGAATATGTGTTCTAATATTGTACTTACTATGGAAGAGGAATACAAAAATATTAAAGGCCCATTAGGGGTGGCCACTGTAGGAGAAGTTCAACTTAACATTATGGCAGATTCCGGTTCGCCAATTACAATAGTTTCAGACAAGAAATTTCTTCAGTATTGGCCACAAGTGGACTTGAGCGAATCTGATGTCAATCCCAAAGCCTTCGGGGAATCAGAGATCAATATCTTTGGGTACTTTGAAGACATTCTAAATATCAAAGATAGATGTGTGAATACAAAAATATATGTCGCAGAACGCGGCAGAGACATTGTGGGATGGAGAGACTTAGCAAAATTAAAAATAATCTTGAAGCCTGGGGCCGAAGACCCCATTGTACTTGATGAGGGGTTTATACCTAGTATAAACGTGTCTGCACTAACATGCAATAATGAAAGCATAGCCACTATACTTAGTAAATATGACTCACTGTTTGAAGATAGAATAGGCTGTGTAAAAGGCTTCGTACATAAGATAATTCTAAAAAAAGATGCAGTACTTGTAAGACATAGAGTCAGGTCTCTACCCCTAACAGTCAAAAATGATTTAAAATGTGTTTTGGAAAGACTGGTCAGGGAAGGAATTATTGAACCAGCAGATTCTGCTGAATGGATTTCGGGGATAGTGTTGATAAAGAAGAGGAATGGTGAGTTCCGCCTGTGTGCAGACCTCAGGTCACTCAATAAGAATATTCTCGTAGATTGTTTCCCCCTTCCCAGAATTCAAGAGATCTTAGCAGCGACTGCAGGTTCTAAATTTTTTTCCCTTATCGACCTCAGGTCAGCGTACCATCAAGTTGAGCTTGATGAGGAATCCAAAGAGTTGACCACATTTATCACACCCCTGGGAGCTTACAGATATGTACGATTGCCTTTTGGGTTGGCGTCCTCAGCAAGCATCTTCCAAAAGCTAATGGAGAACATGTTTGGGCAGATGAAAGGCATGCAGAAGTTTCAGGATGACATTCTCATCCACGCTGAATCTGTAAGTGAACATAATGTCATTCTAGAGAAGGTACTTGTTAAGTTGAAGGAGAGGGGTATGACGGTTTCAAAGAACAAATGTGAATTTCTTAAGACTGAATTGGAATATCTAGGCCATGTACTTAGCCAAGATGGTATCAAACCCAAAATGAATTTAGTCAGGGCAATTTCAGAAGCCCCCAAACGAGAAGACAGAGATTCGCTAATATCTTTTTTGGGACTCAGCGAATACTATTCAAGATTTATAGAAAACTACACAGAACTAGTTGAGCCCCTGAGAGCTCTTTTGCGCAAAGGTGAGCATTTTAAATGGGAAGCAAAACATGAGGGATCCTTTGCAGAAATCAAAAAGTCTATTGTAAATGCTCCCACTCTAAAACCATTTGATACAAAAGGTACTAACATTATTACTGTAGATGCTAGCTCAGTGGGCATAGGCGCAGTCTTCACTCAGAAAGTCAATAAGCAAGTTCATTCAGTAGCGTTCATTTCACGCAGATTGACAGAGGTGGAGGAGAATTACAGTACCATCGAGCGAGAAGCGCTCGCATGTGTTTGGGCAGTGGACAAACTGAAAATGTATTTATGGGGGAAGGATTTTGAATTAGTTACCGACCACAAGCCTCTTGCATTTATGTTTGATGGGTATGGCAGAGGTAATGGTAAGGCCTCAGCCAGGTTGGTGAGATTACTGGCAAAACTGCAAGAATATAATTTCACTATCAAACACATATCAGGCAAGGACAATATTCGAGCAGATTTTCTTTCAAGATTACCCACTGAAAATGTCGAGGTACAGAATGAACAGCGACGGCTCGTGGAGGGAGTTACGGTGGGGCAGGAGGGCGGGGAGGGGGAGGTGCAGGGCGGAGGTTGCTAAAAACCGGCATATGGATAATTGCAGGTAAGTAAACAATTTAATTAATAAAACGAATTTCGTAGCTCGCACTGCATTGCATTTTGCGATGCAAGGCGCACTACGAAATTCGTTTTATTAATTAAATTGTTTACTTACCTGCAATTATCCATATGCCGGTTTTTAGCAACCTCCGCCCTGCCCCTCCCCCTCCCCGCCCTCCTGCCCCACCGTAACTCCCTCCACGAGCCGTCGCTGAGAATGAAGATGACACTGAGTGTGTAGTCTCATCCATATTCAACATAAATGTAACTGGAAATGCAATGTCAGAAAAAGAGTGGTTAGAAGCCATGAATACTGATTCTGTGTTAATGAAGGTTAGAGATTTCATGTCCCACAAGTGGCCCCCTGTTCGTAATTTGTCTCCTGAATTCAAAACCTTCTTCCAAGTGTCAGAGGAACTAAGTTGTGTTGACGGGTTTTTAATGAGGGGCGATTTATTAGTTCCCCCATTTAAACTGAGGAACAAATTGATATCTACTGCCCACAGTACTCATTTAGGTGCCACTATGACTAAAAAAAGGCTAAAGGAACAATATTGGTGGCCTCAGATGGACATTGATGTTAACTTATTTGTGGAGAAATGTATTGTATGTATTAGGTCCGAAAAGCACTGGACACCAAGAGTTCAGGAGATGCAACTGGTATCCAATCCCAAATTCAGCATAGTACAAAATTGCCATCGACATGGCAGGACCATTCCAAGTGTTGGACCGGGAATCCAGATTTCTCATCGTTATGAGCGACTACTACAGCAAATGGATATACCATAAGTTTGTCCCAACGACTGACTCAGACTCTGTCATTGACTTTTTGGACACATGTTTCTCCATTAAAGGAAGCCCACGCATACTGGTGTCAGATAACGGGAAGCAGCTTACTTCCAACAAAATGACAGAATTTCTTAACTCACATGGCATCAGGCAGGAGAAAACTCCCTTATACTCTCCTAAATCTAATGGGCAAATTGAAAGAGTGAACCGATTTATCAAGGACGGTGATCCAATTAGCTATAGCTTCGAATATTCCTGTAAAAAAATTCATCCAGGAAAGAGTACTTGTATACAACTCTACCCCAAATAGTGTAACAGGTTTTTCCCAATTTTTCTTAATGAGGGGAAGAAGATGCGATAATGACATTGTGCCTAAAATTGAGGGGTTTGAGTCAGGTTTACCCGATCCTGTGGTCATAAGTGATGAATAGATGCAAGTTAAGCAGAAGATCGTTGAGAAACAAGTCAAAGCTAAATGCTATCATGACAGGGTACACAAAGCTGTTAACAAAGAGTTTAACAAGGGTGATTGGGCACTTATCAAAAGACATGATGGACAACATAAAGGAGAATCCAAGTACTATAAACCCGAGGAGGTGGTTGAGGTCACAGAAAGTGCCATTTGTTTGAGATTTCTGGGGTGGTGCAACAAGAGCGACGCCATATGTTTGAGTAAAAGCCAGGCAGAATTATGGTTTGAGGGACTCAAAAACAAAGATCTGGGTGACAGGGAATTCTCATGGTTGAATACTTATTCAGGTGAAATCGATCAACAAGTTTATTTATCACAAAAAGAAGCGTGTTGTCAACCAGTTAACTATGACATGGAGGAAATGTTTAGAGATGATGAAAGTAATACCAGTACTGATGTTGTAGAGAGGCATGGCGAGGGCAGTGTGGCTGAGAGACAAGCCATCGCTGACTGTGTATCTGATCCCAAACCCAGTACTTCCAGTGTATCAGGTGAAGAAAGTGCCAAATGTCATGGAGTTTGGGAGGGTACCTGTACCCGGTTTGGGAGAATATCTAAGTTACCTGCAGGCCTAAAAGACTATGAGTTGTTGTAAATATTCACTTTTGTGTTTGATAAAAGGGAGATGTTGCAGGTCTAGTCTTCCTATTGTTAGCTTTCACTTTCCCCTTCCCGTTGCTGTGATTGGTCACTGTTATGACGTGCATTGGAATGTCATGTTAGTATTTATATGACGTACACCCCTGACCCTTGTACTCTGGTCGTCCTTCCAACAGCTGTTCCCTTCCATACGCAAGCTGGTTGTACTTGAATAAATACTTAAAGAATTACTTCTACTTTTAATTGTGTTATTGAACTTCATGGCACAACACAGAGCTATTAATACCTGACTACAATGTGCAGATTTACAAAGCCACACAATCTGAGCGGGCACCCGAACCCACGAAGAGCCCGTGAGTCACCAGCACAGTGCCAAGAAGCCACGCTGCATTACTGCTCTACCTGAACTGGCGTGTTGAGATATGTGCGGTCATGCTATTTGAAATAAAACGTTTATTGATTGTCATCGTCCCAGTACATGTTATCAGCTGGCTCTAACACTTGTGCCGAAGACACCCCTCGCAATGAGGCATTTGGCTAAATGCCCACATTTATGAACAAAGCTATAAGAAATTACATTGAAATTGGCAAACCAGAGACGAACTGAGCTACTAACCAAGTAATAATCGACTGCTTCCCTGAGAGCCGCAAGTTGGGAACATAATTCGCTGAATACACGCCATAAAGCTTTGTCGTAGGCTTAATAAAATGGCAAAGGATTTCAAACCAAAACGCGTTTGGCCTTTATACGATGTATCTCGCACGACCTATAGCTTTAGAAGGCGGGGCTCCTGTCTACGGCACGACCAATGTGCAATTGGCCTCTACTCTCTCTCCACAGTAACCGCACTTTTGTCATTTCTATAGCTAGAACTGTAAGCCGGGAGGGGATCAGCCACCATCCCAGCGTTTTTCTTTTCTTTCCTTTCTTTTAACCAGGGTGGGAGTGCATCTGCCACCCCCACGAGATATAAGGTGATTGTTTTCATTTGAAAGACAAGATGCAGGGCCGTGAGTCCGTGAATGAAAGTTTACAAAATGGATTGTTAATCATTTGAAGCGTCGTCCAAGCTGAGAGCATCTGTGGTCTTCCCCGCCTTTATCCTCTGGATTGAAGCCACTGCAAGAAAAGAAGGAAGCTGGCAGAGGTTAACACCCGGGCTTTTTACCTTGCCTAATGTTAGTGCTATTTGCCCCATAAGTTATCTGTTTCTACCCCTATCTGCAATATTCCGCAAACATCATTTCTGTATAAATGTCATTTCGCAGTGGCAAGCTTTGATGACCATTTTTGATTCTCCAAATGAATTAATGAAGAAAATGCTGAACAATGTCAAACATTCACCCCAGTACAGAGATCTGAGCCTAACTTCATCGTTATTTTCGCACATCATGCCATTCCAGTTTAAACCCAGCCATATGTGAATCAGTCGAGACCCTGCTCCCTATGGGAACAGTCCAGCCCAAACTGTCAGGTCAGGACTTCCCTTGACTGGAAACAAACCTCCTAGGACCGGTTTCTGAGTATCACTACTCATCAGCCAGGCTAGCTCGACTCCAGTGTCATGGCGAACACAGGAACACGTCTGGGCATACCTACCCCACTCGGGGTGACAAATGCAAAAATAACATTTGATGGACGGAATGCTGATCAATGTCAAACATTCACCCCAGTACAGAGATCTGGGCCTAAATCCTCATTTTTTTTCCCCATGCCATACCAGTTTACACCCAGCCACATACAAATCAGTCTTGACCAGTCTCCCTATGGGAACAGTCCCCAACAAGCTCCCCCCATAGATATCACCAGTGAGCTAATAACACACTGAGCCATTTGGTTAGACTTTTTCCTCAGTCGGATCAATGGGCTGCACTTAGTAGGCCATGGTGAAGTTAGAGTGGCATCGACAACACTGATGCACCACCATGTCTTAGTAACTCCTGGCAGTCTCGATAAATAAATGAATGAGGACCTCACCCAATTGAATTCTACCCCGGTCGGACTACACAGCAAAAGAACCAGCACTGCCTCTACTCCTCATGCTGCTAAGCTGGCTTCACAAGCTAAAATACAGCGAATCTGCATATCACTTGTTAAAAGCAAAACGACAATCATAAACATTACCTGCGCCATCTTGTCTGGTGGAAGTTCCTATGTGCACATAAACTGCAGTCATTCTGACCGACCGCAGCCATTTTGTATTCTGTTAGTCACCTTTGTTTCACCCTGCCCTTACTAGCATCCCTCTGACCAACCTGGTATGTGTGCTGGGGGCTATAAACTCTATTGCTACGACGAACATCAACATCGCTTGCTGCCACAAACTCATTTTTCCTCTCATCTCTGTTTACAGGCAAACCCATGGACACTCTTACACAAACAGGCTCCAAATACCAAACAGACTCTTGCAAACATGGTTTTTTGCACTCCACACAGCAAGACTTGTTTTTGCCAACAATGGGACCTATTTTTATCAACAGAACAGACTCTTAGATCTGGCCGGTCCCACATTTTTTAGACCCTGAAGCAAGGTCCAGCTGCAAGATAAAATTGTCTGTTTGGCCTGGGTGGGATGATGAAACAATGTTGGGCTTGTTTGACAACCTGCCCGGGGCAGGGACTCAAGCTTGTGTAACCATGTTGATGAAAACAAATGCATTCTGTCAAACCTGTATAAAAGGAAGAGCCAAAGGTGTTGCCGGCAGAATACCTCCCTGAGACATCCCTGTTGTCTGCAGTTGACGTGGTCTCCTCTTGAGAGTAATAAACATTTTTTCTTGTCTTCCAGTTCCAGGGCTTGCCAGGGCTTGCCTCATTATTTTGGTAATGAACCCAAGGTGAATTAGAGGTGGGTCCTTAGAAGACTCGCTGCTTTGGCGATGAACTATACACCTGCCTAGACCCTTCCACAATGTCTGCTGGCACCGTGACGGTCACCCGAAAGCTCTGGCGGTGCATTTTGCTGCTGCCGCAGGCTGGCCAAACCTCCAGATATGTCATTCAACTTCTTATGACCTTGTTGCCACCATCTTAGCGAGGTGCACCCACCGCAGACATAACCAAGCATTGGCATAGCCAATAGGTCTCACCTTTGGGACCTTATAAGGGATTAGCCAAGCAACAGTAAATGTTATTGCACCAAGGATATTGTGCCGCATAAATAAATACTTATAAGGTCCCAAAGGCGAGACAAATTGGCTAAGCTAATGTTTGATTTCTATTGTCAAAGGATTCTATACCTGACCCTCACAGACACCTGGGGACACCAACACCCCCAAGAGCCTAACTATACGTTTTACTCTAACGTCCATAAGACGTATCACCGACTAGACTACTTCTTAGTCTCTCAGTCGCTACTATCTAGACTGAATGACTCTAAGATAGATGCTGGGGTCATTTATATCATGCCCCTGTTTTGCTGACTTTAAGCCCAACTGTCCCATAATGGCCCATTCCCAGACCATGGGTCATCAATGAAGTCACGCTTCGCGACCCAGCTCTACACAACTGAATCAAAGATATTATCGAACGCCACTTTCCTGAAAATGTTCTCAATGTTCAGAAAGGGAGAGGACAGAGAGAAAAGGACATCTGCAAATAACGAGAAATTAAATTTACCAAGGATGGTGTGCAAGACCAACCTCCGGCCAAAGGGCTGATAAGGGTTGCCCTTGGTAGGTGAGGAGAGCAAGATTCAGGACAGGATAGTTGACCTCTCTAGAATACCGACGGTTGCGCCGCACCCCTCTCTGACACTCTCTTCCTCCTCGAGATTCTTCTGCGATCTTCTGATCTAACCCAATTAAATTAGGATAGAAAGTTTTGCTTCAGGTTCTGCATTCGGCTCTTCATCAGCATCTCACAGCATATCTCCAAGCAACAGCATCTCCTGCAGCATCTGTGTCTGAGTCTCTTCACTCCTCTCTAACCAACTAAAGCTATCTTAGTTATACCTTTTGTTCTTCATGTTCCACCCACTAAAGTTTCAATATCGTAAAAATACGAAATATGATTGGCCAGGCAAGGGGGAAGCTCCATCCCACCATGCTTACATGTCATTAAAATTAGTTCAACTATTGTTCGCAAACCCATCCCCTTAATTTTTTATCATTAATGTAGTTCTCATACATCTTTTAGTTCACTTTAAAACAATTTATTAACATTCTGAAAAGGATTCCTCTTCGTTGAACTTCTCACCATCCTTCCCATTCTTTTAACACTCAATCTTGGGTGCCTTTCAAATGTCCAGTCATTCCCTTCATGGCTTTACTTAATGGGCATGCACAGGCTTTGCATCACTCCATTCAATCCAGCTATGCAAAAGAGGCCCAAATACTAGTGATAAAGTCAGAAAGACAAATATTAATTTCACAAATAAAGTGGTCACAATGTAGACCACCGACCTCTACTCTGTTCCCCTTTACTTATTAATACTTTCCCTGCATTACCATTAGTAAGATAGCTTGTTTTCGTTTCAAGTAAGCAGATGCCATGCACGAGAGTCTTCAAGACTCCATTTTAGTATCTTCTGCTCATGCGCCAGAATTTCCCTCCAAGTATTAATACGTCAGCATGCACACAACAGTTCCCCGTTTAAAGCGGTATTAGTCCATCTTCATTGTTATCCGCATTAGTACACACATACGCAAGCTTCAGGAACCCGCGTGTTCCTGTGGTGCGTATTAGTCATTCACGATACACGAGTGGTGTGGCTCACTGGTTAGAGGCGGCAGACCCGAGAGCAAAGGACGGCCCGGGACCAGGGTTCAATTCCCGACGCGGCAAGGTCGTGGACCAGGGTCAGCGGACTTGATAATTCTCATCTCGGTGCCTGCTCTAACCAGGGATCACACTCGGCAACTCTGGGCATTAGCTTGCCTCATCTCCACAACGGCCCCCCACATACGCCGGGGATGCCTGGTTTCACCTTGGAGATACCCACTAGGGACCATCTCACAGGGAAAGCCAGGACGGGTTCCCCAGCGGTCTACTGCGCAGAGATACTCCTTCGGGAGTCGATTCTAGCGCATTACAAACCCACAATTCATTAATTAATTAATGAGTAATAACCTTGTTAGTGTGTTAATGAGTGGATCGTATCCAAGCAAGTTTCTTTTCCACGAAACCTTGCTCCATCAATAGGACACCTCCATGTTACATCTGCCTCCATTTATGCTCCTAATGAACAACAGGAAAACTTTATTGAGGGGGCCCTGATGCAAGCGCTGCAATCCCCAGATACAGCCATTTTTGTGGAAGGTGAGCTAAACCTCATTAGGAACAATGACATGGACTGGTCAGGCTAGCGCTTCATTCAAACTGGGGGTTTCTCAGCTGGAGTTTTGAGTTGGTTGAAAGAGCCAGTGTGGTCTGGGAGATATGTGAAGGCAATCCCTCCCTACTGCTAAAGACTACACATTTTACTCCAAAGCCCACATAACATACACCCGCAACACAGTCATTCCTAAGCCCAGCAAAGATAAAACACTGTGTAGCTCATACAGACCTATTTCCCTTTTCAATGTGGGTGCCAAACTGTTCACGAGCATCCTAGCACATACACTCAATCATCTCATGTCCGGCTTGATCGACTCTGACCAGGCAGGCTCAATTCCAAATAGGGACTGTGGAGATAACACTAAACGTATCCTCTACCTCATTGATAAAATCCACTGGTCTAAGAAGGAGGCACTGCTTCTTACCATTAATGCAGAAAAAGCATCCTACAGAGTGCATTGGCCCTACTTATACGCAACTCTGAAGCATTTTGGCTTCAGGGACAAGTTTTCCCAATGGATTCAGTGTCTACAGCTCCTCCCAGGTCACAGTGAGGGTAAATGGGGTGCTGTGCAGTCCCTTTCTCATTCAGAGGGGAACGCAACTAGGCTGCCCGCTCTCCCTTCTCTCCTATTTGACCTTTACATGGAGCCACTAGCCCACACATTTCAGACAGCCCCCAACATCACAGGCATTCCCTTCAGAAGGACTATGCACACTATCAGCCTCTATGCCGATGATGTTATTGTAACACTCACTGAGCCAATCTCATCACTACCTGCCATTGTGATGGAACTTCGCCACTTTGGGGCCATATCTGGGTTCAAGGTCAATCTCCAAAAATCCCAAATACTTAACCTGTCAGTTTTGCACGCTCCATGAAGAGCACCGTCACACCGCATTCCACATGCAATACCCACTGAACCATTTCGTTTAACCGAATAAAAATAAACTGTGGGCTGGTGGAGGTAAATTGTATTCAGTATCTACAAATCCGCCAATCAAAACACATGGTGAGAGGCCTCTGACACCCTTTTAGAGATGGATATTTCTTAAGCGGGATGGCAAACGACTCATCACTGAAATCTATGCTCTGTTAAGACAAACGCCCCACAAGATACGATTGCAAGGCTGAGAAGATGGGAAGCAGATCTGGGCCGCACTATCAAGCACAAAGAATGGGAAGATATCTACCGGCACAATATGGCTGTGAGAAGTTGGTCTGGTATATGATGTACACTAATTAAAGTGGGCACCTTGAACCTGTCAAAACAACCCTTATGGTGATTTAAGAGGTGGTCAAAGATAACCTTAGAAAGCTATCCAACTGGTAGCTGTAGAAAACAGCCTTCAGGCTTAGTCTTTAAGGAATGTTAAGCAGCTTGTTTTACCAGAATGCAACCGTATTGTATTGGTTAAATGAAAGGAGAACCACATAGTAGTTATAATAATATATATTTATTATTATAACACTTCTTAAATATCTCACAGTATCTGATATATGCAGATAAACACAAAGCACACAATACTGTAGCACAGAAACAATCAGAAACAATCATAAGTAGCACTTATAAACAGTGGGCTCCCTTGGAGACCAAACCATATACTAAAATAGTGGTATAAGAACCACAAATCGAGTCAAGACAGTGTCTAGAGAGTGTAGAATTGCTGGGACTCCAAGGAACCACCCAAGGTGAGTAAGTAGCGACCCACGGAGGACGGGTGCAGTGTGAGAACACAACAGCATGCTATGTGCAATTCAATGGGAGAGTCCCGGTCGTAATTTTACAGTTAAAGGACCCTTCCCAGTGGATTACGAGGAAACCCTTTGGAACATAGAAGGTTGGAGAGCCACTCCACCCATGGATACCAGAGTTACCTATCCCAGGGAAGCCGGGTACATAGGGCTGAATTGGCATCAGAAACCGCTGTAGTTCTCAATGGGAGGCTTCAAAGAAATGCCACTGTAGGAAAGAAGAAAAGTGTTCGGTGTAACCCACCGGTGGATTCTTTTTTTTCCTCTGTTTTTATTAAACAATAGTGATGGTACAGTGGCGGGCCACATAGCAACACAGTAGTATTGTACAATGACAAAGGCACATAAGCATACACACATCTTAAATCTTGACTCCAGACAACATTAGTTAGTAAGAAGATCAATGTCCAAGTCACGTTTCCGCAGTTCAACTGAGGGAGATATACAGAGTTCACCCCGTGATGTATTCCATTTCGCCCACTTGTGGTCCCATTTCGCTGCACAACCTCTATGCTTAAATACATCTTTTTCTGCAATCATAGCATTATCCATGTCGTTGGCCCAAAACGTGGGCAAACCCCCGATTCCCCACCCCTGAGCTATATTCTTCATAGCAAGGACAAATCCTAGGGACACCCATGTGCGTTCTGTTTGAGTCAAGTCAGTAAATTCCCACACATTCAGTAAACAGAGTCATGGGGAGTGGTCGGTGGCTTTCCCACTGACCCTCTCTATTGCAGAGACAATTTTCACCCAAGAAGGGTGGAGTAGTGGACACTCCCAGATCGTGTGGAAGAAGGTACCCTCAGCTGTGCACCCTCTAAGTCTGTTTCCCACAGTTGTCAGAGACATATCAATGGATCAGGTTATTTTTTTTTTTTTGATTGCTTTATTTCGATATGCAAATATCATAAAAGCATTACAAAAATATAAAACAGCATATCATGAATGTGACTGTACATTTAGAATAAAAGGATAAAAACACATTTGATCAGAATAAATTAAGTAAAAAGGAATTAAATTGATGTAGACAGTCTTTTTAGTCGAATCAACCAAGCCCATTTTAAAAACTTGGATACGGCACAGACAATGGGAGGGGCTGTGTTAGTTAGTAAAATCCGGAGGGCGACCAAGTACTGTCGAGTGCCCAGTTCTCTGCAAATTGGTTTAAGCCAGCGTGATCTAGTGCGCACGTAGTCCAGGCATTCAAAAAGAAAGTGTGACACAGTTTCAGGTTTGTCAGAACATAGGGCACAATAACGTGATGCTGGCAGGGACTTATTCCACCTGGAGCAAAAGTCGGCAAGGGGTAGGGTTCCTAGTCGGAATTTAATGTATAAAGTCCGGTCCATGGCGATGGTAATGAAATCCATATAGGGCTCAAAGGAAACAACGTCTTTTATTTTCAAGTATGCTGCGATGGCATTGCAGTGACACTGATTACTGATGCGCTTCAAGGAAACCCATTCCCAATATAGTTTTTTTAGGGACTCCTTTGGGGGGGCTGAGTGATTGGACCAGCAAGACCCCAAGCCTATGTCCCCTAACAGATGTTTGATGTCCCTAAGCCATTTGATCTTCTGCCAGCCATCCGAGCGCATCACCTCGGCTAACCCATCAGCATAGGATTTTAATTCCGGAACCCTCCACAAGCGAGCCCAAAGCAAGAGAGGGCGAAGGCAAGCCTGGTCCCTAATTGCTTTGCAGCCTACATCCATTAAAACCGGGATTGTCGGAGTACTCATCGGAATGGCAAGAAGGTCCTTGATAAATTTGTTCTCTGCCTTACTTAGAGACTCCATATTGCCTAGGCCCCACAGTTCGGCTCCGTAAAGTGACGCAGATACAGCACGGGCTTTATAAATGTCTATTAGCGGGGCTACACAATGTTTTGTTGAATTGCTGTATTCCTTAAGGAGGGCCCCCCCCACCCTTTTATGACCAACTGTCATTTTGTTAATGTGGGCGGTCCAGCTCATAGCATCGCTCAGGCGGATTCCCAGGTAGTCGAATTCTGCCACTCTTTCAAGGGGGATAGAGTTCAAAATGGGTGGACGGCCAAGTTTGCGGGGGGGTGCATGATTAAATACTTTGTTTTGTCCACATTGATGACGGATCAGGTTATAGGTAAGCAAAATCGCTTTACGTTTTAGGGCGTCTGTCAGGAGTCGGTCTTCCAGTGGGGAGGCCTCGGGTAAAGCCCCACCGCTGGCAACAACAGTGGTGAGTGCATGTCGGATTTGGAGGTAACGGAATGCATAAGACACAGCTAACTGATATTCTTTTTGGAGAGCTGCGAATGAGACCATAGAATTTTGTTTCCAAAGGTCCCCCACCGAGGAAATCCCAATTAAGTCCCATTTGTCAAAGCCCGGACACCGACTCAGTATGCCGAGTTGCTTGGATTCCCATAAGGGAGTGAGCAATGTTAATTTCTTGTGCCACCCTAGTTTCTTTGTTGCAGATTGCCAAAGTGCAACTTTGTGGGCCGTGGGGCCGGTGAGGTACTGTGGATACTGGAATAGAGTGCGCATTGGTACCCTCCCCGGGTCATTACACATCTGTCTGTGTGATACGCCGGCTTGGACGGTGGAGCGAAAACCCATTGGTTAACCACTGAGAACTGAGAAGTCCAGTAGTATTGTTTCAGGTCAGGCAATGTAATTCCTCAGTCGTACCACCCTCTGGTCAGTTTATGCATTGCGATGAGGCTTTTCCCGTCCCACAGAAGAGTTTGAAACTCGCTCTTCACACTGGCAAAATAAGCATCTGTGACTCTATGTGGGGTGTTCTGTTATACATATAAAAACCGAGGAAGTGCCAGCATTTTGAACAATGCCGCTCTTCCGAGCAAAGTGAGGGGCAGCGTCCGCCAGTGAAGCACGTCTTTTCGAAGCCTGGTCAATGGGGCTTTAAGGAGTGTGCCGGGTGTGGCGTGCCGAGATACCGGAAGACCACAGTAGCGACTGTTATAATGGTGTCTTTGGGCAGCCGCGGTACAGGGCCCTGCACATAAATAAAACAGACTTTGTCCAATTAATAGTATATCCTGAATGTGCACTAAAGATTGCAAAGATATGCAAAATCATGTGGATAGAGAACCAAGGAGCCGCCACGTATAACAGGACGGGAAGTGTGTTGGTTAACTACCACCTGGGCTGATGGACCTGTGTATAATAATTTAACCCATTGTATAAAGTGAAGGCTGAACCCCAGACACTCGAGGAGTGCAAATAGATAGGGCCACTCAATGGTGTCAAACGCCATTTTAGCATCCTCTAGCATGGTGTGGGTTATCCCCATTACCCAGTGGAGTTCCGGAGGTTAAGGGCCTTGTTGCGGCAGGGCATAAAGCCTGACTGGTCTTAGTGCACAAGCTTTCGTATGACTGGGATTAGACGATTAGCCAATACCTTGGCCAAGATTTTAACTACAACGGTCAGCAACGATATAGGACGATAAGATTCACATCTCGTCACTGGTTTGCCCGGCTTATGTATGACAGCAATTGAGGCCAGCATCAAATCTTGGGGCAGCGAGCATGTCTGATAACAGTCCAAGTACATAGCCCAGAGAACAGGCATTATCTTGGAGGACACTAGCTTAAACAGTTCTATTGAGAGCCCGTTGGGGCCCATGGCCTTGCCCTACTTAATGCTGCTAATGGCAATCGTGAGTTTCTCTTCCTTAAGGTCACCCTCCAAAGAATCACTGTCCTCTGGAGTAAGTACAACCATCAGTATAGTGGCCAGGAGATCTCTGGAGTCTTGTAGAGTGGTTTGAGTGGCGGGGGAATATATGGAGGCAAAGTGGGAGGCGAAAGCCTCAGCAATGTGTTATGGATCTGTCACCCGTTCATCCGCGTCCATCTCGATAAGGGGCACCCCTCTCTGAGCGGTCTCCCGCCTCTCTAACCAGGCAACCATTATCACAATGGGGTGACCCAAAAAGTCGAAAGATCTGGGTTTTCAACAATATTCAAATACAATGGTCTTCAACCAATATTTTCACAAGAATTGATCAAATCAAAACATACTACAGAAATCCTTAAATTATGGGATATGTCTCACAGATCAACCCTATACAATCAATGTATTAATTCATATAGAATAAGGAAAGCAACAGCAATCATTACAAAATCAGGAGCAATTTTAATTCATTGCTTACATCACTATCTCTATATAAGAGAATATATAGGTTGACCAAAGCGAGCGTGCATAGGATAAAGAGTGTAGAGTGCTTAGTGAAAGAGATAGAAAAATAGAGAAACATACAAGTATATTTACAAATTTTTATGCAAAATACATCAGTTGTCACAATATAATTTTGTTTGTGTGACCTGGTCTGTGTAATGAGTTCTATACACAATTTTCATTAAGTGGAGACATTGCTTCCAAAAGTTATATTGCACCAGAAAATTATGTAACACAATCCAGGTAACCAAAAAAGAGCGTCGATGTTTCGACTCGTCTTAGAGCTTAGAGGTAAGTTGGACCGTGGCCATGCGAGTCTTCATCAGGACTAAAACATTGGGCAACCAAGGGAGTAGTGTGAGCCCTGAAAATGAAGTAAATATTTACATCAGGCTGTTGTCGTGGATTTGCCACTCGGCGGGGACCCATGCAGTCCTTGTTACCATTGTCACAGTGTCGTATATGGTTCCGTTTGCTGACGGTGCACCAGCCGTCAAGCCAGTCCCATGCATCTTCAAGCCTAGTAAAAAAAACACTTTCTCTTAGGATTCCACACGCAGCTTTGCCGGAAACAGCATGGCGTATTTAATGTCCTGATTCTGCAGTGCTCTCTTTACTTCCAGGAAACTACGACATTGTTTCTGCACTCGTAATGTAAAATCCGGAAAGAAAGTGATTTTGCTATTATCCATGGCAATCGGTGGGGCAGCTCTCGCTGCTTGGAGTATGGCGTCCCTGTCACGGAAGTTGAATACCCTTGCCAGGAGCAGTGGCGGCTCCTTCATAGGGGCAAAAGGGCGGCGACCCCCAAACCATCACGTCTCACTCTGCATCTAATTGCTACGATATTACAGCTTTTACATGAATGAAATGATCTCACCGATCATTTTGCTTTCATGTAAAAGCTGTAATATTACCCTGCACCACAAGAGGGCTCCCGGGCTGTATTGCGCATGCGTCAGGCGTGGGCTGTTACAGCCCGTCCTTTCACATAAGCAATACATATCTGACATGCTGCCCTAGCGGAAGGCAGTGCAGCATGTCAGATAATTGTAAATTGGAGCCTGTCAGTCATGCGCCCTTATGCCCCATCAGAAGCAACGGTAATGGAAAAGGACAGCCTCTCGTCCTACTTGAGCTTCTGATTGGGCATAAGGTTTTGAGCCTCGCTCTGGCACCCTGTTTGTTGAATCTGGGCACTTGGGCTGTTCAGAATCGTCATTCGTGATGTGCGTGCACCATGACAGTGCACCATGGAGTACAGATAATACCAGAGATAACGGTGTAGAGTGGACACTGGCCTCCTGATCTAACCTTCCACCAGAGTCTCGGACCCCGGCAGGATTTGTGTGATGGTGAAGCATTAACTTTTACTGTAAAACGCATGGTAGCTAGAGGGATATCTGTGAAAATACATGGATTAGACATTAACACTGCGGACACAAGGTAGGACATTGATTGATTATCAAAAGGCAGTACGGACGACAAGTAGTTAGGAGGGAGACGCGGGTGGCCTCAGAGCAAGAGCTTAGCACCAGAGAAGGAGGCCCTGGATTTTACTTAGACAGGGCCTCAAAGCGACTGCTACCAAGCCATACAGAGGGTTGAAATAAATACATCAAGGGCCAGTAACTAAATGTATGTGCGCGCAAAGGACTGAGTGTCTTTTCAGCCATGTTATTGCTTTTTGACCAGACTGAAAAACAGACGTCCTTTGCCGGTGTTAAAAAAGTGTGTCACGGTGCTGCTGGATGCATTACTACTTGCAGCCAGCCAATTCAGAGAATAAGTTACATTTCCAGGTAGGCACAGACAGCACTACTTGATCAAACTGAAAAGTAAACAGGTGTCAGAGCTAGTGCTGCCACCGAGATGAGTTGAATTCTTGTACACATCAGAAACAGAGCATGCTCGCATTGGCAATTGCCATAAACATTTTTGCTAATGATCCATTCTAACATGACTACTTTTCTAGAGAGTCATCTCTGCTGTATTTCGCTTGGAATTATTATGCTATCTGCACCGATAAACAGCAATTCAGGGTGAAAATAATATTAGTTTAATTTTTAGTCCGAGATAACAATGAATTTTTAATCCTGCACACATTATCTATAATGTTGTAATGCGAGATTGCTGACCCACACTTAGGAAACTTAACAGGATTTGCTTTTTTTAATTATACTGTGTATCCATCTTCAGATGATGTCATCATCTTGTTGTGAATTCTCTATGCTCTCTCCATGTTCTGCTGTTCTGTCAACATCAAATAGGTTCTATTTTGGCCTATGACCCCCAGGCAGACCCAGGAGTGTTTTTAGAGAGAATGTCTGATGTGAGTGATAAACTGCAACTACTCTGTGCACATTAATAATCCTGCATCCTGCAGGTTATCCTACTTAGGGTGTCTTTTTAAGGTTGTGTACTGCAAGAGGTTAAGTTATCTTGCTTCGCTTGCTTGTTTCAACATGAATCAGGCAGTACCGTCTCACCATTTTCAGAGTTCACCAGCTGCCACTGGCCAGGAGAGGCCTGGGCGGCACGCCAGGCTTGGACAGTCCGCCCGGCACCCGGTGCGCCCTTTCGATGGAAAAGTGCTTGGACAGCCCCTTCGGCTGGGGATGTTGCAATATCAGGTCTTCAACAAGCAGGTCCGCTTTTTGCCCATCGGCCTTTTCCGGCACACCTAGTATGCATACGTTGTTGCGTCGCATTCGACCTTCATAGTCGTTGAGTTGTCGTTCAAGCACATCTTGATTGGTTCGGAGTTCAGTTACTTGGTGCTTGAGGAGGTCCGTATCCGTCTTTAGGTCCTTGGTCGTGACTTCAACCTTGGTGATGAGCTCGGTCATTTTCCGCATGTCCGCTCGGATCAGGGAGACCTCTGAGGTGACAGTATCAATGTAGCCTTCCAGAGAGGTACTCACCGTCGTTTTGGCTGTAAAGATGTCTTGCATTGTGGGTTCCGGTGGCTCCCCTCCCGGTTTGGGGTTAGATTGTTAGGTCCTGCAAGGAGCCTTTATGGTGCACGGGCACAGATTGTGCTTTGGACGGAGAGGAAGACAAAGTCGGGCCCAGTCAAAGTCCAGAGTGTCCAGATGGTTAAAGGTCAGTGGTTTCTTGATCAGAATCTTGTTCACATCGAAACTAGGGTCCTACAGCCAGGTAAGCCCTTTTGTACCCACAGGAGAGGGTTGGACAGATTCAGGGGACCCTCCCACTGGAGGGTTAGGACAGAGGGGAGGTTACTCCCATGTCCTTTGTTCAGTTTCGTGCCAGAGCAGGAGCCAACGGCTCCCAGGACTGGTTTGAACTGGACTATGCACAGGGACACCAAATGTGCCCCTTGGGCAGACTTTCAGGCACATTGGGAGTGCACCCACCCAGCTCCAATACACTAAATCCTGTCTGGGAGGTGGTCACACCTCCCGGTGACAGGATGCCTATTGTGCTGCCTTTCCCTGCTCGAGCTTGGCTCAGCAGCAGGAGGGCAGAAATATGTCTCTGGTCGGCAGCAACCATTTTGTGCTGTCCGGGTCGAGAAGGCTGGTACTGGGAAGACCAGGGACCCCCACAAGCTTGCTTCTGAAGGGTGGAATCATACCTCCCACAACGGTTACCGGTGTGTAGGTATGATTCCAAAGTGTTCGATACCAAACACGACATGGTTTGTTGCAGTAGTTTTCGAGAATGCACCTCTACCTATGTCTGGCTGTGTCACCGGCAACCCGGTAGAATGGTCTCCGAAAGCTGCAGGGGTGCTCTGCTCATGCAGGGGCACGCTCTCACGTAAAACCCAGCATCCTGCCTTCAGGATTATTAAGGCCTGCAATAGGGGGTGACATAGTAATAATAATAATAATAATATTTATTGTGTAGTTAGTAAAAACCATTACAAAGTATAAATACGACAATATACTAAAACACCGAAAATTTACACTGCTGAGTGAATATAAAAAAATTATGAAATGAGAACGTCTTTCAAGTTAGAAAAGTAAAAGTGCTCCAGGTTCAAGACTTTGCCAGTGTTCTTTGCTTTTTCTCGAAATTATCAATGAATTTGACTGCCTTGCAAATGAGTTGCGGATCTACTGAGCATAGGATTAGTATGATCGCAGACCGGCAGGTGCGTATTCCATATTCCTTAAACTTGGTTTTTAACCAACTCCGACGTTCCTGGATCAGAGCCGGGCAAATACAGATCAGATGGATAAAGTCTTGTCTTCCTGCGCCACATAAACCACATCCGTCACATTCTTGGGGCTTCCATTTTGGTGTCTCAGCATTTGTTGGTAAGCTGCCCAGCCTTAAATTGAGGTGTTTCCGTTTAATGAATGGCGAGAAAGCAAGGTCTAGGAAGGCTGCCGGTACAAGGTTTTTTGTAAGATTGAATTGTCATCCAGGCATAGGACCGATGACTGAAAGTTAATTTATCATCGAGCAACGAATGCCTGTTGGCAGCCTTCTTTACCAACTGTTTGAAGGAAAGGTGGTGGTCCGTGGACTTGATAGATCCTATATGGGTTGTTGAAAGTTTCCCATGATCTTGCCTTTGAAATGAGTTGTGCCTTTTGTTTTCCTTGTGCACTTGGGCTTGAAATTGAAACACGTTTTTCTTCAGGGTGGCATCCATACACTTGGGTATTTCCTCTCTTCCATTGGCCCTGTGTTCATTGGTGTTTAAGGCGCTTGGAGGAGTCCTTGTGTCTGTTGGTCTCAAATCTACTTTTTTTGGTGACATTGGTTTTTGTAATCCATTTGGTGTTGTCGGCATTGCATAAATAGCTGTCATTGGGTCTTTCAGAAAAAGTAAATTTGCCGGTAGGATTCATGTTGCTGAAAATTGGGTATACAGGGGATATTAATGATGCGGCTGCACTTCCCTCAGTTAGTGTAATGGGGTATTTGGTCTTGTTATACAAGGTGACCCCGCACACTTCAACAATAAGTAATACAGTATAAATGGCATTATACATATTGTTACATTGACTCTCCAATTGTTCTCCCAAGAATTCCAAAGTCAGATTTCTTTTGTAAACAGATTCTTTTATTCACAACTGATGATTAAAACCAATAGCCAACGCGTTTCGTCCATGACTGGACTTCTTCAGGGCTTTATTTAGATTTTTCTATATGACACAGCTTCACATTGGTCTTCACACTTGAAATTCAAATATTTCCAACAAATAAAGAAATCATGTTTCCAAAATACACCAAGTTTCCAAATTTCCAATGAGATAGAGCGGTAAGGGCTGTCAGCAAAGTATTGGCGTCTCGTAGTTCATGCGGTCGTCTTGGCCTTAGCTTTTTTCCTTGCATTTTGGGGGGGTTTGTTCGTGTTCTCCCAGACCTCATTCCCTTTTTTTTTTTCACTTTTCCCACCTCCGCTCTACTTCCACTCCACCTTCCAAGCCTGTCTGCCCCCTCTAAGTTGGAACAGCTGCTGTCAGGGAGATAGCGTGGTGCTGTTGCGGAATGACTGCTTTCTCTGGCGTTGAAAAAGTGCTGGAAGACAATTTTTGCCTGGTATGTGATGCCGGTCAGTTCTCTATTGTGCACTGTGCACTTTGCACTGTTAACACGCCGTTAGTCTGCCCCAGCTGTTGTTTAGCTTTGATAGAAGAGTACTGGTAGAGAGGGCATATAAAGAAAAAAATAGCGCTTGAAGGGTAAGGGGTAATGCGTGCGCTTAGTACATTTGAGCCGATATTGCCGATATTGCCAGTAGCGCAGCTGATGCTGACACCTCTCACCGTGTTTCTGTTGCCTGCTGCTGCTGGTGTCCTGTAGGTCCGGTCTGGTCCGGTCAGCTGTGACTGAGCCCTGTGAAGCTGAGAATCCAGATGAGAATTCAGGTGATGCCCTGAGTACACCGGGAGAAAACCCCTGGGCTGGGTCAGGTCAGGTCGGGTCAATTGACCCCCCCGGACTCCGGACTCCGGCACTACAGGATAATCCAATGATTCCGCCGGTGGTACTGGGAGCACTGAGAGCGCTGTGAACAATGTGAGCTGTGAGCGCTGTGAACACTGTGAACACTGAGGACGCTAAACTCCTCCGCGGCGGTCTTCGGCGGCGAACCTCGGCACTCCCTGGCTCGCCTTGGTTCGCCTCAGACCTCAATTCTGCCTCTCCCCCTACCCCATGAGCGTCTAGGGGGGGGGGCCCTTGAAGCCTCGGTTCACGGCTTCGGTTTCGCGGACGGCAAGCTCGGACCGCGGTGTGTGTCGGCTGGCGTCTCAGTCGCTCTGCAACTCGCTGCTACTGCGGTACTACGGGAGTGGCTCTCTGCTGGTGACATAGGTTTTAAGTGTAGTTAAATCAAATCAGGTGTTTGTTAAGCGCGGCTACTCGCCCCTAAAGGTCTCATGGCGCTGAGGGGTGGGGGTTTGCAGGTTCAAGTCCGTTAAGGAGGGGGTCTGTCAAAGAGCCAGGTTTTGAGGTTTCTTGCGAAGATGTGGAGTGATATTATCTATCTAAGGTGGAGCGGATGGTCATTCCAGGCTCTAGCCGCGCGGAAGAAGGAGCGGCCTCCCGATCTGGTCTTTCTGTTGCGGGGTACCATGGCGTAGGAGAGCTGGGCTGATCGTTGGGTCCTTTGGGGTGCGTGGAATTTGAGACGGCTGTTCAGGTATCCTGGTCCGGTGTTGTGGAGGGCCTTATGAGCGTGGGTTAGCATCTTAAAGGTGACTCTAGCTTCGATGGGGAGCCAGTGGAGTGTGCGCAGGTGCTGAGAGATGTGGCAGTGTCTTGGCAGGTTGAGGACCAGTCTTGCGGCTGCGTTTTGGATGTTCTATAGCTTGCAGGTGAGGTTTGTGTTTATTCTGGCATACAGTGCTTTGCCGTAGTCGAGCCTGCTGGTGACCAGGGCGTGAGTGACCGTCTTTCTGTGTTTGAGGGTGATCCATTTGAAGGTCTTACATAGGAGGCAGAGGGTGTGGAAGCAGGAGGACGAGACAAAGTTGATCTGGCGGTCCATTTTGAGCTTTGAGTCCAGGATGATTCCCAGGTTGCGTGCATGGTCCGTGGGGGTGGGAGGGCTTACGAGGGCAGGGGGCCACCAGGTGTCGTTCCAGGTGTCTTTGTTTGGGCCCATGATGAGTACTTCCGTTTTGTTGGTGTTTAGTTGTAGGCAGCTGTTTTTCATCCATTTGGCGACGGCTTCCATGCCTTCTCGAAAGTTGTTTCTGGTGGTGTTGGGTTTGTTGTATAGGAAGAGGATGAGTTGGGTCATCTGCCTATGACACAATATTGACTCCGTATGTTCTGATGATGGGGGCAAGTGGAGCCATGTAGAAGTTGAAGAGCGTAGGGCTGACCCCTGGGGGACTCCGCAGGTGGTAGGTATAGGGTCAGAAATGAAAGGGGGAAGTCTGACCCGCTGCGTTCTGCCGGAGAGGAAGGAGCAGATCCAGTCAAGGGCTTTGTCTTGGATCCCTGCATCGTGGAGTCTGCATATTAGAGTGTGGTGAGAGACTGTGTTGAACGCCGCTGAGAGGTCGAGGAGGGTGAGGGCTGCTGTTTCTCCTTCATACAGTAAGGTACGGATGTCGTCTGTTGCGGCGAGGAGGGCGGTTTCTGTACTGTTTCTTTCTGAATCTGGATTGGGAGGAGTTGAAGATGTCGTGCTCTTTGATGAATTTGGCGAGTTGGCTGTTGATGGCTTTGTCAATGACTTTTGCTGGGATCGGGAGCAGGGAGATGGGTCTGTATTTTTTGAGGTCGGTGGGGTCCGCCGAGGGTTTCTTCAGGAGGATGTTGATCTCAGCGTGTTTCCGGTTGCCAGGGAGCAGTTAATGGTGTGGCAGAGCATGGGTGCAATGGTGTTGGCGGCTCTGTTGAAAATGTGATGGGGGCAGAGATCCGTGGGGGCCGATGGTCAGTCCATGGGAGTTCGGTGGTGTGGCTGAAGGTGATGAAGTTTCCTGTTGTGAAGAGGGTGTCAAGGGTGTCTCCTGCTGAGTACGTGGATTCGGTCACAATCTGACGGAGTCCAATGTTGTGGAGGTTGTCCTGGAGGGATGTGGTGCTGGGGTCCAGTTGGTTGTCGAGGTGGAAGTTGAGATCTCCCAGTAGGGTGTAGTTGGTGGACGCGATGGCATGCGGGGAGACAAAGTCTGTGATGGAGTTGGAGAAAAGTCCGCAGGGTCCAGGGGGTCGGTAGATGAGGGTTCCTCGGAGGGTGGAGATAGGGCTGGCCAGTATCTTGAAGAGAAGGTGTTCCATCAGGTCTGTGGGCTCGTCAGGGATTATGCTCAGGCGGAGGGTGGATTTGTGGACGATGGCAATTCCTCCTCCCAGGCGGGTGGGGCAGTCCTTCCTGGAGATCTTGTATCCTTGGGGGATGGCGATGTCCGGTCCCGAGTTGGTGTTGGTCCAGGTTTCGGGAAATAATGCTATGTCCAGGGTAGTGCTGTCGAGGAGGTCCCAGATTTTGGTGGCGTGTTTGTGGAGGGATCAGACGTTGAGGATCATGCATTGCAGGGTCTTCGGTTCGGTTGTGTTCTTGCGGGCGGATTGCGCTGGGTCAGTGGTCTTGGCGGTGCTGCAGGTGTGCCGGCAGCAGTGACAGTTGAAGGGTCCTTGGGTGTCAGCTGGTGATGCTAGCTTACAGTTGTTGTTGCGGCCTGGTTTGAGAGCATGGAGTGCCGCTGGGTCGTAGCGTTGGTGGTGCAGAGATCCAGGGTTCCTGCGGCTGGTCGCAGTGGGAGCGCGCGCAGAAGGGCTTGCCTTTGGTGCCCTAACGGCGCGGCCGCTCAGTGGCCGACATTAAGTAAGAGTCGGGGAGGGCTTGATAGCTGGGAGGTGGTAGCAGAGAGGGAAGTTGGATTGGGCCGGTCGCACTGGGCATGCTGGGGTAGAGGGGCCGCGGGGGCAGCAGCGGCAGGGAAAAACAGGCTGAAAAGGCAAAAGGGAAAAGAGAGAGAAAAGTGTAAATAAGGCAGCAAAAGTGCAAGGAAGAGTGGAGGAAAGACACAGAGGACACAGGAGAGTAAAAGGGGAAGATTGAGATGAAGGTAAAAAAATTGTGAAAAACGGAAGAAAGACACAGAAGGAGAGTGAAGGGGGGAGCTTGAAATGAGGGGAAAACAACAGAAAAAGTGCAAGAATGAGTGGAGGAAAGACACAGAGGACACAGGAGAGAGAAAGGGGGAGATTAAGATTAGGGTAAAAAACGAGTGAAAAACGGAGGAAAGACACAGAAGGAGAGTGAAGGGGGAGCTTGAAATTAGGGGAAAACAACAGAAAATGGAGGAAAGACCCAGAAGGAGAGTGAAGGGGGAGATAGAAGTGAGGAAAAAAAACTGTGAAAAAAAGAGAGAAAAAGCGGAGCGAGAGAATGGAGACAGAGGTCCACTGGACCACCAGGTATGAGGCGCAGGTGAAACCGGCAGGTGGAGGAGGGCCTCGAACAACAACACTCGAGAGTGCAGGGGCTGGGGGGAAGGCCTCACTTAATGGCGGAGCTGCGAGGGACGGGGAGCAATTTCACTGACAATGAGTCAGTGGTCTTGCTCGCCTGTCCCCGCAGCGGCCGCCATTAAGTAGGGGTCGGGAGGCGGGAACAGGGAGAGGAGCTGAATTGGGCCGTTCTGGGGGGGAAGGGCCGCGGGGGCAGCAGCGGCAGGGAAAAATGGGCTGAAAAAGGCAAAAAGGGAAAAAGGCAAAAAGAGAGATAAAAGTGCAAATAAGGCAGCAACGTACAAGAAAGAGTGGAGGAAAGACACAGAGGACACATGAGAGTGAAAGGGGGAGATTGAGATGAGGGTTAACATATGAGTGAAAACCAGAGGAAAGACACAAAAGGAGCGTGAAGGGAGGGCGTGAAAAGAGGGGAAAACAACAGAAAATGGAGGAAAGACCCAGAAGGAGAGTGAAGGGGGAGATAGAAGTGAGGGGAAAAAATGATTGAAAAAGGAGAGAGAAAAAGCGGAGCGAGAGAATGGTGACAGAGGTCCACTGGACCACCAGGGATGAGGCGCAGGTAAAACCTGCGCGTGGAGGATGGCCTCAAACACCAACACTGAAGAGTGCAGGGGCTGGGGGAAGGCCTCATTTAATGGTGGAGCTGCAGGGGAGGGGGAGCAGTATCAGTGACAATGAGTCAGTGGTCTTGTGACCTATAGATATAGTAAACCTATTTCTAAAGTAAGTGATGCATGCACCATCTTACACAGGATGCATGCACAATCTTACACAGGCCTGTAGTTCCATTTTGCATGGCCTCTCATGGGTAGCATAATACATGCTTCAGCCCATGGGAGGCCTCTGGGGTACCTTTGCCCTGGGTACATGTGTACCATATACTAGGGACTGACAAGGGTACCCGAGTATCCAATATGGAGTGTACCTAAGTACATCTTAACATTTTAGGGAGAAACCAGATAGACTGGGGTCGATTAACAGGATCCCAGTCAGACTAGTCAAAAACAGTGTAACATCAAGAAAAAAGTGAGGGTAACCATGAGAAGCAGATCCTACTTCTCTACACTTATCTAAGCAAGTATATTTTTCTAGTATGCTTAATTTATTAACCCCTTCGCTGCAGGGGTAATTCCCCCGCTGTACTGGGGGGCGGGGAGGCGCGCACAGCACACCCATGCTCATGACAAGCTCAGCTCATCATGAGGTACTGCGCTCCGGTGCTCATGACGAGCTGAGCTCTTCACAGCTGCACCGGTTCCCGTGGAACGCTCAGCACAGCAGGGGAATTAGCCCCGCGTGTGAGCGCCCCACGGCTCATGACGAGCTGAGCTCGTCATAAGCACCGGAGCACCGTGCCTCATCCACTTCACACAACTGAACCACCTCCATCTGCTCGAAGTTGACGTCATCATTACTACTTTCGCCCACAAAATCAAGACCACTCGCTTTTCTTTATAGCATAAAAGGCCACTTTATTCAGGATATATATGAATTCCCATCAGATAACCGTTTATTATTATTATAATATGCAATTTGGCAATTGAACACGAAACAATTTGTCATCTTAACTTTTTTAACTATAAATATGAATTCAGACCGAAACCATCAATATATTTTTCTTGTATTCCAAACTGAAATAAAGTTCCCCAACATTTTCTTTACATCCGTCCCCTCAATTGTTCTCTATAAGTCCCCCTAACCCCCAACTAATGACTGGAGAAGCCCGCTCTAGACTTTTCCTCCCCGAGATTTTTGCCTCAAACTATCTGTTGGGGAATATCATGTCCTGAAGTGGCGAATATATATATATATATATATATATATATATATATATATATATATATATATATATATATATACATATATATACATATATATATATATATATATATATATATATTACCTACTGGCGGTCGCCAGTAGGTAGTTATAGTTAGGATTTTTTTCAATGTTAAATCTCAAAATTCTATTTGGAATAACTTTGGCGCCGGTTGACGAATCTGACTGAAAATTTCCTCAAAATGGCCTTGTGGCGTTCCGATCCTTCCCTGAAAGTTTGGGGGGGATTCGTCAAGCGGGGGCCGAGATAAAAGGGGGTCCCAAAATGCGTTTTCCCCATGTTAATTTCCATTGGGCGGTCGATTTCACTTTTAGCCCGAACGGCTGAATGGATTTCAACCAAATTTGGCAAAATTGTAGGGACTGGTATCCCGATGTGCCTTTGCTATGTCTCAAGATATGTGCTCCAGTGGATTTTGAGTAATTTAGGTTCAAAAAAATATATATATCTGTAAGCGCGCCCCGGTACGCGCTCCGGGGAGCGCCCCGGGCGCGACACGCGAGGTGCGCACGGAAATCTGATTGGCTCTTGGGTGTCTGTAAACATTCGAAACAGTCCGGAGCGGCCACCATCTTGTGTCTCGGTAGTATCGAGACACAAGAGGTGGCCAAAACAAAGGGGGAAATGACCATAAGGGGGCAGGGTAGATCCCCCCTGACCCCCTAGGTTTGATGTGGGGGCTTAAAAAGGGCCCCGCGGGGCAAAACATTTTTTTTTTGTTTGGCGCGGGGGGCGAGCCCGGTACGCGCACCGGGGAGCGGACCGGGGAGCGTACCATGAGGAAAAATGAATGATAGAGTTTTTTTTAAATGTTGCCTTTTTTTAGAAATTGGAGGTAGTTCTAAAAAGAACTGTTTTTTTCTTCTTTTTGTTGTTTTATATTTTTTATATTGTTTTTTGAACATTTTGTACTTTTTTTGGATTTTCTGAACAGTTTTAGATTTTTTTTGTATTTTTCATGGGGAAAAACGAAAAAACAGGGAATTGAAAATGGCTCAACTGGGGCAAAAAACTAAAAGAAAAGAAAAAATTAGGGTTGATTGGGGCATTTATGGTTGTCCCCAGCAAGGACGATGAGCTTTACGCTCTGTTCTCCGTAGGAGATGGTCTTCCCACAAAATTTACAGATAATTGTGAAATCTGCAAATTGGGGCTGAATGCACAGCATAGTCTCACTTTCCTCTGGTGCAGACGCAGTGGGTTGTTTCCTTTTTGAGCTGGTTCTTGTTGATCGGGGAGGGTTACTGGCCAGTTCCCTAATTTCTGCAGCAGAATAGTTTATAGGATGTTTGCGCTGCATGTGGCGTATCATTGTGTAGTTCCCAAATGAATATTTTTTATTTGGGTTTCCCCTGGAAAGTTCCATGCCACAAATTTTGCAACTGACCTTGGGTGCATTTACTTTTTTTTCCCCTCTGGGAGAGTAAAAAACTCCCAAATAATGTGTGGTCTTGGCTGGTATTGGGTATTGTGTTCTTCCAGCCATCTTGAAGTCCCGTCCTCCTCTTCCTCCTCTTCCTCTTCTTGAAGACCACCACCAATGATATCTTGAGGAGGTCCTTTTGGTGGTTGTGGTGGTTGTGGTGGTGGTGGTGGTGCAGATGCACCAGCTGCTGCTACTACTGAAGCCATTATTTTGAGCAAAAAAGTAGAGAGAGCTACAAACAGGTCTTCCTAAGTCAAAGGACAAAGTCAGAATAAGGAAAAAAGGTGGGGTCTTTCATCCTTTTGAAAAAAAAAATGTATTGAACCAATGAAAAGAGTTATTTTCAGGTCACATGACCAGGGGCTTCATCATTATGAAACCAAAACTGTTATGAACCAATGAAAATTGTTATTTTCAGGTGACATGACCCGACGCGCTTACGCTACGTGCCCCGTCGTGTAAGCGCTTCGGATGTTTACGTTGCGCGATCGTATTCGCTCGAGTGCTTCCGGGTGTGCTTACGCCGTGCGTATCACGCGGACGCGGCTATGCGATACGTCACGATCATGTTTTCGTTCGCGATATTGGCGCTTACAGGACGCTCCCTGGAGCGCGCCCCGGGGTGCTTTATAAAAGTACGCTTTTCGGGGCGCGCACCGGGAGCGCTCCAAAGCAAAAAATAAAATAAAAATAAAAAAAAAAATTGGGAAAAATTGTAGGGACTGGTAGCCCTATTCTTAAGTGTTTTTTACGAAAATTAACTTTGAAAAAATATATATTGTGCTACATTGGGCTATATATATGTTAGAGCCAAAATGTAGCCCAATGTAGCCCAATGTAGCCAAATGTAGCCCAAAGATGGCCACCAGAGACAAAAAAAATATATAGCCCAAATATCAGCCAGATGTAGCCCAACTGTAGCCCAATGACAGAATGTACCAGAGTGTTCTAAACAACTAGAGCGCTAACAGTCTTACTTATAAAGTGAGACTTATAGTTAGGAATTAGCATTAAAAAAACCTATGAAAATCACTGAAAAACCATAGGTTTCAGACCAGTTATAGTTAGGAATTAGCATTTAAAAAACCTATGAAATTCACTGAAAAAACCATAGGTTTCACACCAGTTATAGTTAGGAATTAGCATTTAAAAAGCCTATTAAATTCACTAAAAAAACCATAGGTTTCACATCAGTTATAGTTAGCTGGAAATTTTACTGACATAAAACCATTGAAATTCCACGTTATAGTTAGTTGGACTCACTATAACATGCGCGTGTAATGCACTGCTGATGATGTCACATATTACATCACTCGTGACATGGTCAGTGACATCACTCATGACATCACTGATGCCATCATCCTTGTGACAGAGTGACAGACCTCCTTTCACTGTAATGTAACCCATGAAACACATATTGAAAAATATAAATTAAACATTTTTTAAAAATGGAGATACTCATACCAGTTACAACAACCAATTCAATAATTCCACCATCTATATACACATTCACTCATTCACCAACAGTTCTATATAGTCACTCATACATATACTCACTCATCATACGTAGTGATACACCTATACATCCTGTTACACACCGACAGTCATCCAAAAGTTACTCACACACATACTCACACATGCAAATAAACTATTGAACATCCATTTATTTGCATATACAGCTATACACACACTACCACCTTACTTCTAAGGAAACTTACAAATACTTACTCTCTTAAACAATGACTTATAGAAACACATACTTATTTAAACAAGAACTCTTTCAATCTCTCACTCTCACATATACTCACTCATATACATCAATACTCACATGTACTAGATTAAAACATATGTAGTTACTGATAAAGGCACTAATGAGACAGTCATTCACTCACTAACACACGCATATACACACTCATCCACCCATACAGTCCTGCACATGTGCCGTCTTCAAAACACATACAAACAGTGAGTCAGTCATTGATGCATCTATGTGCTAAGTAACACTCCCACCAAACCATACAGACACTCATACTGATACTAAAAAAACATCTAATAACCCGTATACACACACATGTAGCTACTCACCAACCCATGCAGCCATTTATACACAAAGTGAAACACTGATACATATATTTAAATATTTAAACATTACTCGTTAATATATGTATTCACTAAGATAAGTTAACCAATAATCCATTTACACACTTATTTAAACATTTATTCTTCCATCGACCTTTACATATACATATATAAAACATATATTTTTTTTCAGAAAGGCACACATTCACTGGATGGTGTCATCAGTGATGTCATGAGTGATGTCACTGACCATGTCATGAGTGATGTAATATGTGACGTCATCAGCAGTGCATTACACGCACAAGTTATAGTGAGTCCAACTAACTATAACGTGGAATTTATATGGTTTTATGTCAGTAAAATTTCCAGCTAACTATAACTGATGTGAAACCTATGTTTTTTTTAGTGAATTTAATAGGTTTTTTAAATGCTAATTCCTAACTATAACTGGTGTGAAACCTATGGTTTTTTCAGTGAATATATATATATATACATATATATATATATATATATATATATATATATATATATATATATATATATATATATATATATATATATATATATATATATATATACCCTCCTTCAAACAAAGAGGCACACTGACTCTGGCTGGATTGCTGTAATTTCATTTAATATGTGGAGCAGCACGAAGGCATTATGCGTCCTTTTCCCCAACGTTTCTGCTTCTGCAAATTTGGTCACGGGTGGAGTCTCTGACTTTCAAATGACCCACGTGATTCTTTTAATCACTGCAGGCCGTATTCTTTTGCAGAGCCGGCCCGGTTCTAACAAGTAATGTCCAAACACAAATTGCCTCGCAACTTGAACCGGGACCCAGAAGGGCGGTCAGTGAGGCTGGCGCGGGGCTTCCAGTTATAAATACCATCAAATCCCTCCTTCAAACAAAGAGGCACACTGACTCTGGCTGGATTGCTGTAATTTCATTTAATATGTGGAGCAGCACGAAGGCATTAAGCGTCCTTTTCCCCAACGTTTCTGCTTCTGCAAGCCTTGGTCACGGGTGGAGTCTCTGACTTTCAAATGACCCATGTGATTCTTTTAATCACTGCAGGCCGTATTCTTTTGCAGAGAGCGCAGGGGGAAACAAATTGACATTCTTAAAGGGAAGCGCTTCAATTTGTGTGTAACTTTCCTCTTTACTTGTCTGTCCCCAAGCGCTGTAATACAGTCAGCCCAAATGCACAGTTCGTTTTTCATTTCTCCACTCACTTTAGAATTACAGCCCCAGCTCGCAGCATCCAGAAATCTTTCCTTCAGCTCCCAACTCACCACAGACTGGAAAGGAAATCCCAGAGGGCAAGCCGGCCCGGTTCTAACAAGTAATGTCTAAACACAAATTGCCTCGCAACTTGAACCGGGACCCAGAAGGGCGGTCAATGTGGCTGGCGCGGGGCTTCCAGTTGTAAATACCATCAAATCCCTCCTTCAAACAAAGAGGCACACTGACTCTGGCTGGATTGCTGTAATTTCATTTAATATGTGGAGCAGCTCGAAGGTCCCACTGGGATTTCCTTTCCAGTCTGTGGCGAGTTGGGTTTATATATTAAACTTTATTTAGCATTTTGTGAAAAGTAAAGCAGAGCACAGAGTTCAATTGCAGTATATATAGGGTACATTTGAAACACAATCAGTACGATAGGTCAATTAAGGCACAGTAGGACAGTCAAGTGGTGACAATATCATATTTGACATATATTAAATTCCGTCCATAGGTTCATCATCGTTACGGTCTAACGGCTTCCTCCCAAAACCCCCCCTACCCCCACATACCAGCACTATCCATGGGCCCGTTTGGTATGCATACGTGGAGTGTGTCCAGGTGCGTATATGGATGTAGCTCATTTCCCTAACCCACTCCTGTCAGTACAATACCCTGTTCCTGTTGCAAGGGGGGATCTTGCTGCTGTGTCGCGAGGAAAGTGCGGAAGGCCCCTATACGTCTTTCCATCTGAAATAAGGCGGAATAGTGCCAGCATACAGATCACTCTTCATGGAACTGGTCGCAAGGCTTTGGAGCCAGCCAGCCGTCGTCGGTGCCCTCTTACTACCCCAATAAATTGCGACCTCTCTTTTGCCTAAGAGTAGGGAGATAGCGACAAACCTGCACACTTTTATGGGAATCTGGACCACCTATCCCAGGAGGGCTATCTCGGGCAGAGGTACCAGAGGAATCTGTATCATTTTACTTAAAAGTTTGTGTACTGCTACCCAAAAAGTGTGGACTCGCGGGCAGGTCCACGCAAGATGTGACAAATCAGCCTGTGGGGCATGACAACGCTGGCAACAATGTGGTCTGGTGAGATCTATTCTGTGCATACGGGCTGGCGTAATATAAATTCTACGTAATCAGTTTATGTCTGCTATTGAGGGGCACTGTTCTAGTAACTCTGCAGCAAGCCGCCCATTGTTCATCAGTGATTGGGTTGCCTAGGTCCAGTTCCCACGTGCTACGCAGTCTTTCATCGTCCACTGGGATCAGGTCAGAGCACGCCCTATACAGGTGGGATATGATATGGAGCCCCTTGCTGCTAGTGATCACCAATGTGAGGGGGGCAAATGAGGGAGGCTCTAGTGGGTATTCGGGAAGCTGGGCTCGCAATGCAGAGTGCAATCGGGCCAGAATAAATCGGTCCATGAACGTGGCATCTGAAAAGGTAGACATATCCTCCGGATCAAAAATGTGGCCAACCGGATAGAGGTCACCCATCAGGGCAGTGTTAAATTTAATGCAGGTCCTTTGTACCAGTTTTTCACTAGTTATAGGTAGGAAAGGGGCATTAGGAAGCGGAAGAGAGGAGGAGTACTATGTTTGTGTGTGAGTGGTACGGCACAGCTTAAGCCATGCCCAGCTAGTGGTGGAGACTGGCTGTATGTCTTTGGGGTTTCTAGGGATACCAGTGGGCAGCACAGTGTCTAGTGTGTTAGGCAGAACAAAGTCAGATTCTGGGCGTAGGTACGTAATCCTTGCGTCTGGATACCATGTCTGCGCAAAATTACACTGTGCAGCCAGAAAGTACAACTGAAGGTCCAGGACCCCGTAACCTTCTCGGTCACAGGAGAGTGTCATCACCTGCCATTTTACTCTGGATGTCCTGTCGCCCCAGACTAGTCTAATCAGTTGCGACCTCAGAGTTGTGAAGAATTTGTTAGTGAGTGGGATTGGTATATTATAAAACAGATATAAAAACTTTGGGAGTACAATCATTTTTACCAGTGAAACTCGCCCCGCCATGGAAAGGGGAAGTTTAAGCCAGGAGTCAATTTGTGCTTACAATTTGGAGCTGGCCACTCCATAATTCCGGCGTATAATCTGGTCCGTGTCAAGATGGATAGGAATTCCTAAGTATTTTACAGAGTCCTCGCACCATTCCAAAGGGAATTCCGGGACCCATCTGGTTGTGCTAGCCGTGAGGGGAAATATGACTGATTTATGCCAGTTTATCCCCAGCCCTAAGAAGGTGCCAAATCGGAGGATCTCTCTTAGGAGAGGGTCCAAGTTTGTTTGGGGATCCCAGACGAATAGGATGGGGTCATCGGCGTATAAGGAAACCAATAGTGGGCCTGTGTTAAACTGCAATCCCCTGTGTAAATGTTGTTCCTGAAAGTGTCTTATCAGTGGGTCCATTGCTAGAATAAACAGTAAAGGGGATAGGGGCAACCCTGTCGCGTGCCACGAGATAATGCGAAGGGGGACGATAAGGCGCCGTTTAGTCGGAGCCGAGCTGTAGGTTGTGTGTATAAAAAAACAGTGGTGGCCATGAATCCCTGGGGCATTCCAATGAGTTGCATTATGGAAAGAAAAAAGGGCCATTCTAGGGAGTCAAAGGCTTTTTCAGCGTCTAGTAGGATTGCTGCTGCAGGGACTTCCTGGTTAATTCTGTGTAAGGTGTTGAAGAGGGTGTGGAGGTTGAAGGCATGGATCTGTGGGGAACGAAACCTGATTGCGCAAGGAATATTATAGACTCCATAAGTAGTGAAAGTCGGCATGCCAATGCCATGGCAAGGATTTTATAGTCTAAGTTTAACAGTGATAGGGGTCTATAGCAGCTACAGTGTAGTGGATCTTTGCCTGGTTTAGGGAGCAAAATAATAACTGCCTCTCGTAGGTTAGGAGGGAGCTACTGCCTTTCTAGAACTTCAGCATAAACATCTAAAAGTTGGGGGATCAAAAGGTCTCTATAGGTTTAGTAGAATTTGCCTGTAAATCCATCCAATCCGGGGCTGTGGATGGGTTCAGGGCTGTAATGGCCTCGTTTATGCTGTCCACTGTAATGGGTACTGGTAAAAAATCTTGCATAAATTTCCCCGAATATACCAATGGTATCTCGGAAAGGTAGGATTCTTGATCGGAATGGTCTTGCCCTAGTCTGGAGGTGTATAATGCCTTAAAATATGTTAAAAATTCCTTCTGTATCAGCAGAGGGTCTGTGAGCGTAGTCCCTGACGCGGAGTGCAGTTCTGTGACGTACGCTTTTGCGTAAGGAGGTCGGAGCATTTGTGCCAGGACACAGCCAGGATGATCTCCCTCCCTATAAACCTTAGCGTTATGATATTTTCCCATGTAGAGTATTTCCCTGTCAGCTACCTCTTTTAAGAGCAGTGTTGCTCGCTTTACGTTGTAGCCCAGGTCGGTAGCCGCCACCTGTGCAGTGTCCAATGTAGTCAGTTAATTCTCTATACGAGAAAGTACCCTGGAACTCTTTGAAATACAAATTCCCTTCATATAGGCCTTAAAACCCTCCCACAACATCGCCTCGGAATCCACAGAGCCAGTGTTCAAGTCAAAGTAGTCCTCTATGGCTACATAGAGTTTCTTGTTTAAACACTTCATCATCTAGAGCACGGTTCAGGAATCTTCACTGCCTTTCAAATCCCTCGGGCGAGGAACCAATAGCCCCAGTAAGACTGAGGAGTGATCGGAATACGACCTGGGCAATGTCTGTATCCTGTGGAACCATCTAGACATTTCAGGGGAGGCCAACCAATAATCAAGCCGTGTCCAAGTGTCCCTTACGCTGGTGTAATGTGTACACGCGGTGTGGACCGGGTCACCTTCTCGTCCCAAGTCCATTAATGTAAGGTGATCGCACAAGGAGTGCAGGGCTCTGCGTGCCCTTGGTTTAGGGCAGAGTTCTTCAATCTGTGGGGCGCTCCCCCCTGGGGGGGCGCGCCACCGTCCCGGGGGGGGTGCGCATTCCTGCCTAAGCTCTTATCTTTGTTCTAATCTTTTTCCTCTACTGTCCCACGGCGCAAGTCTTCACCCATTTCTAATGGTGATGTTTGATTCGCTGCTGCTCGGATTTCTCCAATCAGCATGTCAATGAGGGGGATAGCAGCTGTGATTGCCGGAAGTGCCGCAAAATTTGCCAGCACAAAACTCCTGCATCCATTACTTGCTGCCTTTTATTCCTGGTTTCCTGTGGAGGCTTTCATAAGGCACCGCGCTCTGAAGGACTGCTGAAATCTAGAAATCTGAAACAGGTGAGAGGGCTTTTTCGAAATCCGGGGGGGGGGCTGGAGGGGATTGTTGTGCAGAGGTTCCGCTGTAACAGAGGGTTGGAGGGGGTGGAAGAAGGGGAAATCGGGCCCATGCTTCTGCACTTTCACGAGGTTAATGCCTAGAGCTGAAATGCTTTAAGTGGGAGGCAAGGAGTCTCCTCTGCTGAAACCGAAAGCGAACGAACTGACAGTTCACAGTGAACTGTCTGTCCATTTGCTTTCGGTTTTAGCAGAGGAGAACCCTTGCCTCCCACTACAGCTGAAGCATTTCAACTGTATGAATTTAAACCCCTCCTGGGAGTATTAGCTTTTCCCATAACGGAAACAAAGTTTCTTTTATAATTATTAGGCAGTAAAGTATCTATTAGCTTCCTAAACTGTATTGCTTTGGCATTTATAATGCTTTTTTTGCGTACTATGAGGGCTGAAGTACTTTTGGGGGTTATGAGGTACTCCTAGTCTTTTGTCTTCAGAGGTACCTTTAGGGCAGCAGCCCCTGGGTCTCCACAGAGAAGCTAAAATATACCGTTTGAAACCTGTTAGAAAATATTTATCGAATGTTTAACGTTCTCTAAAATATTCCCGGACTGGAATTCAACTATTACATAAGCCTCCCAGGCAATTGTATGGAATGTTGCACCTGAAAGAAAAATGCCAGCCATGTGTTGCATAAACAGCATGCAAATTGCTTGTTTTGCCACTAAATATGGTTTATAAATAAAGAAGTATGTATTTATTTGTAATGTGGCTTTCCTGTCCTTGTTCCTTTTAATTATCAGTCATGGATCATTCAGGCAGCCCTAGAACACAATTTATAGTGCTTTCTATTTATATTTGCTGTTCGAAGTATGCACAGATAAATGCTGAAAATGCAGCTTTAGGTGACTGCTTATTTTTGTACCACCTGGGACATCACAATAATGAGCTGGCAACCCTAATCATACAACTGGAAGTTTGTTGCAGGATCAGCACCTTATTTATTTCCTCCACCCTCAAAACCTGGTTAATGCCATAATAGCAACAGTTTAACTTATATGTGAAACCGTACGCTGCCGTCAATAACATGCTGACATAGTTTAAGTGTCTGGGAATGTACCCTGCATTCAGACAACACACTCCTCATTTTCACCCTTCACTTTCACACTCACCCTGCACTCAAAGCAATCACAATGCGCTCACACTGTTCCCATGCACTCACACCATTCACCCCCACCCTGCACTCACTATGCACTCACAATGCACTTGCGCTCTTCACCCTGCAGTCACACGAGCACACTACTCACTCTGCACTCATGTGACACTTCACTCACCTGTCCCCCTCGCTGCTCACTCTGCAACCTCACTCCAAAAAGCCCATCACTAACCATACATTCATTTGTCCCACTCTGCGCTTACATCCGCACCCAAATTTGTACCGTCACCTCACTCACCCTGCAGTCACTACTCTTACCCTACTCTCTCACTGTTGCATGGCTCACAGTCCACTCACATGGGCATTCCAGCCACCCACATAGAGGGTTAATGTGCCTGCTGCAAAGAACTTGTGCTATGCAGATCAATGTACTGAGTTTGAGTAAACTATGAGTAGCTAAAATAAAAAAGTGAAATGTTTGTCAGAAAGGTGCATAGAGAGATGAGGTGCATTGTTGGTGAGTGGTAGTGATGAAATTCATGGAGGAGGAGGAAATGGGGGAGGGGCGCCAAAAAAGACTATTGAACCGTGTGCGACCAGTGCTTTCCAGCCCTGGCTGAGAGTGTTAGCCCCTCCTCTGCCCCCGAAGTTCGGGCCTAGTTGCGCCCCAGGTGTGTTGGCAGTGTCAAAGAGGTTGCTAAAAAAAGCCTAAGTGTTTTGTGTTTTCACAGTCATGCAAGCGTGTATAAAATAATGCAATAACAGCTTAATTGAATAATAAACTAACTGGTGGTAAATGCACGCTTTTAGGTTATGGAACCTTAGCTTGCGACTACCATCGGTGCAGATGCCTGTGTGTGTTAAAGCTGAGCAACACACAATTGAACCCTAGTTGGTGCAGAGCAATAGTGACCTTTGTATTTATAGTCCAGGCCACTGGAATTAAGCAATTGTGGCATTTTACGCATATTTATGGATTGCCCGCATTTGCCACATAATCAATTATCTGCTGCATGATTTAAAAAAAAACTTGTTTCTAGCTCAAACGGTTTCAAAAGTCACTAAAAATGCAGCAACACATGTTACCTTGCAGTGGAAGGCCCTTTCTAAAGGTTGGTTGGTCACCTTTCTGTTGCTTATTGCTATATGTTGGTGTTAATAAGGTGCTTATGAGGGGCAATAAAACCAAGACAGTGTTAACAAGTGTAAAAATGGCAAAATAATGAAGTAATGTTATCACGAAATATGCAGCATTATGCAACATAATTCGCCTTTGCTGGCTGCAGAATTTAGTCAACCCTGCTACATAATTTGTCCCAGCCTGTGGCAGAAAGCACTGTGAATATAGAAGTCTTTATTTTAAAAACGTATTTACATACTCTAAGCTAGGATGCTGCAAAATGATGCAGTGATTGTGATAAAACAAGTTCTTACAAAATATACTTTTTAGTAATAAGTAATCAAACTGAATTGAATGCAGACATTTTTGTAAGTGTCTCTACTATTCCAGATCTCAGCTGATAACACCCTTACATTACATCTCAAAAAGAATACATCTTTGTCACCATGAAGCTTTAAGCAGAGCCATTGGAATTATTCAGCAGAAGAGGACCATATCTCATTATGCTGTAGGTTTGACTAAATTATGCAGCAGGCTTGGGGCCTATAAAAAAGCTATTCTTGCTAGGAAAGCGGATTTCTTTGAAACTCGGATCGCCTCGGCCCAGGATATCCAGAAGGAAACCTTTCGGGTACTTTCCGAATTGAGGCAAAGAGACGATGAGGCCAGTGCATAGTTTAGAGGACTGCAACTTGTTGCAGTCCTTCTTTCTCGACAAAATCAAAGACCTACTAGAAGTAATTAACACCACCCCCATAGTACCCTGCTCTGTGTCGCCTATCCCTTTGGTACCCTTGTCTGTACCACCGCTCACGGTCTTTCCGACACTGACTGGAGATGCCCTGTTCCATCTATTGGAACGGACTAAGTCAGGCTCCCCGGCTGATTTATGTCCACCTTCCATTTATAAGATGGCGTTTCCCGGATTGGAGGAAGAAATGTTGTCACTCCTGAATCAATCCTTGGCCGTCGGCATGGTCCCGTTGAACTTCAAGGAAGCTCGGGTCAGGCCGCTTTTGAAGAAGCCGGGCGCTGATGCGAAAAATCTAAAAAAAATTTAGACCAATCTCCCAGCTGCCTTTTCTGTCAAAGGTGCTGGAGCTCCATGTGTTGAATTCTCTTTCGCATTTTTTTGAAAGCAATAACATCTTAAGGCACAATCAGGCAGGTTTCAGGGCCCACCACAGCACTGAACCAGTGATGTTGGCAGTGCTCGATGATCTGAGGCTTCAAGCGGACAGGAAGAGGCCGTGTGCCCTGGTTCTACTGGATTTATCCGCGGCATTTGATACGGTTAACCATAAGCGCCTTCTGTCGCGGATATATGATCTTGGAGTCCAGGGCACGGCTTTTAAGTGGCTTACATCTTTCCTTAGTGGTAGGACCCAGAGAGTGCAGCTGGCATCCCATACTTCGACCTTGGGTAGCCACTCCTGTGGGGTCCCGCAGGGATCTGCCCTGTCTCCTCTCCTTTTTAATGCCTATCTGCAGCCACTGATAGGTGCTCTTAACTCCATGGACTGTCAGATTTACAATTACGCGGATGATACACAGCTTATCATCCAGATTGATAATTCATCAGCTGCCCAAGTGAAGACCCAAAACATCCTTAAATTCATTACAAACTGGATGACGTCTAACTTTTTGAAAATCAATCCGGACAAGACTGAGGTCTTGGCCATTTCCACCGCGCTCAATCCGTGGAGCAATCTTTTTTGGCCGCAGGAGCTGGGCGTTAGCCCAGTCCCAACCCCGGTCGTAAAGAGCCTTGGAATTAAGATAGATGCCGATCTGTCTATGTCCCAGCAGGTGTCTGCAGTAGTGGGAGCCTGCACAGGCCTAATGAGACAGTTCCGCAAGCTTGCCCCCCTTCTAAGTTTCTCCACTCTTAGACTGATTGTGTCAGCGATGATAATTTCTCGCCTGGATTATGGTAACGCCCTTTACATCGGCCTTCCGGAGAAACTACTGAGTCGGCTCCAGGTTACCATGAACGATGCGGCCAGGCTGATTTTTAATTTGCCCAGGAAAGCTCATGCCACTCCTCTTCTGCAGCACCTGCACTGGCTCCCGGTGAGACAGAGAGCTAAGTTTAAGGGACTTTGCATTGCCCATAAGGCCATTCATGGCCAAGGCCCACAGTATCTAAAAGACCGCCTAGTTCTGTACACTCCCATTCGTACTTTACGGTCCTCAGAGGCTTGCCTGCTGAAGGGTCAGCGTTTCAGGCTGGCCACAAGAAAAGGGCAGAGCTTTTTCAACTGTCATCGCCCCTTTATGGAACAAACTACCAGAGATCGTGCGTAAAGAGCTCGCTCTTCTTCCGTTCAGGAAGAAGTTGAAAACGGTTTTCTGCCAAGAGGCATGGGGATCAGATTAATTTCTGTCCCTGGCTGGGTGGCTTGGTTCTGTTTTTTCTCTCCTTCTACAGCGCTTAGAGACGTGTTGGTGATAATTGCGCTCTATAAATATAAATACCAATACCAAGAAAAGGTAAATTATGCGACTCAATGTGCCACATTTTGTGGTTGGCATTACTTCATTATTTTGTCCTTTTAACTCAAGGTAATGCTGTCAGGGGAAATATTTCAAATAGTTTGTTCCAGTTTAACACCCAGATACAGCAGTAAATAACTACAAGATCACAAGTCAATCTTTGCAAAGGGCCTTCCACTGCTCCGGAACACTTTGTCACGCTTTAAGTAACTTTTGGTCCGTTTGAGCTAAAATCAAGGTTTTTTTGTTTGTTGAAATCTGCAGATTATGTAGCAAATGCAGTAAACTGATAATTATGTGAAAAACGCTACTACTGCAGAAACTCAGAATTCCAGTGGCCCTGGCTTTAAGTGACTCAATCAATTAATGGCTGGTAAGAAGGCTGCTTTCTTTAACTTTCATCACTACCACCACACCCTTTGCTTTGAGGCAGAGACTCCTCAAAGTCCGTTTTAACCATTCAGGGGCAGTTTTTTGTGAAAGCGGAGTCCATGGGGTGCAGGTAGAAGCCCAGCAGGCTTGCATTCAGATGCAGAACCCTAATCCTCTTGATCCCTGGGGCCTCACAGCAATGGTCTAGGAAACAGGAAAGGAGCGAGATTCATAGATATTGTCAAAGAGAAAGCCCAGAATAGGGAGCACTGTATGAGTACTCATTTTTATGTTTACAAATGGCCAGAGACATCTTCTTCAGAGAGATACCCTAAAGAAGGGGACAAAGGGACGTTCATTAGTGAAGCTGGTACTGCTGCCAAGTGTGTAAGTGGCCGCTGCTGGTTATCATTAAGGAAGCAGATGCAGCAGGACTGAGGCCCAGGGATTTAAGGGGCCCACTGCATCACAGTTATGACTGTCTACCTTTAAAAAAGCGGCATCTGAGCTTATTTTCTTTTCAAGCATTAGGACCGAGGTGTTGATCCGTCATGGTGGGGTAGAGGTAAAAGATGCAGAGGAGATGGACTGCAATTATCATTAGTGCAGCAGGTGTAGTTGCATGGGTGTCAACAAGTGTGAGGGGCTCACAATCTCCCAATTATGGGGACCAGTTTGTTTGGGATGAAATCATTTTTTGTTTGATGCATTTGCTGTTTTATAAGTCTCATATTTAGTGCAGCTCATAAGCTATAGAAAAAGTATTCCTGATATCCTCTCATAGCCCCGCTCCCTGCACGCAGCCATGTCCCTCCCGACCCCCAATGCTTGCCATAAAGGTTTGGAGGGGGGCCCGACCTCAAAACATTTTGCTTAGGGGGGCTCAGAGTAAAACAGTTTGAAGACCTTTGCTCTATTTACTAAGATGCATCGAGAAAGTATATATCTGTCCAGTAACTAGATTCAATATATGGAGTGAAGTAAGTCTTCATTTCAGTTTTTTTTTATTGTTAGGTCTTAGCCCTTTCTTCCTTTCCCTTACCTTCCCGGAGTCCTACTTTACATTTATGGCTGTAGTGAGCCGCCCACTCACTATACCCGGATTCCGACGTAACACGCGCCTCAAACTTTAAATAAAGGAGGGCATTTGACCGTACACTACGTCTGATGTGCCGGCAACATTGCGTCTCCTGTTAGCCATTGCCTCGCGCAGCACTTCACAGACTAGAATAGTTTTCATTTTGAATTAAATTAGCTTGAGAAAGCTTGAATGCTTGCATTACGACTTTTTGATGCGGTCGTCTGGAGATTCAGGTGTTAAGTAAGGCTCTTTGACTATGTAGCTCCCACACTGAAGTGGTCAAAGCGGGACAAACGTTCTTGTAAAGGGCGAAAAGAGAGACGACTAGAAGAAAGCTACGATGCGCACGAGAATGTTTTTTTTGTTGCAGTTTTACTTGGCTCCGCTCTGCTTTCCAGTTCCAAACTCCGTAACTTTGCCATTAGGCCACATCTCTTTCACCCTTAAGTAGGACTCTTTTGCTTGGGCATAGCTGCCATGGTTTCAGTTTGCTAAGCGTGACCTTTTCATTGTTTCAGTGTAATTATTATGAGTGACATTTTAACGACTATGTGTGACACTTCCTCGCAAGCAAAATGAAGACCAGTGAAACATATAATTATCAGATATTACACCTATTTGAGCAAGGAGTATCTCTAAGAGGATCTTAAAATTGCTGTAAAGCACCAGAAATGAGTGACCTTAACCTGATTGGACAATAGCCACTGACACTCCGCATCGAGCAAGCACCAGGAGAGTGAGGTTGAAACACACACAGGTTACAGCCTGATAGGGCGCTGGTAGCATGTCAAACAGGTATATCAACAAGACTAAGGAATGTGCATGAGGAAGATTATGCAAGACAGTTTTATTTGTTCAATTAGTAATCTACAGCCCTAAAATACCAAAAGTAAAAAGTACTTGTAAAATGAAACTACTAGTACCTACGTCTGCTTTCAGCAACAAGAAAGCCTGGAATGAACTGAGAAGAGCTATGGCTGTGGACTGAGGGGCAGGGTTTTAAAACACAAACTTCACAATACCACATGAAGAAAATAATATACATAAGTCAACTGTCAATGTAATATCGGGGAAGACAGTTGAGTTAAAGTGGAAAAGCACACAAACCGACACCATGTTGGAATGGAAAAGTTTTCCGTTTTGTTCTGTTACAATTAACCTAAACAAAATGTTCAACAAAACGCTTTCCATAATAGAATCAGCACTTTAATGATTTAAATGTAGCAGGTATTCTTGGAAGTAGTGTTCGGGACAAGACAAAAGATGAATGCACATACTTAGAAACTTTGGGTTTCCTTTCAGAGTTTTAAAACATATTTTCACTTTATATAGTTTTTTTTTTTTTAATTTCAACAGATTTTTATTAGAAGAAATTTTTACAAAACAGTACATAGTAAGCCGATCAAAGTCAACATTGGTAAGTGTAAGCATACGTGTCAGTAATAATGCATACAGGCTTGTTATGGAGAATGTGAGCTGGTTATACATCGGCTGCTTGAGTCCTTGTCTTTACATACCGGTTACGTGCACTGCCTCCTTCGGTCAGAAGAGATAGTGTGTAGCGGTAAGTAGGAGTGAGATGAGAGGGAGAGAGAGAAAAAGACGGACACAGGTGCGGTGAATAGAGGTTGTATGGCCAGCGATACTTTGCAGACGGGTTGCGCTACGGGGGGGTGGCAGGGGTCTGTGTAGGGGCGGGAGGTGCATTCACGGCGGTTTTTGTGAGGCAAGGTGTTTGTCCAGGGAGAGCCACATCTCATTGCTGCGTCCAACTTGTGGTGTTTGGTTTTTCGTTATGTTGTCAGCTCCCTTTAGGAAGGTGACCCAGTTGAACCATACTTTGAAAGTGGCCTTCCCTGTATCTTTCCAGTTAGACAGGATTGTCTTCGTTGCCGCCGTGAGGAGCAGGTCAATGAGGCTCCTGTCATTGGCAGATTGGATCTGCGGTGCCGTGAATGCATACACTATGCTGAGGAGATCTATTTTTGGAGTGTACCCAGTTACATCGTGGATGAAGTCTGTTACTTTCCCCCAGAAATGTTTAACTTTAGGGCAATGGACTATCATGTGTTCTAGGTCCCCTCTCTGTTTCTGACAATTCCAGCATAAGTCGTTGTCAGTTAGGCTGACCTCTGCTAGGCGTGCCGGGGTCCAGTGCACCCTGTGTAGGAGCCAGAATTTTGTTTGCGCTAGTGTTGAGGTGACTTTGTGCTTGCTAGCCAAGGCCCAGAGGAGAGCCTTTTCTTTCTCGCTAAGTCGCCCCTCGTTTAATGTCTCCCATCGATCCATGACTTTCCTGTTCAAATTTGTTGTTTTTGCCCCAAGTAGTTTGTAGAGGTGTGATGTTTGGTGTCAAAGTTTGTTGAGATTTGACATGTATTGGTGTATTGTTGGCACCTCCTTGCTTAGTTTTGCTCTGGTGATGGCCGCTTTGATTTTGAGGAAGTTATATAGTTCTATGTCAGGGAGGTCATGCGCCTTTTGTAGATTGGCGAATGTGGCAGGGGACCCTCATTCCTCTAGTTGGGATGGGGTGTGAATACCTCGTTGGAGCCAGGGGGTTATATTAAGTACGCTGTTCTTGTATTTAATTTTTGTTTTGAACCTGTTGTATTTCTATCTAGGACCCCTATGTGTCAGTGCAGGAGGTTTCAGTGAACCAGCAAGCTACTGCTCTACCTCAAAACCCCCTTCTTAACGTTCCCAGCTAGAGAAGCGAATAAAATATTTTTTCTACTAGCCAGGGAATTTTTAACCCTTTTATCCTCTCCTTTTCACTCACATATTAGGTCCCTACATTTCACTGACACCTCCTGCACTGACACATAGCCTTCTGTCACAATAACTGAGTGCTCCCACGTAGCTCGTAGGTCGCAGCACGCCCCATACCAATGTTGCCTTAAGCAAACACACGGTGATTGGGAGCAGAGCGACATTCTACTTGGCGGGAGCCCCCCTGTTATGAGAGCCGAAGGAAACCGCCCCTCCCCTTGACGCACTGAGAGAGAAGTTGTCTTTTTCTCCAGCCGAGAAAATCTAGCTCCGGTGTTCCCAAGTCACCCTCATGGGTTGCTGGGAGATCGAGTCCTGAGAAGCGAGATACAAGACCTCCTTCATTCTATAACCATGGTATGGAGCTGATTAAAACCTTAGAGAGAATTCTTGATTCCGATACTTGGCAAAAAACTTAACTTAACTTAAAACTGCAAACTTACTTACTCCTTCCCACGTATTTGGCTTAGGTCAGGTACACCGGGGTAGGCGTATTTAGAAGCACCAGTTGAGTTCGTTAGTCAGTGTTTTATGTATGTATATATTTTATCCATTTTAAAGTATCATATGGCTAAGAAACCATATCAATGCTTTTACAGTATTATTTCATAATACTATTTTTACTGTACGCACTGTACTTTATAATAAGTATTGCAATTGTGGCAATTCATTTCTCTTGCATAAGAAAGAAGACTGCTAAAATAACACCTTTTATTGAAAACGCCTGTCTCTCTATTTCTCTGCACTCTGGTGGAACTAAGCATGCACGATTGACTGAGTGAAATAGCTGTCTATTGTTTTCACACGACTCTAGAGATACACTCTTTATTCTGGGGGAGCAAAGTTGTCATGTTTATGCAGTTGTCAGAAACTAATCCCTTCTTGTCTAAATCAGGACGGTTAACCCTTTCCTGAACATTCGAGAAAGGTTCTAGTGACCTCTGAGCTAGCTGGCAAAACTAATTAAGTCTAACATAGTCAGTAGAGACCTAGATGACCTCAGTCCTACGTCTACACTGCTGTTTGTTATTCCAATGCGCAGAACCTATTGGGAATATAGGAACTACACTACATGGCGCCCAACGTTTGGTAAGGCGATAACACTAACACAAGACTCTAGAGTAACTCAGTCGTGCTTTTCACACAGACCCCTTTCTCCCGTAAAAAACTCCAATAGACGTCTGGAGTGGGTGAAAGGTTAATATCCGCCGGAACTTCGTAGGATGAGAATCCTATGTATTAGTTTTGGGTTTAGTCAATCATTGAAGGATACAGTGTTCCAAAATATTGTGCACCTAATCTTTGCTTCCTTGAAACTTGATCTGCAACAAAACTTTCTGTCAGTAAAATGGGAGAAAGTGAAGACGAAAGGGAGCAAGTTAGAATAGCAGCTCAACTCCTAGCGGATGACACAACCATCCAAGAAAATGACCCGAATGCTATAATCATTCCGGTCAATATAAGAAGAACTATAACTCTTAAACTTATAGAAAATGGACTATCACCAAGAGGTGGTACGGTCATATTCGTGATAGAGGCACATGAGTATCGGCAGACAGAGGTGTTCTGCACATGGATATATTTTCCAGCAGCACACGCTGTGACAAAAGATTTCCACTATTACAAAATAGGGGAACCTCCGGATATATTCACTCCTTTCGAGGACGTTAAAATCCCACTAACTTACCAAGAGCACCTGCTCTGGTATAAAGGCGCCCTAAAACATAAAAATCACATCACCAGGCACGGTCCACTAGGTAGACCAGGAGCCACGTGGCCGGTTCTAGCCAGCTACACAACACACCCAGACATTGAAACAATGTCAAGCGAAGAACTCCTAGTTAAACTAAAATAATTAACAAAGGCATATAGAGAATTAGTTCAATTGGCAAGGGACGATATAAAGTACCTGCAGAAATTGAAGGAGACAGATATAACTGACCAACCATTTGAACTTGCAGGATCATAGAAAAATCCTATGAAGAACTAGGAAGAGATAGTTTGGGTGGGAAACCAGTAAAACCCCAACTAACTGAAAATCCTGAAAAAACATTTATTAAAAATAATCTAAATACTCAAAAAAGGGTTGGGAGGGTAATAAACAATCCACTCCCAAGGAAAAACGTTTCCAGTCCAGAGGAAGGTCTCCTCAACGGAGAGAAAGATCTCCTGGCAGAGGAGGCAAGTCTCCCCAAAGGGAATCCTCTGAGAAAAGATACAGCCTTAGAGATAGGGATAAATTGAGAAAACCTGATAGATAAAAAGATATTGATACACGTCCCTCTCGATCTTTTCAGACTTCCTCACAGAAATCGGAAAGAAGAGGACGGTCAGAACACAAGGAAGAGCACGTCAAGTCCAAAGACAAAGAACCTGCTCATCAAAATAAAAAAATCAGAATTTCCCAGAAAGAAAGTAGCAAGTATTAAAATTAAACATGCTGAGGATTCTGAGGACACAACTGAAAAACAGAGAGTGGGCCCAGACAATGCTAGACAGCGCAGCAGAGGTGACCATAGCTCGCAAGATCCTGATGAATCTTCTGGAGACAGTGGACACGAATGAATATATTCAGGTGGAAACTGCAGACACACGAGTTAGTGTGCCCCATAAACTATATGAAGTAACATTGCGTATAGAGGGAGATAAAACTAGAAAAATAAAAGGTCTCTTTTGGGAGAAACTTTCAAAAGGCTATAACATCCTGTTAGCTGAAAAAGACTGGCCACCAGAGTTTGTCAGGGAGTGCCCTCATGGCGAAGAAATGATTATGCCTGCCTTCTCAAATCATATTCCAATTCATAAAAAATATACATTTGCAAGAAAATGGGCAGTGGCCCAAGCTCCTGCTTTATATAAGAATCATGTAGGGTGGGATGAGGAGTCTCCTCCCCACAAAATCCAGTTAAAAAATCAACCTACTGCTCAAAGGCAGTACCCAGTTAAACAAGAAGCTAAAAAGCAAGTCAGGGAGATCTTAGATCAACTTGAATATCAAGGGGTGATTGAAACATGCACCTCACAAATGAACAATCCTTTGTTTCCTGTCTCCAAGCCAGACGATTCATATCGCCTAGTTTTGGACTACAGACATTTAAACTCCTGCTGCAGAACTTTTGCAGTACAAAACTCTCACAGGGCAGCACTAATGAATAACATTGTGCTCTCTAATGGATTCTTCTGTCAAAACAATGCACCTGAAAGCAGGTATTTGACCGCTTTCTCAATAATGGGGTTCGAAAAACAATTTTGCCGACTCCCACAGGGATTCAAGAATAGCCCAGGATTATTCTCAGCAAGGGTAACAGAGTTACTACAAATATATGATGATGAGGCATTATCATATGTCGATGACATCTATCTTACAGACGATGACCTGGAGACTCACTTAAAAAGAGTGAACACCATAATACTTGGGTTTGCATCAGAGGGTTACAAATTCAACTTTAAAAAGTCAATAATTGCCCATCTAACAGTCCTATTTTTAGGATATGAATTATCAAGTGAAGGCAAAAGCCTGGCAGACAACTTCCTAGTGAAGTGTTCAGTACTCCAAGCACTAAAAACGCTGAAAAATTTACAATCAATACTAGGCTTCCTGAATTTCGGTAGAACATACATTCTAAATTATGCAGAGAGGGTTAAACCTCTCTATGAATTAATAAAACCTGATTTCAAACCAATAAATTGGACTCAGAAACACACAGAAATCTTAAGATCACTACAAACAGACATGTTAGCTAAAACAAAATTGCAAACTCGTGACAACGTACGCAACCTTGTAATCCGAGTCATCCCAGGAGGATGCGGATTCACATACCTGACCGCTAATGAGGGAGAAACGGTACCTATAGCTTACTAATCACACTTGTACACTTAAGCTGAAATGAAATTCAGTTCTACAGAAAAAATTCTGACTGCGGTTCAAACTGCTGTAGCAAAAGAAAGAGCCCTAGCCCAAGGCAAGAGAATAACTGTTTATACAGCAGAATCATCCCTTGAGGCATTAACAAGTCCACGCAATCTGAATACAGTGGCATTAGATCCAAAATGGATACAATGGGAAAATTCTCTTGCTACAGAAGACGTGAAATACTATTTTGACCCGAAATTGAAAAAACTAGATGATCTAGAATATGAACAAGAATATCCTCTGACAATCGAAATTCTGCCTCTCAATATACCTGTGTAATCTATATGGACAGATTCGCACAACACTACAATGTAGATAAAAAATCCTACAATGCAGCGTGCACGATTGTCAAAGGTGTCGCTGGCATTCTGGTAAATTCAGACCTATCATTACCAAAACTGAATCACTCAGAAACTGTTCAGCTGAACGAGCTGAAATAAGATCTTTGAAGATGGCGCTTGAAAATGCCGATCGCGAATTCCCCACACTAATAGTGTGCGATTCGCATTACTGCGTCAAGTCATACAACAGTGACATGCAGACATGGAACAAAAACGGTTACAAATATGACACAGGTGCCACAATAAAGCATAAAACACTTTGGGAACAAGTAGTTCTTTTACAGAAAGAAATACAAAAGACTCACATGACACATACACTGAGTCATCAACGTGAGGGCATTCACGTTGCAGGGAATTCATTGGCTAATAGAGCCACAGCGGAAGCGGTTCAACCGGCTTCCGTAGCCACAAAAAAGCGTTCTAAAAAACACATAGATGGAGAAACCATGCTGGCGGTAAAAGCCTCATTAAAAGGCGATTATGCAGCATTACCTCTCAACTATCCACTCAGTAATACATACATAATTGATGCAAACTCCGTTCCTTTTGCTCAAATCCCTGGAGTGGGGGATAGAATAATTCCAAACACGAACCGGAGAGTTTTCTTGATTGAAGACGCACACATGGGACTGGGTCCGAGGCACCAAGAGATCTTGAAATCTCTAATAGAATTACAATCAGAATACTGGTGGCCGGGGATGACCTTGCAAATTTACAAATTTGCAATGGATTGTCCAGACTGCAACAGAGATCGCAGTTGTGAACCGGACCAGACTATTGCCAGGATACCTTTATTAGAAAGCATCGGGCGATCTATACGCAGAAATCCAGCCGGAGAAATGCGTCCCCATAATTATTAAGACAAAATTCACTTGAAAATGTAGACCCCAGCGCTCGGCTGACGCCGGCACTGTTATAAAAGATTTGCGAGTCTTTATCGGCACATACGCAATTGGCATGCTACATTCTGACAAGGGTCCTGCGTTTAGCTCTAGAGCTTACAAAGAGGCCATGGCCAGCATGGGCATTGCATTGCGGTACTCTTCTCCTTTCCATCCTGAGGGAAATGCGGTAGTGGAAAGAAAAAACCGTGACATAAAGCAATCTAGAACGGCGAGGGTATTAGGTTCGGGTGATGGGTGGGTCAAACATTTAATAAGTGTCCAACGTAGTCTTAATAACATGCCAATAAATTCTCTAGGAGGTATCAGTCCGTATGAGCTCTTGTTTGGTACTAGAATGATTATCCAGGATCTGGATCGTCAAACTTCAGTGGTGGAAGAAAAAACCTTTGATATCAAAGATCGTTTGGCTGTTTTACAGGACTTGAATGAAGCAAGAAAAAGTCTAAGTAACATAAAGTTTAAGCCAACAACCACTGAAGAATCACCTGTTCCAGCAAGACCTGTCTAGATTCCGAAGATTGGGATCTGGTCAGAGAAAAGATCTCGGTGAAGAAGGAATTTGGGCCTTCTTACAGAAAAGCAGTACCTTTCTTAGCTGTCATCGGAGAAGATCAGTAGTACTACCGCCACTTGCTGGTAAAAAGGAAAACAGAATTGTTTCCATCGATCTGGTGAAACCACAAACATGTGGCCGATAATAAATAGCAGGCCCAGTGGACTACCCAGAAATAGCAGAAGACCAAACTTTGCCACAATCCAAGAGGTTCAAACTGAGAGACTAATCACATTCAATAAACCTGCAGTAAATAACAAGGGACTATGCAACAAAGCCATGGAACTTGTGCCTCTTGAAACCCAAATTGCAACAGTTCGTGAAGATACACCAATCTACAACGATGTAGCATCAGAATGTACAAATGTAACAAAAGAAAATGCAAAGATCAATGGAAATCCGGAAGCAATCCCAACAATTTACAGAACAGCATCTGGCTATTTTATCAACTTCGATGACTTTTCCGATGATCCAAGTGAACATGGAGACAAGCCAGCAACAAAAACTTTCAAAGAAAAAATGACCGAACTTTTTGACCAACTAAAAGAAACTGATTTCACCATGGATTGAACTATGGATTGTGTTAGGTGTACTTTTGCTCCTAAATTCATTGATGGAAAATATAGTAAAGTGGACACAGCAAGTCAGAACATCAACTTTGTCCTAAAGTCTCACAGATCCTCTCACATCGAGAAAAGAGAACTATCATCAGTGAACATCAAAGCCAACCCAATACCTGGTGGTATAGCATGGGACAAAACTGACTATGATATTTATGGCCCGATTGAGCTCATAAAGTATCCACACCAGTTTAAGGTTTCCTTAAGTGACTTTGTGATACCAAGTAGTTTCTCTGATGATTGGGACTTTGAAAATATTAATAATATGATGTCAGATTTAGTAATGTCAGCTAAATTCACAGAACATGATTATTTACAGGGTTCATCAAATTATGAAGAATTATACTGTTACAATCACTATGGTCATCACTATTTGCATCAATCTGCACAACCTAGAAATGTTTTTAATTATAATCAATGGGAACATTGTCCAACTCCGCCAAAAGGCAGTTCAAAGACAGTCTATGAGAAATTTCCATGCTTCTCAGGGTTTAACAATAGTGATCAAGAAATGTTTTATTTTAAAATGTTAAACAGAACAGGAATGAAAACAATGTTGACAAATACTAAATTGATTTATTCTGAGAAATTTTATGACAAAATGTCTACATTTGGTTTTGAGTTCTGGAAAAATAACATTGAAACAAAAACCATCTGGGGTACAAAGGACTGGCAGGTACAAGGTGTAGAATCATTATTTAGAGCCTGCATGATCCCAGAACAAATAATATTCCTGAATGATACCATTCAACAAACTACTTGTTTTGGCTTAGCTAAGATAAAAGACTTAAACAAACCGTCTATTCCGAAGCCCATACCTGATAGCAATATTACTACGGATGTGGAAATAGACGTATCCCATATTTTGCAACAAAACAGAACAAATCCTGATTGGAAAAAATGGTTGATCTGGCCCACAGACACAAACAACTGTCAAGTTCCTGAACAAAAGACGGGGGGTTCAAAATGACCAGGCCAGACCCAAGATATTCCCAGAGACAACATCCAGGGATAGTTACAACATACAGTGTAGGGAAATTATGCCTTGAGTGGCTACAGAAATCCACACTGGCTGAAATTAAGAAACGCTTGACTTTACTTAAAGAAGGTGCTGACTTGCGAGATTTCATAATGGGACCTCGCAAACGGTGTCAAAAATGTTTCATAGCGGCCGGTATATACGCTGCATACAAGGAAGCTTGGAAAGTAATGCAAATTGAAACAGCAGAAAAAATACGAGAAATTGATCGTATAAATTTGGAAAAATCACTTTCTGTAGTGGACAATGGGTTAACGACTCTGTCCTCCAGAATATATTCACTGGACAGCATTGTATCATCTGCCTTTGATATAATAGAGCAAGACTTGCTAATGTTACAACATGGTCAGTCCCAATTGCGTTCTATTGTACAGCTTGGCTGGACGTTGCAAAACCTACGTTCAGGCTACGTGCCATGGCGTCTAATCAACATAACGTCATTATTTTCTATCTTTAACCTTACTGATAAACAAATCAGTTTGGCACAAAAAGGAGCAGACTATACGATTCTGAGCATTGAAAAACTTGAGAGATTACCATTGACAATGTCAGAGAGACCTGTCATTGAATGGATAATACACGGAACAATTACAATTCCGATAACAACTTTCCAGTTTAAATATTGCCAAGAATATATACCAGCAGGCCAGTATGAAAGGTTGGGTAAAGGATACATCAAATCAACCTGGGATTTACCTTACACACACAAATGTTATAGTGAAGGGAAAAAGGAGGTCTTCCTTAGTGGCAATAATTGTAAAAAATCACTAAGCGGTACACTTCTGTGTCAAGGTATTAACTTGCATGGAGCCTGCGAAGGGTCTTCAAATAACCTTTCATGTCACCTGCAGGGCACTCCTGCAAAACAGATAGAGCCATTTTTCAGACAGCTTTCCAACGGTAGCTACGTTTTAATAAATGACCACAGCTATTGTGGAATGGTGCCAGGAGAATGCTATCTCGTAACTGTTCCTTCCAGGGTCGTTTGCTGTATGCAAGTATTGTAACCAAACAGCAATCCAGACATGGAGGCGGCAATATGGCCTTATGTGAATATCTCTTCTATTCGAATTGATACTTTAAGCAGAATGAAGTCTATTCTTTTATAGACTACTGTGCCTCTGACCTCATCCAAAGAAACATATGATCTGCAAGTTGCAAGGACAGCAGCAGAGATACATACCCTTTTATCAACAAATTTCCCCGTGCATTTCGTAGAAATGTTAAGTCAAATCTTAAACATGTCTGTTACCAGTGGCATCGCACATGTATTTAAGACAGTTTTTTCGGGACTGTTAGCACCCTTTGAAACAGTTCTGGACATCTTCCCGAATTTTGTCCAATCTGTCTTTGGCGGCCTACCTTTAATTTTGGGACTCGTGGCAGGAATTTTATTTTTGTTCCTTCTGCTCCGATATGGCAAGCCAATCCACAGACAAGACTCCAGCAACGATGGAAGAAACGATCCTAGCAATACGATACCGAGACCGTATCACTAAGGTCCTCGGATTGGCTAAGAGATCTGAGTACAACTTGGTTTCTTTCATTCAGACCAATCCGGCAGGATTGCATCTTACCTGTTCTTCGATGTCTGCTATGCGGAGAAGAATGCGGACGTCTGTCTTACACTACCATCAGCGGTACCAATGGATAGCAACGCTTTGCTTTGTCCAGTAACGACTCATGCAACGTGTTGTCCCCAGTGGCTACCTAATCTGATGACTGCATTCGTTGAGACTTCACCACTACGACTAGGTGGCGGTGAAGTACGAGAGGAAAGCTGCACCAAACAGGTACAACCTTCTCTGAGCATTGCGGATCCAAACATCGATGATAGCAATCACGCACAGAACTGCACAGTTACAGTTTTTTCAAACTTGGTCGAACTTTCACCCGATATTGTAGACCAATTTTTTGCGAGTCTGTCTGATATGATGATCTCTCATGAACAACGAGAATAACCTTTAACAACAATGAGCACACAGCGTTCCCTGAACTCTGAATTCGGCCTTCAGTTTTTGATAAACAACGCTACTGAAAACATTTGGAACTATTTTTTCCCCAGAAAGCAAAATCATTTTTCCACTTCCAAAATATTTACTTTTTTTGGCACATGGTACTCTGCTTAAAGTAGAACTATTCTTAGAGAACAGAGCTTCTATTTTTAGAGACGTTAGAGACAATATTTACCTCAGCCTCTAGCACATGTACAATATAGTATAAATATGTGATGAAATGGTCTCGACCTTCTTTTCTGTATACAGAGCCATTTCATGTGTGATTTTCGCAATTCATTCAGCTGATATATATATATATATATATATATGCATTTAACTGAATGATAACCCTGTTCGAAAAGCGTACAGTACCAATACTCATTTTCGTGTATAAACAGTACACCATTTCAAATGCAATTTATGTATTTTGGGGTGGGTTGGAAAACACACGTGCATCGTTATATGTTTATATTTCTTATTATTTAGTAATGATGGACATTAATACATGGAGTGGGTGTTGTATTTCTATCTAGGACCCTAATTCGATTTTCCCGACTTATGCCCTTATGTGGTTATAACAAATAATATCCTTATAAAGGCATATAAAGGCATAAGAATCATATCCATATTTAGTAATAGCCCATGCAGTCCAAAACACGGCAAGGCTACTCTCAAAGACTCCTAGAAAGCACAACGCGTTCTTTAAACAAACCAAGCCTCCAGCAGCCCGGGAAAACCCCCTGCTTTTGTTTTGATTTGCACAAGAACTCCTGGAGTCCAGAAAGAACTGTTAGTTCTTAGTGACGTCTTATGTCCAACCTTACGTCAAACCCAGCACCTTTCAGGTATAAATATACAAACGTTGCCTTAAGCAAACACACGGTGGTTGGGAGCAGAGCGATGTTCTACTTGCCCGGGAGCCCCCCTGTTATGAGAGCCGAAGGAAACCGCCCCTCCCCTTGACGCACTGAGAGAGACGCTGTCTTTTTCTCCAGCTGAGAAAATCCAGCTCCGGTGTTCCCAAGTCGCCCTCGCGGGTTGCTGGGAGATCGAGTCCTGAGAAGTGAGATACAAGACCTCCTTCATTCTATAACCAAGGTACGGAGCTGATTAAAACCTTAGAGAGAATTCTTGATTCTGATGCTTGGCAAAAAACTTAACTTAACTTAAAACTGCAAACTTACTTACTCCTTCCCACGTATTAGGCTTAGGTCAGGTACACCGGGGTAGGCGTATTTAGAAGCACCAGTTGAGTTTGTTAGTCAATGTTTTATGTATGTATATATTTATCAATTTTAAAGTATCATATGGCTAAGAAACCATATCAATGCTTTTACAGTATTATTTCATAATACCACTTTTACTGTACGCACTTTACTTTATAATAAGAATTGCAATTGTGGCAATTCATTTCTCTTGCATGAGAAAGAAGACTGCTCAATAAAATAACACCTTTTATTGAAAACGCCCATCTCTCTATTTCTCTGCACTCTGGTGGAACTAAGCATGCACGATTGACTGAGTGAAATAGCTGTCTATTGTTTTCACACGACTCTAGAGATACACTCTTTATTCTGGGGGAGCAAAGTTGTCATGTTTATGCGGTTGTCAGAAACTAATCCCTTCTTGTCTAAATCAGGACGGTTAACCCTTTACTGAAAATTCGAGAAAGTTTCTAGTAACCTCTGAGCTAGCTGGCAAAACTAATTAAGTCGAACATAGTCAGTAGAGACCTAGTTGACCTCAGTGACCTACACTGCTGTTTATGTTATTCCAATGCGCAGAGCCTATTAATAATATAGGAACTACACTACAAACCAAATGGATTAGTCTTTTGTGTTTTTAATACTTTTCTCCATTCTTTTGTATAATTGCAGGAGGGCCCTTTTGGTGTTTTTGAGGATTGTGGTGGTGGGCCGCCGGGTTTATACCTCCCATAAGAGCTTTCTCTAGCTCCAGCCAGGCAGGTGTGTAACCCTGTTCTTGCGTGAGCCAGTATATGCCTTGTCTGGCCAGACAGGCTGTTTGGAAAGTCTTAAAGTTTGTGACGTTAAGCCCCCTAGGTCCTTGCTGAGCCTGAGTTTTCTGGAGGCTGATCCTTGCTTTTTTACCCCTCCAGAGGAACGAGTTTATCATTGTGTTCAGTTTTTTGTGGAATTCTTCCGTGACTATCAGTGGCAGCATACTCAGCAGGTAGTTGACAATTGGAGTTAGCATCATTTTAATGGTTTCTACTACGTTGTGCTCTACTCTGCCTCACCAACTGACGTACTTGGGGGACCACGTGTCAAGTCTGTCTTTTATTTTGTTTAGTATTGATTTTTCGTTGTGCTCCAGTGTTGACCTTGGGTCCCTGTAGATACCTAGGTATTTCAGTGCCTTCTGCCAGAGTAGGCCGGAGTTTCCTAACATCTCCCTGGTGGTGTGAACGTTGAGAGGCTTGCATTCTGACTTGCTTCTGTTAAGCTTGTACCCTTCTACATTGGCATAAACATCGATGGTGTGCACTAGTGCTTCTATTGAGGGTTCGGGGTCCTCCGTCACAATGAGTATGTCATCGGCATAAGCTGCTAGTTTGACCGTGTTACCATTGACCTCCACCCCCTTGATCTCGGTGTTGTTCCTGATCATGGTCAGTAGGGGTTTTAGGGTCGGTAGGAACAGGGCCGGGGATAGTGGGCAACCTTGTCTGGTTCCTCTTTCCAGAGATAGAGCCTCTGATGTGCCACCATTTACTACGTCTCGGGCTTTGGGCGCCTTGTACAGAGGCATGACCATTGACCTATACTTGTCGCCTAAGCCGAACTTCTGCATACACTGGTCCAGGAAGGGCCATGAAAGTCTGTCAAAGGCCTTTTCTGCGTCTAGCGCGATCACCACCGCTGGTTTGGTGTTGGAGGAGGCACAGTTAATTATATGGCACAGGAGTCTTGTTTTGTCTTGGGATAGTCTGTTTTTAAGGTAGCCCACTTGCGTTTTGTGTATGAGGTTTGGGAGTTGCGCGTTGAGTCGAATAGCTAGTATTTTTGCGTATATTTTGCAGTCTACATTAATTAGCAAGATGGGTCTGTAGTTCTGCGGAAATTGCGTGTCTTTGCCTTCTTTGGAGATGACTATGATGTTGGCCTCTGCCATTGAGTTTGTCATCTTTCCTGCTCTGATGCAGTGTGCGAAAACCTCTTTCAGTGTGTTTCTAATATGGGGGAGGAAGTGTTTGTTGAATTTGGCTGTGTATCCGTCCGGACCTGGTGCTTTGTTGTCTTTTAGGGCCACTACTGCTAGATCTATTTCTGCCCCTGTTATTTCAGATTCTAGTGATGCGCATTCTGACTCTGTTTTTGGGTAGGCTGAGTTTGCTTAGGAGGGTTGTTCCCCCATCGGGGTTGAGGTCTTTGTCCTCTTTGTATAATACCTCATAGAATTCTTTGAAAACTCTAAGAATCTCTTTGTTGGATGTTTGCGATTTCTTATTTGTGTCGGTCATGGCTGCTATGGCGTGTTGTCTTTGCTTGCTTTTAAGGTAGGATGCCAGGGCCTTCCCTGCTTTATTTGCTGAACAGAGATTTATGGCTTTGTACCTGTTGATCCATGTACCCGCTCTCTCGCTTAGTATCTTGTTTAGTTCATATTTATTCCTTGTCAGGGTAGTTAGTGTGTTTCCGTCTGCTAGATTGACGCTGTGGTACATCTCCAGGTCTTTGATTCGTTCTCTCTAGTTCTGCTATTGTTTTGTTCCTGTCCCTGTTCATTTTGGCCTTGATGCTTATAATTTTCCCCCTTATTGTGGCCTTCAAAGCATCCCAGAGTGTTCCCTTGTCCTTGTTTGGCTTGTCGTTAATTTCTAGATATTCTTTGATAGCTTCCTCTATTGCTGCTGCGTTGGTCGGGTCCTTAATGACATCGCTATTGAATCTCCATCTACAGCTAGTTTTGTTGTTGTGGCGACCGCTAATGGTTAGGCTAATGAGGGAGTGGTCGGACACTGTTCTGGGTGCAATCTCCGTGTGTTCTATGAGGTGGGTGTGAGTGGCTGATATTAAGATGTAGTCAATCCTACTGTACGAGTTGTGGGGGTGAGAGTAAAATGTGTAGTCCCTAGCGTCTGGGTTCTGCAGTCTCCATGGATCGCTGAGGTGGTGTTTCGCGCATAGGTTCTTAAGTGTGTGTTGGGGCTGTGTTTGGTGACTGGTCCTTTGTGGGTGTCTGTCTAGAGTTTGGTCTAGTACCAGGTTAAGGTCTCCTGCTACTATCAGTAGTTCCTCTTGGGGGAGATTGCCGAGTTTGTCTCCCACTGCTCCCCAGAAGGACTCGTACTCCATGTTGGGCCGTAGATGTTGGCGATGTGTATCGTTTCTTCCACCCGCTTCAGGCTAGTGATTAGCAGGCGTCCATCTTCGTCCGCCTGCTGTTCGAGTAAGGTCAGTCTGGCTTTCTTATTTATTATCGTTACTACTCCTCTCTTTTTGTGTATGGCTGGTGAGCACAGGGTTAGTCCAACCCAGCTCGCTTTTAGGCGCTGTGCGTCCTCTTCGGAAAGGTTTGTTGCCTGCAGGACGTATACATCGCTTTTAAGTTTGGTTAGGTAGTTCATTATCTTCTTTTTATTATTATTATTATTATTATTATATAAAATTTATAACGCGCTCAGTTACCCAGGGGCATCCCAACGCTGTAAGGAACGAGAAGGGAAAGCTCAGACTCAGTCACTACACCGGAAACAAATGCGTCTTCAAAAGTTTCCTAAAGTGCAGGACATTGGGCTCTGAACGAATCTTAAAGGGCAAGGAGTTCCACAGTGCCGCCACTTGCACTGAAAAACGCCGGCCCCCAGAGCGAGCTCTTTTTACTCTGGCTGACTGCAAAAGATGTCTTTGGTCTGAACGCAGTGGGCGTGTGGGCTTGTAGGGGCGTGCCATAATGGACAGGATAGAGGGGCCCCTACCATGCAGGATTTTATGAGCCGTGCATAATGCTTTGAATTTCACCCGCTCCTCGGGTGGTTGAGCCCTTTGACGTTAAGTGAGGTTATTTTCAGGTCAGATAGTAGTTGGGGGTCGTTGTGCGTTGTCATCGTGGGTGTATATTATCGCCAATGCTTGGTGCTGTATGGATGGCTCCTATCTGGCCTATCCGCCCCCCTCCTGGTACCTTCCTGCGTGCCCCGTCTGTACTGTCTGCGCTGCGTGGTGGCTGTGTGTGTGTCCGTTGAGAATGAAAGAAGTAGAGAAAGAAAGAAAGAAAAAAGGAATAAATAGTCTGTACTGGTCTACCCCGGTGCCCTCCCAACCCCCCTCCCTTCCTCCCCCCGCATTTCGATAGATGGGCGTGCAACAGCCAAGTTCCTTCCCCCCATCCTCCTCCCCGAGGGTTACAGTTGTCTGCGATATTTGCGCCATGCTTTAACCCCTTCACTGCGGCGGCTATTCCGCCGCAGTGCTAAGGCGGCGGGGCGGCCGCGCGGCGGCCGTATGCTGGTGACGGAACCGCTCCGTCACCAGCGTCGGTGGCGCTGTGCTTATGACGGAGCGGTTCCGTCACGGCCCGCCCCGCTCAATAGAACGCTCAGCGCAGGCGCGGAATTCGCGCCGCGCATGAGCAGCGAGCGAGCCATGACGGAACCGCTCCATCATCAGCACAGCGCCACCGCAGCAGATGACGGAGCGGTTCTGTCATCAGCAGACAAGGGGTTAAACCAGGAATACCAGAAAAGGATATACAATTGGTCCGTTTGTGAGTCGATACCATGTTGATCTCCCAGATGTCCCAGGGTGGTTCAGGTAGTGTCAGTTTGCGGACGCGGTGACAGAATCCACCCTGGGGGGCAGGAGCGTCTTCTTTGTGCATGCCTGGTCCAGATACAGGCTATGCCGTGAGGTAAAATGTTAGTTGAGGTAGGAGCATTGAAAGTGTCCTGGTCTATTTTTTGTGAGCATGGCTTATTGTCCGCTGCAGGCCTGGTCTCTTGCCCACGTGTTGTCAGATGACGCTCTTCTCTTCGCCGTCTCTGTGCGTTGCGACTCCATGTCCTCCACCGGGGGACCGCATAAGTGTCTTCTCAGTTCTCCCAGGTCATCGAAGACCAATGGGTGCCCTTTGTCCACGATTCTCAGCCTTGCCGGGCCTGCAAAGCTGAAGGTAATATTGTCTTTCCTCATTTTGCCTCACAGAGCCAGGAAGCCTTTCCTTGTTTCAACAGTTTGGCGCGAGAAATCTTGGGTGAATATTATTTTGGTGTCTTTCAACTTTATTGTTTGGTTCTTCCTGACCGCTGCAAATATTGCCTCCGTCTGTTGCGATCTAAGGGGTCTGCAGATAATCGGGCGGGGGCCACGTGCGCTTTGGAGTTCCATCACTGGAACTCGATAGGCCTTGTCAAGTTCGAAGTGTTTGTCAAAGCTGAGGTCTGTGATATGCGGGATGAGCTCCTCTAGGAGGGCTGTGCAGGATCCAGGTTTGTCCTCTTCTCCCTCTGGTACGCCAAGGAGTCTTATGTTGCCTCTTCTTGTGCGGTGTTCTTGTTCGGCCAGCTGTTTCTGTAGGTTGTAGGTGGCTTTGGAGATTGATTGTAGGGCTCTACTTGCGTTTGTATTTGCATCTTCGATCTCGCTGATTCTCACTTCCGCCGTGTCCATCCTGGTGTTTGTGTTGTGTTGGTCCGCTCTAATGGCTGCCAGCTCTAGTGGCATGTTGTCGATAGTTTGTTTGGTGGATCTGGCAACCTCGTTGCCTTCCTTGACTTTCTTGAGGATTGTGTCCAGCGTTGTGTCAGTTTTGAGCTTCAAGGGCGAGTCAGGATTGTTTTTGTATTTCTTTATTTAGTTGGCTACTTTCCCTTCTTGGCTAGACATCTTGCTCAGGCACCTCGCTCAGGCACCTTCTGGCAAGGTAGCTGTCCAATCTGTCACCCTTGCGTTGTGTGACTGAACTGGAGGGCTCTCCTCTAGGACCCAGTGTGGCTTTGGTCGAGTGCTGGCGGTCTAGCCTGTATCTGCTAGGCTCACGGATGGCCCTTGTCCTTGTTTTAGCACCCGCCAGTTCCGCTTGATGGAGCTGTCTGAGGTATTCTGTTCTTTGCGTGCACCCTTGCTGTTTTGCTCTACGTATTTCGGGTTTCTTCCACTGTGTCGGCCTGCTAGCTGATTTAGAAAAGGGGGTGGTGATGGACAGAGTATCTGAATTAAACAGAACACTCATACCCAGTCAACAGATCAGGGCTAATCCATCACCGTTTTTTAGCTCACTGCACCATCCCAGCTCAGAACCTGGCTACATGCAAATTAGTCTGTCCCTGGCCCAGTGCATCATGGGAACAGGGCAGACCAAACTACCAAGCCAATTCTTATACTGGGAAGGAAACAAGCTTCCGGGGACCGGTTTCTGGCATTACAGCCGTCTTCGGCCCGGCTTGCTTGAATCCTGATGGTGCAATGAGCAAGGGACTCACATCTGAGTATACCCTTCCACGCTTATGGTGGACAAAATGATTTAGAAAAGGGGGTGGTGATGGACAGAGTATCTGAATTAAACAGAACACTCATACCCAGTCAACAGATCAGGGCTTGATCCATCACCGTTTTTTAGCTCACTGCAGCATCCCAGCTCAGAACCTGGCTACATGCAAATTAGTCTGTCCCTGGCCCAGTGCATCATGGGAACAGGGCAGACCAAACTACCAAGCCAATTCTTATACTGGGAAGGAAACAAGCTTCCGGGGACCGGTTTCTGGCATTACAGCCGTCTTCGGCCCGGCTTGCTTGAATCCTGATGGTGCAATGAGCAAGGGACTCACATCTGAGTATACCCTTCCACGCTTATGGTGGACAAAACGATTTAGAAAAGGGGGTGGTGATGGACAGAGTATCTGAATTAAACAGAACACTCATACCCAATCAACAGATCAGGGCTTGATCCATCACCGTTTTTTAGCTCACTGCACCATCCCAGCTCAGAACCTGGCTACATGCAAATTAGTCTGTCCCTGACCCAGTGCATCATGGGAACAGGGCAGACCAAACTACCAAGCCAATTCTTATAATGGGAAGGAAACAAGCTTCCGGGGACCGTTTTCTGGCATTACAGCCGTCTTCGGCCCGGCTTGCTTGAATCCTGATGGTGCAATGAGCAAGGGACTCACATCTGAGTATACCCTTCCACGCTTATGGTGGACGAAACGATTTAGAAAAGGGGGTGGTGATGGCCTGCTAGCTGCTCGCCCTCTTTGTGTGGCACTCGTTTTGCCTTCTGCTCTGGGCACCAAGCTTGGCGTGGTTAAGTACGTGTGTGGTGGCCGTGGTGACTGTTGCCAGTGTGCCCTTTCAGTTTTGTATGCCTTGTGATGTAGTTGCTTTAATCGCCGTCTTTCTTACCTTGCGCCCGCCTGGGTCGGCCAGTTAGCCGCTTTCCCCCTTGTCTAGGCGCTCAGTTGCCTTGTGCTTGTTCGCCGAGCTTGTCGCGTTGAGTACTTGTGTGCCGGCCGAGATGGACGCTGACGGTGTGCACTTTCAGTTTCATTTGCTCAGTGATGCTGATGTTTTGGTCGCCGTCTTTTTCTTACTTTGCGCCCCCCTGGTCAGCCTGTTCGCAACTTCCCCCTTTGTACAGGCGCTCGTTTTGCCTTCTGCTTGTTCGCCGGACTTGTAGCGTTAAGTACGTGTGTGCCGGCCAAGATGGCTGCTGCCAGTGTGCGCCTTCAGTTTCGTATGTCCGGTGTTGCTGTTGCTTTAATCGCGGTCTTTTACTTGCTTTGCGCCCCGTGGGTCGGTCTGTTAGCTGCTTCCCCTTTTGATGCCGGCGCTCGTTTTGCCTTCTGCTTTGTTAGCCGGGCCTGTCGCGTTAAGTGCCTATGTGCTGGCCAAGATGGCTGCTGCCAGTGTGCTCTTTCAGTTTCGTATGCCCCGTGGTGCTATTGCTTTAATCACCGTCTTTTTCTTACTTTGCGCCGTCTGGGTCGGCCTGTTGGATGCATCCCCCCTTTGTGCCGCGCTCGTTTTGTCTTCTGCCTTGCTCGCCAAGCTCCCCGCGTTAAGTACGTGTGTGCTGGCAAAGATGGCCGCTTCCAGTGTGCACTTCCAGTTTCGTATTCCCCGTTGGCTGGTTGCCTTTCGATAAGTATTACTTGTTCGCACTCTAAGGTTCGGGGTTTCGCCGGCCCCAGTGCTGTGCTTTAGGATGTTGCCCACGGTGTAGCAGGCGCGCTTTTGTATTTCTTATGTGCGTTCTTGCAAACTATAATGCGTCCTGTGGTTGTGTGCTGGCCAAGATGGCCACCTCCAGTGTTCACCTTCAGTTTCGTTTTGCCTGATTATTAGTCAGCCCTTTTTAGCGGTTTCGCGGTTAAGTGCTCTCTTTTTGCCATAATTCTTAGCACTAACCTGGCTTGGTAGTTCATGTGGGTGCACCGTTTTCTGACCCTTTCACTTCCTTTTCTCGGGGCTAGATCTTCTCTTGCCTTGATTGGCACCGGAGCGACGCCATTTCTGCTCCTCTTCACGTCTGACCTGGTCTTGCGTTAAGGACCGTTTTCTTTGCTTGGCGATTTCCTATGGCTGTGCTGGGGTACCTCAGTCTGTGCGCTTGGCATTCATACATCTGTGCTTGCAGTTTTGGCTGTTACGCTGGTTCGTTTCGCTTACTAAATCGCCATTATTTCCTCAGGATGGTGGAGGTAACGGACTCCGGCGCCCGTCCTCATTGCTGTCCAAGCCACGCCCCACTTTATATAGTTTCTAATGCTGCATTTAAGGGAAACCAGAACCATCCCCAAGGAGTCTGACATCTCAAGCTGTGCTTTCGGGTGTCCATAATGATCTTCTTTGATTGGACTCTTAAGCAGAGCAGTGCAGAGAACTGCACAAATATTTGTGTGTTGGTTCAAATTAGTGATAGAGCGTAGGCTCACCTGCTCAACATACTCACCTGGGCATATATATATATAAACAGGTAAACCTACACTCAAATCATTAGGGGTTTTACCGTTTGGATTTTTACCATTTATCTTGCCTATCCAAATCACCGATACCTATAGTCCTAAAGGATCAAGGGAGTTTGAGAGAAAATAGGTAGCAATAATAACATTTAGCATTTCATAAATAACCACAAACTCTGAAAAGGTTTAAAATCTTTAAGTAAAATCTTTAAAAAAAACTCAAATTAATTTCTTATTATGTTTAGACTAATGCAGATTTTAAAAACATAAATATTTCAGAATAATTAGGAGAGAAAATGTCGTTAGGCATTTAAACAGAGGGTGGGTAAGGGAAAACAGTACAATGACAAACCCACACTTTATAGTTACCTAGAACGGTGTAATGACCAACCCTGGTCCTAGGCTGAGTCAAAGAAATAGAATCCCAAAGTACAGGTGCCAGCAGAAAAGAACAGGTGCAAGCCAGAATCAGGACAGGTTACGTACCAAATTGGATCAGGATAGGACCACCTCAAGCTAAGACCAGCACCACAGTTAAAGTTCAGTACGCCAGTGTTGTAAACCCTCTCTGCAGCTAACAGTCGAACCCCGATTGGGTCATCGATCTCCTCCCCAGAACCCCGATTGGATTATCGAATCTTCTGACAGAGTGCTGCGCCAACAACTCTGCTCTCGATCACCTATTGAGTGCGTTGGGTCAGTGACAGGTCAGCAAGTTGGACAATCTAACTAACTAAGCCTACCCTAGTTATACTATTTTTCAGGTCAGTGTACCTCCCCCAAATGTTGCAAATGTGTGCATCCCACAATTTTATTGGACAAAGAACGAGGAGTAGCCATCACACCATATTTTTCTAGAAGCAACTTGTCAATCATGTATTCAAGTCATTCCCTCCCATAATTGTATCTACCCATGTTCTTTATTCCTCCCGGTAGTGAAATGTATCAATAATCATTTTAAAACAATTTAATCAATTCAGCTTCCTCTGGCAAGGCAAGGAGTTCACTGTTCTCCGCCTTCCATGTCCGTCTTGGTCATGATTAAAGGCTACAGCTTCTGTGACTTCAGGACATTTGTCGCACAGGCGCAGTTTCTCCAAAGATTGAGTTCAGCAAAACATTTAGGCCCGTAATTTTGTAACATGTAAAAATAGAAAAGAAACAGTTTCAGAAACACAGAATAAACGAATGCACTGTATACCACTTCTTTCTACTCTATTCCCATTATTTTATTTTATACTATTGCATTAAATATTAAGCGAAAACAAACAGCTTAGCAAAGCTTCTTGCACATTAAGACACATAACAGCCATCTTAGTTCTATTGTGCAGAAGCAAAAGTTTTCCCACCAAGCATGTAACATGGGCATGACAGACACATGCGCAGTAGAAAATCCCAGGTAGCAGCAGCCGTTTTAGTGCAAGCGGATTATAGTTAGTAAAAGCACATTGGCAAGCTTCCCCTAGATGCCTAATTTGTTGTGTAATGCAATATTAATAAGACAAAACATGTTAGTTAGTACATTAATATTGTTATCGAGAGGGCTAAGTACGAGCAAGTCACTTTACATGTGAAACCTTGCTCCATCAATCCCCTCTTTGATGATATTTTATATCATCAGTAATTAATTAAACAGATGCCAACTTTTACACTTCACACATCTCAATTTCTTCAAACTTTCTGGTAATATTCTTTTTCTTCTTCAGATGGAGGTCTTTCACCTTTTTTTGCAAATGTCTATTATATTCTTCTAATTCCATTTCATTGATATTTCTTTTCTTTCCCTTTTTATATATTGCATATGTCTTTTTATGTTTGCAACATCTACAACAAATTATTATCCCTAAAATCATTAAGGCTATTCCCACCATTGGCATCAGTATTTTACCTACAAAACTTTTCCCTACGTTAGAAAACCACCTACCTATAGAGAAAAGACCATCTGTTAGTCTTTTCCGTGCACTATCAACCTCCAGTGTTTTAAGTTCTTTTTCTAAATATGTAATATTCCTTACGTACCCTTTCAGTTATACACTTTTGTCAGGTATGTAAGTGCAACAATGTTCCGCTTTCAATATTCTGTAGACTCCGCCCTCTTTTGCCAACAATGTATCAAGAGCAAGTCGATTTTGTAAAACCATTGATCTTACCGCAACTAGTTCTGTATTAATCATTAAAAGACCTCCAGCAGTGTCTGTCGATAAACGATCTACCACTGTCGATAATTTGCAAATTCTTTGAGTATTTAAAACCACTCCCACTGAAGGTATCAATGCACTACATATATGTCACCTACAATTTCTGCTATACAAGCTCTTTTACTACGTATTAGTCCATTAGTGTCTTCATTACTTCCAGTGATTTTATTTATATGGTATACTTTTGGGAATACTATTCCAAAATAGCAACTACCATACCAATGATCAGGCAATTTGTAATACGCTTTGTTCCCACAGATATAATACATTCCAGGAAACACAGGTTCAGTTCCATCTTTGAAACCCCAACCCCCAATTATTTTATAATTGTGTTCACATTCACTAGAACCAATGAATATACTGTTATAATAACTTGTTCTCTCTCTGTGGAGACAGAGTTTCCCTTTCTTTTCAAAGTCCAGCAACATAGCAGCATGAGTTTTGCCATTCAAGGTGTATTCTTTATTTTCTGCCCATTTAGGAATCTTTCGTTTCTGTAGCTTTTCTTTGGCAATCCTCTCTCCTTTTCTCAACTACATTCAAAAATATCTTCTCTTCTTCATGTAAAATGCATGTTAAATTATTCTTGTGTGCTTAAGCTATATCTATTGTACTTATTGTTAGAAAATATTCTCCCATATAACGAGCTATGTTACCTTTACAACGTACGGAATTCAGGTTACTATGGATAGGAAGTTCAGAGAAAATCACATCTAAATAAGAATAATAATATTGTAAGGGTCCTCTCTTGTAAAATAAGCTAGCTAAAATACTACATGAAATACCATAAGTCAAGGGCAAATGATAATAAGTGACGCCTTCTGCTACAGACAATGGTAGTTCCATATATACGTAGCAATCGCTTATTTCCATTGCCTCTACATAGTGTACTAATAGATTTGAAGATTACATTCAAATGTGTTCTATTTTTAAATTTATTATAATGCAATCCTTCTTCATCTGATGTTTCTACTTCTATTCTTTGCTGCCTAACATTGTCTATTTTCCCATGTGTATTTAATTTTTCAGGTGCATCTACCTTCTCATGAATGTTAGTATTATTCTTTTCACTTTTACTCATTAGATAAGGAATAGCTACAGTCAGTCCTAACCATACTATAAGTGCTATTACTATACTACATGTACATATTCTACAGCATGTTTTTAAGCAATTTCTTTTCGATTTACCATTAACAGTATGATCAGCCATTTTCGATTAGGGAGACAGCCCCTCTTAGAGACTTTTTCACAATTTCAACTTGTGAAATTTTCAAGTTGGTCTTACTTCTTCGTCTGTTGGTTCATCAATTAATTCATCACCTTCAAGGATGACATAAGTCCATTCAGGGCCTCTGAACTTATTATTCAGTCTTTTCAATTGCAGACTTTTTCTTTTTGGCTGTTCTGTGGAAAGCTCAGTTTGTCTTGATAATTCGTTTACTTGCTCTGGTTCTTCATTTATTGATTTAAGACAAAATTTTAGTTTCTTAAAAAAACCAGGCATATTATCTCTTTTTCTGAATCTTTTAGCTGGCACTATGCTTTGTTTTTGTTCAATTGTTCTTTTGTTTTCGTTCAGTTGTGGCACCATTTGTATATCTTCATTATCTGTATCCCTCTCTATCTGACTTGGTCCAGGTCTTTCTTCTGTTTCTTCTGCCTGGATACTAATCTGGCCTTGTTCAGGTTTGTGCTGCAATTGACTTTGATTTGGTTTGTTTTCTTCTTCCTGAACACATTTATCTACATCTATCTGATCCTGCTCAGGTATCTCGATCTCTTGCTCTACTTCTTCCTGAGCCCTCGCCCTTTTACCTATCTGTCCCTTCTCAGACTCTGGACCTGTGACAGGTATTTGGAATGTCTGCGTATATTGATCTTTCCTTATCTGTTCCTTCTCAGAATTACTTTTGACTTTGATTTGTGTAACCTGAGTACATTCTTCTATTCCTGTCTCATCCTCACTATCACTTTGTCTACTTAAATAGATCTGGCTTCTGGTTCTCACAACATCTGCAGGAATGTCAATCACTGGAATCCATTCATCCTGACTGGTGCTTGGTTGCTCATCAACTACTTCGGAATCACTTTTGAGACCCCTCTGCTGCACAACCTTCAGCTTCAGTTTCATCAGGTTCAGCCACTCTTTTCATATGGCTCGCGTGGATCCAATTCGGAACTCCTTTACACTTTACTGCTGTAGTGGTAACCAATATCACTTGTGTTGGTTTTCCCCACCTTGGAGCTAGACAAGATTCTCGTGTATGTTCTTTTATTACAACCCAATCACCTGGAATCAGATCGTGTGCTGGAGTTATTTGCCTGGTGACAGCGTCTTCTCCAACCTGGTGAGAGATAGAACGCACTTGGTCAGCCAGTTCTTTGCAGTACTCTAGTACTAAGTCATCAGATATATTTATCAACTTATGTCCTGGGACCCATGCCTGCCTCATTGCTCTTCCCATGAGTATTTCATGAGGACTCAAGCCTGTTTTTCTGTCTGGAATGCTTCTGAGTCCCATCTGAACAAGAGGTAAAGCATCTGGCCTTTCTAATCTAGTTGATTCATAAATCTTCTCCAATCTTGATTTGATTGTGCCATTCAGTTGTTCTACCACTCCAGAAGCCCCTGGGCGGCATGCACAGTACAGCTTTTGCTCAATTTTAAATGCTTCACAGATTAGACCAATTATTTCATTATTGAAATGTCTTCCTCGGTCTGATTCAATCGTTACTGGAAAACCGAAACGTGGTATGAGCTCTCTAAGTAGTAATTTTGCTACTGTGATGCGATCATTCCTATGTGTAGGGTAATCTTCCACCCATTTTGAAAATAGGCAGACAATGACAAGAACGTACTTGTTACTGGGACATCCAGTAACAGTGTATGTCCCACATGCAGTTGTGATTTTATTAACCAGGACTAAAACTCAGTATTTAACACCTAGTCAGCTGACTAAGTATGAACAAATTTTTGTAGGTGCAGAGAATGTGACAATTGCTAGATGTAATATTCTGAACCCAGCAACATTGTTGCCTGAATTGCAATTTGCAGAAGTCAAAAATGAAATTGAACATAATTGTATTGATCTTACAGAATACTGCACTAAATCACGCCCAGACATAAGAGAAGAGCCACTAACAAATTCAGAACATGAGCTATTTGTAGATGGTTCATGTATGCAACATGAGGAAGGAGGTTTGAGTGCTGCTTATGCAGTTTGCACTTTATGGGATCCAGTTGAAGCATCATATTTACCTGGAGAAAAATCTGCACAGGTAGCAGAATTAATTGCGTTAACAAAAGGTTGTAAATTTGGGAAAAATCTGAAAGTTACTTTTTTAACTGATAGCCAATATGGCTATGAAGTTGTGCATCATTTTGGCCAACTCTGGATGCAATGAGAGTTTCTGACTTCATCTGGAACTCCTATTAAAAATGGAAATTTTGTGAAAGATTTGCTAAAAGCAATCCAATTACCAGAAACTGTAGCTGTGGGCAAGTGTGCTGCTCACCAATCTGACAATGATAAAGTGACAGCAGGTAACTGATATGCTGGCCAACTAGCTCAATATTGTGCCAAAAATAAGATGGCAATAAACACGAAAATTGAACCAAAAAGAAACAGCTGCCAACTTATGTTGCTTGAGAGAGTGAAAACGTGGGAAGAAGTGAAAGATTTAAAAAATGATGCAAAACAGGAAGAGAAGGAAGAGTGGGCAAAAATAGGATGTCAGAGAAGGACTGAAGATGGTGTCATTGTTTACCTTGATGGGAGGCCTTTGTTGCCATAGAACACACTTGGTCAGCCAGTTCTTTGCAGTACTCTAGTACTAAGTCACCAGATATATTTATCAACCTATGTCCTGGCACCCATGCCTGCCTCATTGCTCTTCCCATGAGTATTTCATGAAGACTCAAGCCTGTTTTTCTGTCTGGGATGCTTCTGAGTCCCATCAGAACAAGAGGTAAAGCATCTGGCCATTCTAATCTAGTTGATTCATAAATCTTTCCCAATCTTGATTTGATTGTGCCATTCAGTTGTTCTACCACTCCAGAGGCCTCTGGGCGGTATGCACAGTGCAGCTTTTGCTCAATTTTATATGCTTCTCAGATTAGACCAATTATTTCATTATTGAAATGTCTTCCTCGGTCTGATTCAATCGTTACTGGAAAACCGAAATGTGGTATGAGCTCTCTAAGTAGTAATTTTGCTACTGTGATGCTATCATTCCTACGTGTAGGGTAAGCTTCCACCCATTTTGAAAATAGGCAGACAATGACAAGAACGTACTTCATTCCTCTGCAAGGCGGTAACTGAATGAAATAAATCTGAAGTCGAATAAAAGGACCTTCTGCCCTTCCAATCTTTCCTGACAAAACCACAGTTCTTTTCCCAGGATTCATTTGTTGACATACCAAACACCTATGGCAAAGACTCTCTGCAAAGTTCCTGAACTTTGCATTGAACCAAGTTTGTCTGAATAGTCTTACCATAGCATCTCGCCCTAGATGAGAATCACCATGATACATCCTAGCCATAGGAGCAAGCATACAGTAGGTCATCTATATACTGCACCAGGACTGATTCTCCGGGCAATATCAAAGATTCAAGACATTTTTTCAAGATCGGATTAAAGATCGATGGACTTTCTGTTTACCCCTGAGGGACGCGATTCCGAACATAGATATGGTCATCAAATTTGTACGAGAAAAGATACTTACTATCCGGGTGCAGTGGTATTGAGAAAAATGCGTGGCAAAGGTCAATTACGGTGAACCAGCCTGCTGCCCATGTTATTTGATGGTGTGCTTGCTAGTAGATTAGCTGAGTCACCTAGTATCACTTTCAGGCGAGCTAGATCGATGAGAAATCAGTCAGGACAAGTCCAGAAATTAGAACTGATGGCACTTGGCTCACGCCAAGAACAGGTTTTTTTTAAATGCTCATCATGCAGGGCATGCAGATTCGGAGTGAATACAACTCATTATACCACTCAATTCTCTGATACAAGTGTAGCCATTAAAGGAAGTTACAGATGCCGCACTGAGTATGCTGTATATATTCTGGCGTGCACCTGTGGACTACACTATGTGGGTAGCACTAAGCTGCAGGTGCACGTCAGAATATTGCAGCATCTCAGGGCCATCGTTAACAATGATGCAGCATACCCTGTAGCAAGACATTTCAGAGCAGTACATAACAACAATCTGAATTACCTTTCCTATTTTGTAATCAATGCGGTAGCACCATTACTCAGAGGTGAAGATAGGGAGAAAATGTTAAGAAGATTAGAAACTCGCACAATTGTCGAGTTAGAGAGTAAAAATCCTAATGGGTTGAATAACACCGAAGATCTGCACCATTATCTATAGATTTTAATATCCCTGAATGATAGCATAGATGTATGAGTTAATATTGTCAGGACTGTGTATAATAAATTAAGGAATTATATCTTCAGGTGTTAACAAAAAGGCTATACTGATGAATTTGATGCATATGAAATGAAAAATGAATTTAAGTCCTCTATGAAAACCGCAAGTTTTTTTAAATGAAATTAGATGTATTGTGTATTTTTATTGGTTATGGATTTTGTATTGTATGGCACTTTGAGCACTTTAATATTTCAAGCACTTTATGCAGGCCTCCATTAAGTTTTAACTGTGTGAGATGAAAATTTTCATTTATGCAGTAATAATGACTCTCTGATTTTAGAAAACCTAAACTCCAAGAAATAGTTTTTTGAAACATCAATAGGTCTGAATAAATTTGCACACATATATGTATTTACTCCCATTGAGAGCCAAATGGTTACAAGGGTTATGCCGTTTTTACATATGAGATCTATATATTTATAGTTTTAATTAGTGAAATTATATTTATGAATTTTAGGAACTAGTCCATATTTATCTATTTAAATATTAAATATTTAAATAAAGCGCCAGGATACCCTTTGGGTGACAGCTGCGCTCTATAAGTATGCTTACATTTACAAATTATTGATGTATTTTTGGATATTGATGTTTTGATCTATTTATTTATTGAAGAATGTTGCACTACAAATAGTGGAGGAGTGTGGTTACATCTAGGCATTTAAGCCGAGTAGGAGAGTTGATGTTTACATCTATACATTCATGTATGCTTACCAAGCGATCTTATAATGAAAAGATTCATTGCACTGTTTGAACAAGAGGCGTATTTCACTAGTATGTTTTCTATGTTCATGCTAAAGTGTATCACGTGATTATGTGCACTATGGGCGGGCAGTCTGAGTAGATTTAAAAGTTACACAATGCTGCCAGAAACTTTGTGTGAGCAAGAACACGGCTGTGCTCGAAACGCGTCGCAGCAGAGCTGGGAAGTAAATAAATACCTTTCTGCCTAGTTCCTCGTGGTCCGCCTTCTTCATTTTCCAGGAGTGGATGTTTGGAGAATTTGTTGTTATGTATATTTATGATTAATACAAGCTGCTGCATCAGCCAAAATGCGTCTCTCTTACTTGCCGGATCGGAGGAGGCCCTTTGGAATAAAAAATGCCCATACCCAGCATTCCTGGTGTGGTTGCTGTCTTCGATGTGGAGCAGGGGTTGGTTTGCACGCAGCACACCCGTTACGCACGTGGATTTAGGGGATATTCTGCGCCTTATAAACTGACAAGAGCACTGGTCTAGGCGTGCGGAGACCAACAGTCTTGAGGCCCGAACGACAGGCGACGGCAGTGCCACTGGAGAGAGTTTGGTGTGGGGGCTTACCAGCCGGAGCAGACCTGAGCATACTGGTGATAAGGGAAACGCCCCAGCCCAAGGCAATGGTGAACAGTGAGGGAGTGACTGGAGCGTGCAGAGACAAACTGAGGGCAAGATCTCCACATGATCAAGGGCCCAAACAGACCTGAGAAAGGTTGCCACGGGTCTCTGGTGGACTGGCGGAAGCAGTTTTTTGATATTCATCAAAGAAGGGAGTGGACAAATACGGCTACAGCTGGGTATCCTGACTGGGAGTAGCAGTGAAGTGAGTATTGCTACCACACTTTAAAGTTGGCCATGGATGACGCAGCTAATCGAGGGTCACAGATGGGGAAGCCTAAACCCAAACAGGGGAGTGAACCGTCAGAAACAGGTGAATCCTCCCAGGGTAATGCAGTCACAGACATGGAGGAAGTAGAGGAACATGGACAATCCATACATACACACCTAAACACAATCTTGGCTGCCATAGCCGACACGAAAACCACCCTACAGCAGGACATAGCGACAGTGTTGGTAGGGCTGGGACTCCTGCAAGCAGAGCTCCACAAACTGGCAGATAGGATGAAAAATTTAGAACTTGCCCTGGAAGTGGTGTAATGGGAGTAAATGAAGACGGCACACCAACTGGACAAACTAAACAATAGGGTGGCAGCATTCAAAAAGGCACACCAAGGATGCTGAGAGGCGCAACCGCTGCAACAGCATTAGAGTGGTGGGGATCCCAGAAGGCACGGCAGGGACAGATATGTGGGCATTCCTGGATAAATGGCTGCAGCAGACAGTGCCCCCGGGGACCATTTCTAAGATCTTTGCACTCGAAAGGCCACACAGGGTCCCAATGCAGCCGTTGGCGCTCGGACGGCCCCCACGGCCAGTGGTAGCACAACTGCTATATTATGTAGATCGGGATGCTGTAATCCAACACTCACGAGCTCATGGTCCATATGTAATAGACCACAATAAAAGTTTAGGCGTTTACAGACTTTACGGCGAAGGTGCAGGCACAACATGCATAATTTCTGGAAGTGAAAGTCACCTAGGGGCAGATTTATGAGGCCCTTGCGCCACGTTTACGCCGCTGTTGCGTCACGCAAGGCGGCGTAAACGTGGCGCATCCCTACGAACGATTTACAACGTGACGCATCTAGGCAGATGCGTCACATTGTAAAGCCCTGCGCCGCTTGTGGGTGTTGCGGCGCAGGGTGGGCGTTCCGGGGCAGGTGCGCCTCGCAAAAGTGGCTGAGTGAAATCTATGAGATTTCACTCAGTCACTTTTAAGCCAATGCTGCGTCAAAAGCCTGCGCCTGCTTGAAGCAGGCGTAGGTCTTGACGCAGAATTGTTAAAATGGGGCATCACCGAGCCTTGCTGGAGCTGCGTCGCGCTTGCGACGCAACTCCAGCAATGCGCCACATTTCCGGCACAGATGCGTCACGCATCTGTGCCGTTTTTGCACCATGGTGCGCCGCATTATAAATGTGGCGCACCATGGCTGGCGGAGCTGTGGCGCACTGTGGCGCATGTTAACTGGCGCATCCCTGGGGATGCGCCAGTTAACATAAATCTGCCCCTTAGAGCGGATTGTATACAGTACTCGTTGCAGTTCACGGCTCAGTTCTGCATACAGTTAGAAGGGAAGGCATACTTCTATGACTCTCCAGCTGAGGTGTGGCTCTGGTTCGAAAGCTCCAGGGCAGACTTCCTGCCCGCGGAGTCATGCAATAGCCTGAAGGTGACACCCAAGCCCCAACGGAGGAGGCTACGGAGAACAACCCAGCAGCTCACTCTGCGAAAACCTACTTCCTCTCAGAAGGAGCAGGAGCGACAGGCGGCCCTCAAGGCTGTGGCAGAGGTACTGTCAATGCCACCAAATGATGGCAAAACAGCGGAATCCTCGGACCATGGAACTGGTTAATCTGATATGGGAGATTCAATGAGAAGTGAAGTGAGGCTCCCAGTATTTACACCTGGCTCACTGGATGAACTGATTTGAACTGACCTCGAGGAGCTAGCAGAATCAGGTGATATGGTGGGGGAGTCGGGGCAAAAGGGGAGGGCAAAGTTTAAAGTATCACAAGAGATAATGTGTAAGGTGGCGAGATTAAGGGGTGCAATATGATGTAACGGAAAAAAGTGTATATATTGGATGGAAGAGATACAAGGGGACAGCAGGGAGACAAGGTTTAGTAGTTGACAGTAGTGGAATTGCAGCAGCCTTACACCAAAGCCTGGGCATGGACAGGAGAGCAGCGCCCTTATCTTGAATCACGCCCCCCAAATAGACAGGCATTACCATGATGTGGTTAGATGCCTTCTATTTCTATATTCTTATATTTACTTTTCAACTTTGAGCAGCCAGCTGTTACGAAGCTGCTCTAGGGATGGGGAGTTGTTGGGTTTAGTTCTTATCCAGTGGTGTTTGTGCAGACACAACATTGGGAGGGGATATGGGAGCGGGGAGAGGTGTGGAACGGTTTTAAGACATGCCTAAGTTGAACATGAAAGATGTTCAACATCAAAATTAAATTCCTATCCTGGAATATAAAAGGAATAAGATCCTCTGCCAAACGCCATTAGATACATTGTTAGCTCATTAGAAGGGGTGTGCAAGTAGCTAACCTGCAGGAGACCCACTTGACTGCAGAAGAGGGAACTAGATTACGGCGAAAGTTGTGAGACCAGATACACGCTACCACCTTCTCTGCCTTTTCTAAGGGGCATCAATATTGATAAGAACTGGTGTACCAATTGAACAACTACATGCATGTATAAATAAAGAGGGTAGATATGTATTAGTGTAGGGTTGGCTCCTGGGATGGAAGATCACTTTAGGAAGCATATACGTGCCTAATCATGATCAGATTAGCTTCTTGGAGAAATTGTGACAATCAATGAAATAAGGGGAGCTATCAGAGAGATGGCTGTGGGTAAGACTCTGGGATCGGACAGCTTGCTGGTAGAGTTTTATTCAGCAATGGCACATAAATTGATGCCTAAATTGGAAATATTATAAGAGGAGGCCCTAGAAGTGGGAGCACTGCCAGCGTCCACAAGAGATGCTTTGGTGATACCTCTGCCTAAAACAGGACAGGGGGAACGCAAGTATCGGGGTACCACCTTTTTCTATGCTGAATGTTGAATTTAAAATACTGAGCAAAGTGCTAGCAATGCGACTTCTCCCGCTTATGCAGCACCTGGTTCATCTAGACCAGAATGGGTTCATTCCAACGAGAGCCACATCTGGTAACATTTGTAGGCTCTTTCATATCATGCATCACCCAGATGGGAGGTGATATCCAGAAGCTCTGATAATGTCTGTTGATTTGGAGAAAGCTTTCAATTCGATACAATGGGACTGTCTATGTGCTACGATGACTAGAATGGGACTGGGAGATGGGTGGGTAAAGTATGTCCAATTGCTACATATACTAACCCTACAGCTCCGGTAAAAGGCAGGAGGGTCGATAACACAGTCATACAATATATTTAGGGGGACCAGGCAGGGGTGCGTCTGTCAACACTTTTGTTCGCTCTGGCAATTGAGCCATTATCGGAATTGTTTAGACTGAATGGTCCAGTGCATGGGATGAGGATAGGAGGGAGAGACCAAGTCATCATAAAACAAAAACGCTGGTAGATTTGAACTGTGCTCCCTTCTCCTTTAGGTATCTTGGAATACAGGTTTTCATGAGATAGAGGATTTGCGAGAAGGAAACCTGAACCCAGTCCTGCGGTCCCTTAAGGCCTGTGTCCCGTTCCTGCGCTTGCTCCATTGCGGAGAACCCATACTTGAAAGCTTGGGTTATGGATAGCTTGAAGGTCGCCCAGAACAGCAGGTAGAAGTTAGGCCACTGTGTTTCAAAGGGCAAGAGTATAGCGGCCTAAGAAATAACTAAACACGGACGAATCTGATAACAAGGCTAATAGATGAGAAGATATGCTTTCCAATGCATTTTCAAGCATGATCAGGTGGGTGATGGAGTAGGCATTAGTATTCACCTTACTTCTGAATGCCTGTACCACCATGCTCTCAGGCATAGGGTGGTGCGTAAGAAAGTTATGGTGGGTAGGTGTTGATCTCTGGCGGTGAGCCATTTGTCTATTTACTAGAGGTCCAGAGCATGGTTGTGACCAAGCACCGAAAAGAGTATCTGTGAGAACTTTGTAGAAGGGCAACAGATGCGCTATAGGTGCCTGGCTCAGTTGCAGGAGCTTTGGCAGGGCACTAGTCATTACCTCCACGGTTATTTAATGTAATTCAAACACTTTGGCTGCCCTCCACATCTCAACAGCAAAAAAGGCACTTTACTCTGTGGCAATGCTGGGAGGGATGGAAAAAGCCAGTGTCAAGGGAGGTATCCAGGCCACTAGCATCCTGAAGTTCTTCATAACAGTTGCCCCATTACATTGGAGGCAAATTAATCTCCTTCTTAGAAATTGTTGGTCTGACTTTTCGCAAAAATATTATGCATATCTTGGGCTCTGCTGCTTGGTAAAGGCAAGGATGGGTTGCCTGATGGCTGTGTCACAGTAGGATCGGGACGCAGCCTCTGTCGAGGTCAGGACAAGTGTGTATCAGAGTCAGAATGCACGAGTTGGGCCACCTTCTTCATTGCCTGGGGTGCAAGCATCAGTTTCTATGCAAAAGGAACTGCAGGGAGTGGAGGCTGGACTTTGGGTAAAGTCTTCAGGCAACACACTTTTAAAAAAGGAAGTCGGATTTACAGCATGCAGGGAAAAAGTCTTGCTTGCACTAGACCACTGTAACCAGAGAACCAGCAGACATCTAACCACTGGCATTAACACCTTCCGTGCGGTGCAGATTTACCGCCGGTGCTGGGCCCCAATGTAAATGGGTGTGGTCATGATGGAACGGTTCCGTCATGAGCACAGCCCAACCGATGCTCATGTCGGTTCCGTCATGAGCATCGAAGGGGTTAACATATCCATGTCAAAATACTTAAGAGTAGAATGAATGGGTTCTATACCTTGTCAGGAGCCAGGGAAAAGTGCCAGAGAAAAAACAGGGGCATACTGTTCTATGGTGCACTATTGTTTATCCAGTGCTGTGTGATTTCAATACGGATTTCAATTGTGCAGCTAAAGTGTAGTTATGAATCTCAGGCACTGCAAGCTGACACAAAAAATAGACTTTTTAACGCTTTGTTTTTCTAACTTTCTGTTTGACACTATGGGGTCCATTAGGATGTAAGTCGGATGGCCACGATCTGCCCTACATCCTACCCCAGCGGACGAAAGACCATCCACCGCTTTTCTGCCCAGTCGATGAGCCGACCGGGCGAAAAATAATTTAATATGGTGGCGGTGTCTGCTAGACACCGCCATCCATATTAGCATACAGGTGGGGAACAGCCTTTCCGTGGCGGCAAAACCACCCGCCGCAATGTTAAAAATGCGTGATGCGCCCGCCAGTGTGGCGGGCGCATCCTAATCTCACCCATGGGACTGCCGCACATATGGCGGGCAGTCCCGTTTTCCGTCAGGATGGCGGGCAGACAAAGTCCACCCGCCATCCTAATGATGCCCTATGTGTGAGGAAACAACACCTATCATACAACGAGAGATTTCCCAAGATGGACTGGGTGCCACCAGGGGTTTATTTAGAATGATAACCCCACACTCAAAGCTAAAGAAACGGGACCTATGTGCATCAATGTTGTTGCTCGAGAAAAAGTGATGGGTTTTCCTTAAAAAGGATGAAGGCCCTCGCCCAAAACGTGGCATGCTTTATCACTCGGCAGTTCATCACTGTGGTAATCCGAAGGTTACCATGGCAGTCTCTCTAAAGCTCTTACAAGAGGGTTGCGAGGAATACCTCACAACTGGTAAAGCAACTAAGACATTAAAGAAAGGAAAATGTGGAAGGGATGTTTGCTTGATAGTATTATGCCTATTGCATCAATATAAATCAAATGCACCTTAAGAATCCATGCAATGCAGTTCTTACTGATGTGTAAACATGTTTCTACCCTTTATTTAAGCCCAGAAATGGTCCGGGACATTCATCAGGACTAGGTCCCAACTTAACTATCTCATTTCTTGCCATTAGAGTCCGCCACTAATGTGGAAGTTTGAGATGGATAGAATGGAAAAGAATAAAAGCATGAATACACCTTGCCTTTGTGGTGCAATCAGTAATCAATTTAACTGGTGGTGCCTAAAACTAAAGCCACCTGGCTGCGTCAGTACTAGACTACTGCTAGCCAAACATTTTTTTTTAGAATTTAAAAATATATTTGTAAAGTGGGGCTTTCCCTAACCACATTTCAGATGACATTTGAAAAGAACATTGCTCGATTCTAGTTCTGCACAGTAGGTATCTTACCTGAAGTAATAATGTAGAATATTTTCATGTGTGTGAAGCACCCCAGATCACTACTTCTACACACAAAAAAGTTGTATTGGGGGTTATAGCTGTTTTCCAAAATGCAGGTCAGATGTTTCAAAACTGTTCTTTCACTATTACCCATATTTAGACACTAGATAAGGCAGCATCAAGGAAAACCTATTCTAGAAACAATAATCTAACACTGAAACCATCTATTTGACAGAGACACATGAAGGAAAAGTATGAATTTCTGAAAAAAAGAGCCAAGACTCGGGAATATACATCACCTGGCCCCAGTGGATGTACTGCTGCAGGCAAATCATACAAATCTCATTTAACCATAAACATATACACTTCAAATATCTGCACCAATTACATTCCACCCCAGCCCAGAGAGCCAAAATAAAGCCTTCCTGGTTGCATCGTTGTCTGTGGTGCTCTCATGACTATGCAGATTTTTTCCACCTAAATTTGAATAAGCCTGAGATAGAGGTCTTTTGGAGGGAAAATCTGTGGTAAAAGCACCAGAAAGTGGTGTGGTTGAATTGCATGGATTTATTCAGATAAATGGACTCGCCCACAACGAGCAGCTGGGAGTGTAGGATCAATTAACCCTACAACTGAAACCCCGCTTATTGGCTACCACTGCCTTAATACAAACATATTTGAAACATAGCAACACAGAGAGCCAAAATAAAGCCTTCCTGGTTGCATCGTTGTCTGTGGTGCTCTCATGACTATGCAGATTTTTTCCACCTAAATTTGAATAAGCCTGAGATAGAGGTCTTTTGGAGGGAAAATCTGTGGTAAAAGCACCAGAAAGTGGTGTGGTTGAATTGCATGGATTTATTCAGATAAATGGACTCGCCCACAACGAGCAGCTGGGAGTGTAGGATCAATTAACCCTACAACTGAAACCCCGCTTATTGGCTACCACTGCCTTAATACAAACATATTTGAAACATAGCAACACTGAATATAAACATGTTATGGTGGTGGGTCTTGAGGCGGAGCTCAAGAGAAAGAGAGCCTAAAACATGAAATAAACAACATTAATGCTAATACATTATAAAATCTTTAATTCTATTTGGTCTCCTGACTTCACGAGACCTGATAACAGAAACATCAGAAAATGTGCAAGGATCTACAACGCCTGCGTCTGCGTGAGCATTACTTACTTCATCTAAGGGAGGTTGAACCCATTGTGTACAATGTGAGAAAGACCTTGTAATTTTCTTTGGTTACTTACTTGAGCCTGTTGGTGAGATAATCTGACTACATTCTGAACGTTCCACGAACCTTTGTTTTCCAGTAACACTGATCCTTTACCAACCCTGAGTAACTTTAGTAGAAGAGAAGATTGATTCCCTCCTTTCTCACCATAACTGTTTTTTTGATCAACACAACCTCTAATTTTGAGACCCTTGACATTATTACAAGGATTGTATTTGTTTATAGACATCTTAAATTGTGTTATCTGAACTCTTGGTAAGACTTTTTCCAGGCACCTAGCTGATCTTTTAATCAATTCGGAAACAATGCGGAGTGAGGTTTTCTTCCTCCTAGCATAAGAAATGGGGTAACTCCTGTAGTGCAATGTGGAGAAGTTATATTCCCAGATTTTCTCTTTAAGGAAGAATTTGTCGTCAAAACTGGCATAAATGGACATTTGTATACCTTCTTTAATCACCTTGATTCCTCTCTTAACAAGACCATTGGAGGATGGTGCATATAGCACAACTCGCAAGTGTTGGATGTCTTGTTTAGCCATAAATTGATGCATCTGATCAGACAGAAAGTGTGTCCCATTGTCAGTAACTAAAGACCCAGGAGAATCTTCTATAGAATAAACTTGTTCTAAAAATGTGATAGTTGAGTCAGAAGAGGTAGAGTTTGTGAAAGAAAACTACAACCATTTCGAAAAATAATCCCCTAACAAGATAACATATTTCATCTCCCCAGGTAGATTGACATGTGATCCTGAGACATCAAGACCCAACTTGTCCCAAGGAGTCTCAGGAACAACAACTGGGTGTATAATACCTTTACTCAGTTTCCAGTGTTTATCTGATACCAGACACTCAGGACAATTGTCAGCTGTGAGCTTTACCTGATTTTCCAAAGGCAACCACCAATTGTGTTCTTTGATGCGCATACATGTCTTGGCTGTCCCAAGATGCCCTTTATGTGCTTTGGCAATAATACAAGGGCGCATTTTTGAAGGAGGAACATGCATGTCACCTCTCATAATCAAATCTTCAACCACAGAAAGTTTACTGGGAACCTGTGCAAAAGTGTTCCATTAATTGTGTAAGCATCGAACAAGAGGCCAACCCACAGTAATGTATGTACCTACTTGTTTCACTACTTTATCTTCCTGATACGCCATCTTCCACTCCTCAGCAGAGAAAATAACATCCTCATCTTGCAAAGCAACAATGTCATTGTGAGGAGGAGCCTGCTTTCACCCCCATAGTCGATCTCCTTACTACGGCTCTCGGGACAGAAGTATGGCAGACAAATCGCTTAACCCTGACAGGCAAGGGTTAACTTCTCCAACCTGCTCTTCCCCGCAGGAACGTCCCGAGGTGAGCCACAGCCAATGGGAGGACGCCCAGAATGGTAGAAAGAAGAAACGGGCAGACAAGGAGGAGGTTCCGGAAGACGCCAGCAACACGGAGGACGGAGCTCGGAGACCGAACAAAGGGAGCACGGTTAATGTACCCAGGACTACTGCTGACACTGAAGAAGAACAGCGCCCAGCCCCCAGAGGACGAAGACGACGTTCCAGAGGAAGGCGAGGCTTGGTCCAAAGACTAGTGGACCCCCCCCCCCCCGAGGGCGGCTGTATGCCGCCGTAACTCCGGAGAGTTACGGCTTCCACGGTACGTGGGTCAGGCAGGGGGAGTTGGGGAGGGAGTAAACAGAAACAGTGAGAGGGCACAGGGATTATATTTTTAGGTCTTGCGACCTATCAATGCGCGCAAGCGCATTGAGAGGAGCGAGAATTCAAGTGCTCAAAATGCTCGTGAAACCAAGGGTTTCGTTCGTGCGGTTTTCTTTAAGTTCACGTGAATCACGTGACCAAACAAGCAAGTGAATCAGCCTACCATCCCTCCCTTCTAATTGCATTTTTTCTTGGCCGCACAGCACATCAAAGGGCTTCTCCCAGCGTGTGCTGTGCGGCTTCTCCTCCCCTAATTAGTCATGGCTGGCCGGTGGCCGGCCGTACTTTCAGTTTCCCCCCGGCCGCTCTTGTTTTTGTAAAGCTCAGTCTGGGTGCGATTGGATTTTTCAGGCACCATGAGACTCCTTGATGAACTGGTTGGCTGCCCCACGATAGTGCCTAATGTTAAGTCATAAAAGTGGACAATAAGTGAGAGTGAGTACCTGTAGATTCTCCGTGCTTCAACAAACCTTCAAAAAGAAAGGTTGCAGAGATGTAAACTATCTGGATGATGCAACGTCACTGTACACCTTCACATCTCATGAACACATGAACTGCAGACGAAGTTTCCGGTCAAATGTGAGTATAGATTGAACTTTATTGAAATAACAACTTGGTTGGCAAAGCGTGTCAAAGCATATTGAAAACTGCAGGTAATCCCAAACGTACTGTGTTATTCCAATCGCAAAATGGTCGCATGCACCAGTGACGCCGCGCCGAGTGGCTCACGGCATCACTGTGCTTTCAAATGTCAATAATTACCAGAAGCCTAGTGAAAGAGCACACGTTGCAGAAAAGAAGATCCAATGGAGGCACAACCAGACAGCCGGAGGCAGGTAAGACTGCACGCGCAGTAGCTTACTTGAAACTCCATTTGAAAAAGGTTGCATGCGCTCAGTGTGTGCGCTTTCTTCACGGCTCGAGCCATGTTTATTTTTAAAATGTCGAGCAGCGGTTGAACAGCTACGGGGCACATAAGCAGTTGATAAAGCAAAGGAAATTAATTTGTAACAAAACACATCAAACATGTAAATAGTGAAATCTCACCGCAAAAGCTAAAAGGGCTGTGAAGATATTCCCATCTGGGAGATGTTGCCTAGAGCTTGCGCTTTTAAGGGGCTATAAAGGTAGAGACAGAAGAGAACCACACTGCTCCTGTGTGGTCCCAAGAACGTCTTCACGTTGGGTCTCATACAATTTTGCCACAAGTAATTACTTTTGCACTCACGTTGTGCCAAAAACGTCCACAGGCACACAAACAGATAAACTTAACCCAAATCCAAATGGGGTGGCAAACGGTGAGCCGGAAGGCTTTAACTTAGCGTTTCTCCACATGCAGGCTGAAAAGCGGTGAGCTTAATGTCGAAGTATTCATAGTACCATAGAGTGTCCAAAGAAGACTATACAGAAATTCTGCTTCCGACCATTGCAGTTAAAACCAAACTGACACAACGCCTCTTGTAAGAACCAGCATTAGTGAAAGATGGGAAGCAGATGAAATGAACAAATGTGCCAAAAAAGTGGGACTTGTAGTTCTGCGTATATAATAGACACCCCTTCTTTATTTATTCTTTCACTCACCCCTTTTTTTTTCAAAGTAGCCTAGAGTATTTTCATACAGTGAAAACCGTTGGCTTTTTATTTTTATTGCGGTCTCCCGTAATTTAGAGCCGATTAGGTAACTATTTTGGCAAATCCTGTTTCAACCCAGGTGTGCGGACAAAAGCAATTTGAATATGTGAATTCGCATTCATATTGTGCTTGTCTTGCACTTGCTTTCCCTTTTCAAACAGGATCCGCCTCCCCCCCCCCACCACCCGTGAGTCTGCCTTCCCCCCCGGGAGGCTGCCTCACCACCTTTCCTCCCTTACCGCCCATGAGTCTGCTTTGACACCGTGAAAATGCCCCAGCGAATCCGCTCCCCCCTTATACCGCCCGTGAGCCTGCCTTTCCTTCCATTAACGCCCCGTGAGTTTGCTCTTACTCCAAACCCCCCCCCATTAGGCAGATTGCTCCAACCACGGGCCACAACCCCTCAAGACTGTCTGCCAACTTCCTTCCGTCGCGACCGCCCTCTCCAGTGACTTACCATCCCAGGGGCTGACAAAATGCCACCCGTTAAGACTGCTTTCTGCCTAAGGAACTCATCCCACGTCCCAAATCCGTTCCCCACTGCCATTCCCAGAGACTGCATCCGTTGTATAAAAGCGCAGCTCATGTTTTCATGCTGTTTAACTTCATCTTGATGTTAATTGAAGCATACACATTTCTCAAGCATTAGTAGTGTATGTTTATTTCGCAGTACGTATTATTAGTATTCTTTGTTACAAAGTACCAAATGCTTGGCTTTTACCGTCTTTTGCCTTCTATTTTCGCTACGCCATTTCTCAACCCACATTACTACGGTTTTCACATTTCACAGCCCGCATTTTTAGTGAAATCTCCGCCGCTGGAGCAACTAATTTAAACTTTAGCTTCTTTGTGCATTCTGTTTGAGCTACGTTCTTTCGCAAACAACATTTTTTGGATTTTCACATTTAGTACTCTGCATCTTTGCTGCTTTGCAGCCGCACCCAAGGACTTCTCAGGTCTTCATTACATTTGCTGTAAAGCGTGGCGTCCGTCTTCTTGAAGCCCAAAGTAACGAGTTCACAAGTTTAATACATGTTAGGTATATTTTAACAAGGCTGTATTGGGCCTTTCAACTACGAAGCTTGCTTTTCCGCTGCCTGCGGTTTGGATTTTTGCTCCCGTTTGTACTATCACATGTACCAGTCCACATTATTAGTGCTTTTTGTTACAATCTCCAAACTGCTTTGCTTTACGCGTGATTTTGCTTCAGTTTACGATAAATATTTATCAAGCTGCATTACTAGTGAATTGTCATTTATGAGCCCGCATTATTTGTATTTCTTGATACAATGTACCAAATACTTTTCTTTTCACGTTTATTTTTGCTTTGATCAGCCCGCAACTCGTGCCTTTTTAGTGCTCCGAGCCTCTATGAAGATAATTTCAATAAAGCGATGCCAAAGCTGATTTTATATTTAGTGTATCCTTCCATTTATGTGACACAACCTTCAAACGCTCAGTGACAGATGTGCCCTCCCTCTGCGCCTCCGCCGTTTCGTAATATGATTTTATTAAGTGGTAATGTATTTAGAGTGCACTCCATAACATTACACTCTGCACTCAATGCAACATAAACTCCAAATAATACCACTCAGTGCCACATAATTACACTCCACATAATTACACTCTACTGAATACAACATACACTCCAGACAATACCACTCAGTGCCACATATTTACACGCCACATAATTACACTGCACTCAATGCGACATACACGCCAAATACCTCTCAGTACCACAGAATAACACGCCACATAATTACACTGCACTCAATGTAACATACACTCCAAATAATACCACTCAGTGCCACATAATTACACTGCACTCCATGCAACATTCACTCCAAATACTACTCAGTGCCACATAATTACACCCCGCATAATAACACTGCACTCAATGCAACATACACTCCAAATACCACTCAGTGCCACATAGTTACATGCCACATAATTACACTGCCCTCAATGCAACATACACTCCAAATACCACTCAGTCTTACATAGTTACACACCACATAATTACACTGCACTCAATTGAACATACACACCAAATACAACTCAGTGCCACATAGTTACATGCCACATAATTACACTGCCCTCAATGCAACATACACTCCAAATACCACTCCGTGCCACATAGTTACATGCCACATAATTACACTCTACTGAATGCAACACACACTCCACACAATTACACTAAGTGCCACATAATTATATGCTACATAATTACAATGCACTCAATGCAACATACACTCCAAATACCACTCCATGCCACATAGTTACACGCCACATAATTACACTCTATCTATCTATCGCATCACCACAGCATCACTCAGGGGCACCACAGCATCACTCAGGGGCACCACAACATCACTATGCGCTCCCACAGCATCACTGAACGCCACAGCATCACTCGTCGCAACCACAACATCACTCAGCGCTACCACAGCATCAATCTGTGTAACCATTCAACAACAACTGATTCAAATATGTTCTCTCAATGTTTCAAGCTTTATTACAAATGTCACAAAAATATGTTAATATTTCACTTCTGTTCTTGGATTTTCATCACAATAAAATACACTGAACATAATCTTCACAAAAGTTATTTATAAAAGTTTAAGCTATTGCCATTATAAATTACAATAACTTATTTAAGTATTAATTATTTTTAAAAATTTAAAGCAATTGTTATGTGTAATATCAATACATCTAAGTCACGAAAATACAACACATATTGCATTACAAATGTTATAGGTGTCACATTTGCGAAAATTAAAAGTATTGGCATTGTAAATGACAAAGCTATTAATTTCGCTATTTTCAGAACCAACATATAAATAAAAAAATGTGTCATTTACAATATCAATAGCTCAAACTTTCCTAATGCGAGACCTATTGGCAACGCCAGTGCTTGTTTGTTGTTGTTTGTTTGAGCGCTTGGGGAGGGAAGCGGGTGCACATCTGTACCCTATCCTAAAACCGGTTACTCTCCCTCCCCCCTCCCCATAGTGGCTATAGGGTAAAAGCTCATCTTAACAACATAACTCGAAGCCTGAAGCAAGGACGAGTTTTAAAGCTACCCTTCGACTTTCTTTCTTGAGCACGTCCTCATCCCATCCTGCACACCTTTCTTTTAGCACCGTAAGTGTGTATCTGGTGTTCTCTTCAACCTGGTGGTGGTGCTATTTTCCACTTTAAGGCTTCGTGACAGTATTACTTACCGCCCTTTATCTCTTTTCATCCTCCGGTACCCGGGGAACGTCATCATCATCTATCGAGAGAGGACAACATTGCGGAGCCCTCAAGTGACACCTGGAGACCTTACTTCCTGAAGCCTTCATTTGTGTTTACCCTTTGTGTTGTGCACGGAGTTTGAAATAAATACGCCAAAATAGATCCACGCATAAGACCTCCTAGCTTCTTTTTCCGCCCGTCCCTCTCACAGTCATCAACGGTTACTGCACATTCAATGTAATAAATGTCACTTTCATCATCGAAATCAGATAAAGGCATGTGTAAAGACCATCAGCTCTAAAGTTCCTCCAGCCTGACACATGACCAATAGTAAATGTATATTCATGTAGTTTGGATACAAGTTTGGCCAATCTAGCTAATCCTGTAAAAATAGAGACTAAAGGTTTGTGATCGCTGTGAAGTTCAAACCACCTGCCCCACATATACATTTTAACCCCTTCGCTGCTGGGCCTTTTCCCCTCCTGTGCTGAGCCCTTTTTTGGCTATTTGGGGTAGTGCGCGCTTAGGCCCCTGTAACTTTTTGACCACATAAGCTATCCACGCCAAATTTGCGTCCTTTTCTTCCAACATCATGTGGATTCCAAAGGCGCCCAGGGTTTGTGGATTCCCTTGGAGGGGTCCCAGAAATTAACCAAAATATAGTGATTTTTTTGTTTTTTTCAGAAAAATGGGAAAAACGGGCTGCAAATGAAAGCCTCTGGGTTTTTCCCTGAAAATGGTATAAAAAAAGGGTTTGTGGGGCTGAAATCTCCGTTTTCTCAGCTTTCAGGGAATGACAGTCTTTTGTCAGGGAACCAACATTTTTCACACTGTTTTGGCATTTTTCTGGGACATAGCCTATTTTTGCTATTTTTAGAGCTTTCCACCTCCTTCCAATTAATGGTAGAAAAGAGTTTGAAAGCAATAATGGATCCTAGAAAGCTGTACATTTTCGGAAAGTAAACAAAATTCTGAATTCAGAAAGGGGTCATTTGTCTAAATCCATGAAGGATTCTTTATCGAAAGTAACAGTTAAATCTTGGAATAATAGAAAATTTGTTGAAAAAAACAGCCTTTTGTCTCAACGTTTTCACCTATAACTTTTTCTAATCTTGACAGCTCTTGGAAAGCAATATACTGTTACATCCGTTAGACCTTCCTGGTTGTGGGGATATATAGGAGTTGTAGTTTCACCAAGAACCCAACGAACCCAGATCCAAAAACTGAGCAGCAACTTGCAATGTTTTTTTTTCTTTTACTGGGTATAGAGCACTTTGTCTTAGAAAATGTATACATGGAAAAATCTGTATGAAAGACACCTATGTATTTCTGATTTGGGTACAAAATATAGAGTTCAGAAACAGTATATAATTGCACATTTTCAAAATTGGGAATACCCATACTAGCTTGAGAATTATTGGTCATTTTTCAAAAACATTTTTTTTTTACACAATGTCTGTCATTGAAAGGGAGAAATGCTAGAAAGCTCATTAGGTAATAACAGTTGATTTACAAATCTGAATTACCCGAAGTCTCCCGATAAAAACGGTACCTCACTTGTGTGGGTCGGCCTTGTGCCTGCGATAGGAAACGGCGCAAAATGCAACGTGGTCACACCTCAATTTTGCAGTTACAAATTGACCCTTTTATGGCAAAGTGCCTACCTGTAGTTTTTGCACCCTAGCTCTGCCGGCACCTAGGGAAACCTAGCAAACCTATACATTTTTGGAAAGTAGACACCCTGGGGAATTCAGGATGGGGTGACTCGACTGCCTACCACCAGGCTTTGTTACCCAGAATCCCTTGCAAAGCTAAAATTATGACAAAAAAAACACATTTTCCTCACATTTCTGTGGTGGAAAGTGCTGGAATCTGCGTGGATCAACAAACTTCCACCCACCCAGCGTTCCCCCAGGTCTCCCGAGAAAAATGGTACCTCACTTGCGTGGGTAGGCATAGTGGCTGCAACACGAAACAGCGCAAAACACAACGCGGTTGCACCTCAATTTCCCAGTGAAATCTTGTGCTATTTGGACAAAGAAACTACCTTTTGTTTTTGAGTCCTGGCTCTGCCAGCACATAGGGAAACCTAGCAAACCTATACATTTTTGAAAACTAGACACCCAGGGGAATTCAGGATGGGGTGACTCGTCTGCCTACCCCCAGGTTTTGTTACCCAGAATCCCTTGCAAAGCTAAAATTATGACAAAAAAAACACATTTTCCTCACATTTCTGTGGTGGAAAGTGCTGGAATCTGCGTGGATCAACAAACTTCCACCCACCCAGCGTTCCCCCAGGTCTCCCGAGAAAAATGGTACCTCACTTGCGTGGGTAGGCATAGTGGCTGCGACACGAAACAGCTCAAAATGCAACGTGGTTGCACTTCAATTTCCCAGTGAAATCTTGTGCTATTTGGACAAAGAGACTACCTTTTGTTTTTGAGTCCTAGCTCTGCCAGCACATAGGGAAACCTAGCAAACCTATACATTTTTGAAAACTAGACACCCAGGGGAATTCAGGATGGGGTGACTCGTCTGCCTACCCCCAGGTTTTGTTACCCAGAATCCCTTGCAAAGCTAAAATTATGACAAAAAAAACACATTTTCCTCACATTTATGTGGTGGAAAGTGCTGGAATCTGCGTGGATCAACAAACTTCCACCCACCCAGCGTTCCCCCAGGTCTCCCGAGAAAAATGGTACCTCACTTGCGTGGGTAGGCATAGTGGCTGCGACACGAAACAGCTCAAAATGCAACGTGGTTGCACTTCAATTTCCCAGTGAAATCTTGTGCTATTTGGACAAAGAGACTACCTTTTGTTTTTGAGTCCTAGCTCTGCCAGCACATAGGGAAACCTAGCAAACCTATACATTTTTGAAAACTAGACACCCAGGGGAATTCAGGATGGGGTGACTCGTCTGCCTACCCCCAGGTTTTGTTACCCAGAATCCCTTGCAAAGCTAAAATTATGACAAAAAAAACACATTTTCCTCACATTTCTGTTGTGGAAAGTTCTGGAATCTGCGTGGATTAACAAATTTCCACCCACCCAGCGTTCCCCCAGGTCTCCTGAGAAAAATGATACCTCACTTGCGTGGGTAGGCATAGTGGCTGCAACACGAAACAGCGCAAAACGCAACGCGGTTGCACCTCAATTTCCCAGTGAAATCTTGTGCTATTTGGACAAAGAGACTACCTTTTGTTTTTGAGTCCTAGCTCTGCCAGCACATAGGGAAACCTAGCAAACCTATACATTTTTGAAAACTAGACACCCAGGGGAATTCAGGATGGGGTGACTCGTCTGCCTACCCCCAGGTTTTGTTACCCAGAATCCCTTGCAAAGCTAACATTATGACAAAAAAAAACACATTTTCCTCACATTTCTGTGGTGGAAAGTGCTGGAATCTGCGTGGATCAACAAACTTCCACCCACCCAGCGTTCCCCCAGGTCTCCCGAGAAAAATGGTACCTCACTTGCGTGGGTAGGCATAGTGGCTGCGACACGAAACAGCTCAAAATGCAACGTGGTTGCACTTCAATTTCCCAGTGAAATCTTGTGCTATTTGGACAAAGAGACTACCTTTTGTTTTTTAATCCTAGCTCTGCCGGCACCTAGGGAAACCTAGCAAACCTATACATTTTTGAAAAGTAGACACCCAGGGGAATTCAGGATGGGGTGACTCGACTGCCTACCCCCAGGTTCTCTTACCCAGAATCCCTTGCAAAGCTAAAAAATTGGGAAAAAAAACGCATTTTCCTCACATTTCTGTGGTGGAAAGTTCCGGAATCTGCGTGGATCAACAAATTTCCACCCACCCAGCGTTCCCCCAGGTCTCCCGAGAAAAATAGTATCTCATTTGCCTGGGTAGGCATAGTGGCTGCGACAGGAAACAGTGCAAAACGCAACGTGGTCACAACTCAATTTTTCAGTGAAATTGTGCACGTTTTGGGCAAAGAGACTACCTTTTGTTTTTGAACCCTAGCTCTGCCGGCACCTAGGGAAACCTAGCAAACCTATACATTTTTGAAAAGTAGACACCCAGGGGAATTCAGGATGGGGTCACTCGACTGCCTACCCCCAGGTTCTCTTACCCAGAATCCCTTGCAAAGCTAAGAAATTGAAGAAAAAAAACGCATTTTCCTCACATTTCTGTGGTGGAAAGTTCCGGAATCTGCGTGGATCAACAAATTTCCACCCACCCAGCGTTCCCCCAGGTCTCCCGAGAAAAATGGTATCTCATTTGCCTGGGTAGGCATAGTGGCTGCGACAGGAAACAGTGCAAAACGCAACGTGGTCACAACTCAATTTTTCAGAGAAATTGTGCACGTTTTGGGAAAAGAGACTACCTTTTGTTTTTGAACCCTAGCTCTGCCGGCACCTAGGGAAACCTAGCAAACCTATACATTTTTGAAAAGTAGACACCCAGGGGAATTCAGGATGGGGTCACTCGACTGCCTACCCCCAGGTTCTCTTACTCAGAATCCCTTGCAAAGCTAAGAAATTGGAGAAAAAAAACGCATTTTCCTCACATTTCTGTGGTGGAAAGTTCCGGAATCTGCGTGGATCTAGAAATTTCCACCCACCCAGCGTTCCCCCAGGTCTCCCGATAAAAATGGTACCTCACTTGCGTGGGTAGGCATAGTGGCTGCGAAAGGAAATGGTTCAAATTGTACGGTGGTGAATTTACAATACCAAATTGCAAAACAACCTTGATTTTGGGGGGGGGGCACCTAAGTTTTTGGCCCGGGGCTCGGTGGTATTCTTTGGATAGTACAAAACCCAAACAGTTCTGAAAAGTAGACCCCCGGGGGAGTCCAGGGAGGTATGGCATGCGTGGGTCCCCGTACGTTTTCCTACCCAGAACACCTTGCAAACCTTAAAATTAGGTAAAATAATCACTTTTTCAAACTTTTTTGCGTGGAATCACCGTGCCGGCAAAAATGTCCTACCACCCAGCGCTCACCTTGTTCTCCCGAGTAAAAGGATACCTCACTTGTGTGGGTGCCCCAAAGCAGAACAGGCCAAAAACGAATGTTGAAAAAAGTAGTATTTCAGTGTAACAAATTAAGCCCCCCCTGCCTTAGTCACAGGCCTTTGGCCCACCCACACAAGTGAGGTATCATTTTACTCGGGAGAACAAGGGGAACGCAGGGTGGTAGGACATTTGTGCCGACACGGCGATCCCACGCAAAAATGTATGGAAAACTGTTTTTTTAACCTAAATTTGTGGTTTGCAGGGATTTCTGGGTAGGAAAACATTGGGGGACCCACGCATGCCATACCTCCCTGGACTCCCCCGGGTGTCTAGTTTTCAGAACTGTTTGGGTTTGGTAGTTTCCAAAGATGCCCGCCGAGCCCCGGTCCAAAAACTCAGTCCCCCCCCCCAAAAAAAGAAGGTAATCTTGCTATTGGTTATTGTAATGTCTCCACCGTACGATTTGGACCTTTTCCTGTTGCAGCCACTATGCCTACCCACGCAAGTGAGGTACCATTTTTATCGGGAGACCTGGGGGAACGCTGGGTGGGAGGAAATTTGTGTGAGCCCAGTGACGCCACGCTTTCCCACACAAAAAGAGTGTGTAAAAACTGATTTTTCCATCAAAAATTGAGGTTTGCAAGGGATTCTGGGTAAAGGAACGTTGGAGTATCCACGCAAGCCATACCTCCTTGGAAGCCCCCGGGTGTCTACTTTTCAGAAATGTGTGGGTTTGGTAGGTTTCCCGACATGGCCGTCTCGCACGGGGCCAAAAACCCAGGTAACCCCTCTTGCAAAAGCTGGTGGTATTGAATGTCAATCCCACCAGCTTTTGAAAGAGGGGTTACCTGGGTTTTTGGCCCCGTGCGAGACGGCCATGTAGGAAAACCTACCAAACCCACACATTTCTGAAAAGTAGACACCCGGGGGCTTCCAAGGAGGTATGGCTTGCGTGGATCCTCCAACGTTCCTTTACCCAGAATCCCTTGCAAACCTCAATTTTTGCAGAAAAAGTCAGTTTTTTCACACTTTTTTTGTGTGGGAAAGCGTGGCGTCACTGGGCTCACAGAAATTTCCTCCCACCCAGCGTTCCCCCAGGTCTCCCGATAAAAATGGTACCTCACTTGCGTGGGTAGGCATAGTGGCTGCGAAAGGAAATGGTTCAAATTGTACGGTGGTGAATTTACAATACCAAATTGCAAAACAACCTTGATTTTGGGGGGGGGGGCACCTGAGTTTTTGGCCCGGGGCTCGGTGGTATTCTTTGGAAAGTACAAAACCCAAACAGTTCTGAAAAGTAGACCCCCGGGGGAGTCCAGGGAGGTATGGCATGCGTGGGTCCCCGAACGTTTTCCTACCCAGAACACCTTGCAAACCTTAAAATTAGGTAAAATAATCACTTTTTCAAACTTTTTTGCGTGGAATCACCGTGCCGGCAAAAATGTCCTACCACCCAGCGCTCCCCTTGTTCTCCCGAGTAAAAGGATACCTCACTTGTGTGGGTGCCCCAAAGCAGAACAGGCCAAAAACGAATGTTGAAAAAAGTAGTATTTCAGTGTAACAAATTAAGCCCCCCTGCCTTAGTCACAGGCCTTTGGCCCACCCACACAAGTGAGGTATCATTTTACTCGGGAGAACAAGGGGAACGCAGGGTGGTAGGACATTTGTGCCGACACGGCGATCCCACGCAAAAATGTATGGAAAACTGTTTTTTTAACCTAAATTTGTGGTTTGCAGGGATTTCTGGGTAGGAAAACATTGGGGGACCCACGCATGCCATACCTCCCTGGACTCCCCCGGGTGTCTAGTTTTCAGAACTGTTTGGGTTTGGTAGTTTCCAAAGATGCCCGCCGAGCCCCGGTCCAAAAACTCAGTCCCCCCCCCCCAAAAAAGAAGGTAATCTTGCTATTGGTTATTGTAATGTCTCCACCGTACGATTTGGACCGTTTCCTGTTGCAGCCACTATGCCTACCCACGCAAGTGAGGTACCATTTTTATCGGGAGACCTGGGGGAACGCTGGGTGGGAGGAAATTTGTGTGAGCCCAGTGACGCCACGCTTTCCCACGCATAAAAAGTGTGAAAAAACTGATTTTTCCAGCAGAAATTGAGGTTTGCAAGGGATTCTGGGTAAAGGAACGTTGGAGGATCCACGCAAGCCATACCTCCTTGGAAGCCCCCGGGTGTCTACTTTTCAGAAATGTATGGGTTTGGTAGGTTTCCCTAGATGGCCGTCTAGCACAGGGCCAAAAACCCAGGTAACCCCTCTTGCAAAAGCTGGTGGTACTGACATTCAATACCACCAGCTTTTGCAAGAGGGGTTACCTGGGTTTTGGGCACCGTGCTAGACGGCCATCTAGGGAAACCTACCAAACCCACACATTTCTGAAAAGTAGACACCCGGGGGCTTCCAAGGAGGTATGGCATGCGTGGGTCCCCCAATGTTTTCCTACCCAGAACTCCTTGCAAACCTTAAAATTAGGTAAAAATATCACTTTTCCAAACTTTTTTGCGTGGGATCTCCGTGCCGGCAAAAATGTCCTACCACCCAGCGTTCCCCTTGTTCTCCCGAGTAAAAGGATACCTCACTTGTGTGGGTGCCCCAAAGCAGAACAGGCCAAAAATGAATTTTTAAAAAAGTAGCATGTAAGTTTTACAAGTTAAGCCCCCCTGCCTTAGTCACAGGCCTTTGGCCCACCCACCGCCAGCCGCGGACCCATCACATTACAACACTCACACCAGCAGACAGCGCCATTCAAGGGCCCATCACTTACGTATCTGCCACAGCAACTACACAAAATGATGGACTGGGTAGAGTGTCACTCAACTAGCAGTGTGTGTAGTGACCAACAGAAAGTTAGTACTCGCACACTGCCAGCCGAGCGCCAGTCCACCCACACCACCATCCAAGCACCAGACCATGCACACCGCCAGCCAAACACCACTCAGCGCACACCGTCAGCCAAGTACCACTGCACACACACCGCCAGCCAAGCACCACTCCGTGCACAGACAGCCAAGTACCACTCCGTGCACAGACAGCAAAGTACCACTCCATGCACACCATCCAGCCAAGCGCCACTCCACACACACCGCCAGCCAAGCACCACTCCGTGCACAGACAGCCAAGTACCACTCCACACACACCACCAGCCAAGCGCCACTCCACACACACCACCAGCCAAGCGCCACTCCACACACACCCCCAGCCAAGCGCCACTCCACACACACCGCCAGCCAAGCACCACTCCGTGCACAGACAGCCAAGCACCACTCTGTGCACAGACAGCAAAGTACCACTCCACGCACACCATCCAGCCAAGCGCCAGTCCACACACACCGCCAGCCAAGCACCACTCCGTGCACAGACAGCCAAGTACCACTCTACACACACCGCCAGCCAAGCGCCACTCCACACACACCGCCAGCCAAGCACCACTCCACGCACACCGCCAGCCAAGCGCCACTCCACACACACCACCAGCCAAGCGCCACTCCACACACACCACCAGCCAAGCGCCACTCCACACACACCACCAGCCAAGCGCCACTCCACACACACCACCAGCCAAGCGCCACTCCACACACACCACCAGCCAAGCGCCACTCCACACACACCACCAGCCAAGCGCCACTCCACACACACCCCCAGCCAAGCGCCACTCCACACACACCGCCAGCCAAGCACCACTCCGTGCACAGACAGCCAAGCACCACTCTGTGCACAGACAGCAAAGTACCACTCCATGCACACCATCCAGCCAAGCGCCACTCCACACACACCGCCAGCCAAGCACCACTCCGTGCACAGACAGCCAAGTACCACTCAACACACACCACCAGCCAAGCGCCACTCCACACACACCGCCAGCCAAGCACCACTCCAAGCACACCGCCAGCCAAGCACCACTCCACGCACACCGCAAGCCAAGCGCCACTCCACACACACCGCCAGCCAATCACCACTCCATGCACAGACAGCCAAGCACCACTCCGTGCACAGACAGCCAAGCACCACTCCGTGCACAGACAGCAAAGTACCACTCCACGCACACCATCCAGCCAAGCGCCAGTCCACACACACCGCCAGCCAAGCACCACTCCGTGCACAGACAGCCAAGTACCACTCTACACACACCACCAGCCAAGCGCCACTCCACACACACCGCCAGCCAAGCACCACTCCACGCACACCGCCAGCCAAGCACCACTCCACGCACACTGCAAGCAAAGCGCCACTCCACGCACACTGCAAGCCAAGCGCCACTCCACGCACACCGCAAGCCAAGCGCCACTCCGTGCACAGACAGCAAAGTACCACTCCACGAACACCATCCAGCCAAGCGCCACTCTACACACACCGCCAGCCAAGCGCCACTCCACACACACCACCAGCCAAGCGCCACTCCACACACACCACCAGCCAAGCGCCACTCCACACACACCACCAGCCAAGCGCCACTCCACACACACCACCAGCCAAGCGCCACTCCACAAGCCAAGCGCCACTCCACACACACCACCAGCCAAGCGCCACTCCACACACACCACCAGCCAAGCGCCACTCCACACACACCACCAGCCAAGCGCCACTCCACACACACCCCCAGCCAAGCGCCACTCCACACACACCGCCAGCCAAGCACCACTCCGTGCACAGACAGCCAAGCACCACTCTGTGCACAGACAGCAAAGTACCACTCCACGCACACCATCCAGCCAAGCGCCAGTCCACACACACCGCCAGCCAAGCACCACTCCGTGCACAGACAGCCAAGTACCACTCTACACACACCGCCAGCCAAGCGCCACTCCACACACACCGCCAGCCAAGCACCACTCCACGCACACCGCCAGCCAAGCGCCACTCCACACACACCACCAGCCAAGCGCCACTCCACACACACCACCAGCCAAGCGCCACTCCACACACACCACCAGCCAAGCGCCACTCCACACACACCACCAGCCAAGCGCCACTCCACACACACCACCAGCCAAGCGCCACTCCACACACACCACCAGCCAAGCGCCACTCCACACACACCCCCAGCCAAGCGCCACTCCACACACACCGCCAGCCAAGCACCACTCCGTGCACAGACAGCCAAGCACCACTCCGTGCACAGACAGCAAAGTACCACTCCACGCACACCATCCAGCCAAGCGCCAGTCCACACACACCGCCAGCCAAGCACCACTCCGTGCACAGACAGCCAAGTACCACTCCGTGCACACCATCCAGCCAAGCGCCACTCCACACACACCGCCAGCCAAGCACCACTCCGTGCACAGACAGCCAAGTACCACTCAACACACACTGCAAGCCAAGCGCCACTCCACGCACACCGCAAGCCAAGCGCCACTCCACACACACCACCAGCCAAGCGCCACTCCACACACACCACCAGCCAAGCGCCACTCCACACACACCACCAGCCAAGCGCCACTCCACACACACCACCAGCCAAGCGCCACTCCACACACACCGCCAGCCAAGCACCACTCCGTGCACAGACAGCCAAGCACCACTCCGTGCACAGACAGCAAAGTACCACTCCACGCACACCATCCAGCCAAGCGCCAGTCCACACACACCGCCAGCCAAGCACCACTCCGTGCACAGACAGCCAAGTACCACTCTACACACACCACCAGCCAAGCGCCACTCCACGCACACCGCCAGCCAAGCACCACTCCACGCACACCGCAAGCCAAGCGCCACTCCACGCACACCGCAAGCCAAGCGCCACTCCACACACACCACCAGCCAAGCGCCACTCCACACACACCACCAGCCAAGCGCCACTCCACACACACCGCCAGCCAAGCACCACTCCACACACACCACCAGCCAAGCACCACTCAGCGCACACCGACAGCCAAGTACCACTCCACACACACCGCCAGCCAAGTACCACTCCACACACACCGCCAGCCAAGCACCACTCCACGCACACCGCAAGCCAAGCGCCACTCACCGACAGCCAAGCACCGCTCCACGCACACCGCCAGCCAAGCACCACTCCGTGCACAGACAGCAAAGTACCACTCAACGCACACCACCAGCCAAACGCCACTCCACACACACCGCCAGCCAAACACCACTCCACGCACACTGCAAGCCAAGCGCCACTCCACACACACCACCAGCCAAGCGCCACTCCACACACACCACCAGCCAAGCGCCACTCCACACACACCGCCAGCCAAGCACCACTCCGTGCGTAGATAGCCAAGTACCCCTCCACGCACACCGCCAGCCAAACACCACTCAGCGCACACCGACAGCCAAGGGCCACTCCACACACACCGCCAGCCAAGCACCACTCCACGCACACTGCAAGCCAAGCGCCACTCCACGCACACTGCAAGCCAAGCGCCACTCCATGCACACCGCCAGCCGAGCACCACTCCACGCACACTGCAAGCCAAGCGCCACTCCACACACACTGCAAGCCAAGCGCCACTCCACGCACACTGCAAGCCAAGCGCCACTCCATGCACACCGCCAGCCAAGCACCACTCCACGCACACCGCCAGCCAAGCACCACTCCGTGCACAGACAGCCAAGTACCACTCCACGCACACCATCCAGCCAAACGCCACTCCACACACACCGCCAGCCAAGCACCACTCCGTGCACAGACAGCCAAGTACCACTCAACGCACACCACCAGCCAAGGGCCACTCCACACACACCGCCAGCCAAGCACCACTCCACGCACACTGCAAGCCAAGCGCCACTCCACGCACACTGCAAGCCAAGCGCCACTCCACGCACACCGCCAGCCAAGCACCACTCCACGCACACTGCCAGCCAAGCACCACTCCGTGCACAGACAGCCAAGTACCACTCCACGCACACCATCCAGCCATGCGCACCTCCACACACACCGCCAGCCAAGCAGCACTCCGTGCACAGACAGCCAAGTACCACTCCACGCACACCATCCAGCCAAGCGCCACTCCACCAGCCAAACACCACTTCACGCACACTGCAAGCCAAGTGCCACTCCACACACACCGCCAGCCAAGCAGTACTTCTTGCCCAAGGGGTCGCTTCCTAAAAACTAAATTTAAATTCCCTGGTGCTAGTGGGTATTTTCTGCCCCCCCGGGGGCAAAAAGGCAAATAAAACGGGCCGATTTGCACCTAGGGTGGACAGAAAAACAAAAAACACAATCATGGCCACCTGGAAGCGACCCTTACCCAAGGGGTCGCTTCCCAAAAGAAACACAGTGCCCCAACAAATATCCCTGGTGCTAGTGGGAAATTTCTGCCCCCCCTGGGGGCAAAACGGCCGAAAAACAGGCTGATTTGCCCCCAGGGGGGGCAGAAAAACAAAAAGTTAAGTGTGAGGCCACCTGGAAGCAACCCTTGCCCAAGGGGTCGCTTCCTAAAAGCTAAAAACAAAATCCCTGGTGCTAGTGGGCATTTTCTGTCCCCCCCTGGGGGCAAAACGGCAAAAAAAATGGGCCGATTTGCCCCCAGGGGGGACAGAAAAACGTAAACAAAAAATATGGCCGCCATCTTGGCTCCAAAAAACAACCCTGGTGCTAGTGGGGAATTTCTGCCCCCCCTGGGGGCAAAACGGCCGAAAAAACGGGCCGATTTGCCCCCAGGGGGGGCAGAAAAACGAAAACATTATCACAGCCCGCCTGGAAGCGACCCTTGCCCAAGGGGTCGCTTCCTATAATCTAAAATTACATCCCTGGTGCTAGTGGGGGCATTTCCGCCGCACAATCGCGACGCTGTGCGCGATCGTGAGGCAGAAATGCCCTGCAAAGAGACATCAGGGGAGAGGAAAAACTCTTTCCTCTCCCCTGATGCCTCTTCGCTGCCCCAAACCCCCGCCAGACACTCTAATCTTACCTTTTCCCCAGACGCGCAGGAAGCAGATGGCTTCCCGAGCGCTGGGAATCCCTGATGATGTCAGCGCGCGCTGTGCGCGCTGACGTCATCAGGGATTCCCATGGGGGGGGGGGCGGGGGCGGCAGCGGAAGGTCTTCCGCTGCCGCCCCCAGCGAAATAACGAAGATCAGAGAACCTCGGGGGGAGCGCCAGCGCTTCCCCCGAGGGTGGGGCTCATGACGAGCTGGGCTCGTCATCAGCACACGACCACCGTGCACCATGACGAGCCCAGCTCGTCATCAGCATCGAAAGGGTTAAACTTCTGCACAGCCCAGAGGCATGCTAGAGCCTCACGTTCTATCGTGCTGCATTGCTTCTCAAAATTTCGAAGTGATCTGGATGCAACTGAAACGATTTGTTCTTTACCATTTACCTTTTGACTAAAAACTGCACCTGGACCTTGGATGCTGAAATCTATTGGATTTATAGAATCACAACCTTCTCTAAACACCGATAAAGTAGGAGCTTGCACAATTAAATCCTTTACATAGATGAATGCATTTTGAACCTCATCAGTCCAATCAAACGTTTGGCCTTTCCTGAGCAATTTTCTGAGTTGTTTAACTATGTGGGCATAACCCGATACAAATCTCGCATAATATTCTGTGAGTCCCAGAAATGAATGAAGTGCGTCACAGTCTGTGGGTGCACTCGCGTCCTTAATGGCTCTAATCAATGATAACTTAGGTTTAATCGCAGACCCAGAAATGGTATGCCCTAAATACTTTAACTCTTGGGTAACAAATTTAAATTTCTCTCTTCTGACAGTCATACCTTTGTGCATGAGTATCAACAGTACGTTGTCCATGATGACATTGCGTTCTTCCAAGGAATTGGCAAAAATCAAAATGTCATCTTGGTAGGCTTGTACACCTTGCATGTCAGCAAATAAGACATCCATGAGTTTCTAGAAAATACTGGCAGCTGGAGCCAGCCCAAAAGGTAATCTAAGGTACTTGTAGGCACCAAAGTGTGCACAAAAGGTTTGGGATTAAGTTTGATTTGATGGACAAAACCCTTGACAGTCCCAACTTTATCTGAGAAAAGGGCTTTGTGCCTATCTAAAATTTCATTTAATGGTGTAGTATTCTGATTTTATGGGTTTTCTCCTATGTTATCTTTTCAGCCTGTGTGAGTGTTCTGAGTGGATTGTTGGTGTGTGGGCAATGGTTGGAATGCCTGTGTGACTGGATGAGTGATGACAGTTTGTGAGAGGGGCTGAGCCGCTAGCAGGTTGCTCCTGGTGAGGCTGTTAATGATGACTTACAGGACTTATATACCTGTTGTTAAGGACTTAATGAGGATTTATACCACCTGTCTACTTACCCGAATGAACCTACTTGGATTACATCTTACCAGTGTGTCATCTTTACTACATAAATTGTGGCGACGAGTGTGAGACCTTCCCACGCTCTACAGTTGGTACAAGTAGCCTGAAGAGACTTCAAGATGCCTTCCACAACATGTTGGGAAGAAGCTGCTACATGGAAGAGACGACAGGCATATGCAACAGTAACAGTAACAAGATGCTACAAAAAGGAGTCACAAGAGGCCTTGCAAAGGGGACAAATAAAACCGGTACAACAACAGCGCGCTGAGCAGCCCCACCGGTGTCCATTACATCGGACAGCCCCCACACAAGTGTGCTGTACCCTGTCTCAAGAGGCTACTTCAACCGGATACTTCATGGATGCTGCGCTGAAAGAGCTTTTGAGTACATTAAGCAACTTCTCATACTTCAGTGACACTGCGCATGGAAAGTTGTTTAGTGTGTTATGCTGCACAAAAGCTGACCTTGAAGGAGCATACCAATCACATCGCAGGATTATGCTTCCACACTATTGGCCTGCTTAGAAGTGTCTTTCCGTATCTTCCTGCTTCTTACAGGAAGACACTTGTGCAGGCATTAGTGACCAGTCGTCTGGACTACTGCAACGGCCTGCTGACGTTAGCAAATGCTGACGCAGTAGGTCGTTTGCAGGTGGTCCAGAACACGGCAGCAAGACTGGTTATGGGGGCACCAGCTAGGACCCCCTCCAAACCCCTGCTCAGGGAGCTGCACTGGCTCCCAATAAGACAGCGCGTCGATTTTAGGATCTGCTGCACGGTCCATAGATGCATCTATGGCACAGGTCCTAAATACCTGTCTCAATCCTTGGTGCCATATCAGCCCAGTAGGTCCCTTCGTTCAAGCAGTCAAGCCTTGCTAAAACCCCCGTCCACAAAGAAGTCCAGACAAGGAGACCGGGCCTTCTCCTCAGTCGGACCTGCCCTATGGAACAGACTGCCCCTCGAAGCCAGAACAACTACTAATCACCTATCCTTTAGGAAAATACTAAAAACTATCCTTTATCAAGAGGCATTTCAGTCCATCTAATTAATGTTCCTTATTCACCGACTGAGTTTCCTACTGCTGGCACAGCGCGGAGATACCCTTACGGGATTGATTCCTGCGCTCTAGAAGAATTTAAAATAAAAACTCAAGCATGCTGTACGTTGCGGACAGCCCCAACAATAGCGTGCTCTGTGTGTTTGTGCATACACCTACGAGTCCTGCGCTATCAAGGGAATCTTGCTCATTAAAAATGACTTTCTACATGTGTACACTGCTTGGATGCAGCACATTTCATGATCTACATGGCCATCTGTCCTGCGCATGGTCTATCTATTTCAAGATGTGGGCGCTACTTTGGAGGTGCCTGAAAAAATTATTTACGGGAGGTGTCTGCATATGTTTCCTCTTGCTTTTACACATCTACAAGATCATACATATCTGCACTGGAGTCCTACACAGAAACGGTCGCTTGAAGTTACCAAGCACTAGGTAGCTGAGAACATTTTGTACTTTGTTGATTCAAATGAAGTTGGCAGTGTGTTGAGGCCGTTTTGGCAAAGATCACGTTCTGGCTATCCACTCACACGTATAGAGGCATGTTGTACTTTGGCCACGAATGCTGAATTGGCGTTGGAGCATTGGATTGACCTTTGGAGGTTAGCCATTTTCGCTTATTATTATTGGCATCTTCTGAGCCACTTTTGTCCCAGTGCCAGTTTAACCGCTTCAAACATATTCAAAAGAGTGGCGCGTGTCACAACCAGCGTGCGCACCTACCTGCATGCTGAGGACGCGCAGATGGCTCGAGGCACCTTCAGTGAGGCTGGGCACTGCTGTATGGGCGTTCTGCAGCACAGGCGTGTAGGGAGCCACCAGGTGCCACGTGACCTGCGTGCAGCCATTTTAGTGTTGCCATTCATTTCTAATCTATTGCATGTGCTCGGCCTCGACTATGCCAACCACGTCTCTATCAGGTCTGGCATTTTTGTTGAAGTTTATTGTAGTATTCAAGCCGAAGAACGGAATTGTGGGAAGATGTTCTAAACGACATTTCAGGTACTTTTTATCTTTTCTCCAAGTCAAAGGCAATCTCTTATTGGACCTACATGTGGACAGTGTTCATTCTGCCAGAATGTTGAAGCCTCACTGGAATGCTGCGTTGAAGGTTTTGGCTGCAAGTTTTTTTTTTATTGTTTGATTCCAGTCTTATCCAGGAAGCAAGTATCATGCAGGTACTTTACATTATTTGAGCATTCCTCCACTGGTAAACCTACTACGAAAAGGAACTTTAGTAGCATGTCTAGTAAGACTTTGTTTGCACATATGTCCCTGATGAGAAGCAGTTTGTGGACACTGTCCAACACTTAGTTTGGAAAATGACAGTAATGTATTTGTATGAGTTATTGTTTACAGCTGTTCCCTACCCCAGATGTCACGTGGTGGGAGTGTTGCCACAAGCCTTACATAAGGGGTTTGTGTACTTGACTTTGACTTTGACCTGGTTTAACTTGTTTCATAAATTGTTTCAGGGTTTTAACAGTATGTAGTTTAGTTTGGAATAATTTTTACATACATGTAGATTGGTATCTTAATCATATTGTTGTTGGCTTGGGGTCACTGTCAACGCTACTTTTTACATTTTAGTTTTTTTTCACATTTACATTACGTTTAACCCTTACGCAGGGTTGGTTTGTATGGGTTTTGTCCCATTACATTAGGTTATGGGTCATGGCCCCATTTACGCTAAACATGTTGCAAGTAGGCACTTTCCTTGCGTGCGTAAGACACCTTTTGCCGCACATTTTTTTGTGTACAGGGGTTTGTCCATGTGTGCCTCTTCACACTGAGAGCATTTACGTTTTTCATTGGTTGTCCCTTGTTAATGGTGGGGACGGGACTTGGGTTTTAGTCTCTTTAGTCCACATGACTTGTCTCTCTACATGGAGAGCATGTACTTAACATTGAAGTCCGTTGTTTAAGTTGGGGGCAGGATATTGAGTTTTAGTCCCTTTGGTCCACATGACTAGTCTCCTTTCATGGATAACTTAAATGTTGACGTTTATTTTTCATTATTAGAGGAGGGGGATGGGTATTCTGTATCCATCTTTCCTTCTCTTTAGTTCCTTACCCTCTTGTGATGCAGTGTTCGCGTCATCCCTGGGTCTGGGCTTTTGACTCTTATTTTAATAGTTCGTTATCACTTTATGATGCGGGCTGTGTTTCCTTCATTCCTGGTTTGTGGACTACTTATTATAGCTGTATTTTTTGTTTATAGTTTAATGCATTGATTTTGTTCATTCTTCTATTCAAAAGGGAAGAGGTAATGTAGTATTCTGATGTTATGGTTTTTCTCCTATGTTACCTTGTCCCTAGCTGCTCAGCCTGTGTGTGTGTGTTCTGAGTGGAATGTTGGTGTGTGGGCAATGGGTGGAATGCCTGTGACTGGATGCGTGATGACAGTTGGCGAGTGGGGATGATCAGCTAGCAGCCTGCTCCTGGTGGGGCTGTTAATGATGACTTAGAGGCTGCCCTACAGCTCTCATATACCTGTTGATAAGGGCTTACTGAGGATTTATACTACCTGTATACTTACCTGAATAAACCTAATTGGATTACATCTTACCCTTGTGTCATCTTTACTACAAATGGTTCCTCAATGTTACTTACAGATATGTCTGGAAGTTCTCCCACTCTACTAGGATTGTCTGAACCAGGTACCAAGTAGAAACCCACTGTGGCTAAATCCTGCCAACCAACAATATTCTTACCTTTGATGGCAACATAAACCTTAGAAGGTGATTCCCTACCTAAACATTGTACATTTGCATTGAAAAAGCCTAGCATGCCAATGGGTTTTTCACCAAATGCCAAAGGAGTAACGTCAGGTGCCTACAGTGCCTTAATATTGACCCACAACTCAAAGAATGGTGTGTCACGTAAAATGGTAATGGGTGAACCGGAGTCTGCCATGACCTGCAAAGGAAATTTATAAATTAATATTTCACAATTCGGACCCTTCACAGTTGTACACACCAAATTACAGTCAAGAGTTAAAATACCATTGCTGATTGATTCAGAGCATGTGTCAAGTGCTGTATCTATGTTGTTAATACGTAGAGCGTTCTTGCTGCTTCTGCAATCTGCCTAAAAATGACCTGGTTTTTTACATGATGTGCATAGTTGCCCAATAGCCGGGCAAGCAGGATGGTTGCTAATATGACTGAGATTTCTTAGCAGGGGTTCGCTGCTTATTAAATCTACCCTTGTTGTAAACTGTGCACAAAGTGTCAGTTTCAATGTTAGACGATGTACATGAAATTGAACTGACTTATGGTAAAGTATTTAATGCTTTTGAGGAAATTAGTGACCTTTCAATGCTTTTAGCCAAATCTAAAACTTTATACAGTGTAGGATTTAGGCAACTGAGGAAATGTTCTTGAATCTTCCTTGGAGCACAGTTGAAAATGAATTGATCATGAATGTGGGCCAACACGTTTGACCCAAAATCACATGTGAAAGCTAAAATTCGGAGAGACGATGCATATTTTTCAATTACTTCACCTGGAAGTTATTTACGTTTGACAAAGTTATTATTCCTTCTAAAATGAGGCTTGGTTCCTCAGTGAATTGTTTTCGGAATCTTTCAACAGCTTCTGAAAAAACATTCTAAGGATTGTCCTCAGATTGACCGTGGGATTCTACTGCATGAGGCAGATTATCAAAAATATGTTGCACAGCGAAACTTAAACTGCCATACAAAAGTGCCAATTTGAGAATAACCACCCACATCAATAGCTACAAAGTTATTCTCAAATACATTAAACAAATATGCCCATTTTATGCATGGTTCCCAAGTGAGGACAAGAAAGGTGGAGTTTGTAATTTGATGAGAGGTAACCATTCAAACAAATTACCTTTAGACAGCGTGAAATGTAAAGAAACATCCAAGCGAAAATATTATTAACACAAGTACCGGTGTAGATCCAAACTCTGCTTCAAAACTTACTTTAACTGTATGCGTTGCAAGCTACTTTAAACAATAGCTTCTGCCATGTGGGGAAAAAAACAGCTTTAGAAAAAGAACCAGCAGTTGCTTAGGAACGGTGACTGACGTCTGAGGGCGGTCTGAAAAGGCCTGCAATTTGGATTGGCTCTAAGCACCATTGACGTGGTGAAGGGGAAGTCAGCGGAGCCGCAAAGGACAATAAGTCGAGCCTCCAGAAACAATCCTTAATGTATCAAACAGCCTCAAGCGCTGCCGCGAAGAAGAGCAAAAACGCACAGGGAATCTGTAATCCATGAAGTGTCACTCTTTGAAGGAGGCCCCCTGAAGCAGGCAAGCTTAGCAAACCCTGCAGCCGGCGCAGATGAAGCGTTCTTATACCAGGACAGCCAGGCAGCCAGAAAGATGTGAAAATGAGAAAATCCAAAGATGGGTATGTCGATTCGTGAAGAAGCCTTGATCGCCAAATGTAGTAAGAAACACCAGAAACTTGCGGTTGAATGATATGGATTTATTCAGATAAATGGCTTCGCCCACGACGAGCAGCAACTGGCCAGCTGGGAGTGTAGAGTCAACTGATCCTTCAAGTGAAAACCCGCTCACCGCTGTCACGGGCTGAATACAAACATATTTGAAACATAGCAAAACTGAATATAAATAGGTTATGGAGCCGTGTCTCGAAGTGGAGCTCACGAGGAAGAGCGCGAACATGCTGCGAGATACACCACGGCCGCGCAGCATACCACAAGTTGCATGCACAATAGCAGATATGACAGAGTTCCACCTGGACTTTACACCCCTGGTCACCCTACTGGGCTTTGCAGCCCCTGAAAGGAGTGTGCAGATTCATTCAGATAGCTCTCCTGCTGGCGAAGAGATGCGTAGCAATGTGCTGAGGAAGTCTAAGGGTGCTGAGTAGACAGGACTATATTGGAGATCTGGAGCATTTCAATACCCAATGTGAGATCTACACACAGTTACAGCCCCGCCCTCCCAGCCTAGACATCTGGTGCCCCTTGACAAGGCCTGAACTAGTAATTCAGATACCCATTTCAGCATGTACAATGACAAGAAGCAGTCAGCCCTTCCCTCGCCCTCTAATGACACTGCTAATTCATCACCTTAACATAAAGCCTACACTTTTGATTGCTACTTCGCCTTTGACTGTCCCGGAGAGTTGACTTTTTTGAGACTGCTAGAATTGAGCTTGGATAATGTCTTATATTACCTTGTCGCTGAGAATTCATCTGGCGTTTTCTACTAAACATCTGCTTATTAGAAATCCCCGACAGTTCCGAAGACCTAGAAGATACACAATCTGAAGGGAAAGGTTCCTTGTCAAGAGCCAGTCTTGAGTCACTTGAGCTTCAAGTGATAGATTTCTGGATCTGGTGCTGCCCTGTTTGTTGTGGTAGTGCATTATGATCAAGTGGTCATGCCTTGAGAACCAGACAGACTGCTTTTGATGGAGCGAGATTTAAACTCGCAAAGTTAAACTTCCATAATATAATAACAGTACTAATGGCATGGGTTGAATAACTAATCAACTTAGTTTTAAAATTGCACACATTTCACGCGGGACTAATATGCTTTTATGTTGCACTTACAAGTACGTGGAAAAATAATAAACTAACCTTGTCTTTTGTTTTGCAGTATTAAATGTGGCTGTTTAATTAATGGCATGTGCTTTGTTTTTATGTGTAATGTGTTTTGTCATGTCTTTTCTTTGGCAAAGGCTCGTGGAGAATCCTGATGGCCTCAAAGAAGAAGGTTTTTATAATGCTGCTTTTTGTGCTTCGGCTAGATAACATAATTAACTTGGTTAATATTTAGAAGAGGGGGTGGGTAACAGACTGGGTCTCAATTCTCTAATTAATTACTGTCTTGTGTTTGTTTAAATACTAGTTCCCTGAGAGGCCTTTTTGGGCCTACGCAAAAGATGGCGTTTATGAAACCTGTCCAGAGAGGAGCCTTGCACGCATAAGAAGTGGAAAATTTTACCACGTTGAAAGAAATTACTGTGGGATGAAGACGTGCATATTGTGCTCATGGTGTTATATTCAAGGACAGGAAACGGCAGGATTGCCAATGTGAGGAAGCCAAGAGACTGTAAATCGGATGAACTTGATTTTGTAACAATCCCGAGGAAGTGAAGTTTTATGAAGAATAGGGCTAAAGAAGAGCCCGTTCTTGGTTCGAAAGCAATGATGACATGGATGGGCTGACATAAGTCAGCCAATGGGAACGCAGTTGGGAACGAAAAGTGGCACTTTCTTAGTAGATTAGTTAGTTAGAAAGGTATAAAATCTGACCCTTCAGGCAGGAGAGGGCTCTTGCTTCCCGATTCCTGAGTGACGTGCTGTCGGACTTCAAGTACACGTAAGGACAGGAGTTTTTATTAATTATTTCTTTAGGTGAAGTGAGTTTAGATAAGGAAAATAGAACTTAGGCAATGGAAACTTTATTTGACTTTATTTCATGCTGATTGATCTACTTTTAAAAATGTCAGACTAATATGCCTTCCTTGAATGATGCTTTCATATTGCTAATAAATAATGATTTCCGAATAAAAAATGCTTATTCCTTGAATAAAATGAAGTTAATAAAAATAAGATTTTTGAAATGACAAGCTGGTCTTGTTTATTCATGGTCTAGTTATCATTATTAGATCCAATCGCCTTCGTGACTTAATTAAATGACGTCAGATAAAAACCATGGTGATGTTTAATAAACTGCAGTTGTATATAACTTTGTAAATAGTTTATGATTAGAGAGTTTAATTAGGTCACATGATTCAGTCGCTCAAAATAGTCTCTTCCGTTTATGGGCCTTAGTAGAGTTTCATGATTAATGGTGAGTATTGTGAAGATGAGTAGTGTTATTGAGACAGTTTTTCATTAGGAGCGCTGGATCAATTACTTGGTAGCAGAGTTATGGTTACTATGGTAACTGACATGCTACATGATACATAGGATACATGTCTAAAACATGTTGAGTTTGTTCAGTTGTTACATGTAGTCGAAAGGTTTTTTCCAGTAGTGTGAAAATTCCTGGTTTGCCGGCAAAGAGTTAAGTGTGACAAGTGAGGTTACACTGTGCATTTGTTCTGTTTCAATAGTGGTATTGATACATATATCACAAATGTTGTGGACGTACAGCACAAGTTTAGGGATCATTGGTGTGATAGGTTGAATGTATAGTGAGGATTGTCTATGAAATTCTAGCTTTCGAGTAAAGGGACAACTGTCCTGCTTTAAAACTCACAGCGAAAAGAGTAGTAGAATTTATCCAAGGTTGAGTGAAGGGTAAGGAAGCGTAGTCTATTCTTACTGGCAAGTGAGGATTTTTCTTGGCGGGTTAAAGTCCTACCAAAAATGTCATGTATGAATGGTTGGGCATTCTTTCCATTTGATTGCGTGTGACAGAAGGGTAGAACAAGGCTACTTGTTTCTATCAATGAATTTAATATTCTGTCAAAATAGCGTCATCTATTTCACGTGAAAGGATACTTGTTTGTTTGAAAAACCTATCTCTTTATTTAGCGAAACAGGCAAATGGTTTGTTTTATGTGAAGTTACTAATTGAATTCCATTGAAAGTTTGTAACAATGGAGCTGTGAAAATATTTTGTAAAGGAGGGGTTAGTTCAAGGAGTGGAACGGAGACAGTGAAGCGGCAGCATACGTCACAGGGTTCGCGCTGTGATTTGCTAGCATACGTCACAGTATTCGCGCACTGATTGGCTCATGTGACTTGGTAGGCTCGTTCCTGATTGGCTCATTCTGAAATTCAGTCATTCTATTGGCTGAACATGGTAGTGTCGTGGCTTAACCTGATTGGTTTGTTGGTGAGTTTCGCGCACAGATTGGCTGGAATAGTGGAACAACAAGAAAATATCTACGATATTCTTGAATTAAGTAGATTTGTTTAAAAAATGAGTTATTATTACATGTATGATGAAAAGAAGCCTTCATGGTTTAAAAAATATTTTCAAAAGTGACAAGAAAATTGAAACGCGAGGTGGAAAATTACTTCATAAGTATAAAACACCTGCAGCTTATATGGAAGGCGAATTTGGTTATCATACTTGCCTTTGGATAGATAATTGGATGGAATACACTAAAGATGATGGTGTTCTGGCATGGCCGGAAGACGGGTCATTTAACATTAAAATAATGAAAAATTTGAGAGAAAAAAATGATGTCTCTTGTACCAAAACCCAGACCTACACAATTTGAGGCTTTAGCTGAATGTGAGGATGAAATGTTTGAATTAGAACGAGAAAACAGAGGTGTAACAAGAGGCACTAGATTAGGCATTAAATCGAGAAACTCATGAAGATAGAATGCGACGTTGGAGATAAGCAGACATGTGTAATGGTTTATACCCAGCAAGATTTAGTGAGGAAATAAGTCAAAAGAATGCTGCTAAGAAAAATAATATTGCTGAAGATAGTGAAGCAGAAGAACCAGTTTTAGAAGAGATTTATATTACAAAGACAAAACACCCGCCACCCTATCAACCAGTTTGTTCATAGTCTACCCCGAGAATTCCTCAAGGAACTTCTCCAAGTGCTCCTCCTAGAGAAATTAATGATGAGTCCCCTTATAGATTAAATCCAAATAATGCAAAAATTCCTGAAAGAGTAGGAACAATAACTAATTCTAGTACATCGAGAAAGTAGAAATTATGCTGAAACTCCAGTTCAGGGAACTGAAATCCCAAATGATATAAAAAGAACAGGAAGACTTGAGGATATTCCAGATATTTCAGAATACCTCCGATCTAAAGAAGAGTTAATACAACAGTTAACTAAAGGCATGGAAGCAGTAACGGTACCAGTAACCATCGGACCTGTTGTTCCAGTCTTCGATCAAAAAGAAATTAGACATTCAGGTTTGACTGTCCCTTTAAATGCAGAAATTCAGAAAGTAGTTGAAAATTTTTATTCAGATTCATCAGAAATTCACCGAGAGAAAATAATGCCAGATTTAACTTTTAATCAAAATTTTTCAAATGATCAAACCCCATCTGTTGCAGGTTCTGATTCTGGATCTCTAGAAAAGAGCATAAGTAAAATAGATTTATCCCGAACCCCACAGCCCCCAGAATTTAAATTACTTGATGTTGCAAAACTGAAAGCGGATTTAGAGGAATTAATTATTGGCACAATTGGACCTGACAGTTTAAAATTATATCAGGATGATGAATTGTTGTTCATTTGCAAAAGCATACAATGGAAAACGAAAAACAAATACGATATTTTAGAAGAAATGGCTGCTGAATTAGTAGTAGATTTAAGCAGACAGAAAAATTTGCAGAAACATTACAGGGTGGATTTCTCTGAAAAGGATATTGAAAACATGAACACCACAGGAAGGATAACTCATGTAAGAGAATTAATAGTGTTTTTAAAAAGATTAGGTGAATTAAGCAAATGGAGAGTGAAATGGACAAAGAAAAGGGAAGAAGAAAAAAGAGAAAGAGGGGAAGTTGCAACTGAGTTTCCCATAAGAGAAATAGCTGGCGGAGGGTATGTTCATGTTCCATGGACAAGGCAGGATATTTTGCTGTTTACAAATGATTTTCCAAGATTGAGAGAAAAACCTGTGGAATGGTATCAACAGGTAGAGAGATTTGTTAAGGTCTCAAAAGTTCTGTGGATTGATCTTGATGGATTCTTTGACATTGTCGTTCCTTCAGATCTTTGGACAGAATGTAAAATTTCTATAGATTGGCCTAAAGAAGAACCTGCCCGAGATAAAGTAACAGGTGCACCTTCACCTGATGTTACAAACCTGTAAGATAAAGTGATTGTGTGGTTGAAAAACAAGATTCCCCCAAAAGAAGTAGATTGGGTTAAAATAGACAGAACAAATCAGGAACCAAAAGAATCAGTACACTCCTTCTATGAAAGATTACTGCTGGTATTTAAACAATACAGTGGTTATGAGAAGCTGAGTGAGAAGGATATGAGCCATTTTATATACAGATTTGTATATGGCTTGAAACCTGAAATTGGTGAAATGATCAGATCAGGAATAGTTGGTAGGCAATCACTCTCAGTTGATGACATCCTGAGAAAAGCAAAATACTGTAGTGATGAGATAGATGCAAAGCAGAAAAAGCTGAAAGAAATAGTAATGTGGGCACAGGTGAAAGTGGCTGAACAACAAATTGCAACTTTTGAAAAAAATAAAAATGTTAACCAGAATCAAGGGAAATTTAAGGGTAATTATAACAAACCAAAGTTGACAGGAAATATTGAAGAGCTTAAGCAGAAACTCCCATGTTTTAATTGCTGCGAAATTGGACACTAGAAGCGTGAGTGTAAAAATCCGCCCAGAAATTTCAAAAATACATCATTAAATCCACAGATGCAGAATGAGATAAATCAGCAGCAACAGCTACAACAACAGTTAGTAAAGCAGCAAAATCAGATTCCACAACCGCCACTTCCAAATTGTGTTAATACAATTCAGAAACAGGATTCTGCGGAGGTGAACAGGTAAACAGATCACCAAGAGTGAATGTGTCGAATGTTTCCCAACAATATCGGTTGAAAGAAAATGATGGGAATGAGTCTGATGATTACTTATGACGGTGCCTGAGAGAGGAGGAAGAGTGTATGCTTGGAGCCACACTTGAGGTAGATCAGTCCGGTCCATTTGTTAATGGTAAAGTGAATGATGTAGAAATAACTTTTCTTGTGGACACTGGTGCTACCCGGTCTACTGTTAGATCAGTGGAAATAGAAAACCTGCCTCTCTCTGGTGACACCATCCAAGTAGTTGGCGTAGCTAATCAACAGATTTGACAGAACCAGTTAAAGTTGAAATTGGCAAATTAAAAGACAAACACAGATTTGTAGTCTGTGATAGCAGTCCTGTAAACTTGTTAGAAAGGGACATCCTTTGTAAAATGCATTGCAAAATATATTGTTCACCTGATGGTATTGAGCTTCAAACTCCAGAAGAGGAGGATGGCCTTTATAAATTAACAATGTTAATGGTTGAAGCAGAAGAAAGTAAATTATTTCCTGCTTTTGACAAAAAAGATTTACCTGAAGAATTAAAAGAAACAGTCAATACTAAAATTTGGGATTTATCTGGAGACGAAATGGGTTCGATGAAACATGTAGACCCAGTACAAATTACAGTAAAACAAGGAGCATATTATCCAAACATTCCTCAGTATAAAATGAAGGCAGAGACAATTGAGGGAGTAATTCCTGTAATTGAAAAATTTATAAAGCAAGGTGTTTTGAAAGAAATTGAGTAGCCCATGTCATTCACCGATTATGGGAATTAAAAAACCAAACGGAACTTACAGAATTGTTCAGGACCTGAGAAAGGTTAATCAAATAGTTGTTCCATGTTGCCCAGTTGTACCAAACCCAGCGGTAATTCTTTACCAGATTCTGCATGATGCAGAATGGTATACAGTCATAGATCTCTGTAATGCATTCTGTACTGTTCCATTGCATCCAGAGAGTCAACAAATTTTTGCGTTCAGATTCCAAGAGTGTATCTTAGCCTGGTGTCGTATCCCTCAAGGGTACACAGAGAGTCCATCTATTTTTAATCAGTTGCTGAAGAAATCTCTGGAAAATCTAGATTTGCCTGGTAAATCGACATTAGTGCAATACATTGATGACCTCCTTGTTGCTGCAAAAACACGAGACAATTGTGTGACAGATACCATTACTCTTTTGAATCATTTGGCAGATGAAGGACATAAAGTGTCACCTGCACAATTACAGTTTTGTAAACAGGAAGTAAAATATCTTGGTCACAGAATTGCAAAAGGAATTAGACAAGTAACGATTGAAAGAATAAAAATGATTCAAGCAATGCAACCTCCAAAAACACAGAGACAAGTCAGAATGTTTCTAGGAATGGTAGGTTATTGTCATCAATGGATTAGTGGTTTTTCGGTAATTGCGAAACCATTACAGAGACTGACAAAAGCAGACATAAAAGACCGGATTACTTTAACAGAAACAGAATTAGAGGCCTTTGAGCTTTTAAAAAAGAAGTTTGTGTGAAGCTCCAGCATTGGGAATGCTGGACTATGAAAAGGAATTTGAGCTGTATTGGAGTGAAAGGGAAGGATGTGCACTATCAGTTTTGATTCAGAGGCATGGAAAAATGAGAAAGCCAATTGCTTATTTCTCAGCAGTTCTTGACCCTGTTGCGAAAGCATTGCCAGGTTGCTTAAAAGCAGTGTCTGCAACTAGTGTGAGTCTGGAGCAAAGTGAAGGGATACTAATGGGGTTTCCTGTAATAGTGTATGTTCCCCATTCAGTTGAGATTCTTCTTACCAGAAGCAAGACTCCGCATTTGACGAGCAACAGATTGACTAAATACGAAAAAATAATTCTGGGATCAGATAATGTGTCTAATGCAAGATGTGTGAATTTAAATCCATCCACATTGTTGCCTGATGGTACTGTGACAGAAATCAGAAACGAGAATGACATTGGTGCAATATTCTAAAACATCCAGACATTCATGATCAAACCTAGACAGGACATAAAAGATGTTCCTTTGCCAGAGTCTGATTTTGTTTATTTTGTTGATGGCTCATGCTTGAGGTCGGAACAGGGTGTTCTGAGTGCAGCATATTCTGTCTGTACAGTTGCAGATGTGGTGGAAGCATCTTGTCTTAAAGGAATTCGTTCAACTCAAATAGCAGAATTGATTGCTTTAATTTGTGCATGTGAAAGAGCAACTGGAATGAAGATTACCATAGTGACTGATAGTCAATATGGGTATGGAGAAGCGTGGCTCAGTGGTTAGAGGCGGCAGACCCGGAAGCTGAGATTGGCCGTGGACCAGGGTTCGATTCCCCGCCTCGGCGGGTCTCGGGCTCAAAATTCCACAGAGTTGACAATTCTCGCTCCGGTGCCTACTCGACTCACGGGGTCACACTCTGCGACTCTGGGCAATAGCTTGCTTAATCTCCACTACGGCCCCTCGCGGCGGGATGCCTGGCTTTCACCTTGTGGATACCTGGCCAGGGTATCTCACAGGGGAATACCAGGACGGGTTCCCTAAGCAAGCGCCTTGAGACCCCTGGGTTGAAGTGTTGCGCTATATAAATCGAAACACATTTACATATGGCGTAGTCCATGACTATGGCCAGCTTTGGTCTCAAAGGGGTTATTTGACCTTTGCGGGAACACCAATCAGAAATGCAAAATTGATCAAAAGACTAATTGATGGCATTCAGTTGCCAGAGAAAATTGCTGTAGTAAAATGTACTGCTCACCAAAAAGTCAACGATTATATGACAAAGGGTAATGCAGACGAAATCGTGAGGTTTTGTGCGAAAAATATATGTCCATTAATCGGGAGAAAAATGATGAACATGTTTTATGCTAAAATCTGTAGTTGATACATGGCAAGGAGTAAAGGATTTACAAGATGAGGCAGATGATGAGGAAAAAGACACATGGTTAAAAGCAGGTTGCAGACAGCGAGAGGAAGATGGCATTTGGGTTTACAAAGATGACAGACCAGTAATGCCAAACTGCATGATTGCTGACATGGCTCGAATGTATCATGGTCTAGGACATTTAGGCAGAGACTCAATGATTAGGTTGTTTAGACAAACATGGTTTAACCCAAAATTCAGAATTATTGCAGAGTCCTTTTGCCAGAGATGCTTGATTTGCCAGCAAATCAATCCAAACAGGAAGACAGTTGTAAGCTTGGGAACCATAGGACGGGAGGGTGGTCCTTTCACCAGGTTACAAATGGATTTCATTGATATGCCTCCACACAATAGATTAAGATATGTCCTTGTGATTATCTGTCTGTTTTCGAGATGGGTGGAAGCATTTCCGACTCACCATAATGATTCAGTTACTGTAGCAAAATTGCTTTTGAGAGAGATCATACCTAGGTATGGATTTCCAGTGACGGTCTAAACTGATCACGCGGCACACATTTTGAAAACAGATTGTTGCAGATGATTTGTGAAGCACTTGGTATAAAACAAAAGCTACATTGTGCTTACAGACCAGAAGCGTCCTGCAAACTGATCTCCCGAGGCGACTCCGGGAGCAACGAGACTCTCAAGCATTCTTGCTTTTTTTTTAAAAAACTTGGCCACACACCTGCACTGCGCCTCGATCCCGGCGCTCGGATCCTTCCTGGCTGCCCCTTCCCTGCACGCGACCAGGACCAGACAGCCGCCGCTGATCGCCCCCTCCTCACCTGACTCTCGGAGGGGACGGGCGGCTCCACCATCTTGGGCGGGTCTGTCCTCGGCGCTGCAGCGCTTTGGCTCCTCCACCCCCTGTCACGCCCCCTTGACCCTCCCTCTCCATGTGTCGCCCCTACATAACTGTTCCTGTCTTCCGACGGCGCAGCGGGCGGGCGCAGCGGGCGCGGCGAAGGCGCGCCGAAGTTGCGCCTAAGTTAAGCCCGTCTGCGCCCGTCCGCGACGGCCCGGGACCAGGGGCCACACACTCTGCCTCTCACCTGGTTTATACTGCTGCCCAACTTACTGCCCTATCCGCTTTTCCCTCTCCTGCCCCTCTCCCCCTTTATCACCTACAATCACTTGGTATTCTCTCTTCTCCCCTACTTCACCCGACTCTTTTCTCTTCTGACTCCCCTCCTCTCCCCTCTACTTCACCTCCGGTTCCTTGTTCCCCCTCAGCCCCCACGGTTGCCTCTGCCTACCTACTCAACACCCGGTCCGCAGTTAAACACCAGACAGCACTTTTTAATCTTTTAACCACTGACTTTCCTGACTTTTTATTTCTGACCGAAACCTGGTTCACTACTGACTCTCTCCCTGATCTTCTAGCCATCCTCCCCGACACCTACTATGCCCTCCGAGCTGACCGCCCGGATGGCAAGGCCGGCGGGGTGGTGGCGATGATTGTCCGGTCGCCACTTAAATTTCAGCTCCTTCCTCACCCCCCCATTCCCAACGTGGACTACCTGGTGGCCCGTTCCCTCAACTTTCCTTCCCCCCTCACTGTGGTTCTTGTCTATCGCCCCCCTCAATCGATGCCTTCCTTTGTAGCCTCCATCCAGGAGTTGCTGGCCACCCTCGTGGTCAACAACTCCTCTGTGCTCCTTCTTGGTGACTTTAACTTCTGGCCAGGAGACCCTAAGGAAGATCTTTCTTCTAAAGACTTCTCTGCCACTCTTCAATGTCTGAATCTTACCTCTTACGTCACAGCCCCGACCCACGTGCATGGCCATATACTTGACCAAATCTGGTCGTCTTGTCCCCTTGCTTTACCTCCCTCCATCTCTCCCTGTGTCTGGTCTGATCACTCTATTATTTCCTTTTCTGTTCACTTAGGTGTGGTTGACAAACCCTCTCCCCCTAAAAACCTTCTTGCCCGCAACTGGAACCATACCGACCTTGATTCCCTTTCACTCTCTTTGGTTTCTTCCACTCCTGATCTTACTTGTCTCCCCCTTGATTCCCAGGCCAAAGCTTTAAGTACATGGCTTGCTGCTTCGTGTGACCGTGTGGCCCCGCTTAAAAAGATCAAAGCGGTTCGTCCATACGACGCGCACAAATGGTTCTCCACTGAGCTCAAAGCACTAAAACTTGATCTCAGGCGGGTGGAACGCCTCTGGAGATGTCAGTACTCCCCCCCCCCTCTGCGAGCTCAGTACAGACAACTCCTTACCAACTACAAAAAAGCAGTCCTCAATGCCAAAACTTCCTATTTCACGGAGAGAGTATCGCTCTCCGTGAATAAACCCCGCGAAATCTTCTCTTTGGTTCGCAATCTTGCCACTTCTGATCGTTCCTCCCCCGGCTTGGTTCCTTCCCAACCCCTCTGTCTCTCACTCAATAACTTTTTTATCGACAAGATTGCGAAAATTAAAGCTAACATTCCTACTGTGCCTCAGCCTATCCTCACTAGCCCTGCCACTCCCCCTTCTTCTTACCTCAACACTTTCCCCCCTATCTCCCCTGACTTGTTTCACAACTATCTGTCTAAAGTTAAATCTGGCTCTCCCTTGGACGGTGTTCCCGCGCGTATCCTCAAAATCCTCTTCACTAATTGTCCTGGTCCTCCCCTCTCTCTTCTCAACTCCTCACTGGCCTCTGGTACTGTTCCCTCTTCCTTTAAATCTGCTGTTGTGCTCCCCATTCAAAAAAAACCTGGTCTAGATCCTTCCCTCCCCGCTAATTTCCGTCCTATCTCCCTTCTCCCCTACTTGGGTAAAATCCTAGAGACCCACGTCACCTCCTGCCTTTCCTCATACATCGAGGACAATGGTCTTTTAGCTTCCCACCAGGCGGGCTTCCGCCCTGGCCATTCTACAGAAGCGGTGGTTCTAGCGGTCTTGGATGAACTCAAGGGCAAGGCAGATGTTAACCTTCCCCAAGCCCTGGTGCTTCTCGACTTGTCCGCTGCGTTTGACACGGTCGACCATTCCATTCTTCTCGACCGTGTCTGCGCAGCGGGCATTCGGGGCGCGGCCTTCTCCTGGCTTTCATCCTTTCTCCAGGATAGGCTTCAGGCTGTTCATCTCTCCGGTTTCTCTGCCCCCTCCTGTCCGGTCACCTGTGGAGTTCCTCAGGGCTCCTCTCTTTCCCCTCTCCTCTTCAATCTGTACATCTGTCCCCTTGTTTCTTCTCTTCTCAAGCTGGGGGTCTCTGTATATAATTACGCAGATGACCTCCAGCTTGTCTTTGATCTGTCTTCTTCTCCCGATTCTATTCCCAAGTTCAGTTCCACCCTTATCTTTATCTCTGAGTGGATGAGCGCCAACCATCTTAAGCTCAACCCCGATAAGACGGAACTTGTCCTCACGGGTGGCCCTTCTAACCCTTGGTCCCCTGCACATTGGCCCCCTTCTTTCGGCCCCCCCCCCACGCCCTCTTCCTCTGTTCGTACCCTTGGCATTAAAGTCAGCTCTGACTTAACCATGCACAGCCAGATCAGCTCTGTTGTGTCTTCATGTTTCCTTTCCCTCCGTCTCATTCGGAAAATATCTCGCTTTTTCACCATCGACGCGCTTAAAACCATAGTCTTGGCTTTAGTCATCTCACGCCTCGACTATGGCAATGGCCTGTACGTGGGCATTCCCTCCCACGAATCCCGACGCTTACAGGCCATTCAAAACCAGGCTGCCCGTCTTATTCTCTCCCTCCCCAAATCCTCTCACATTACCCCGGCTTTGAAATCCCTTCACTGGCTCCCTATCCGCTTTAGATCCCTTTTCAAACTTGCTTGCTTTGCCTTTCGTGCTCACTCTCGCTCTGCCCCTGCCTACATCACTTCCCTCATTTTTTCCTATGTTCCCAGTCGCACCCTCCGCTCTTCCTCTCTCTCCCTTCTTCACATTCCCCGCTTCCGTAAATCCAGATCCGGGGGCACTCGTCTCTCTGTCTTGGCTCCCCAGTTCTGGAATAGTCTCCCACTTCATCTTCGCTCCATTCCTATTTTTAGCCACTTCCGTAAAGCCTTAAAAACTTTTCTTTTTTCTTTGGCTTTCCCTTCTTAGGTTCCCTTGTGTTCCCCTCTGTGAGTTCTGATCCAGGTCCCCCAGCGCCAGGAAGCCGCTTGGCAGCAGTGCGCTTTATTAAATATTGTTTTCATTTCATTTCATTTCAAGCGTCAGGTGTTGTTGAGCAAGTCAATGGTACAATCAAGAATAGGCTTGCTAAAATGTGCTTGGCTACAGGAATGAAGTGGACTGATGCACTTCCACTTGTCTTAATGTCTCTGAGAAGTACCCCAGATAGAAAAACTGGTCTTAGCCCTCATGAAATATTGATGGGCAGAGTAATGAGACAGGCATTTGTTCCAGTAGGTAAAGTGCTTAGCATTAATCACAGTGCAATTATGGATTATTGTAAAAACCTGTCTGACGTAGTGACTTCTGTGTTCCATCATGTAGGAACTGAAGTACTTACAAGAGAAAAGGAACAGGCTCATGATCTTTTGCCAGGAAACTGGGTGAGGACAAAGGTTCACCGAAGGAGAAATTGTACTACCCAGGTGGCAGAAAGCGAGTCAGGTAATTCTTGTCAAAACAAATGCAGTAAAATGTAAAGGTTTGAAAAGGTGGATACATGCGAGTCATACTATTCGAGTACCACCACCTGAGAATCCTGACGAAGAAAGTGACAACAACTGATTCAGATTCTGAAGAAGACCCTGAAAGAAATCCAGATTCTGAAGATCGACAAGAAATTTGATATCGTGAAGATTCAAATGCGATTGAGGCATTGAATGAAAAAGATCTAGAAATCGTGGTGGTAGATTCTGACAAAGAAGAAAATGCCAGAGAAAGAAGCAGAAAAAGAGTCTGAAGTGAATCGATATCAGGAGATTATTGAATAGCAGATTGAATGCTCTGGAAGGAGGGACGAAAATTCTGAAACTGGTGGTTTGGAAGTAATTCAAGAAGAAGAAGACGAATTACCGAGTACCAGCGATAAGGATGATGTTCCTAACAGAGTGAAGCTGCCGAGTAAAGAAGTACCTAGATTTCGAATTCAGATCTCTGAAAGTGAAACTGATGAAAGTAATGAAGAATCTCAAATAAAAGAGTTCAGGAAAGCTGAATGCAATCAATGTGAGCCTAAGAAGAAACTCTTTAGAAAAGGAGATACTTGGCCAAATGAGAAAGAAGGCCTGAAATTCAAGTTTGTGAAAAAAATCAAGAGAACAGGTGGACGAAATTTCGAGTCAAAAAAGTGATTTAGAAAAGAAAAGTCAAGCAGGAAAGAAAATAGAAGTGATTAGCAGTAGAGCAAAGAGAGTGTTAAAACCTAATCAGAAGTACAAGTCCCCTGAGTGGACTTACATTATTATCCCACCAGTGGTGGAGATAAGCAGTTGTAGCCAAGAAGAAGTAGATGACACAAGTGACAAAGATTGAATTTGTTTTCATATTTGGTTTAGGCTGTTGAAGACATAAGGTCGAAGAAAATGTGTTAGGTGACACAAGGTCGAAGAAATTGAGTTAGCTGGAAAAACATGTTGATGTAAGGTCGAAGAAAAGCTGTTCGAGGATTCTTAAAAAAAAAAAAAAAAAAAAAGGGGGGTATAGTGGTATAGTGATTTTTGAATTTTAAATTTTTGTTTTTGTTTTTTCTGCAAGGCTCTTGCCCCAAGTAAAAGATGCCTAGGTCTAACAATAATTCAAGATGTTCCATTTTAAGGAGATGTTTCAAAATGTCTTCTATTTGTGTGATTCTAATAATTCTGGTTTGGCTAATTTTAGCTGTCATTTTCCCATTTGGGATTGACAAGGAGATGTACAAAATTAACATGACTAGTAAAGTTGAGTCTAAACAAGTTATTCATGATGTAGTGAGAAAGAATAATAGAGTTATTGAGCACAAACCAGAGATCCATCAAGATAAATCTGTTGGTGATTTTTCTAGTAATACTTTTTCTAGGCTTTTATCTGAATATGTTAAAGTGATGAATGTAAAGGACTGTTATATCTGTGTGAAACTTCCTGCTTCTGTTTCAGAAGGGGTCACATACAATATGCTGCCCCTCACTTATGGTGTTACTTGTAGTGTAATAGCTAGTTGGTTTTACAAAACCGGACATCTGGAGTATTATTACTCAGACTACGATGACATTTTTGCAAATTTATAGATTGACAGTAGCTTAAATAAACTAAAACATGCTAAGCAGATGAGGGAATTTTTCATAGTAACTAATGAACTGACGTATGAATATGCTTTCAGAAACAATTTAACATGTAAATTGAGATCAGAAGAAAAGTCTCTCTTAAACATGGTTGAGTTGAGAAGAGCGATTTACAAAAGGAATGAAATGCTGAAACAAACCAAGTCTAAGTTTTGGCAGAGTGAGGATGAAAAGCTGAATGGCAGAAATGAAAATGTGGCTATACACATAGATAAACCTGTTAGTGGAAAATTGTGCACAAGGAGAGACAACACTCAATTTGAGAATTATTTTGTAGGAGCTAGTCAATGTAAAGATACCTATCACATCCTTGGAGGGTGGGGATTTAAAGGTGGGAATGATCCAATTTTTCCTGGAATTTATTTTGTTTGTGGGAATAAAGCTTACTTCAGTCTTCCCGACCACTGGTATGGGACTTGTTATATTGGTTTAGTTTTTCCAAAGATTTTTCATATAGACAGAAATTCAGAAGGCTCATTTGAAATTGGCAAACACCTGAATAGGTACAAGAGGGAAAGCTTTACAGAAATTTTGGGAGACATATTTGGTGCAATTATACCTATGGTGGGAATAACCCTGAATGCAAATAAAATTTGAAAAGTGTCTACAATTGTGGACAGACTGTCAACAGATACTGTAAGTGGATTTCAATTAGTTGATACAGAGATTATTGCCATGCGCTCGATGGTTATGCAAAACCGTCTTGCCCTTGACATTCTTCTAGCAAAAGAGGGAAGAGTTTGTGGGATTTTGCATGTTCAGCATTGCTGCACATATATCCCAGATAAGAGTCAAAACAGAGATGATGATCAGAAATATAACAGAATTACACTCAGAAATAGAACCCCAAGAAGAAGATGATTTTTCAGAACGTTTGAGTAAAGGATTTGCAGCAATCAGAAACTGGTTTCATGAAATTGGTAGCTCAATCATTGGTAATATACTTTATCCTGTAATAGTTATAATTGTAGTGACATTTTTACTAAAAACTAGTTGCATGATTCATAAGAGAAAGAAATATGTGAAGGAAAAGAAGAGAATTTATAAGCTTAGAGAAAAGCATGAGAAGGAGATAGAACTAGAAGAGATGCGTAGGGCGCAATATGAGAGTTTCACACAGACTGCTGAATCAAAGGTTTAGAAATACTAATACAGTGATGTTCAAAGCATGGTCAATATAGCTAAAAAAAAATTCCTGGAAAATTTTGGGTGTGGTTTGGTGATTGTGAAATCACCAGATGAGGGAGTTGATGGAGCGAGATTTAAACTCGCAAAGTTAAACTTCCATAATATAATAACAGTACTAATGGCATGGGTTGAATAACTAATCAACTTAGTTTTAAAATTGCACACATTTCACGCGGGACTAATATGCTTTTATGTTGCACTTGCAAGTACGTGGAAAAATAATAAACTAGCCTGGTCTTTTGTTTTGTCAGTATTAAATGCGGCTGTTTAATTAATGGCATGTGCTTTGTTTTTATGTGCAATGTGTTTTGTCGTGTCTTTTCTGTGGCAAAGGCTCGTGGAGAATCCTGATGGCCTCAAAGAAGAAGGTTTTTATAATGCTGCTTTTTGTGCTTCGGCTAGATAACATAATTAAATTGGTTCATATTTAGAAGAGGGGGTGGGTAACAGAATGGGTCTCAATTCTCTAATTAATTACTGTCTTGTGTTTGTTTAAATACTAGCTCCCTGAGAGGCCTTTTTGGGCCTACGCAAAAGATGGCGTTTATGAAACCTGTCCAGAGAGGAACCTTGCAGGCATAAGAAGTGGAAAATTTTACCACGTTGAAAGAAATTACTGTGGGATGAAGACGTGCATATTGTGCTCATGGTGTTATATTCAAGGACAGGAAACGGCAGGATTGCCAATGTGAGGAAGCCAAGAGACTGTAAATCGGATGAACTTGATTTTGTAACAATCCCGAGGAAGTGAAGTTTTATGAAGAATAGGGCTAAAGAAGAGCCCGTTCTTGGTTCGAAAGCAATGATGACATGGATGGGCTGACATAAGTCAGCCAATGGGAACGCAGTTGGGAACGAAAAGTGGCACTTTCTTAGTAGATTAGTTAGTTAGAAAGGTATAAAATCTGACCCTTCAGGCAGGAGAGGGCTCTTGCTTCCCGATTCCTGAGTGACGTGCTGTCGGACTTCAAGTACACGTAAGGACAGGAGTTTTTATTAATTATTTCTTTAGGTGAAGTGAGTTTAGATAAGGAAAATAGAACTTAGGCAATGGAAACTTTATTTGACTTTATTTCATGCTGATTGATCTACTTTTAAAAATGTCAGACTAATATGCCTTCCTTGAATGATGCTTTCATATTGCTAATAAATAATGATTTCCGAATAAAAAATGCTTATTCCTTGAATAAAATGAAGTTAATAAAAATAAGATTTTTGAAATGACAAGCTGGTCTTGTTTATTCATGGTCTAGTTATCATTATTAGATCCAATCGCCTTCGTGACTTAATTAAATGACGTCAGATAAAAACCATGGTGATGTTTAATAAACTGCAGTTGTATATAACTTTGTAAATAGTTTATGATTAGAGAGTTTAATTAGGTCACATGATTCAGTCGCTCAAAATAGTCTCTTCCGTTTATGGGCCTTAGTAGAGTTTCATGATTAATGGTGAGTATTGTGAAGATGAGTAGTGTTATTGAGACAGTTTTTCATTAGGAGCGCTGGATCAATTACTTGGTAGCAGAGTTATGGTTACTATGGTAACTGACATGCTACATGATACATAGGATACATGTCTAAAACATGTTGAGTTTGTTCAGTTGTTACATGTAGTCGAAAGGTTTTTTCCAGTAGTGTGAAAATTCCTGGTTTGCCGGCAAAGAGTTAAGTGTGACAAGTGAGGTTACACTGTGCATTTGTTCTGTTTCAATAGTGGTATTGATACATATATCACAAATGTTGTGGACGTACAGCACAAGTTTAGGGATCATTGGTGTGATAGGTTGAATGTATAGTGAGGATTGTCTATGAAATTCTAGCTTTCGAGTAAAGGGACAACTGTCCTGCTTTAAAACTCACAGCGAAAAGAGTAGTAGAATTTATCCAAGGTTGAGTGAAGGGTAAGGAAGCGTAGTCTATTCTTACTGGCAAGTGAGGATTTTTCTTGGCGGGTTAAAGTCCTACCAAAAATGTCATGTATGAATGGTTGGGCATTCTTTCCATTTGATTGCGTGTGACAGAAGGGTAGAACAAGGCTACTTGTTTCTATCAATGAATTTAATATTCTGTCAAAATAGCGTCATCTATTTCACGTGAAAGGATACTTGTTTGTTTGAAAAACCTATCTCTTTATTTAGCGAAACAGGCAAATGGTTTGTTTTATGTGAAGTTACTAATTGAATTCCATTGAAAGTTTGTAACAATGGAGCTGTGAAAATATTTTGTAAAGGAGGGGTTAGTTCAAGGAGTGGAACGGAGACAGTGAAGCGGCAGCATACGTCACAGGGTTCGCGCTGTGATTTGCTAGCATACGTCACAGTATTCGCGCACTGATTGGCTCATGTGACTTGGTAGGCTCGTTCCTGATTGGCTCATTCTGAAATTCAGTCATTCTATTGGCTGAACATGGTAGTGTCGTGGCTTAACCTGATTGGTTTGTTGGTGAGTTTCGCGCACAGATTGGCTGGAATAGTGGAACAACAAGAAAATATCTACGATATTCTTGAATTAAGTAGATTTGTTTAAAAAATGAGTTATTATTACATGTATGATGAAAAGAAGCCTTCATGGTTTAAAAAATATTTTCAAAAGTGACAAGAAAATTGAAACGCGAGGTGGAAAATTACTTCATAAGTATAAAACACCTGCAGCTTATATGGAAGGCGAATTTGGTTATCATACTTGCCTTTGGATAGATAATTGGATGGAATACACTAAAGATGATGGTGTTCTGGCATGGCCGGAAGACGGGTCATTTAACATTAAAATAATGAAAAATTTGAGAGAAAAAAATGATGTCTCTTGTACCAAAACCCAGACCTACACAATTTGAGGCTTTAGCTGAATGTGAGGATGAAATGTTTGAATTAGAACGAGAAAACAGAGGTGTAACAAGAGGCACTAGATTAGGCATTAAATCGAGAAACTCATGAAGATAGAATGCGACGTTGGAGATAAGCAGACATGTGTAATGGTTTATACCCAGCAAGATTTAGTGAGGAAATAAGTCAAAAGAATGCTGCTAAGAAAAATAATATTGCTGAAGATAGTGAAGCAGAAGAACCAGTTTTAGAAGAGATTTATATTACAAAGACAAAACACCCGCCACCCTATCAACCAGTTTGTTCATAGTCTACCCCGAGAATTCCTCAAGGAACTTCTCCAAGTGCTCCTCCTAGAGAAATTAATGATGAGTCCCCTTATAGATTAAATCCAAATAATGCAAAAATTCCTGAAAGAGTAGGAACAATAACTAATTCTAGTACATCGAGAAAGTAGAAATTATGCTGAAACTCCAGTTCAGGGAACTGAAATCCCAAAAGATATAAAAAGAACAGGAAGACTTGAGGATATTCCAGATATTTCAGAATACCTCCGATCTAAAGAAGAGTTAATACAACAGTTAACTAAAGGCATGGAAGCAGTAACGGTACCAGTAACCATCGGACCTGTTGTTCCAGTCTTCGATCAAAAAGAAATTAGACATTCAGGTTTGACTGTCCCTTTAAATGCAGAAATTCAGAAAGTAGTTGAAAATTTTTATTCAGATTCATCAGAAATTCACCGAGAGAAAATAATGCCAGATTTAACTTTTAATCAAAATTTTTCAAATGATCAAACCCCATCTGTTGCAGGTTCTGATTCTGGATCTCTAGAAAAGAGCATAAGTAAAATAGATTTATCCCGAACCCCACAGCCCCCAGAATTTAAATTACTTGATGTTGCAAAACTGAAAGCGGATTTAGAGGAATTAATTATTGGCACAATTGGACCTGACAGTTTAAAATTATATCAGGATGATGAATTGTTGTTCATTTGCAAAAGCATACAATGGAAAACGAAAAACAAATACGATATTTTAGAAGAAATGGCTGCTGAATTAGTAGTAGATTTAAGCAGACAGAAAAATTTGCAGAAACATTACAGGGTGGATTTCTCTGAAAAGGATATTGAAAACATGAACACCACAGGAAGGATAACTCATGTAAGAGAATTAATAGTGTTTTTAAAAAGATTAGGTGAATTAAGCAAATGGAGAGTGAAATGGACAAAGAAAAGGGAAGAAGAAAAAAGAGAAAGAGGGGAAGTTGCAACTGAGTTTCCCATAAGAGAAATAGCTGGCGGAGGGTATGTTCATGTTCCATGGACAAGGCAGGATATTTTGCTGTTTACAAATGATTTTCCAAGATTGAGAGAAAAACCTGTGGAATGGTATCAACAGGTAGAGAGATTTGTTAAGGTCTCAAAAGTTCTGTGGATTGATCTTGATGGATTCTTTGACATTGTCGTTCCTTCAGATCTTTGGACAGAATGTAAAATTTCTATAGATTGGCCTAAAGAAGAACCTGCCCGAGATAAAGTAACAGGTGCACCTTCACCTGATGTTACAAACCTGTAAGATAAAGTGATTGTGTGGTTGAAAAACAAGATTCCCCCAAAAGAAGTAGATTGGGTTAAAATAGACAGAACAAATCAGGAACCAAAAGAATCAGTACACTCCTTCTATGAAAGATTACTGCTGGTATTTAAACAATACAGTGGTTATGAGAAGCTGAGTGAGAAGGATATGAGCCATTTTATATACAGATTTGTATATGGCTTGAAACCTGAAATTGGTGAAATGATCAGATCAGGAATAGTTGGTAGGCAATCACTCTCAGTTGATGACATCCTGAGAAAAGCAAAATACTGTAGTGATGAGATAGATGCAAAGCAGAAAAAGCTGAAAGAAATAGTAATGTGGGCACAGGTGAAAGTGGCTGAACAACAAATTGCAACTTTTGAAAAAAATAAAAATGTTAACCAGAATCAAGGGAAATTTAAGGGTAATTATAACAAACCAAAGTTGACAGGAAATATTGAAGAGCTTAAGCAGAAACTCCCATGTTTTAATTGCTGCGAAATTGGACACTAGAAGCGTGAGTGTAAAAATCCGCCCAGAAATTTCAAAAATACATCATTAAATCCACAGATGCAGAATGAGATAAATCAGCAGCAACAGCTACAACGACAGTTAGTAAAGCAGCAAAATCAGATTCCACAACCGCCACTTCCAAATTGTGTTAATACAATTCAGAAACAGGATTCTGCGGAGGTGAACAGGTAAACAGATCACCAAGAGTGAATGTGTCGAATGTTTCCCAACAATATCGGTTGAAAGAAAATGATGGGAATGAGTCTGATGATTACTTATGACGGTGCCTGAGAGAGGAGGAAGAGTGTATGCTTGGAGCCACACTTGAGGTAGATCAGTCCGGTCCATTTGTTAATGGTAAAGTGAATGATGTAGAAATAACTTTTCTTGTGGACACTGGTGCTACCCGGTCTACTGTTAGATCAGTGGAAATAGAAAACCTGCCTCTCTCTGGTGACACCATCCAAGTAGTTGGCGTAGCTAATCAACAGATTTGACAGAACCAGTTAAAGTTGAAATTGGCAAATTAAAAGACAAACACAGATTTGTAGTCTGTGATAGCAGTCCTGTAAACTTGTTAGAAAGGGACATCCTTTGTAAAATGCATTGCAAAATATATTGTTCACCTGATGGTATTGAGCTTCAAACTCCAGAAGAGGAGGATGGCCTTTATAAATTAACAATGTTAATGGTTGAAGCAGAAGAAAGTAAATTATTTCCTGCTTTTGACAAAAAAGATTTACCTGAAGAATTAAAAGAAACAGTCAATACTAAAATTTGGGATTTATCTGGAGACGAAATGGGTTCGATGAAACATGTAGACCCAGTACAAATTACAGTAAAACAAGGAGCATATTATCCAAACATTCCTCAGTATAAAATGAAGGCAGAGACAATTGAGGGAGTAATTCCTGTAATTGAAAAATTTATAAAGCAAGGTGTTTTGAAAGAAATTGAGTAGCCCATGTCATTCACCGATTATGGGAATTAAAAAACCAAACGGAACTTACAGAATTGTTCAGGACCTGAGAAAGGTTAATCAAATAGTTGTTCCATGTTGCCCAGTTGTACCAAACCCAGCGGTAATTCTTTACCAGATTCTGCATGATGCAGAATGGTATACAGTCATAGATCTCTGTAATGCATTCTGTACTGTTCCATTGCATCCAGAGAGTCAACAAATTTTTGCGTTCAGATTCCAAGAGTGTATCTTAGCCTGGTGTCGTATCCCTCAAGGGTACACAGAGAGTCCATCTATTTTTAATCAGTTGCTGAAGAAATCTCTGGAAAATCTAGATTTGCCTGGTAAATCGACATTAGTGCAATACATTGATGACCTCCTTGTTGCTGCAAAAACACGAGACAATTGTGTGACAGATACCATTACTCTTTTGAATCATTTGGCAGATGAAGGACATAAAGTGTCACCTGCACAATTACAGTTTTGTAAACAGGAAGTAAAATATCTTGGTCACAGAATTGCAAAAGGAATTAGACAAGTAACGATTGAAAGAATAAAAATGATTCAAGCAATGCAACCTCCAAAAACACAGAGACAAGTCAGAATGTTTCTAGGAATGGTAGGTTATTGTCATCAATGGATTAGTGGTTTTTCGGTAATTGCGAAACCATTACAGAGACTGACAAAAGCAGACATAAAAGACCGGATTACTTTAACAGAAACAGAATTAGAGGCCTTTGAGCTTTTAAAAAAGAAGTTTGTGTGAAGCTCCAGCATTGGGAATGCTGGACTATGAAAAGGAATTTGAGCTGTATTGGAGTGAAAGGGAAGGATGTGCACTATCAGTTTTGATTCAGAGGCATGGAAAAATGAGAAAGCCAATTGCTTATTTCTCAGCAGTTCTTGACCCTGTTGCGAAAGCATTGCCAGGTTGCTTAAAAGCAGTGTCTGCAACTAGTGTGAGTCTGGAGCAAAGTGAAGGGATACTAATGGGGTTTCCTGTAATAGTGTATGTTCCCCATTCAGTTGAGATTCTTCTTACCAGAAGCAAGACTCCGCATTTGACGAGCAACAGATTGACTAAATACGAAAAAATAATTCTGGGATCAGATAATGTGTCTAATGCAAGATGTGTGAATTTAAATCCATCCACATTGTTGCCTGATGGTACTGTGACAGAAATCAGAAACGAGAATGACATTGGTGCAATATTCTAAAACATCCAGACATTCATGATCAAACCTAGACAGGACATAAAAGATGTTCCTTTGCCAGAGTCTGATTTTGTTTATTTTGTTGATGGCTCATGCTTGAGGTCGGAACAGGGTGTTCTGAGTGCAGCATATTCTGTCTGTACAGTTGCAGATGTGGTGGAAGCATCTTGTCTTAAAGGAATTCGTTCAACTCAAATAGCAGAATTGATTGCTTTAATTTGTGCATGTGAAAGAGCAACTGGAATGAAGATTACCATAGTGACTGATAGTCAATATGGGTATGGAGAAGCGTGGCTCAGTGGTTAGAGGCGGCAGACCCGGAAGCTGAGATTGGCCGTGGACCAGGGTTCGATTCCCCGCCTCGGCGGGTCTCGGGCTCAAAATTCCACAGAGTTGACAATTCTCGCTCCGGTGCCTACTCGACTCACGGGGTCACACTCTGCGACTCTGGGCAATAGCTTGCTTAATCTCCACTACGGCCCCTCGCGGCGGGATGCCTGGCTTTCACCTTGTGGATACCTGGCCAGGGTATCTCACAGGGGAATACCAGGACGGGTTCCCTAAGCAAGCGCCTTGAGACCCCTGGGTTGAAGTGTTGCGCTATATAAATCGAAACACATTTACATATGGCGTAGTCCATGACTATGGCCAGCTTTGGTCTCAAAGGGGTTATTTGACCTTTGCGGGAACACCAATCAGAAATGCAAAATTGATCAAAAGACTAATTGATGGCATTCAGTTGCCAGAGAAAATTGCTGTAGTAAAATGTACTGCTCACCAAAAAGTCAACGATTATATGACAAAGGGTAATGCAGACGAAATCGTGAGGTTTTGTGCGAAAAATATATGTCCATTAATCGGGAGAAAAATGATGAACATGTTTTATGCTAAAATCTGTAGTTGATACATGGCAAGGAGTAAAGGATTTACAAGATGAGGCAGATGATGAGGAAAAAGACACATGGTTAAAAGCAGGTTGCAGACAGCGAGAGGAAGATGGCATTTGGGTTTACAAAGATGACAGACCAGTAATGCCAAACTGCATGATTGCTGACATGGCTCGAATGTATCATGGTCTAGGACATTTAGGCAGAGACTCAATGATTAGGTTGTTTAGACAAACATGGTTTAACCCAAAATTCAGAATTATTGCAGAGTCCTTTTGCCAGAGATGCTTGATTTGCCAGCAAATCAATCCAAACAGGAAGACAGTTGTAAGCTTGGGAACCATAGGACGGGAGGGTGGTCCTTTCACCAGGTTACAAATGGATTTCATTGATATGCCTCCACACAATAGATTAAGATATGTCCTTGTGATTATCTGTCTGTTTTCGAGATGGGTGGAAGCATTTCCGACTCACCATAATGATTCAGTTACTGTAGCAAAATTGCTTTTGAGAGAGATCATACCTAGGTATGGATTTCCAGTGACGGTCTAAACTGATCACGCGGCACACATTTTGAAAACAGATTGTTGCAGATGATTTGTGAAGCACTTGGTATAAAACAAAAGCTACATTGTGCTTACAGACCAGAAGCGTCCTGCAAACTGATCTCCCGAGGCGACTCCGGGAGCAACGAGACTCTCAAGCATTCTTGCTTTTTTTTTAAAAAACTTGGCCACACACCTGCACTGCGCCTCGATCCCGGCGCTCGGATCCTTCCTGGCTGCCCCTTCCCTGCACGCGACCAGGACCAGACAGCCGCCGCTGATCGCCCCCTCCTCACCTGACTCTCGGAGGGGACGGGCGGCTCCACCATCTTGGGCGGGTCTGTCCTCGGCGCTGCAGCGCTTTGGCTCCTCCACCCCCTGTCACGCCCCCTTGACCCTCCCTCTCCATGTGTCGCCCCTACATAACTGTTCCTGTCTTCCGACGGCGCAGCGGGCGGGCGCAGCGGGCGCGGCGAAGGCGCGCCGAAGTTGCGCCTAAGTTAAGCCCGTCTGCGCCCGTCCGCGACGGCCCGGGACCAGGGGCCACACACTCTGCCTCTCACCTGGTTTATACTGCTGCCCAACTTACTGCCCTATCCGCTTTTCCCTCTCCTGCCCCTCTCCCCCTTTATCACCTACAATCACTTGGTATTCTCTCTTCTCCCCTACTTCACCCGACTCTTTTCTCTTCTGACTCCCCTCCTCTCCCCTCTACTTCACCTCCGGTTCCTTGTTCCCCCTCAGCCCCCACGGTTGCCTCTGCCTACCTACTCAACACCCGGTCCGCAGTTAAACACCAGACAGCACTTTTTAATCTTTTAACCACTGACTTTCCTGACTTTTTATTTCTGACCGAAACCTGGTTCACTACTGACTCTCTCCCTGATCTTCTAGCCATCCTCCCCGACACCTACTATGCCCTCCGAGCTGACCGCCCGGATGGCAAGGCCGGCGGGGTGGTGGCGATGATTGTCCGGTCGCCACTTAAATTTCAGCTCCTTCCTCACCCCCCCATTCCCAACGTGGACTACCTGGTGGCCCGTTCCCTCAACTTTCCTTCCCCCCTCACTGTGGTTCTTGTCTATCGCCCCCCTCAATCGATGCCTTCCTTTGTAGCCTCCATCCAGGAGTTGCTGGCCACCCTCGTGGTCAACAACTCCTCTGTGCTCCTTCTTGGTGACTTTAACTTCTGGCCAGGAGACCCTAAGGAAGATCTTTCTTCTAAAGACTTCTCTGCCACTCTTCAATGTCTGAATCTTACCTCTTACGTCACAGCCCCGACCCACGTGCATGGCCATATACTTGACCAAATCTGGTCGTCTTGTCCCCTTGCTTTACCTCCCTCCATCTCTCCCTGTGTCTGGTCTGATCACTCTATTATTTCCTTTTCTGTTCACTTAGGTGTGGTTGACAAACCCTCTCCCCCTAAAAACCTTCTTGCCCGCAACTGGAACCATACCGACCTTGATTCCCTTTCACTCTCTTTGGTTTCTTCCACTCCTGATCTTACTTGTCTCCCCCTTGATTCCCAGGCCAAAGCTTTAAGTACATGGCTTGCTGCTTCGTGTGACCGTGTGGCCCCGCTTAAAAAGATCAAAGCGGTTCGTCCATACGACGCGCACAAATGGTTCTCCACTGAGCTCAAAGCACTAAAACTTGATCTCAGGCGGGTGGAACGCCTCTGGAGATGTCAGTACTCCCCCCCCCCTCTGCGAGCTCAGTACAGACAACTCCTTACCAACTACAAAAAAGCAGTCCTCAATGCCAAAACTTCCTATTTCACGGAGAGAGTATCGCTCTCCGTGAATAAACCCCGCGAAATCTTCTCTTTGGTTCGCAATCTTGCCACTTCTGATCGTTCCTCCCCCGGCTTGGTTCCTTCCCAACCCCTCTGTCTCTCACTCAATAACTTTTTTATCGACAAGATTGCGAAAATTAAAGCTAACATTCCTACTGTGCCTCAGCCTATCCTCACTAGCCCTGCCACTCCCCCTTCTTCTTACCTCAACACTTTCCCCCCTATCTCCCCTGACTTGTTTCACAACTATCTGTCTAAAGTTAAATCTGGCTCTCCCTTGGACGGTGTTCCCGCGCGTATCCTCAAAATCCTCTTCACTAATTGTCCTGGTCCTCCCCTCTCTCTTCTCAACTCCTCACTGGCCTCTGGTACTGTTCCCTCTTCCTTTAAATCTGCTGTTGTGCTCCCCATTCAAAAAAAACCTGGTCTAGATCCTTCCCTCCCCGCTAATTTCCGTCCTATCTCCCTTCTCCCCTACTTGGGTAAAATCCTAGAGACCCACGTCACCTCCTGCCTTTCCTCATACATCGAGGACAATGGTCTTTTAGCTTCCCACCAGGCGGGCTTCCGCCCTGGCCATTCTACAGAAGCGGTGGTTCTAGCGGTCTTGGATGAACTCAAGGGCAAGGCAGATGTTAACCTTCCCCAAGCCCTGGTGCTTCTCGACTTGTCCGCTGCGTTTGACACGGTCGACCATTCCATTCTTCTCGACCGTGTCTGCGCAGCGGGCATTCGGGGCGCGGCCTTCTCCTGGCTTTCATCCTTTCTCCAGGATAGGCTTCAGGCTGTTCATCTCTCCGGTTTCTCTGCCCCCTCCTGTCCGGTCACCTGTGGAGTTCCTCAGGGCTCCTCTCTTTCCCCTCTCCTCTTCAATCTGTACATCTGTCCCCTTGTTTCTTCTCTTCTCAAGCTGGGGGTCTCTGTATATAATTACGCAGATGACCTCCAGCTTGTCTTTGATCTGTCTTCTTCTCCCGATTCTATTCCCAAGTTCAGTTCCACCCTTATCTTTATCTCTGAGTGGATGAGCGCCAACCATCTTAAGCTCAACCCCGATAAGACGGAACTTGTCCTCACGGGTGGCCCTTCTAACCCTTGGTCCCCTGCACATTGGCCCCCTTCTTTCGGCCCCCCCCCCACGCCCTCTTCCTCTGTTCGTACCCTTGGCATTAAAGTCAGCTCTGACTTAACCATGCACAGCCAGATCAGCTCTGTTGTGTCTTCATGTTTCCTTTCCCTCCGTCTCATTCGGAAAATATCTCGCTTTTTCACCATCGACGCGCTTAAAACCATAGTCTTGGCTTTAGTCATCTCACGCCTCGACTATGGCAATGGCCTGTACGTGGGCATTCCCTCCCACGAATCCCGACGCTTACAGGCCATTCAAAACCAGGCTGCCCGTCTTATTCTCTCCCTCCCCAAATCCTCTCACATTACCCCGGCTTTGAAATCCCTTCACTGGCTCCCTATCCGCTTTAGATCCCTTTTCAAACTTGCTTGCTTTGCCTTTCGTGCTCACTCTCGCTCTGCCCCTGCCTACATCACTTCCCTCATTTTTTCCTATGTTCCCAGTCGCACCCTCCGCTCTTCCTCTCTCTCCCTTCTTCACATTCCCCGCTTCCGTAAATCCAGATCCGGGGGCACTCGTCTCTCTGTCTTGGCTCCCCAGTTCTGGAATAGTCTCCCACTTCATCTTCGCTCCATTCCTATTTTTAGCCACTTCCGTAAAGCCTTAAAAACTTTTCTTTTTTCTTTGGCTTTCCCTTCTTAGGTTCCCTTGTGTTCCCCTCTGTGAGTTCTGATCCAGGTCCCCCAGCGCCAGGAAGCCGCTTGGCAGCAGTGCGCTTTATTAAATATTGTTTTCATTTCATTTCATTTCAAGCGTCAGGTGTTGTTGAGCAAGTCAATGGTACAATCAAGAATAGGCTTGCTAAAATGTGCTTGGCTACAGGAATGAAGTGGACTGATGCACTTCCACTTGTCTTAATGTCTCTGAGAAGTACCCCAGATAGAAAAACTGGTCTTAGCCCTCATGAAATATTGATGGGCAGAGTAATGAGACAGGCATTTGTTCCAGTAGGTAAAGTGCTTAGCATTAATCACAGTGCAATTATGGATTATTGTAAAAACCTGTCTGACGTAGTGACTTCTGTGTTCCATCATGTAGGAACTGAAGTACTTACAAGAGAAAAGGAACAGGCTCATGATCTTTTGCCAGGAAACTGGGTGAGGACAAAGGTTCACCGAAGGAGAAATTGTACTACCCAGGTGGCAGAAAGCGAGTCAGGTAATTCTTGTCAAAACAAATGCAGTAAAATGTAAAGGTTTGAAAAGGTGGATACATGCGAGTCATACTATTCGAGTACCACCACCTGAGAATCCTGACGAAGAAAGTGACAACAACTGATTCAGATTCTGAAGAAGACCCTGAAAGAAATCCAGATTCTGAAGATCGACAAGAAATTTGATATCGTGAAGATTCAAATGCGATTGAGGCATTGAATGAAAAAGATCTAGAAATCGTGGTGGTAGATTCTGACAAAGAAGAAAATGCCAGAGAAAGAAGCAGAAAAAGAGTCTGAAGTGAATCGATATCAGGAGATTATTGAATAGCAGATTGAATGCTCTGGAAGGAGGGACGAAAATTCTGAAACTGGTGGTTTGGAAGTAATTCAAGAAGAAGAAGACGAATTACCGAGTACCAGCGATAAGGATGATGTTCCTAACAGAGTGAAGCTGCCGAGTAAAGAAGTACCTAGATTTCGAATTCAGATCTCTGAAAGTGAAACTGATGAAAGTAATGAAGAATCTCAAATAAAAGAGTTCAGGAAAGCTGAATGCAATCAATGTGAGCCTAAGAAGAAACTCTTTAGAAAAGGAGATACTTGGCCAAATGAGAAAGAAGGCCTGAAATTCAAGTTTGTGAAAAAAATCAAGAGAACAGGTGGACGAAATTTCGAGTCAAAAAAGTGATTTAGAAAAGAAAAGTCAAGCAGGAAAGAAAATAGAAGTGATTAGCAGTAGAGCAAAGAGAGTGTTAAAACCTAATCAGAAGTACAAGTCCCCTGAGTGGACTTACATTATTATCCCACCAGTGGTGGAGATAAGCAGTTGTAGCCAAGAAGAAGTAGATGACACAAGTGACAAAGATTGAATTTGTTTTCATATTTGGTTTAGGCTGTTGAAGACATAAGGTCGAAGAAAATGTGTTAGGTGACACAAGGTCGAAGAAATTGAGTTAGCTGGAAAAACATGTTGATGTAAGGTCGAAGAAAAGCTGTTCGAGGATTCTTAAAAAAAAAAAAAAAAAAAAAGGGGGGTATAGTGGTATAGTGATTTTTGAATTTTAAATTTTTGTTTTTGTTTTTTCTGCAAGGCTCTTGCCCCAAGTAAAAGATGCCTAGGTCTAACAATAATTCAAGATGTTCCATTTTAAGGAGATGTTTCAAAATGTCTTCTATTTGTGTGATTCTAATAATTCTGGTTTGGCTAATTTTAGCTGTCATTTTCCCATTTGGGATTGACAAGGAGATGTACAAAATTAACATGACTAGTAAAGTTGAGTCTAAACAAGTTATTCATGATGTAGTGAGAAAGAATAATAGAGTTATTGAGCACAAACCAGAGATCCATCAAGATAAATCTGTTGGTGATTTTTCTAGTAATACTTTTTCTAGGCTTTTATCTGAATATGTTAAAGTGATGAATGTAAAGGACTGTTATATCTGTGTGAAACTTCCTGCTTCTGTTTCAGAAGGGGTCACATACAATATGCTGCCCCTCACTTATGGTGTTACTTGTAGTGTAATAGCTAGTTGGTTTTACAAAACCGGACATCTGGAGTATTATTACTCAGACTACGATGACATTTTTGCAAATTTATAGATTGACAGTAGCTTAAATAAACTAAAACATGCTAAGCAGATGAGGGAATTTTTCATAGTAACTAATGAACTGACGTATGAATATGCTTTCAGAAACAATTTAACATGTAAATTGAGATCAGAAGAAAAGTCTCTCTTAAACATGGTTGAGTTGAGAAGAGCGATTTACAAAAGGAATGAAATGCTGAAACAAACCAAGTCTAAGTTTTGGCAGAGTGAGGATGAAAAGCTGAATGGCAGAAATGAAAATGTGGCTATACACATAGATAAACCTGTTAGTGGAAAATTGTGCACAAGGAGAGACAACACTCAATTTGAGAATTATTTTGTAGGAGCTAGTCAATGTAAAGATACCTATCACATCCTTGGAGGGTGGGGATTTAAAGGTGGGAATGATCCAATTTTTCCTGGAATTTATTTTGTTTGTGGGAATAAAGCTTACTTCAGTCTTCCCGACCACTGGTATGGGACTTGTTATATTGGTTTAGTTTTTCCAAAGATTTTTCATATAGACAGAAATTCAGAAGGCTCATTTGAAATTGGCAAACACCTGAATAGGTACAAGAGGGAAAGCTTTACAGAAATTTTGGGAGACATATTTGGTGCAATTATACCTATGGTGGGAATAACCCTGAATGCAAATAAAATTTGAAAAGTGTCTACAATTGTGGACAGACTGTCAACAGATACTGTAAGTGGATTTCAATTAGTTGATACAGAGATTATTGCCATGCGCTCGATGGTTATGCAAAACCGTCTTGCCCTTGACATTCTTCTAGCAAAAGAGGGAAGAGTTTGTGGGATTTTGCATGTTCAGCATTGCTGCACATATATCCCAGATAAGAGTCAAAACAGAGATGATGATCAGAAATATAACAGAATTACACTCAGAAATAGAACCCCAAGAAGAAGATGATTTTTCAGAACGTTTGAGTAAAGGATTTGCAGCAATCAGAAACTGGTTTCATGAAATTGGTAGCTCAATCATTGGTAATATACTTTATCCTGTAATAGTTATAATTGTAGTGACATTTTTACTAAAAACTAGTTGCATGATTCATAAGAGAAAGAAATATGTGAAGGAAAAGAAGAGAATTTATAAGCTTAGAGAAAAGCATGAGAAGGAGATAGAACTAGAAGAGATGCGTAGGGCGCAATATGAGAGTTTCACACAGACTGCTGAATCAAAGGTTTAGAAATACTAATACAGTGATGTTCAAAGCATGGTCAATATAGCTAAAAAAAAATTCCTGGAAAATTTTGGGTGTGGTTTGGTGATTGTGAAATCACCAGATGAGGGAGTTGATGGAGCGAGATTTAAACTCGCAAAGTTAAACTTCCATAATATAATAACAGTACTAATGGCATGGGTTGAATAACTAATCAACTTAGTTTTAAAATTGCACACATTTCACGCGGGACTAATATGCTTTTATGTTGCACTTGCAAGTACGTGGAAAAATAATAAACTAGCCTGGTCTTTTGTTTTGTCAGTATTAAATGCGGCTGTTTAATTAATGGCATGTGCTTTGTTTTTATGTGCAATGTGTTTTGTCGTGTCTTTTCTGTGGCAAAGGCTCGTGGAGAATCCTGATGGCCTCAAAGAAGAAGGTTTTTATAATGCTGCTTTTTGTGCTTCGGCTAGATAACATAATTAAATTGGTTCATATTTAGAAGAGGGGGTGGGTAACAGAATGGGTCTCAATTCTCTAATTAATTACTGTCTTGTGTTTGTTTAAATACTAGCTCCCTGAGAGGCCTTTTTGGGCCTACGCAAAAGATGGCGTTTATGAAACCTGTCCAGAGAGGAACCTTGCAGGCATAAGAAGTGGAAAATTTTACCACGTTGAAAGAAATTACTGTGGGATGAAGACGTGCATATTGTGCTCATGGTGTTATATTCAAAGACAGGAAACGGCAGGATTGCCAATATGAGGAATCTAAGAGACTGTAACTCGGATGAACTTGATTTTGTAACAATCCAGAGGAAGTGAAGTTTAATGACCAATAGGGCTAAAGAAGAGCCCGTTCTTGGTTCTAAAGCAATGATGACATGGATGGTCTGACATAAGTCAGCCAATGGGAACGCAGTTGGGAACGAAAATTGACACTTTCTTAGTAGATTAGTTAGTTAGAAAGGTATAAAATCTGACCCTTCAGGCAGGAGGGGGCTCTTGTTTCCAGATTCCTGAGTGACGTGCTGTCGGACTTCAAGTACACGTAAGGACAGGAGTCTTTATTAATTATTTCTTTAGGTGAAGTGAATTTAGATAGGGAAAATAGAACTTAGGCAATGGAAACTTTATTTGACTTTATTTCATGCTGATTTATCTACTTTTAAAAATGTCAGGATAATATGCCTTCCTTGAATGATGCTTTCATATTGCTAATAAATAATGTTTTCTGAATAAAAAATGCTTTTTCCTTGAATAAAATAAAGTTAATAAAAATAAGATTTTTGAAATGACAAGCTGGTCTTGTTTATTCATGGTCTAGTTATCATTATTAGATCCAATCGCCTTAGTAACTTAATTTTTATGTATTTATTTATTTATACCATTTATAGAGCGCACTAATACCAACCGGTGTCCTGGCGCTAAAGTGGTAGCTCCCTGGGTTTATGATCCCTGATCTAGCTCGAGAATAGCCAAGTGTTTAATGTTTTTCGAAATGCCAAAAGGTTGGCGCTTTGCTTTAAAGCTAAAGGAAGAGCATTCCAAGCCAGCGCTGCCCCTCTCACAAAGCTTCGCCCCAACGCACCTTCCTAATGCGGGCAGCACCAAGTTAGCCGATCTTAATTGTCTTTCCGGCGTATACCATTGGAAGAGCTGTTGGAGGAATTTTGGACCTATTCCATGAAGCGCTTTGTAAACAATGCATAGGGCCTCGAACCTAATACGCTTCCGCACCGGGAGCCAATGCAACTTAACCAACTCCCTGGAAACGGAGGCGAATTTCGGCAGGCAGGAATAAGATGGGCCACCGCATTTTGCAGTATCTGCAGCTTATTAAGCAGCCCCTGGTGAGCCTCAAGTAGTAGACTGTTACAATAATCGAGGAGGGAGAGCACTAGGGCTGACACCACCGTCTTTCTGCTCCCTACTGGTAAAAAGAGAAGGATTTTCCTGATCATTTTCAAGGTCCAATGGATGGATGATGAGAGCGCATTTACTTGGGGTTTATAGGAGAGTTGGTCATCAATAATTACTCCTGAATTCTTTACCTTTATCGCGGGGGAGGGGGGTATCCCCTATCTTCCGGCCACCATTCAGGGCCCCAAAGATTGGTATTCTGCCCAAAAAGTAGCACCTCAGTTTTAGAGGAGTTCAATTTTAAGCAGCTTTTTTCTATCCAGATGCTGACTGCTTTCATACAACCTTGACACTTGGCGGCAACGCCTAGGTTTTTCCCCGGGAGCACTGATACCACAATCTGGGTATCATCGGCATACGATGAAGGCTCGAACCCGAAGGATCGGATCACCGGGCAAGAGAGGACACATAAAGGTTAAATATGGTGGGGCTTAGGGAGGATCCCTGAGGGACCCCCCCCCTGGAAGTTCGAAAGGTTTCGACTCGAAATCTCCCATTGCCACCACCTGAACCCTGTTCCTCAAAAAGGCTTTCAAAATGCTCAGTGCCATCCCCTGAATCCGGCAGTCCTCTAAACGGTCCACCACCACCTGGTGGTGGACCGCGTCGAAGGCCGCGGATAAGTCGAGAAGGACCAGAACAGCTTGGCCTCCTGCATCAAGTGCCTTCCTGACCTCCTCCGTAGATTTGATCAGGGCGGTCTCAGTACTGTGACCTTCCCTGAACCCATGTTGAGCTAGGTCCAAGCCCTGTGTTGAGCGCAGGAAGGCAGATAGTTCGAGGTTCATGGCCTTCTCTATTAGTTTGGCAGGGAGCGGCAGTCTGGCAATGGGCCTATTGCTGTTTGGATCAGTAATATCCAGTGAGGGCTTCTTGAGCAAAGGAAGGATAGAGGCCTGTTTCCAGCATGTAGGAGAGTCACCCACCTCAAACATCTGATTAAACAGCCCAGTTAGAGTGTCTACAATTGGACGGGCTGCCAACTTTGCTACTGCCACTGGACAGGGATCAAAAGGGGAACCGGAGTTGGTAGCTTGCAGTAGTCTAAGGATGTCTGTGGTATGTACTGGTTCAAACGCCAGGAATTTCTCTTCTTGAGGAATACTCACGGGGGACCTGTGAGAGTCCTCTGATAAACTCAAGTTGACCTGTGGCTCAAGAGAGGTGAAGATGGCCTGCACTTTGTTAAGAAAGAATTTAGCTAGAGACTCACAGAGTTCTAAACTAGGACGTCAGATAAAAACCATGGTGATGTTTAATAAACTGCAGTTGTATATAACTTTGTAAATAGTTTAGGATTAGAGAGTTTAACCCTTTCCCTGCGGCGGCTATTCATGCTGGTGACAGAACCGCTCTGTCACCAGCCGCGGTTGAGCTATGCTGGTGACGGAGCGGTTCCGTCATGACCCGCCCCGCTCAATACAACTGCCGCGCAGGCGCGAAATCAGCGTCGCGCAGGCGCGGCGGCCGGGCCATGACGGAACCGCTCCGTCATCAGTACAGCCCAACCGTAGCTGATGACGGAGCGGTTCCGTCATCAGCAGGGGAGGGGTTAATTAGGTCACATGATTCAGTCGCTCAAAATTGTCTCTTCAGTTTATGGGCCTTAGTAGAGATTCATGATTAATGGTGAGTATTGTGAAGATGAGTGGTGTTATTGAGACAGTTTTTCATTAGGAGCGCTGGATCACTTTCAACTCCAGAACATTGATGTAATAAAGATGTTCATTGTCCGACAAAAACCCTTGGACAATCAGGCTCTGGAGATGAGCCCCCAACACACAAAAATTAGATCAGCAGTAGGAAAAAGTTTTCTGAAGATGAAGGCATTTTTGAAAAATGGTAGACATTTTCTTCTCCCAAGGGCACATTTGGCCACATTCTGTCTTTAACACTGCTCCTAGACAGTCGAGTATTTGGACAGGGGTCAACACTGACTCCTGGAAGTTGTCTTGAAGGCTCAAAAAAAGCAGCAAAGTAATGGTTTCGAATTCCTGAAGTGCCTTCCCTGCTGTGTAGGTTTTAATAAACCAATGGTTGACATAAGGGTACATGTATTTCTGGTTTGCGGACATGAGCACGACCACTGATATGCACTTTGACTAGGCTCAAAGAGCAGATTTTAAGAGGCGAGGACTGTGTGCTGGTAATGGGAATTTGTTACTGCGGACTCAGGAAGGGTTTGTGCTTCTTTGTCACTGGAATGTGGAACTAAGCATCTTTTAAGTTCACACTAAAACGAAACTATGGTACTTAACTGATTAAATTCCAGCCTGAGCAGTGTCCAAGTCAAGTTGGGGTACAAAAGCGCAGGACAACAGTAGAAATGTCAGCATGTTTTCTGATGGAGGCCACATGGCCAAAAACAAAACTACACACACACACAATATTCCTACCTTTTGGTGACTCAGTATTGCGATTTAAAATCTCACAAATTCTTGTATGTTGTTGCGTATATCAAAACTTCAGTTTAGGATGTCAGTGCATAGTTGCAAGATCCATCAATGCATTTCCATCAGAGATAGTTTCAAAAGGGGTCTCAGGGAGTGGCCCTCCCTCACCTCTACCTATGCAAGTTTAAATTGCCAGAGTGGGGACTACAGTCTTTCTGCCTCCCTGGGGAGGGCCACTTAGAGACCCTTCCCAATCGCCCTCCTGGAGGATTAGAAAGCTCATTAGACACCAGATTTGGTTTTTATTTTTTTTATTTAACATATAATGGGTGGGGAAAGACCAGCTTGTCCAGGCATCGTAATGGACCCATCTTAGCAGTATCTTTGGAAAGACCATGAGCGATCTACACAAATTCTGTCTACCTTTCGGAAAAGGATAGCTGTTTGGATTCATCAATGGGTTTTACACCCGCTTCTTCTACAAACTGCAAATAGGCAGACACTACAGAAATTGGAATAATTAACAATCACTTCTAAAATTGGAAATCCACGCTATATTGTTTTTCACTCTGCATATTCCTGAAAGCTGAGTAGAGGGTGATCTTAGCACTGCAAACCTTTTGTTAATATCATTCTTAGGATAAAAAAACACATACTTTCTTGACAGTACATCGCCCCCATTTATCAAAAAAACGAACATAAATAAAATCAAATAACATTTTCACTACATTCTTGGTTACCTTGAGGGGAATCTACAAGTACTGAAAGGTGTTGAAGCCACAATATGTTAGGTGGGGGGGGGGGGAGGAGGGGGGGGGGCAAAAATGGCCAGGATACCCTTTGTGTAAAAGTTATTTAAGCTTAAGCGTGAACTGGCTCAAACATCAAATACAAGGCACAGCAAAAGGGAGGTGGGTGGCTGAAACTTACATCCGCACCCAAGGGGTTTATGTCTGGTGGTGTGAATTTGAGAACCCCTTAATGATCTTCTAGGAAGGTCACAGGTGATTTATCATTAACTGTTTAATTCAGGCACACCAACACAGTGCATTCTTTCTCAGAGGCCGTTCTAGTTGTGAACTCCCAAAAATCCACACAACAATCTTTCTACAGTGGAAGCATATTACAATTGTTTGCCTAACAGATCGGGTTTCTTGATATTATCACACATTACACCCATCTCTATATTTCCTAAAACACTCTCCAAATTGGATAACTGTTTAATAGCATCCTAGCACCACATCTTGTTTCAATAAGTATGCCTTTAAACACTACTTTCAAAGTCTATTATAGAATCTTCACGTTCTGTACAGAACCCTCATTGTTTCTGAAGCAATCAATCACAGTTCTCTTTGTAGTTTCCTTAAACAATGGATCTAGCATGTCTGCAGTTGTAACTTCCAGGTTGGAATTTGTGTCCGTGAACCTAACCTTAAAGCTTGAGTACAATTTTCCAAAAAGTCATCTAAGATAGGTGTTTTGAGGCACTATGTTAGAGTACCCCATGTGTTATTCAGTAGAACCAACATTCCAGGACAGGAATGGTTACATACAAGTTGCTGGGATGTAAATCTAACAAAAAGATATATATATGTATAATTTTTTCCTCAGGATAGATGGTTCTGTGTTGGCCAAGGGACTGGTAGACAATGATTGTGACGGGCACAACCACTATAAAAAAAAAAGATGGCATGGTTCATATATGCATATTTACTTTTCTGGGTAATTTTAAGTAGCTCTCTCGCTCTTCACTTCAAAGCTCAGAAAAGGCTGCTCATCTGGAAGACGCACTCAAAGAATCCAGGCAGAAATAAAAACATTTATTAAAAGAAAAAAGTATATGGTTTAATGCGTACTATTTACAGTTTCTGTTCGAAAGTTCATAACAAGATAGATCTTCTCTTTTCATTTGCAATATCTATCTGCTTTCAGTTTAGCTCGCCTGTAGAAAAAAATAACAAATATAATTATCAGAAAAATTTGAGACTACATGCAATCTTCATTTTAACAAGAACGTAATCTGCACCTTTCAACTAAAGTTTAAGATTACATACAGAGCAAGACTTGATTTCCTTGTGAGTCCACATTAATATCTAAGTCTGTATCAGATGTATTTAAGATTTTCAAGACATGTGAATGTATTCCTACTTTTTGTCAAGAATCACAAATGTGTGCATTTCTTCTCTTTTCTCTGCTTCTCACCCATAATACACACTTCACGTCTGCGTGTTTATAGAGAAAGTATCATAATAAGAATAATAAGAACAGTAAGTATAAATCACAGCAACTTGTCATGTTGGGCTCACAAAGCTCACCATGAAAAAAGTCAAATCTGCTCCCAGTTGGTTTGTCGGGAACACGTTTATTAAGCTATGAAAAAGGGACTGGAGTTTTGATAGGAGTGGTGGATAAGTTCACATAAAGGTAAAACAATATTATTTAGATTAGGTGAGGGATTCCTGGTTTACCCTTGGTAAAGTGGCAGACACAATTAGGCCGCCCTCTAATTCCAAATTGTGCATGTGATGCATATGTAGTGAGGAAAATATAATAGTTACATTTTCTAAGCAAACTCTTTTAAAACAAAATTAATGTAATGATTAAAATAACATACAATTCTAATGGAAGTATCAGGAGTTATTTTTTTTAAATGTCCCACACTAAACAATGGGAATTCATTATAAATGTATTCGAGACATGCAACATACTGACCTAAGCACACTCTAAAGTAAACTGGTGGTAGTTAGATACATGTTGCGGGTTCACCCTCATCAAAAATCATGGAGGGAAAGAACATAGGCACCCTATGTGGCTGGCGAGTAATGGGAGCACAGTTGGTGAACACTTAGTGGGTCATCATGCTAAAATGTTATAGCTGGAGACTGTCCTGAAGGTAAAAACTATTATGCGGTGTAAAAGAGGATGATATATCCTGGTAACATACTACTATTTCACGGTGCTGTAGTAGCATCAAACTTAACTGTCATATGGTCCAATAAGGACACTGCCAAAACATAGCAATCAAGATTGCATCTCTTGAAAGCAGCCTAAGCATCAGACCCAATCCCAACTTTTAGAGACTGTTTAGTAACTCCTTCTATGATGCTCCAGAAGTCTCCATACCGTCAGGAAAGTCTTCAACACCAGGCCACATGCCTACGTTGTGGGAAAACATTCAAAATTCCCATTAGTTCCACAAACGAAATGTCTATGGACCTTTTTGCACTATCAAACTTAAGGAGAGAAGTTTGAGAAGGAACATTTTGTGATTGTGGGTTGTTAAGAAGCTCAATTTGTGTTCAATGCAACCCTTTCCTAGATCGTCTTAAGAGCAGATTTGACATGCTAATAGCTGGTGTGATTGGGAACCCTCCAAGCATACCAAATTAAAGTTCTCATAGTTTCCTTTCATAGTATTTAAACAGTATGAACCCAGTTCTGAAAAAACTAAAAAGGACTAGCCCTATTGCTAACACAAAGTAAAGTTCAGAAACACAACGTGGGCAATAACCAAATATAGGCATGTGGTGTTGATGTTTCCATTGATTCAGTGATAAGTAAAAGTTACTTACCTTCAGTAACGATGTATCTGGTAGAGACGATTCTAGCCGCAGATTCCTTAACGTTGAATTATCCCCAGGCGTGAGACTGTATCAGAGAAAATGTTCTTTGCACAGCATTCCTGCACGTGGGGGACATGGGGGGGTACCACGTGACTCCGCCCTGACGTCATCTGCAGACGTGACGTCAGCAAGGTCACATAAGCCTCACCCCGGCGCGCCAACGTCAGTTTTCTTCTGAGAACTTTTCCGCGCCACAAAGCGCAGCCATCACAAACAAAAACTGTGAGGAAATGGGAACAGTGTGCGAAAAAATCTGATAAACAGAAAGGGAAGAAGCGAATGGTGAGGAACAGCACCAGTCGGGGAAGTGCCAGGACCTGTAGCACCGAAATCATAGGAGGGAAGTGCAGAGCACAGCTACAGCGAAGCAACCCTTCAAGCAAATACAACATCCTCCCTGGAGGCAGAAAAGCATGTAAAAAATGTCACAGCAGACAAAGAGGCCTGGAACCACAGTCTATAAACAGTGAAGGACAAGAACTCCAGAAAAGAATAGTAACAACAAATTATCCCAAGACAACACGAGCAAGGAGAGGCGCATCCCCTGTAAAGAGCTAAGGGCAGAGGCCCCAACTCAGAGTACTGCAGAGCAGTCAGAAATTTCAAGGAATGAAAAAGGGAGAAGAGCATGAGTAGGCCTCACACTGGAAGACCAGGGTGCAGGGAAGCAGAAGTACCCATGAACCCCCCCAACCAATCACCAGAAAGGAAGGAGTGGATCAAACAAACGGAACAAAGCATCCCACTAGGGAGGAAGTGAAAGAGGGCACTCGCAGAAGACAAAACCACCCAGAGGCAGGCGAGTGCAGAAGACCAAGCTGAAGGTCCTCGCAGAACGGTGAGGAAGGGCGGGTCGTGAAGGAATCTGCAGCTCGAATCGGCTCTACCAGATACATCGTTGTAAGTAACTCGTACATCTGATAGAGACTACTAGCTGCAGATTCCTTAATGTAGAATAGATACCCTATCCATACCCAGAAGGGAGGAGGGCCTGCGGGAGAGCCTCCCAGTAGGAAGAAACACAGGGCCCCAACAGGGGAAGTGTAATGGGGACAAGAAGGGCGGCCCAGCCCCCACCAAGCAGAAGGAAGCAAGGACGAGGCGAAGGGAGGCCAGGTCATCCCAGGCCATCCCAAGCCCAGCCAATGTACCAGGGAAGTCCGCCAGATAGCCCCAGAGGGACAGACAATGGCAGAGGAGTACCGAGGAAGACAAGAATCACCCCAAAACTCCAAGGAGAAGAGGTAGAAATGGAGGCAAGGCCCTCCACAGGAAAACACACACAGTGAAGGGGACAGCTGAACCGGCCACAGCCTCGAGTCAGTCAAGACAGAACGACTCCACAGTCAGGAAAGGCAGGCGTGAAAAGAAAGACGTAGTCTCGCAAGGCTCCAGCAGAACAAGAGGCAGGAGCACAAATGCCCACGCCAAGGTCCCTGGCCGTTGACCAGAAGAACAGGCGTGCACAGCCGGCAACTGGCAAGTACCGTGAAGCTGAGCACCCAGACCAAGCCGAGCGCAAGCCGAAGGCAAAGGCCAGGGAAATCCAGAACAACCCCTAAAAGGTAGACCGTTCCGGACATAACCGACCCAAGAAAAGAAGTGGGACCAGCCAGAAGAAAAGAGGAGATGAGAAATACGTAGGATGGACTAAAGCCATCAACCAGAACACGGGAAAATACCAGGAAATCCTATCCCACCTGGAACACCAGAAAGAGGACCAGGCCGAAACGCCGGACAAAAAAGGGCGGAATCACCACAGCACAACGCCGCAGAAGGCATGCCAAAGCTGGTCCAGCGATGGAGCGGATACTGAAATGACAGCGGTATACAGCGCCGCCAGGAAAGGCGAGGAACCCGTATGGGGAGTCCAGTCCCTCCCAGTGTAGGACAGAGATACACCATAGCTACAAGTACCCCACTAAGAAACGACCCAAAGAAAACATGAGAACCACTCTTAGGGAAAAAATCCTGCATCAGAGGACAAGAACATAAGGACCTGCGGTTAGAACCACAGACCGCTTATCAATCAGCCAAAAAATGCACAATTACCAAGGGGGGGCTGTACCAGCAGCCAACAGTAGAGAGGGGCCAACCCAGGGACCCCAAAGGCACGGCAAACCACACAGACAGGTTAATCAAAACACCACATTCCAGGAAAAAGGTGGGGTAATACCTCCCATCAATCCCCGGAGGATCAACAAGCCAAGCTTACAGAGGGAGACGAGGACGGAATCCCGCAAGGAGACGTTGAATGGCGGAGTTTGCGTGGGTGTTAAACAAAAGAACCCCATCAAAGGGCAGGTCAACCAGACGCTCCCTAATATTTTCAGGAAAAACACCATCCCGCAGCCATGCATGGCGACAGAGAGCCACAGAGCTGGCCATAGCGCGTCCGAGAGCATCAGAAACATCTAAGGCCGCACGGAGAATAAACGTGGCCAACTCCTGACCATCCAACACCGCCCTTGGGGCCATGGCAAAGGGCGATGCCGCAGTCGGAATCGGCGGCTCCTGGCTTCTGAGGTAGGGGACTGTAGCAGGGATTCCGCTCCTACACAGAACTGTGCATAGAGACCTGGAACCTCAGTGAATTAGGGTGTGCCAAAACTCACCTTAGTAACCAATCTCCCCTACCAGACTAGCAATCAGTGTCTCATTGGTTCTTCCATAACACCAATGATTAGACAACCCAGAACAAGGAACTTAAAATACCTCAGGCAATGTGGAACACATGAACACTCTTTCGTTATACTCTCATACCAGTCCAAAACAGGGAGTAAATAGATACACGTGCAAGTTTGAAATATTTATTTCTAATGCAGTGTTCTCATGCGCAGTATTTTAGCTAATACAAGCAGAAATATTATAAGCAACAAGATTATCAGCATAGTTACTATTCCATAAAATACAAAAGGGAGAAAGCATGTTACAATGCTAAATGGAAATGGTTAGAATACACCCATATCTCACCCTCCCTTGCTAGTAGGTTATTTTATATCTACAGAAGGTCTCTTGGGATTACAAGGGTGGCCCCATAACTTTGGTCCTAGCAGAAATGGATCACATCAGTTTCTGCACCAGCTCTCTGCATACAAATGTTCTCCAAGTGTGTGTGATCATGCCTATGCAGTGCATTATTAAACGCGCCAAAATCAGAGGTGGCCACAGCTGCATATATGTTATGTCTAGAACGTGCGCTGATCAGTCCGAACAACAATCACGGTGTTGAAATAACCTTGAAGGCCTCGGCACTCACTGTTCAGACAAAGCTTACCAGGCAAGGCTGGTAATATAGAAAAACATTATTCTCGTGTGAAGCAAAACACTCTGCTAACTCTAAACGTTTATAATAATGTGTGCGGTGTGCAAAGGCAGCAGAAAGGAAAAATGTCAATTAAACTTTTAATAATCTCATGCCAACTTAACACAGTGTAAATGCAAGGCTCATCCCCATGACAGGACGGATGCTGGGACGACACCGACCTGGACAAGCGGGCAGAGAGCAATTCATTCGGCGCTCCCGCAGGGACTATGATTTGTGATGCCGACAAGCGACGCAGTCCATGGAGTCATGGTGCTCGCTCAAACACCACATGCAGGTAGGGCGAGGGTCCGTCGCCGACATCTGATGTGCACAAGAAGTACACATCTTGAAGCCCGAAGGCATTCGCACACTGTTCCTCAATGCAAAGCGTGAAAAGAAGGCCTGAAAACAGGCCAGGACACGATCCGGATCCACGTTGCATGTGGAAAAGAGAAAAAACGGACTCAGCGCGCCAGGGTGGGGCTTATGTGACCTTGCTGATGTCACGTCCACGGACGACGTCTGGGCGGAGTCACGTGGTACCGTCCACCCGGCGTGCAGGGATGCTGTGGAAAAGAACATTTTTCCAGATCTAGTCTCACGCCTGGGGATAATTCTACGTTAAGGAATCTGTGGCTAGTAGTCTCTATCAGATTTATGTATCTGTACACAGCATATTTAGCAGAAATAAAAAAAATAGGAAATTAAGCATTAAGCCAATAAGGATGCAATTTAAACCTGGTTTCTACAGGCTGTACACATGTGCTTAAGCACATTATCTTTAGATTTAAGTGAAGAAAACATCTTCACTTCCAGCCAAACCAAAAGTGTCTGACAAAGTAGTGAGTATCTTCGTGATGGAGGACCTTGTCAAGTTCAACACTGGATGAAAATAAGGGCACAATGGGAGGTAAACTTTGTAGGATTACTGGAATATGCTCAACTATTGTGCAAGTTTTTACTTACCCTGCACTGAAAATCATGTGAACACTCTGAATCTTTGTATTTGACTTATGAAATCAAGATACTTTCAGAGGGAAAAAAAGTTAGTAGATGGATAAACAATATGCTAAATAGATTGCAAAGCAACTATTTAAATTAGTATTTTAAGTTATATAACAAAAGGCAGCAAACGTCTAAGCATGAAATTACAAACATGATTTTAGAAAAGCGAAGGTGTGGGAATGACGCGCACTGCAGAGAATGCAAACAATTAAAAGACCTGATTTAGAGTTTGGCAGAATGATTACTCCATCATGCTTTGATGAGTGAACCTCGAATAAAGCATTATTTGACTTGATTACTCCATCACAAATATGACTGATATATCATCTGCTGTATTACAAGTGCATTGTATTTAATGGCACTTGCAATACGGATGACGAGATAGCCGTCACGTTTGTGATGGAGTTCCCTGTTGTCTGAACTCTACACTAGGCCCTAGTGCCAAACTTAAATGTTTGTTTAATATAGCTGAAAACGAGAGAGAAATAAAAAGTAACAACAAGATGAACTGTACAGACAGGCGGGAATTGGGGCCACATGCATCAAAGAAGCATTTTGCGATTACCAAATAAGGATTTTTACAGAATCGCTATTTGGTAATCACAAAATGCTATGTATGCAATGAATCGCCAAAGATTTAGCGATTCCTTAATATTAACAAATAGCGATTCGCTAAATAGATAATCGCTATTAGGCAATACTACTCCATTCGTTCCTATGGGCCTAGAATGGATTTGCATTAGCTAATTTGTCACTAACCATTTGGTAATCACAAACTAGGAAATGCAAAGCCAAAGGTGCCCAAGAGCCTAAGGCCCCCTGAAGAACCCCCCACCCACCCAAAACAAGCATTGGCATAGCCAATAGGTCTCTCTTTTGGGACCTTATAAGTATTTAGTTATGCAGCACAATATCCTTGGTGGAGTCAACATTAACTATTGCAACGGCTACACACGTATAATGTCCCAAAGGCGAGACCTATTGGCTATGCCAATGCTTGCGACTACTTTGTCAGTGCAGAATAAGCCAAATGCGCTCAACGACCTCACTACCGGATGTCTAGGTGGCTGAAAAACAGCATCCAGATGTGATCTACAGTGTTCTGAATAGCCCACAAATGGCGGTGCGGCGATCCCCTCTCCCCTTGCCTCCCGGTGGTGTGGGGGCGTGATCTCCCGGCACCCAATGGTTACGCGGGAAGTGTGTGCCACACCACCGGTTGGCCGACGCCTAATCCCTGACTCGGAGGCTTGATGCAGACTTCCGGGTCAAGAGGGCGGGCGTCGAGGGTTGAGGGGAGGGGGCGGCCCGCCCCCTCCCCGCGTCCCTGGGAATAAAGAAGGGGGGAGCGCTCAGTTGGCCCTTGTCGCCTGACGCTCCCCCACACTGGTCGTGCCCCGCGCTCGGGGCCTCCTAATTTTCTGTTTTCTTTTTTCAGATCAAGGATTGCTGACTGGAGTGTGTGGTAGCGCGACGTTCGAAGTAGACAAACGGAGGTTGCCGAAAAAAGATCGAGGACGGTGGATCTGTAGAGTGCAGGACACGCAAGTCATCGACAGTAAGAGGAAGCGGGGGGCTTGCATTTCATCGCTTCGTGTGGCCGCCGGGTGGGTCTACGTTACAGTTTGGCCACCCCTAACATTCGGAGTAGCCAGTGTTGCAGTCGCTGTTGCGTGGTGCTTATAGCCCCTTGCACATCCTCCGTCTCATAAAGGTACAGGGCGCATTGGTGGCGAATCTGATCTGTGAGCGACTTGAGCAATAGTAAGAATGCCAGGAGCTAAAGCTAGGGGGTCAAAGATGGAGTTGATGTTTCAGGCCATGATGCGTAATATGAATGCCATGGACAAAAGATTGGGTTCGGTTGATGGCCTAGAGGCCCGTATGATGAAAAGAATGGATGAGATCGAAGGCCTGTACGGTATGCCTAAGCGGCAGATTGACGCGCCTTTACCGGAGGGGGATTCCGATTCCTCGCTGAAGAAGGGTAAGGCTAAACGGCCAAGGCACAATGCTTCTGCTCCTACAACGGTGGCGGTGCCCGCTACCCCGGAGCCGGTATTCCCGGCCCCCTTGCAACCCGCTCCCGCATTGCCAGCAGGGGACAATCCTGTCGGGCCGGCGCCATCTGCCCCTGATGGCACGCTCCCATCGCCCCCAGTGCCGGCACCCTTGACCCCGGCTGCACCGGTGGTGCCGGCAGCAATACCGGATTGTGACACTCAGATCCCTCCTGAATTAACGGCCCAGATAGCGGCGATACTGCCGTGGCTACAGAAAGGGGGTATGATGCCCTCAACGTTGGATCATGCCGCGGAGGCGGCAAAATGGTGGAGAAGATTAGGGCGGGAACAGTTAGAAGTGCGGTTCCGGCCTCTGATTCTCCTTCTTCTGCAGGTTTGGATGCCGCTCGACCGAACGGAAGCGATACAGGAACAGCCCCAGCGCCGGTAACGGTAAGGAGGTAGCCTTGCCACTTTTAGGAGACGGGACGATTCCGTCTCGTAGTGAGGATTTAGGGCAACATGTTTCCCGAGCGGTGAAAGAGATGATTTGGGCGGGAAAGTACATATATATATATTCTCTTTGCTGTTAGACAATAGGGAAATGGAAAATGCCAAAATACAAAAAGAATGGATGCACCCTAGCGAATGGAGAGTACAGTGTGCGAAGTTTAGGGTGGAGGAAACACTGAGCAATTGGATCAGGGCCTTCTCCATTCTTACAGCTATCACTGTTGAACGCCCTCCAAACGTGCAGGCGGCAATGGCGTGCTATCAGAGCAGGATTGTGGGTTGGAACGAGCAATATGCCGGGGACGCATGGAAAGAATATGACGTGAATTTCAGAAAGTCGAAGGAGTTTGACTCGTCCTTATCATGGGACAAGGTGGACTCATTGTCCTGGCATAAGCAGTTCGGGGGGGGGGGGCACGGCCCCACTCAGCAGGTGACCGTAGCCAACGTGTTCCCTGCAAGGACCCAGCAGCCCTTTCGGGCGGCACCGGGGAATGAGTTCACAGGGAAAGGTAGGGGGGGGCGGGGAAAGAAAAGGTGTGTGTTGGGATTTCAACAAACGCTCCTGTACTAGACCAGCCGGCACTTGTAGATTCAGACATGCATGTGCAATCTGTGGTCACACCTCTCACCCCGAGACAACATGCAGGAAAAATGGTAACCAGAATCAGAGAGGGGGAAAGAAACCTGAATAGGGCAGGGAGTCCGGTTAACCCCTCCCCGGTTAACGTTCTGGCAATGATTCCATGGCTGAACAGATACCCAGACCACGGCGCAGCTGCGTTATTGCAGGAAGGTTTCTCCCAAGGTTTCCGGATCCCGGCCGAGGGACACATTGGCAGTACGGTGCGCACTGCAGGAACCAGTTATCCGTACAACAGAATCCTGCTGTAGTTCTGGCTAAGATTCGAAAAGAACTGTCCCTGGGCAGGATAGCGGGGCCATTACGGGAAGTCCCAGTGCCGAATTTTGTCTGTTCACCATTCGGTGTAGTCCCCAAGAAAGAGAAGGGCGATTTTAGATTGATCCACAACTTGTCGGCACCAAGAACGGTGTCCGTGAATGATGCGATAGACGAATCAATTTGCAGTGTGAAATATGCCTCCTTTGATCAGCAGTTGAATTATTGCGGGGATTGGGGCGGGGCACTCTCATGGCCAAATCTGATATTGAATCCGCCTTTCATTTGTTGCCGGTGCATCCTTTGGATCATCACTTACTTGGTTTCGCTTTTGAAGGAAAGTTTTATATGGACAAATGTATGCCGATGGGTTGCTCGATCTCTTGTGCGTACTTCGAGACTTTCAGTTCCTTTCTTGAATGGGTCATAAGACAGGCCACGGGCCACAAGCAGGTTATGCATTATTTGGACGACTTCCTATTCTGGGGAGCGGCGGGGACTTCAGAGTGTGCCTGGGCATTGCAGGAATTTTGCGTGCTCATGAAGGCTTTCGGGGTACCGCTAGCGCCTGGGAATACGGTTGGTCCGACCACTTGTTTGGAGTTCTTGGGCATCGAAATTGATTCTCTGGAGGGGTGCTTTAGATAACCCACAAGCAAAGTATCGAAGTTCAGGGCGGCATTGCGCCAGTGCCTTCAGAAGGAGAAAGTTACATTGCAGCAGCTACAGGAGACGGTGGGCCAATTGAACTTTGCATTGCGAGTTATCCCAATGGCACGCCCCTTCTCTCGGTCGATTGCTCAGGCCATGAAAGGTTTGAGGGAGAAGCATCACCGCACTAGACCGTCAGCAGAGGTTCGCCAGGATATGCGGATATGGGTAGCATTCCTGGAGGATTTCAATGGCAGAGTAGTGTGGCCGCCCCCCCCGCGTCATCGGCAGAGTTGGGTTTATGGACCGACGCTGCTGGTAGCGTGGGCTTTGGCGCCATCCTGGGCTCCAGGTGGGTCGCCCAGAAATGACCCGACGAGTGGAGATCATGGGGATTAACCACCAACATCGGTTTCCTGGAATTGTTCTCGATATGGGTGGCATTGATGGTCTTTCCGGCGGACCTGAGCAATAGGTCAGTGGTGTTCTGGTCGGACAACATGAGCGTGGTAGAATGCATTAACCAGCAAGCGGCACGGTGCCCATTCATACTGCGCTTAGTGAAGGAGATTGTGCTACAATGTTTGAAATGGAACATGACCTTCAGAGCCAAACATGTGCCATGTATTTTCAATAATGCAGCTGATGACCTTTCTCGCTTCAAAATGCAGGTGTTCAGGGAACAGCTCCATGCAGCGGACCCATCGCCAGCACCTTTCCCGGTTGCTCTCTGGCGGATTGGTGCCCCAGACTACCGTACCTCGTGGCATCTAGCCTAGCCCCACAGACCAGAACAGCATACGAAGGGGCGTTCTTGTCTTACTGTACTTTCCTTGGGCAGGGTTGGGAGAATAACTGGGCACGTGAGGACAGTTTTGTTGCATACCTAGAGCTGATGCACAGGGAAGGGCACTCGGTGGCAGCCGCAAACAGACACAGAGCTGCTGTTTCATTCTTTGCTCAGGCCAGGGGCGTGAGGGACCCTACTAACACGTTTGTAGTGCGCAAAGTGTTGAGGGGCTGGCGTCGCATTCAGGGGCACTCGACAGATTCGAGAAAGCCCATTGGGCTGGTCCGGCTTACGGCCCTGTTGTTAGCTCTTCCTGATGTCTGTAGTTCCCCTTGGGAGGTGCTGCTTTTCAAGGTGGCGTTCACGCTAGCGTTTTATGGGGCCCTGAGATTAGGCGAGCTAGTAGCTGCGTCCAAGGTGGACAAAGAGGGTGGCCTACAAGTGGCCGGTGTAGGGATCCATGCCGACACCATTTGTGTGACGATTCAAAGATCGAAGACCGACCAGGAGGGAAAGGGGGAAACAATAGTGCTTCACCGTGCTCGGACCAACCCTTGTTGCAGTCTCACATGTAGGGACTTTTAGAAGGCAGCGGGACGGGACGCCCGGAGGGGCACTATTGTGTCACGTGGATGGTACTCCTTTAACTAGGTATCAGTTTAGGAAGGTCCTGGGCTTAACTATTGCAAAGGCAGGCTTGGATCCCGCGGAATTTGGCTCCCATTCTTTTGGAATCGGGGCAGCAACTGAAGCAGTGGCAAGTGGACTCCCAGCCGAAAAGGTTAAAAGGATTGGGAGGTGGTCCTCGGAGTGTTACAAACGCTATGTAAGTGTTGGCATGTTGTGACAGAGCTGGATGACTCACGCTTGTATCTCTTGGTTGTGCAGTTTCTCGAACCTGTCACGCGGGAGAGGAACTTGCCGTTAGTCGGCAGAAGACACCATCATCACAACAAAAGCATCAGGAAGATCATCGGACGTTGGTGATTTGGGTTGTGGGCCACTCTTATGTTAGGCGTGCAAAAACTGTATTTCTTTCAGGTTACAGGGTGAGAAGGGTGCAAGAGGAGGGGTTCTCCATCTCATTCTTCGGGAGGGGAGGCCTGGGTATTCGGCAGTTCAGGGATTACTTTCTGGAATTATTGTCGCAGCAACCCGCCCCCCGTGACCAAACTGGGGAGACGCATCCTGATAGATGAAATCATATCCACTGCGGGGTGGGTGTCTAGGACTTGTCTGGGTTGCATGGTAGTCTGGTCTCAACTTATTCCACGTTGGCAGTGGCGAGGGGGGGCGGACTCGGTGAAGGCGCTGAATCACTCGGTAAAGAGGGTCAACACGCAGTTGGACAAATTGTTTCGAGCCCTCCGGTTGCAGACGATTCCTCATGGGTCAATTTGGGGAGAGCATTTCTACCTCCGGGACGGGGTGCATTGGACTGAGGCTGGGAATGTTTTGTGGTCAGATAACATTTTAGCTTGGCTAGAGGGTTATGCGAAGGGGACATGACCTTTCTGAGGAGTAGGAAGGGGGGAGGCCAGATCGTCGGATAACAATGCTGGCCTGTGGCGGTAAGGTCATAACGTGAGCAGCTATTTTAAGGTCTTAGGGGCGGCATCATCCTTTGGAGGTGTCCGCCCAGGGGGAGGAGGGGTCACTGGCCCCTCTAGAACTTCAGGGGCAGCTGGTAACGCAAGTTAGGGCCCTCCTTCACTGGTCAAATGAAGTTCACGGGGTGGACCGAGTAATTAACGGGCTCGGCTGCATGGGTGGACCGAGTAATTAACGGGCTCGGCTGCAGGGGTGTACCGAGTAAGTAACGGGCTCGGCTGTAAGGGTGAACCGAGTAATTAACGGGCTCGGCTGCAAGGGTGGACCGAGTAATTAACGGGCTCGGCTGCAGGGGTGGACCGGGTAATCAACGCACCTACGTAAGGGCGCAGCTTGTAAGACCTGACACCGGTTAGCGACCTTGCCATATTGACATAAATGTTAGCATGCAAAAATTTTCAGATGAGGATGTTAGATTCGGTTAGGAAACAAGCTGTATTAGAATCTTGTTAAGGCTAGCCGATCACAATTGTCGATATAAATGTATCTAAATGTGTCTGAATATTTTTGCATAAAAATTGTATATTTTGTTTAACAATCTTTTATTATTTTGTATCTTAATAAATACGGCCGGGGTGTTTTGTGACCCCCCGCCTTCCAAAGACAAATCCTGTTCCGTTTTCTTGTGTTCTGGGTTGTTGTGGGCATACAGGGAGAGGGGCGGTAGCCGTCACTGACCATGCTTGTATCAGCAGGAGATGCCTGATGAGTCATGCTGGGAGCTTGTGATCCGCAGACCCCCTGCCTGTCTCCTGTTCTGACAGCACCCGGAGGTGGCCAGGCTGACTGACACAAAGCCTTCTCTGGGGCCTGCCAGCACGGCAGAGCACGCCTGATCGCACACGCACACACACAGGCAGTACTTGTGTGCACTGACGGCCAAGCTGGTCATGTTACTGTCAGGACATCCTCTCCTGCGTGGGAGTAAATGGTTAACATTGTACGGTGCGCACAGTGGGCCATTGTTCGCCAGCCCTTGGAGTTCGGGAGATAAGTTTCCTCAAAATGTTTAAATAGTCTACACGAACAACTAAGATGTCAGTAATGAGAGGGTATGTCTGGTAGAAACTGTCTCCATCCTCACCAGGACTGGAGTAGAGGGAGGCAGGACCCCCCAACAGATACCCCCACCCCACTGACCGCCTTATGCCCCTCCTGGCAGGGGTGGGGTCTGCAGGGCGAGACCCCTGACCCCTGAAAGTGCACCCACCAGGGCAGGAAGGAGAAATGTGTTAAGAAGCAGAAACCGGTGGGACGAGGAACCTCAAATGATATCAATAATGCGCTTTTTATTGATTTACACTAGGAGTGAAGATGAGAATAGGAAAGATGGGGAAGGGAGCGAGGGAAAGTGGATTCAGAGAAGGGAGAGGGAGGAGGCAATGGGACAGGAGAGGGGCAAGGGTAGAGGGGAGAAGCCAGAGGATGAGAGATGGGAATAAGGGGAGCGAAGAACGAGTGTGGGGGAGAGAGGGACACACACACTCACAGAGTGGAACCGAGGGGAGCAGAAACACGAGCGTCAGGAAAGACCCAGAAACAAAGAGTAGAAGGAGAGACAAGAAGAAACAATTGAAAAACTGGAAAGAGTCGGCGATAGAGAGCAAGAAACAAAAGGAAAGAAAGAGGAACAAGGGCGGGACCTCGGAAGAATGAGAGAGGGAGGGGAAAAGAGAGAGGGAGGGGAAAAGAGAGAGGGAGGGGAAAAGAGAGGGAGGGGAAAAGAGAGAGGGAGGGGAAAAGAGAGAGAGAGGGGAAAAGAGAGAGAAAGGGGAAAGAGAGAGAGAGGGGACAAGAGAGAGAGAGGGGACAAGAGAGAGAGAGAGGGGACAAGAGAGAGAGAGAGAGAGAGACCACTGACAAATTGAGAGAGAGCTAGGGAAGGAGAGAGAGAGAGAGAGAGAGAGAGAGAGAGAGAGAGAGAGAGAGAGAGAGAGAGAGAGAGAGAGAGAGAGAGAGAGAGAGAGAGAGAGAGAGAGAGAGAGAGAGAGAGAGAGAGACAAGCAAGGGAGGGACCACTGACAAATTGAGAGAGAGCTAGGGAAGGAGAGAGAGAGGGAGAGCTAGGGAAGGAGAGAGAGCTAGGGAAGGAGAGAGAGAGAGAGAGGGAGAGAGAGAGAGAGAGGGAGAGAGGGGGAGAGGGGGAAGGAGAGGGAGAGGGAGAGGGAGAGGGAGAGGGAGAGAGAGAGAGAGAGACACACACAAGGGACAGACCTAAAGAGGGGGGATGAGGAGATAGGGGGATGGTGAAATAGGGAGGGACTACAGAAGAATGGCAGAGAGGACCACGAGGCGGGGTGAGGGGTCTGGGTGGAGGGGGTTGTAGAGAGAGGCAGACAAAATTAAGAAATCTAGTGAAAGCAGAAATATTGAGAATAAACAAGAGAGTATACGCGTTGGGGGCTGGTGAGGGATGAGAGAAATACGCATGGACATGTGTGTGGTGAGATGGGGAAACACTGCCTGTAAAGCTCTAGCAGAATGTGCAAATAGATGAATAAAGCAGAACCACACTAAAGTGAATAAATCGAGATAATTTGCAATCAAGCCCGGCTTTGAAAGTGGTGCAGGCGTGAGCGCCCGGTGCTGCTAAAGTGAAGGCACATAGGTTTCAAATTAACTCAGACGCGGCATGGGAGGGGCAGAGGAGCGTTGAGAGAGCACTGAAAGGAAAATGAAGCCGACGAGAAGGGAGTGGGAGAAGGGAGGGGGATTCACATGCTGTAAGGCTTAATGAGCCATTACAGAAAGCCAGATGGCAGATGTCCATGCGCACGTAACCGCACCCTTGAGGCCAGCAAAAGCCTTTGGTAGCACTTTGAAAACCCAGCTAATTGTCTCGCCAGAGCAACGCATGCGCTGGCTCAGGAGAGACTTAAATGTGCACATGTAAAGCACACTTGGCACTTTGAAAAATACATTTTTGTGCACTTTTCAAAATTTGCACATGGTAATAGCATTCATCTAAATGCACAGTTTGCATTTAGAAAATGCTTGGCACATGTGCTAAGGGAATCGCAATTTGGGATTACAGATTCCCTATTTGTAGTCGCAATGTAGGTAATCACTTTTTTTTGCGTTTACCAAAAATTATGACTTCAAATACATCTTGAAAGGCTATTTTGCATTCGGAAATGGCCGAAATGACCGATTCGCACCGTTTGCAAATGCAAAATTGTTTGATACATGTGCCCCCTAGTTTTGAAGATTAAGGTAGACACATTCCAACAAGTATACTAATCACAAAGATCTGTAATGCAAAGTTACACTGAGGAGCACAGTTCAAAGGTAGACCCGGAAATTGTGTGTGCATACGGCAGAAGAATACTTTAATCTTCGATGGTAGGACTTACAATGGTAAAATAATTACTGAGCTTCTTGCTCTAAGGTAAGATGTCTTTGATACCAAAGTGGAAACGGGTCTCTCTCAGGATGTAGCATATGAACTAACAATGCTAATGGGTTTGTTGAATCCAAAATGCTTTCATATTTGACAGTGGATAAAATGTGTGTTTCAGACCGTTTTTTACTCTCCAAAAAGAGTGAAAGTGAGTTTATTCAATTATTTTCAGACAGTGCTCAAAACTGCAATGTTATCAAGCATTCAAAACTTGAGGATTACATCTCAAGTCAAAGCTCTTGGTTCCAAATGGTTCCATATTGAAGCATAGAGAAAGAATAATCACAATTTTGTTTCCAAGTGAAAATGGCTCTATGCATTCTTTGAAATGTGCAGACCTATAGAGAATGTGAAAAATGTATAAGCGCAAGCTGATATGCAGTCCACAATAGAATAAATCTACTAAAGGGAAGAAGAGTGCCATTAGTTCATGTAATTGTCAGACAAGGGAGTGAATCCCAACTAAGCAGTGACCAGTAACCTTTGTACTAGTACATTAAATAAGACAGATGGCACAGAAACAAGTATCTCCACCCTGCTCATTATACATTGCATCTGGAGAGGGATTCGTTCTGTGAACTGTACATTGTAGGAAAACAAGTTGGAAACTCGAGGCTGGCATTTCAAGTTTGGACAACATTCCAGGGTCTAGCATATGAAAACCTATGAATTAATGCATGCTGAATATCTAAAGAGTCATCTTTTTGAGAAGTTTTTTGTGAGCCTGCACAAATGTGGTGAGTAACATACAACGTTTATTTCTGGACCAAAACTGCGTCCCATTTCCTTTACTTGATGAGCACCACACTTATTTGGGTAGATTTCAGTTTTAAAAGCACATTACCTGTCCAGCAATGTTTCATGGAAACTGCCTTCTTTCCTGGCTTTTTTAAGTTCCTTGCTATCTTCTTTGCTCACTTTAAGCTTGCGGTCTTGAAAGCTCTGAAACTTCTTTCTGAAAAGTAATTGCAGCAAATTAAACTTTCTAAACTGATTGATGTGCAATTATTAAAATAATGTCAGTGTATCAAGCGGCAGAATCTAGAGCTGTGGACTGTGTCTCAGTGTTAATCGACATTATACATCTGGTAAATGATGGAAAACACCCGAATGGTAAGATGTTGTTCTAAGGGTAAAACAGTTAGTATTGCTTGGTTCACATTTAACAGCTGAGCAAAGTTTGAACATATGGTCAAATCCATCCATAATAAGGAAGGCCTTGCCCAGTTGTTTTGCCGAGCTGCACAATATTCTGTAAACAATATATGTGATTTTTTTTTTTTACTTTCTTGAATTTTTCTCAATAGGAGAAACCTGATTTTTATTCAGTGCAACCTGTTCAATATGCTCTGGAAATACAACAAGAGCCAAAGGAAATAAAATAATCAGCCACACGCCACATCAGTAAAGTAAATTGTATTTATATATTACATCAGGGGTATTGCTTCTGTCCCTCATCAAGTTATATGCAGTAATACCTGCACAAATTACGTTTTGCTCAAGGTTATTTATTTTTTCTTGATTTTGGAAGGCACTCATGCAACACATGGACATACTAGAGCAATTCACAGTACGCTTCATGTAATTAAAATAGGCAATTTCCATTCACCACTACCCAAAGTGGATGGAAGCATTTAGGGCAAGCAATAGCTATTTTACCTACATTGGCCAAAGACCAAAGTGCAACTGGTGCATCTATAAGCGATCTAGCAGCCATTTCAGACCAAATGTTAATGTGTGCAGAAGGTATCTAAGCCAGGTGTCTCCAACTCAACGATCGCAAGCTATCAGTAGCTCGCAGCCAGCTTCAGAGTAGCTTGCAGCACTAAGTTAATTTTTAAACAAGCACAGGGTCGCAGTTTCCTTTTAAAGGCAAGAGAAGGGAAGGGAAGGCTATGTTTATTTACTCTAGTATCATCAGGCTGAACATAACAGGGCCTGATATTAGGCAGGACTCAGTCAGCTTCATGACCCAGAGTGGGGCTCAGAGGCGAATAACTGAAGCACCAAGGAATTTTACTCTGAAATAAAAGTGCTCACCAACTCAATCTTGGAACATTGGAACAAAATGTTTCTGAATACTTTTAAATGGAAGAAAATTAAAATGAGTTAACTTCTCATTTTATTTTTCTCTTTTCTTCTTTTCAAAGTGTGGCATTTACAAACTGCAGGCATATTGCTCCCAGTGGCTAGTAGACACTGTGCCGTATTTATGACTGAGCGGTACAAAAGGGGGTGGTGATGGACGGAGCATCTGAACCAATCAAACACTCACACCCAGTCACAGATCAGGGTTTAATCCATCACCGTTCTTTAGCCCACTCTGCCACCCCAGTTCAGACATGGCCATATGCAAATCAGTCTGACTCTGTGCCTCATGGGAACAGTCCAGCCCGAACTGCCAAGCCATGCCTTCCCTGGACCGAAAACAAGCTTTCTAGGGCCGGTTTCTGGCATTCCAGCCGTCTTCAGCCAGGCTTGCTTGAATCCAGTGGCAAAGTGAGCAAAGGACTCATGTATGAGCATACCCTGCCAACTTATGGCGAACAAAGCGGTTCAAAAGGGGGTGGTGAAGGACGGAGCATCTGAACCAATCAAACACTCCCACCCAGTCAACATATCTGGGTTTAATCCATCACCGTTCTTTAGCCCACTCTGCCACCCCAGTTCAGACATGGCCATATGCAAATCAGTCTGACCCTGTGCCTCATGGGAACAGTCCAGCCTGAACTGCCAAGCCATGCCTTCCCTGGACCGAAAACAAGCTTCCTAGGACCGGTTTCTGGCATTCCAGCCGTCTTCAGCCAGGTCCTAGGATGCTTGATTCCGGACATGGCTTGGCAGTTCGGACTGGACTGTTCCCATGAGGCACACCGTCAAGTCTGATTTGCATATGGCCATGTCTGAACTGGGGTGGTGTGGAGTGCAAAAAAACGATGGATTTTGGCACAGATCTCTGTACTGGGGTGAATGTATGACATTGTTCTGCATTCTGTCCATCAACTGTTATTTTTGCATTTGTCACCCCGAGTGGGATGGGTATGCTCAGACATGAGTCCCATGCTCTCCACACCACTGGAGTCAAGCTATCCTGGCTGAAGACGGCTGATAGCCAGAAACCGGTCCTAAGATGCTTGATTTGGGTCCAGGAAAGACATGGCTTGGCAGTTTGTGCTGGACTGTTCCCATGAGGCACAGGGTCAAGGCTGATTTGCATATGGCCATGTCTGAACTGGGGTGGTGTGGAGTGCAAAAAAACGATGGATTTAGGCCCGATCTCTGTACTGGGGTGAATGTATAGTGTATGTAACAAGGGCTCCCTGAATTAAAAAAGCCATTCAATCCCTAGGCCAGGGACAAATATGTATGAGAAATAACAACCTAGGCAATTATATCATCTTGTCTGTACAATGACGACTGGGAGAAGCAACACATTAACAACTACGGTTCTGCTTTTTATTGACACAATTACATGTAAAATACATATTTCAAAAGACTTGTGTCTATATACAATATAGACCAAATCAAACAAATTTATTCAGACAATATCACAAAATTAAAAGAGGACAACAAGTGGCACAATAATACATTCATATTTATTATTGTGCCACTTGTTGTCCTCTTTTAATTTTGTGATATGGTCTGAATAAATTTGTTTGATTTGGTCTATATTGTATATAGATACAAGACTTTTAATGAAATATGTATTTTACATGTAATTGTGTCAATAAAAAGCAGAACCTTAGTTGTTAATGTGTTGCTTCTCCCAGTCGTCATTGTACAGACAAGATGATATAATTGCCTAGGTTGTTATTTCTCATACACTGGGGTGAATGTATGACATTGTTTTGCATTCTGTCCATCAACTGTTATTTTTGTATTTATGGCTGAAACATACAGTCACGTGTTTTTAAATGGGAGAAATTTAGAGTGAAAAAAATATTTTTATAAAACATTTGGTCTGAATGTTTTTCTCCACTTTCAATTAAACCATTTACGTCTGAATGTTTTATGAAGCACGTTTCTTCACTTAAAATTCTTCCCATTTAAACAAATAGCTGTATTTTTCTATTATAAATATGTCACTGTGTCTACAGGCCACTGGGTGCAAGATACCTGCGGTTTGCAAATGCAACATGGGAACAAATTTAAATGAGGAGTATTTGAGAATTCATAAAAACAAAGTTAACTCATCTTTCTCCCAGTGGCTGGTAGACACAAATGTCATATTTATAACTGAAAAATACAGTCATTTCTTTAATAGGAGAAATTAAAAGGACAGAAGAATGCCCATATTATGAAACATTTTGCAGGAACATTTTCCTGCACTTTAAATTTCTCCCATTGTATTATACATGAAACTTTGTAAAGCGCTCTGATATCTGCAAGGATCTTGTCCGCGCTATATAAAACTTTCAAAATAAATAAACTGTGCCACACTTGGCAAAAGGTATGTCCTTTGGCACAAGAACATATTACGCAGGCTCTCATTCACCTATACACATATATCCAATTCTTACGCACACATGTACATACATCAGGACTCATGTCTCACTAACACACATGCAGCCCTGTCATAGTACCCCTAGTCAAAGTTACTCATTGTTTACTTTATTCGGTTTCATTTAGAAAAAGAAGACCATAAAAGTATAAACATCTTAAAAATACATTTTCCAAAGAGATACATGGATTATCAGTTAAAATCACAGTAAGTTATTTACATAATAACATTAACATTCAAGGTTTTCCAATTAAAAACGTACGACAGAGATTTAAAGTGCATCAGATCTTAATTTACAAATTAGCTCTGTGTCGAATACAAAATTTTAAGAACCTGGCTTTTGTACAGCTTAAAGATCAAATTCCAAAAATTATAGGACCATAAAAGCGGGTCGACATTGGCGTAGGCCCTGACTTTTTAGAATTGGTACGAGCCATCGCTTTCTGGGTTCAATGTAAAATTTACAAAAAAGGGTTACGTGTAAAAGCGAATGAGGAGATATTCCATCACCAGGACAAGGACACAACAGCTTAGAGCAGTCATTAACCGCTGGAAAGGTAACGAGTCGATGGAAGAGGTTAAGTCTGAATCGAGTCAGTAAAAATCTATCATAACTGGACAATTTCCAAGTTAAGTATGGCTGAATCGTCAAGATTAACAAGGAGTGTGGGACAGAAGTTTTATTTACTTCATCCTGCAGATGAAGGCCTGCTAGTTGCATTAAACATTGATTTTTTAGCAACTTCCTGGGAATCTGTGCCATTTCAAGGGGGTGATGGTAATATTTCTCAGTATAAAAACTTCCTAACATATTGCAGCCACTGAATCTTTTTGGCGTTTTCAAGTCTAAGACAGTCTGTTACAACCGATTGAGTGAGCGCTAAGTTATTTGACGTCCAAAGACGGTGCCATACAAGAATTGGCTGGATCTTTATAATATCGGAAATATAAAACACTCCTAATTCCAAATGGCAGCTGAATGTGGACGTGCTTTGTGGGACTGCAAGTAAAAATCTTAGGAAGCTATTTTCCACTTTTTGTATGGATTCTGCCTGTATGTAATCCACACCCCCGCCCCGTAAATAGCTGTACTGACACATTTAGCCTGGTAAATACGTAACATCTCTTCCGGGGGTCATTTTCCTTATCTCTGGGAAAAAGATACTAAGGCCATTGTGGCTTTTAAAAACAACAATTTTCTAGTCTCTATAGCTCTTCTCCAGGTTCCCTTTTCATCTATTACAACTCCTAAGTAGGGATAATTGGGAGTATGGTCCACCCTAGAGTTGTTTATAAAGATGTCACTCCCTTTTCTTAACTTCCGACCTGAAGTCAAGATAAATGTTTTTTTTATATTTATTTTTAAATCTAGGGTTGACATAAATACATTGTATCGAGTTAGTGAGCGTTGGAGTTCAAGGGGAGAACGAGCGATGATCACCGCGTCGTCCGCATATAGGAGAGAGGGGATCGGACGATTCTGGACTAGGGGTAGGTCCTGGCACCCTTCTAACATGGCTAATTCCAGGCCATTTGTGTAAAGAGTAAAAAGAAAGGGGGCCACGACACAGCCCTGTCTTACTACTCGCTCAACCCTAAAAAAGTGTGGATAGTTGACCCCCAGACCAAATCTCACTCTAGCGGTCGCATTGGAATAGATCTCTCGCCAACACAGGCTCAACACCCATTGTTGACTGAGTATCCCAAAGTTTTGTATGACCTACGCAGTCGAACGCTGCATTAAGATCTACGTAGGCCATATGTATTCTTCCACCCTTCACGTCCACGTATTTACTCCTGAGTAACGTCAGGTTGAAGACCTGCTCAATGGTACCAAGGCATTCTCTAAATCCGTACTGGAGGTCAGATATGATGTTATTATCTTCTGTCCAGTACTGAAGGCGTTCTAACAAAATACGGCCCACCACCTTACCCAGCGAGTCCAGTAATGAAATAGGGCGATAGCACGATGGACTATTGCGATCGCCCTTTTTGAAAACCGGGACCAAAATGGATTCAGACCATGAATCCAAAAGACCAACTTTTCCCGTAGCTTCTAGTACTCTGAGCAGTATTGGGGCCCATAAATCCATTTTGAATTCATAAAAATCGACAGGTACCCCATCAGGGCCTGGGGCATTATCCCCTTTACTGGCATTTAAGGCATGCTCCACTTCAGCCAGAGTACAATCTAAGGCCAATGGGGGGAAAGAGGACCTTGAACTATTGCTAGTATCCCCTTGATTACACTGGTTTTGGGTTATATCCTCTGTTAGGCCAAAATCTGCGAGAAATGAGCTATCCAATCCGACTCGCCGATTGTGACTTCTATATTGCTGGTCTCTCTCGGCCCGGAAAGAAATGGGGTATTTATAACTTCCCAGAAGGCTATGCTATCATTGGTTACACAACTGTTAAGTAAAGCTACCCATAAATCCTCTTTTAAATTCCGCTTTCTTTGACGCAGGGCCTTGTTATATATTTTCCTAAGTTTGATTACCTCTGTCCTAACTATTGGTTTTTTTTAAGAGCAGTTTTAAGGTTGGAGCAGGCTTTTGTACAAGATGAGTTAAACCAACCAGCACTATCAAGCCCAGTGTAAAATGTAACCTCTTCTCAACCACTACCAGGACAGAAAGTAGAAAGAGCAGGCTTAACCAGATGTAACAATTTGGGTGCATAATATGCATGATGACAAAATTTGAAAAGAATTAATTTAGGATTATTTTTTAATGAGATCTCTGTTTGGGAACAAAAAGAAAGCCTATGGACGGGAGTGTTTGGGCAAAGAGATTCTGTTAGCCAACTAAATATCATGTATGTTTGAAAGAATGCCTGGTATTATCAGCATTCAAAGTCTTTTGCACCATCCAAGATTCTGCTCAAGCTTTTGGAAACTCAGAAATCCTTGTCTTTAAGTGGCAGAACATAAAGTGAAGGACCAGCAAAAGAGAGACAAGACCTTGCTATGTTGTGGTATTTTTATTATGACAACATAGGATCTCCAAAACTCTTTGGACACAACACTGCAAATGCTTCAACAAATTTGGATTCAGGGGCATTACCTAACTTGACCACTCTGAAAGCTGGAAATCCCAGGGTGTAAACTGTTGTACCATCCAACGTATACATCAGACCATGGCAAACCTCAACTGCAGTACTAAAATATAGGACTATGACTCCCATATCCAATAGTTTATCATGGTTCAGTTTTGCATATGAGAGCATTCTTTTATTATTGATGAAATAGTATACTGCGTATATGTCATGCAAACTGTTATAAAATAGTAAGTGAGCTCTACCAAGGCATCTTGGATAAAGTAGTAGTATTCATGGTATGCCAGTAAACAGTAGTCAGTGGACATAGAAGCTCTGACAGCAAAATGTGCTGTTTTTCCAGGTCTTAAGTTGTATTGGACTACAATCAGGACTACAGTTTACTGGCATATCCTGAATATTGCAAAGCACCAGTTTATCAGGACAGAACACTGTTAAAGATAGCCAGACCAAAAGAGCCAACAGTTTACCAACTGCACAGGTCAAAATGATGGTCCCCAACAAAACAATTGTGAGTATCAAAACAGTTTTATGAATCAAAAACGTTAACAACATTAGCAACTATGTACTACTGAATGGAGATACCATGAGAAACGTATACACCACATATAAATCCAACGGATGAACAATAAATGAGGTCAAAGGAAATCAATTCCCAAAGTGAGTTTATAATAGCGATTTAAATAAAGCTGGCTAGGCATGGAGGCACATAAAAGGCAGACAGGGCAACCAAACATCTTTTAACAGTAGAAATTGACAGGGCCGGTTGAGAAGGAAATTGCATGATGCGTAGAATATCAAAAATGGGAGACCCGAAATGCTTCAAGCATTCCAACTCACATGACCAAACAAACGTATTCCAGCAGCCCATATAAAAGGATATCGTGGTATGTTTCCTTACAGCCAAGACTACATCTATTACTTATGTAGTCATCGTTCAATCTCTATGCATACAACCACAGCACTAGAGAACACAGTGCTGCAATAGCTGGTTGATACTATACAGAAGAGCGGGCGAATTTGCAGTTCCAGTTTGGTGTACCAAATTCTTTTCTCAGAGCTTAGGGAAATGAGGTTCAGTGGTTCTTGATCCTTCTGAAGGATTATCACTAAAGGGTGGATTGGCAAGATTGTGTAAAGCAGACTCTAACCAGTCAAACCTGTAAGTTTCTACCAGGGAACAATTTCGAGGGAAGCTTATGTCCCATGTAGGAAGCTGGCTCTGTATATGACATTGCCACTAGGTTGGAATACTGTGCACAGAGTCCAGGGGTTCCCCAAAATTGTAGAGGGCTCAATGTAAAACCCAAAGTGCTCTATTAGTGGTAGTGTGGGCGAGTAGCCTTAGGCCTAATACATAGGACTGTAAGACTTTGAATACACAACAGTGATCAATAATGGACACACAACTCAAGAAGGAGATCAATACCAATTTTAGAAAATTATACTTTGTACTTTATTTTAAGACCCAAATCTGCGTATTCAGGTAAGTACGTTTTTAAAAAAATAAAACATTTTAGAATCTTTTTATTGAAACATAACAGCTCCATCAAAATACACATCAGATAGCAGTGGAAAAGCATTGGTAGTTTCACAATACACTAGTATAAAAAGAAAAAAACCCTTTCGGAGTATGTACTATTGGTCTACCCCCGTCCCATGCCCCGCGAAATCCAATCAGGTAAGTACGTTTTTTATTAAAAATACTTTTCACTTTGAAAAATCGACACTTAGAAACCTTTTCACACAGTCCAAATGTTATACTGTGGGGCAATAAATATTGTGGTCAAACAGGTAAGTATTCAAATCACAATCCCAGTTCCAGTCCCAGTCTTCGGAGCCAAAGTCAGCAAGGGTCAGGTAAGTACAAAGAGTGAACCACAAGCGGCACAGGGGCAGCCGAGTGCAGAGGTCAAAATCGGAGTTCGACACAATGCTTTCAATGGAGGCAGGGGGTGCCTGGAGCCACACTGCTTGCAGGTAAGTAGACTGGTTGCAGGGGCCACGCTTTGGAGGTTCGGTTAAGCACAGGGGGGGGGGCACAAAGCAGCACTAAACCTACACCACCAGCAGCACAGGTGCAGACAGGTGCAAGGTGCAATTTCGTCGTCGGGCGCCCAATGCTTTTCAACGAGAATTCTTCTGACGGCAAAAAGGCTGCAGGCATGGCACTGGAGGTTGAAAAGGAAGACCAACAACGGCAGAGGTAAGTTGGGATGTAGTGGTTAGTCGAGGCACCATCGGTTCAGCTCACCAAGGCCCAGGGGCTTTGGGTGCAGGGGTGCTTTTCCATGTCTTCTTGCCGCTCGTGGCTGGGGGAGCCTCTAGATCTTTGGAGTAGGTTTCTTCTGGACGGGTCTGCTGTCAACAGGATAGGAGTCTTTTTCGAAGGCAGCAGTCCTACCAGCAGTTTAGCGGGTGCTGGCTGCAAGACAGGTCACAGGTTCACATCAACTGGAGACATGCGGGTAGGGCTAGGGCCAAAGCAGTCGTCGTCTTCAGTCTTTTCTGCAGGGTTGTCTTCTTTCTACGTAAGTTGTCACAGATCTGGATGCCAGGTCTGGGGGAGCCTCCTAAATGCTAAATTTAGGAGGCGTTTTAGGGGAGTAGCAGGTAGGGACAATGGGCACCTTACTTGGGGTGACAGCACCTAGACCTAGCCCTGAATGGAGGCCCCCCCCCCCCCCATCTTCAAGATGGCGGGGACTGAAAGTTGTGCTTCACCTCGCTTCCCTCACCATAGGGGTGGGGTTTGCAGAGGTGGGTACACCTATCTTTTTGAATTTTCCCACCGTTTTTCGGCCCAAAGTGAACATAGGGGCTGCCATCTGCCGCTAGCAGCAGAGGCAGGGGGTTGCCTTACAACGGCGGCAGGCCTTTTAAGCTTCGCTCTTTGAAGACTGGCCCTTCCTGGGGAGGGGGAGGGGGCGGCGGGCGGCATGACACCACATCTCAGGATGTGCAATGTTTCTTGTCCCAGGGAGCAGGGGCTCTCTACCCAGAAACATGTCTGGCGGCGGCTGGCTGTCAACAGCCAGTCAAAGACCACACCAGGGTTGGTAGGGATTCAGAGGCACCTCAGAGTTGCCCTCTGGGTACATAGTACAATAAATCCCACGCTGGCATCAGTGCAGATTTATTGCAAGGAGTAGTTTGGTACCAAACACTCCTGTATTCAGTGAAGCCATCATATTGCTGGGGTACGCGAGGTGTTGAGTTACCAGCCCATGTACTCTCCATGGCTTACCTGGCACTTACAATATTAGGAAATGGGGCCCAATATTTTAGGGGCATAGCTGCTCATGCAGATATGCCCTCACCTGTAGTATAGTGCACCCTGCCTTAGGGCTGTGAAGCCTGCTAGAGGGATGACTTACCTATGCTGTCAGGCAGTGGTAGCGGGCATGGCACCCAGGCAGACTGCCATGTTAACTTTGCTGTTTTCTCCCTCACAGGGCCATGCAGGAGGGAAGGGCGATGGCATGGTCCCAGTGGAGGGGGTCCCCAAGAGACCCTCTTCAGCCCCTAGTACCTAGGCACTCAGGGTACCATTTACTAGGGAATTACAGTGGGCAGACGTACCAGTTGGGGGTTTGTTTTAGAGGAGGAGCACTGGTACAGGGGACCTACTTGGCAGAGACCCAGTGTACTACATTTGAAATCCCATCAAAACCAGGCGAATAGTGGGGGGCTGACCATGCAAAAGAGGCACTTTCTCACAGCCCAAAACAGAGGATGCTTTCTATTGGAGACTAAGGCAAAGAGATCCATGCATGGACAGCCTTATCTGAAAAAGATCACTTCGGAGTTACGGTCCCAATTCTGAACCTCAAGTGAGAGACGACGTAGAACATCTGCTATCATGTTAAGGGAGGCTCCAAGGTAGCGCCACGATCTGGCAAATGCAGCACTGTTAATGCCACCGCCTCAGCCTAACTGCCTCCCAACATAGGGTCCATGACCGCACTCCTCCCCCCCTCTATATTGGTGTAATGCATAGTGGTGGTGTGGTTAGGCAGAACCAGAATGGCAACTCCTAAACTAGAAGAGAGAAAGGCCTTAATGTTGAGATGGAACATCTGCTCCTTTAACACATTTATCTGCAGATGCTTCTGTGACAAGAACCAGCAGCCCCGCATTGATGAACACATGTCTGCATTAGTAAAGTGAGGAGGTGTCCGTAACTATGATAGACTGCAACTGCAGAGGGAGGAAAGGAAAGCCCACCAACAGATTGGGAGTGCACTTCAAACAGTACAAATCTAGGACCACCAAATTCATTCACACTGATAATCTCTCCTGAAGCAGGAACCATTACTTCTTAGGTACACTGAAGGACTCATTCGCCATCTGGTGTGTGAAACTGACAGGATGCTGGAGGTCAGTAGGCAGAAGATGCAATTCTCGAAGGAGGAGGAAAAGCTTTCTTCATGGCAGGGTCTCTAACGGACCCTATGAATGTCCGACTTTATGTGGATGCAAGAAGCAACTTCAGAATGTTAACTGGTGTGAGGAAATGGGCCATTAATTTTGCGGCCTGCACAAGTAATGGGTCCACATTTGCCCTTCACTAGGAACCAAACATCCCTTTGTAGCGCTTGACTCTCTCAGGGAAGGAGAGCAGTCCAAGGCCTACTCAAAGGAAGTCATGTGGGTTAGTAATCACCATTTGCTGGTCATGTGCAGGGGACTTTTATAAGAATCTTCATGCATGATAAATTGGGCTAGTTTCAAGGAAACCAATCGACATTTATTCAGCACCTAACTGGGTAAAAGGTCAGTGCTAGACCGTTATGAGGAGCATGGCAGGTCAAATTTAAGTGAAAGGGTCATTTGCTACTTAGGCCTAGTTTAGGGTACATAGCAATACATTTATTAAACACACACTAATCAATACTACAAAGTAATTTACAAATAAACAGAAGACTGCTGGAAATATCTTTGGCAACATTTTATTTGACCTCAAAATGGTCATGACCCTTGAATTCACAGTATTCCCCTTCATGTACACTACAGCACATATATGGGGGTTTCAGTTTATTTTGGCCAATGTTGTCAAATTTAAAGATTGGAATTACGTCATGGTAAAAGTATACTCATATTCAGCAACTATACCAAACAAGCATTTGCAATGCAATAGGTCTCGCATTAGGAAAGTTTGAGCTATTGGTATTGTAAATGACAAATTTTGTATTTATGTTTTGTTTTTGAAAATAGCAAAATTAATAGCTTTGTCATTTACAATGCCAATAGTTATAACTTTCACGAATGTGACACCAATAGCATTTGTAATGCAATATGTCTTTCAATAATTAATACTTAAATAAACGTTATAGTAATTTATAATGGCAATAGCTTAAAGTTTTATAAATAACTTTTGTGAAGATGATTTATTGTGACGAAAATCCAAGAACAGAAGTGAAACATTGAGAGAACATATTTGAACCAGGTGTTGCTGAAAGGTTGCACAGATTGATGCTGTGGTGGCGCTGAGTGATATGATGGCCAACGGAGAGTGATGCTGTGGCGTTCAGTGATGCTGTAGTAGCGCATAGTGATGTTGTGGTGCCTCCGAGTGATGCTGTGGTGGTACGGAGAGATGCTTTATGCTATGCTATGTTTTGTTTTGCTATCCTATGTTTTGTTTTGTTATGCTATGCTATGTTTTGCTATCCTATGCTTTGATTTGTTATGCTATAATATGCTGTGTTTTGTTATGCTATGCTATGTTTTGTTACGCTATGCTATGCTATGCTTTGCTATGCTATGCTTTGTTATGCTATATTATGTTTTGTTATGCTATGCTATGTTTTGTTGTGTTTTATTATGCTAGGCTTTGTTTTGCTATGTTTTGTTAAGCTATGTTTTGTTGTGTTTTATTATGCTATGCTTTGTTTTGCTATGCTATGTTTTGTTATGCTATGCTATCTTTTGTTATGCTATGCTGGTGAGGGTGTGTGGGTGAGAGTGAGGGTGAGGAGGTGGGAGGGTGAGGAGGTGTGAGGGTGAGGAGGTGTGAGGGGGGGTGAGGGTGTGTGAGGAGGGGTGAGTGAGGGTGAGAGGGTGAGGGGGAGAGGGGGAGGGTGAGAGGGTGAGGGTGAGTGGGTGAGGGTGAGTGTGTGAGGGTGGGTGAGGGGGGAGAAGGGGTGTGAGGGTGTGTGAGGGTGAGGGTGTGAGGGTGAGGGGGTGAGGGTGTGTGTGAGGGTGGGTGAGGGGCGTGAAGGGCGTGAGGGTGTGGGTGTATGAGGGTGTGGGTGTGTAAGGGTGTGTGCGGGGGTGTGGGGGTGAGGGGGTGTGAGGGTGAGGGGGTAGGAGGGTGAGTGGGTAGGAGGGTGAGGGGGTAGGAGGGTGAGGGGGTGTGAGGGTGGGTGAGAGGGTGAGGGGATGTGTGAGGGGGTGTGAGGGTGGGTGAGGGTGTGTATGGGTGAGGGGGTATGAGGGGGAGAGGGTGTGAGGGTGAGGGGTGAGGGGGTGTGAGGGTGAGGGGTGTGAGGGTGAGGGGTTGTGAGGGTATGGGGTTGTGAGGGTGAGGGTGTGGGGTTGTGACGGGGTGTGAGAGTGGGGTGAGAGGGTGTGAGGGTGTGAGGGAGGGTGAGGGTGATGGGGTGAGGGTGACGGGGTGAGGGTGTTTGGGGGTGAGGGTGTTTGGGGGTGAGGGGGTGTGAGGGTGAGGGGGTGTGAGGGTGAGCGGGTGTGAGGGGGGTGTGAGGGTGAGGGGCTGTGTGTCTGCGAGAGCGAGTGTGCGTTGTCAGAGCTGTGTGTGTATCTGCGTGTGCAAGAGTGAGTGTGTGTTGTAGGAGCGGTGTGTGTGTGTCTGCGTGTGCGAGAGTGAGTGTGTGTTGTCAGAGCTGTGTGTGTGTGTCTGTCTGTCTCAGTAGAGCGGAAGCTCAGTGGCCTGGCAGAGCAGTGTCTCTTAGTCCTGGAAGGTCATGTTTGCTGAGTGTCATTGAGATACTTTGGCAGAGCAGCGTTTGTGTGCCCTGGTGCCCAAGTTACTGAGTGCTCTGGGCGACACGGAGGTGCACTGGCAGAGCTGTGTGTGCATGACCTTGTACTGTGAGAGCAGAGGTACAGAGTGCTACTGAACAGCAGGGAGGTGAACTAGCAGAGCTGTGTGTGTGTACACTGTATAGTAGAGCAGGTGGTGCTGCGATTCTGGCAGTCACATGTCTGCATCCTAGTTCCAGAAGGGCAGGGTGGATGCAAGTTGCCGGGAGGGTCACTGTTAGCAGAGCTGGGCAAACCAGCAAATGAACTGGGAGGTCGAGACTGGGCCCAGAGTGGGTGGTAGCCAGAGCTCGAGCCCGAGCTGAGCCGTAATGTACGTGGCAGGTGCATTGTGCAACAAACAACATGTAAAAGATAGCAAAGACTTCAAAATCCCCAAAATAGGTTTATTTTTACATGCAAAACATTTCACTTCCGGGATTTATATCACCGGTATGAGTGGCATTTATTAGAAATGATGGTTTCTAAACATGAGCTTAGAAACATGTATGCCCATTATCCACTGCCTTGACGACAATGCCATTACTGACCCAAAAAGCAAGTCAGTTGTCATGCATATCCGGTCTGTGGCTTAGATTGTCACTACAGATGGAACAACATTCAAATGTAGCCAACAGCATGTTTTCGTACTGCACGCACCCTGAACGGGGGAGTTTAAAGGTGATGATAAAAGGAGGCACAGTGGAGAATAAGTTACTGCCTAGGATCACACCATTTGTTCAAGTGGGGGAAGCCAGTATTTATCCTGGGTTTGCTGGTTTCATGTTGTGCAGCTTAGCGGTAAAACAGGTGTCTCTTCTTTCTCCCGAATTACATCAAAGGCTAATGCCATGCTTGTGGAGAGGCAGCTGCTGCTGTGCTTAAAGCGAGTCCATCAGGGATGAGTAGCTTTAAAAACAAACCAATACGCCCACTTTTTTGGGATACAGGATTCTGCATACAATTTTCTTTTCTGACATGTTGCAAGTTGCGAAGATCAGACGCTGAAAGTGCTTCAACAAAATAATCCATGAGCAAACCGCGGGAGGGGAGTAAGCGGACTGTGTTGAAAGTTAGATGCAACATGAAACATGAAAATAAAGCTAGTCAGCGGCGCTGCTATTTGCATCGGATTAAGTCAAAGAGGCGAAAGAGAATGGGTGAAAAGGATGGGGGTGCGAAGGGAGGCTGCGCAGAGGAGGGAAGGGGAGAAAGAAAGACTAAAGCTGAAAAGGGAGGCTTTAGAAAAGAAGCTCTCGGCATTGCTGTGGGGGGGAGAGCATTCCTTTGAAGACTGCTGCGGCGGGCGGGGGAGCAGCAGCTAGGAGGTCTGATGAGGCACAGACAACGAGGAGGGAGAGGCCATGAGACAAGGCAGCGCTGGGAGGGGGGCTGGGCAGAAATGCGAGTCACGGCCTGCCGGCCGTGAAGTGTGAAGCAGTGGGCGGGGAGGCAGGAGCAAATGGTAAGGGGAGCCTTTGAAGAGCAAGGCAGGGGGATAGAAGCGCTTTCACTAGCACGTGCACTCCTACAAATCCGCATCGTGAACTCAGCTTTCTGGTTTGACTGCAATAGGTCTCTCTGCGGGACCTAAAAAGACTTTGGTTTGCCATCCAAGGCGAATGGTACACAGCTGCTCCGGCCGCTTGGTAATAGCCCCTGGACAAGCGCCGATTCCACAGTTCAGTAGTTTCTGTAGCATTATCAGTACCAGAATAATGGTCAAACACATCTTTTAACTGCTCCATCTAATCACTAGGAGTTAAACCTTGCTTGTCTTTTTAATTAGAAATCTTGATCTGATCAGTTTTCCCAAAATATTCAGTAATAACTTCATTCTCTAGCAGTAATAATAGCGGCTTTTTCAATGGTTTTTTTTGTTGTGGCCAATTGACCTTGCTTAACAATCAATTTTTTGCTTGGCATAATAATGTATAATAATTAACATTAGCCCAGTTGTGTCTGTAACATTCAAATATAATTAGTAATTCTTCACAGAACTTTTGAGGGGTATCACATAAGCTATGGTATTGTTGCTCGATATTCACCATGACAGAGAGGGATAAGGAGACATGTATGATGACTCAACCTCCTACTTCAGGGCCTGGGTACTCTTGCAAGGGTACAATGAAATATAGTTTGATGCAGGTGATATAAATGGGGTCATCCCCGTGTACTTGCCAGCCAAAGTAATATATCTCTACATCTCTCTCTCCCTCTCTCTCTCTCTATACCTCTCTCTGTACACCTGTCTACCTCTCTCTACCGTTCTCTCCCTCTCTCTCTCGCTCGCTCTACCTCTCCCTCTCTCTCTCTCTACACCTCTCTTTCTCTCTTTACCTCTCTACACCTCTCTCTCTCTCTACACCTCTCCACCAATTGAAATCCGGGAACCCCAAACCATCAGTATTTCAAATCTGTGGGTGAAACGTGGGTAAGATGAGCTGTGCAGCTCAGAAAGGGATGTTCTTTTTACATCATTTGTTTTTAATCGAATTGGGAAACAGGAGAACAGTCGAGATAGGGATTCACATACACTGGCGACCGCTTTTGAATTGGCTTTAAAACCATTCAAAGATGGCTGTAGCGTCTACGTGGGATGCGGTGGACTAAGTGGTAGCCGGAGCCCTATAGCACTGCTTGTCCTTTAAAAAATACAAGCATTGACATACCCAATGGGTCTCCCCTTTGAGACCTTATAAGTGTTTAGTTGTCCAGTACAATATTCTTGGTGCAACATCATAAAGTGTTGCATCGCTAAACACTTATAAGGTCCCAAAAGCGAGACCTATTGGCTATGCCAATGCTTGTTTAGAATTGGGATGATAACGTTTTTCCTAGGTAGGTAATAAAAACTACAAAACATAAAAAATGGAGCATATCCTGTGGAGACTTACCGTCGCAGCCACAGGGCAGAAGCCTCTGACCCTTACTCTGCCCCCTTGGATAGGCAAGACGGAGATGAAAGAGGTCAAACCGGTACCTAGTCAGTAGAAAACAGTCATAAGAGCTTACAAGCCCTAATAAATAAGGTTCAGTAAGCTGTGTAGTTCTAAACATAATAAACCTACATACACTGGGCCTCATTAGCTCCTGGTCCTCCCTGGCTGCTGACCGCTGTCCAAAATAAGCCTTCTTTATCTGACCCAGATCCCGGATTTTAAAAAAAAGGCCTGCTCTTACCAGACTCCGAAGGCACTCCTCATTATATTTGAGCCACAGGATATGGGAGGGAAGATGCAGTCCTTTAAAAAAACAGTTTAATGTGGTCCCATTGCAGGGCCAGGTTTTCAACCATAATAAAAGGGGGCAAAAGGCCAACAGGTCAGCGAGATAGGCCATACCAAGCTCTTCATGGACGACTGAGGTTGCAGTACCCTGAGGTGCAACACAGAGCCGCCTCAAGAAGATATTTTTCGCTATTTGTCTTCATGAGCAATATAACCCCAGCAACGGCCCCAGCAGTGCTTGGATGCCTGGCTTCACCTTGGGGGTGCCCAGGAGTGGACATCTCACAGGAAAGCCAGGAAGGGTTCCACAGCGGTATGAATACAGCGCTACAAGACCTCTGGGTAGAAGGCGCTATATAAATACAAACACATTTACAAACACATTTACATTTGCATTTCACTACAGTACAACACCTTAGCAATACACTTGGCCCTATAGATCTGCAAGAGCGGCCCAACGGTCTCTTACCCAATCTAGAGGCAAAGTTAAAGACAGCTGTGTTTGCCCGTGTAAAATACCATTTCTTTGGCTTTTTAAAGGTCCCCAGTTGATCTTGGCATCCAGCAAAAACACCAAGTAAGAAAAAACACTAGTCTTGGGGACCGGCGTGAACCCGACCATAAAGGTGTAGGACTTGCTCGAACAAGATCCCACCTGCACCACGTAGGATTTAGAGTTGTTAACCAACAAGTCCTGATCTTCAATAAATTTGACATAGGAGTTGAGCAGCCTTTGTAACCCCCTCTTGGTCCGTGACATCAGGACGGAGTCATCTGCATACAGTAGAACAGGCAGACCGCGCCGTCCCACCTGATGATAGTCCACCTTAGACTCTACTAAGACCTTCTCTAGGTTGTTAATATATAGGTTAAATAAAAAAGGGGCCAAGATACAAACCTGTCGGACTCCTATCAGTATAGAAAACGGACGAGTGACCTTGACGTCTTTGGTATACCGGACTTCCGCCTTCGTGTCTGGATTGAGATCTTGTAAAAGAGAACAATGTCCCCAATTGAAAGCAAGATCTGCCACAGCTTGCTTGTGGAGCAGGAGAAGGGAAATCCGCCTTACTTGTTTCTCCAGAGCTGTTACCAGAAATCAGAAAGTAGAGGAGGGGAGGGGGGGGGGGGGGGGGGGGGGGGGAGAGAGACCTGCCCTTGGAAGGTGCGGGGAATCCAGCCAGAGCTCCTCCTTCTTGCCTGGGCTGTCTGGAACATGGATTCCCCCACTCAATGCAGCCTTTACCAAAAATAATGCAGAATCAAGTCCCGCTGCAGGTGAACAGCGCTTTTCAGCGCATGCGGCGCAGAACAACCAGCAGAGGCTACTCCTCCTTGCATGGGCTGTCTGGGACATGGAGTCCGCCACTCAATGCAGCCTTCACCAAAAACAATGCAGAATCACGATATTGTATCATTGTAACAACAAGTGTTACAAGTCGTATACAATAGAAAAATTCATAAGGTCAGGAATCTGCAGGAAGTATCCGTCAGACAGACAGCAACTGGAGACTCTCTAAAAGAAATGGCTCAAGGCCTATCATTCTCTTAACCAGCTTGTCAAGGGGTTTTAATAGAAACTGAAAGAGAACCATTTTTTTCTCTCCCAATAAGCAAACACATATGAGAAACTTTGCTGGAGCATGATCCACCTCAAGAAACTGTCGCATGGATATAGTTTTTTTTGGTGCCATGTTCCTTTTACAGTTCCTCATTGCCAGACAAATGGTCTTATGAGCTTTGGTTGGGTGAAAATCTCTTGCTGACCCTAGTATCATAACTGGTGTTTTATACAGTAGGCATCCAATGTCTGAAGTGTAGGATTACATCGCTAAAGGAGTTTCTGTAGGACAGAAGTCCTGGATGTGCAGTAACAGGCAGACAGGAATTTTTCAGACACCATACTGGAATAGAGGTTAATAACCGTAAGATAGCTATGACTAAATGCCCAGTTCTTGAACACAGTACCTGGTGTGCACTAACCCTATACCAAACTACAAACAAAATAATGTCAAACAACCTCCTGCACCATGGATGGATTACACAAAATACAGTCATTGGTCCTGCAGCACAGGTTCTTGCCCGTAAAGTGTGGTTGAAATTTAGTAAATTACAGAGAAAGCATGTAAGAATGGGGACCTAAGCCACACACATTATAATATTAGGAAAACAGGTGTAACAATCCAAGAGATTAATCAAATTGTAGAAATGCAACGGTTTAGAATGTCTGAAGGACCTCCATGACCCATGTACACCCCGTAATGTTATAGACGCGAAAACGCACAATTAAAAAAAAAACTACAAAGTGGTACCTCAGAAGAATACCATTATTCATAATTCACATATTGTTGCCATTGTCTATTGCTGCCCTAATGGAGGGAAGCCACACGAACGTCATTGTTGACGGAGTTAGTTATTTGCATGCTCTACAAAATTATAAAATCTGTCCTGGCACTAAACAGGACTGAACACTGTGGAGAGGCAAATAAAAAATGATGAGGCCACTAGCTTGCCAAAACCTTCAGGAGTGTCCTGCATGCCATCTGATCAGAAGCACCTGGAAGGAAGCAGATTCCTATGCTGAGTGGCTAACACTGAGAAAGCTCGCCCTCCCAAATCAATACTTAGGTATTGATAACAGGCAGGCATTGCTATATTACTGAAAAATGGCAGGTGCAAAATCTCCTCTTGTATTTGCATGAGCATTGTATTTTTTTTGTAGCTATACAGTGCTTTCCATAACCCTTCAAAGGCCTAAAACACTTTAGCTTGATAAGTAGCTACTCCTTATGAATAACCAGTATGGCGCTTTGTTAACTCCTATAGTACTACTTGAGTGTCACCTTGGGAAAAGCACGCATTGCTGTGAAATGAATAGCACACTGGGATTCTCATTCGAGAACAAGGATTCGTCCACAATAGGCCGTTTTTTTAGGAAGTTACATCTCCAAAGGCATACCATAGAAAAGAGAGGAGAAGCGGTCAAGGTTTTTTGTTTTCTGTCCCTTCGAAATAGGCATTGTAGTTTGTCACATCCAAATCAATGAAGGAAAGTATTCATTGCCGCAATGAAAGTATGGACTAAATGTCTGTAACTTTGTCTACAATAATGGGATGATACTTACACATAGTTTATTTCACACTGCTTAACGTTTCCTTTGTCTTCTTCTGGAAGATCATCTTTGGTTTTCATCTCTCTCTCAGCACAAGATCGAATCTATGAATAAACAAAGTTTTGTAAGAACCACCTCTCTATGCACTTCTTAGCAACGTACCAACAGGAAGTGAGTGCAAAAAAAGGTGACCCTTATTACTTACATTTCTGTAAGGTGCATCTTAAAATCACATTTTACATTCCTCCCATTATCCTATGCACATCCTATCCTATTAATTATCCTACAGTGTTAGTTCAGTCATTTATAGCGTTACAATTAAATGTCACCAGACCCTTTGCGATACACTCTTCGCCGGTTTAAGGACCACTTTCACTTGCCTTCTAACAATTGTAGTTTATGTGTACTAAGTATGTTTCTACTTTAAGGAATTCAATCTGCGAGACCGTTTTCTAGATAGCTACGGTCTACACAGATTATCTTTCAGAGCTACTTTTTTCACAATCTAATGTTAATTTCTCTCTGAGGTGATTTAAGTAAAACAGCTTTTAATGTGGAAACTTAACAAATATACTTTTCTTTTCAGATTCAAAAAAGGTTAAGTGCTTTTTTAAATAAAGAGAGATAACTTACCAGGTATTTATTCCTTTGTTTGTGAAACACTGTTAAGCAATGGATCCCATCTAGTGGAGCCATCCGAATCAATTGATAACCAAACCATGAGCAAACAAATATGAGTAGGTGCTCATTTGACTGCACAAGGAGTCTCCGAAAACTTCAAAATGTATACTAAAACTATACGCAATGCAGTTCTAAGTATAATAACGGAGGTGGCATGGTGTGCAGAATAAGAACGAACTGGGATGTGGCGCAGAGTAATTACCAATGGCTAATGTTAATTCAAACATTCCATCTATCACTTTTTGTGTACTTCATTATGTTGTCCTACATACAATGGAACCCTTCCCTTTTGCACCCCGAGTTCACCTGACAACAAAAAGTTATGAGGTTGAGAGATGTAGTTTTCTTTTCGCTGCCATGCAAAAAGATGATAACTCCTGAATTCAACAATGTTCTGATTCAGGATGACACGCCAGAAAAGGACTTGGAAGATTTACTAGAAAAACTCCAAATGTAAATGTTACATGAATATTAAAATAGGATTTCCACACGAAATCTTGATCCAAACTGAAAACCATATTTGGCAACATTTAATGCTGTGCACCATTCAATCATTCGGAGTGCATTTTCAGAAATAACTGGATTAAGCTCTTCATTTGAAACATAAACGCTAGACATAAATATTACCTTGATCATTTCTTCTTCACCTGCAGTCCGGCTTAGCGCCACAATATCTCCTTCCTCATTGTAGCTGATAAAACAGCTGTTTGAGGCCATTAGAGCAATTTTACCCTGTATAAAACAGTGTGCACGTTAGACAAATTTGACGAGCATTTTGGAACATGCATTTTACAAGGAAGCCCCAATTAAGATCGACAAGGACTTCAAATTGAATAAAAAGGAGATGTGCCAATTCATAGTACAACAGGGAAAGTATTTAGCGTTTGACCTTCAAAAGTGCCTCTTGGTACTACGAACAGGTAAGGGATGTTTATTGTGTATAAAAAACAATAGTTATCAGTAGGAACTCTTTCATATGCCACTAAGGCTGAGTGAAATGTTGGGATTGGAACCTGTGACCATGAAATGAAACGTAGAATTCGCAGTGGATGCATTACGCCACTGACCTAGGAACATTGTTCAGCTAATACCCCATCTATAAAGACTGTGAAGGTAAAATAATTATCAACATTCTGCTAAACGTAAACCGTAGGAGCCGGAGATAAGATTGTTCAGCAATTCAGCAACAACTGGCAAAAAAGAGACCTTAAGATTTGCATAGAATTTTGGAAAGATGACAAACAGCTACACATAGTGCAGCTTAAAATACAAAAAAAATATTCAGTGAGTGAAGATGCCTGCAATTAACAGTTTAAAAGTGGAATTCAACATATGGTAATATAGAAAGTTGGAAGTACCAAAAAAAGTGAACGGTTTCATATTCAGGAGGGTGTCCCTTTATTAACTACCCAAAACAGTCAGTATCCAGGAACCACAAGAAACAATTGAATAAAGTAAAATGGAGCCAGAAACGGTACCTCAGCTAATCAATTTTATTTAGTGGTTAAGCGAGTGAGAGAAAAATATGTACCTGCAACTTTTTGCCAACTTTAATATTTTTCATAGATACATAATTGAATATTCTCAGTTTTAAGGTTGGGAATCCTTGGTAGTCAATGTTTACTTAGCAGAGAGTATACACTAAAAAAAACACAGACAACAGCCACATGCTATAGGCAACAAATTTACCTCAGTGTCTCATTTGAACTTTGGAAAATGAGGCGAAAGGACTCAGCGCGCCATCTTCCCAGAGAGGTTGAGCTGCATATATTCGCAGTTAGTCAACACACAGCAAGTACATAAGGCTCATTACTGAGGAGGTGCGGTTAGTTGGTGAACACTACCTACAAGTAAGTAACTTTTCTTCCCGAACATTAGACCGATCATAGATTCACATGCTTGAATAATGAGTACTACAGCTGTAAATGTACAATTCACATGATAAAAAAGCATAATTGGGTTTATCTTAGTTAAACAGACTGTGCAATACCCCTGGATCTACTGCTGTCTCCGATGTCTTCTGGACACAGAGGCAGTAATGCTTTGAAGACCAGGCTGATACTTTACAGGTGTCAGCAATCGGCGCCACATTAAAGGGACACCCATGGCTGACAAACCTCTTGTGGCTTGAGGTAATAAGTTGCTTCTCAGATGTCTGACCAACTTCTAATTGTAGAAAGCAAATGATGCTGAAATCCAATGAGCTATACATACCTTACTTTGATGAGCGGAGCCTTTGTCAGCACTGCCATACAAGAGTGGTTTCGACTTTGTAAAAGACTTTGCTCTATGAATGTAGGATTTCAGGTAGTGTACAAAGCACTATCCGGCACGGTGGATGGTTGTAGGAAGAAAGATGGGCATGTGGATTTTCTTGTTCAAATGGAATGATGATGTTACTTTGAGAGTGAAACGGGGGTTATGGGTAACACTACTGTTTTCAGACTTCAGGTAAGGGAGCTTAACAGATAGCACCCACTCTCCTGGCTGATGTGATGGGGGGCGGGGGAGTAGCTGTTTTCCTGGACAATGTCTACAGAGAAGATCCATGAATAAATTCGAATTGACTTTTCATCACTGCTCCCTGGATGGTATTTAACTCCCAGGCTGGAAAGGGTTGGTGTAAAACAGTGATACTCAAAGTACGGCCCTATTGACCTTTACATGCAACCCCCTTACACCCCCTGCCCCCGGTGAACAGCGATTCAGAAAAGGGGGTGGTGATGAACAGAGTGTCTGAATTAAGCAGACCACTCTTACCCAGTCCAAAGATCAGGGCTTGATCCATCACCGTTTTTTAGCTCACTGCACCATCCCAGCTCAGAACCTGGCTATATGCAAATCAGTCTGTCCCTGGCCCAGTGCATCATGGGAACAGGGCAGACTAAACTACCAAGCCAATTCTTCACCAGAAAGGAGACAAGCTACCGGGGACCGGTTTCTGGCATTTCAGCCGTCTTCGGCCCGGCTTGCTTGAATCCTGATGGTGCAGTGAGAAAGGGACTCATGTCTGAGTATACCCTGCCACACCTATAGTGGCCAAAAACGATTCAGAAAAGGGGGTGGTGAACAGCAGCACGAGCTGGTGAGCACTAATATTCAGAAGTTTTTTTAAAATTAACGAGCAAGCATTTATTAACTTGAAATGTAACCTTTTTTTTAGACCTCCTTATATAATCCCTGACCCACCCAGGCCCCCTACCATCACCATGTTGACTTTAGTGTGGCCCTCGGTCACACCACAGAACGAACTTTGTGGCCCCTGGGCAAATGTGTGAGAGTAACTATGATGTAGAATAAATCCTGCCATTAGATCATTTCTACAGGCAGGTGATACAGGATTCAAATTCTAAATCTGCAGCAGCCCGATTGAAGATTGTGATGCAGAACTTCACAGTAATGCTTGGTTGGCAGGTGAGGGTCGTAGGCAAACATGTAACAGGTAGAGGTGCATTATCTGATTTGGTGGCCTTCCCACAGTATTACATAAGCTTCAGGACATTTCATATAATGCACCAGTCCATGTGTTAAGACGCTAACTTGATTGGTAAGGTGCACCAAAATTCAAGTGTACATGCATGCTCAATTGCTGCAAATCACTATATGACTGTGGCGTGGGAATGACGATTCAATGAATTATCAAGGAGGCGCACCTGACAGTAATTAACAATTCGAGTTTTGGGACTAGACCAGACCAGGCATATGACAGAGAAAAATAGGCACCAGCAGGGGGAAATGTACTGCACTTTTTATATAGAGGGCACATATCGGCATTGACTCCCCAAGCCAATACAGCAGTAATCTAACACTGATCAATATTCCAGGGAATGGGCCGGCATGAAAAGTTGACTCCACAAACCCCATTATCGGTCTGTAGACTGATGCGACAGGTGGTTGTTGTAGAAGGATTTAATGAGTGCCATACACTGGGAATCACTTTATTGGTAAACGTTACTATTGATAGGGAACTTGAGGGATTAAAAACCCTACAAGATGACTTCTAAACACAGTCTTCTTTCTATACCTGTAAACTTAGCATACATTGAAGCCATATTTGGTCAACTTAAAAAACATCATCGCCTCTCCCCAATAGAAAGATAACACATATGGTCAAAATGCTAGTCATACAGAAGCCTCCCTCCCCCTCCAAAACAAATTGCCAAAACTGGAAAAAAGACTGGCAGCTGGGCTTACCGCCGTTGACACACAGCACTGAATTTACACTGAATCTATAACACCAGTGAGAAATCGTGTCACCTTTTTTCTCCCCAGAGTTTTATACAGCGCAAACTACATCTAAAGGTATCAGAGCGCTTTACATGAGCACCAGCTGCATTACAGTCGGACACATTCATTTTGTTAGGCACGGCATGAAGTGATTTGCCCAGAATCACACAATGTTGAGTGTCCCTGCAGAGACTCGTACCCAGTCCCCAGCTTCGAGAGCGACCGCTCTAGCAGTCAGGCTACATACACCCTCTTCCCTCGCCTTGTTGGACAGGCATCCTCTATATGCTAAGGTGTTGAGAAGAAGTGGGAGATTTCCTGTTCTCGGTGTGGGGATGCTGTGTGCTTCAGAGATATTGGGAAGAGGGAGGACAAGTTCTGAGATTACACAGTCAGTCGTACTTGATCCACACACTGCATCGCTAAATATCCTGCATGAAATCGATCTGAACAGATACATGAAAGCTTTTATGGGACTCAGCCTCATAATTGTTAACGAGGTTATTGCACAAAGCAATTGAGGCTCCCAATATGGGTAAGTGGAGAGCCTGGCTTGATCGACGCTGATGTCGAAACATGTTTACGAACTACGAGGTTGCCCCAGGAAAGACAATTGTATTGTGAGTGGGGTAGGAGGGGGTGTGGGGGTTGCAGCAACATGGGTTTTAAGTTAAGAAACGAACACGAAAACATGAGACTGTAGGTTAAGAAACAATAGTTTATGTTCATAGTGTAAAAAAATACTTCATTAAAAAGGTGGTCGCATCATAAAATATGTTTGAAGTTGCTACTGATGTGCAGATGGTTTATGGGAAAACCAAACAAGATTTTATAAAATTCTAAGCTGCATTTCCACATATGTTCCATTACCGAAACTCACCCTCCGACACCAACTCACTCCTTTCATCGGTATACAACCTTTAGCACGCATCTTTTAGCACGCACTACCATTACCACGCATCTGTAACAAAGCATACCATTACAACGCATAGCGCTTTGAGGCAATCTGACTTAGGGAATGGCTAGTGAATAGGTTAATTTACTATCCAATAACCTTCCCTAGTGTCCACGGGGACTGGTGTTGGAATAGTAAATTAAACTATTCACTATCCAGCACCCAAAGCACTATGCGTTGTAAAGGTATCGCGTTGTAAAAAATGCGTGGTAATGGTATGCGTGGTAAAAGTGTGCGTGCTAACATCTATTCTACTATTCTATTAAAATTATTTATACAGCGCACTATCACCATCGGTTTCTTGGCGCTCTTGATAAAGATTGCGGTGATCCAGGGAGGGGATTAGTCATATGCCGCTTTCATCAATTTCATCCCTTTCATCAATCAGACAGTCTCATACCCTTACACGTTAAAAGAAAACAAACGTTTTCAATGCAAATGGTCTCTAATTTGCAAGAGTTTAAGCAATTGGCATTGTAAATGACAATGCCTTTTATTTATGTGTTTTTAGCACCATCAGTGCTGCAGCAATTCCCCCTCTGTGCTAACTGATTTATTCCCATTGTTCATGACTAGCTCAGCTCGTCATGAGCACACAAGCAGTGTATGCATGACGAGCTGAGCTCGTCATGAGCATCGAAGGGGATAAAAGCAACACATATATGAAAGGCATTGTCATTTCTAATGCCGATAGCTCAAACTCCCGCAAATGCGAAACCACTTTCATAGTGACTGCACCCCTTTCTTTAGATGCTGCTTACCGTATTCTGATTACAGTGAGCAACGTCTAAGGTAAGGGGTGCGGTCAACATTAAAGTGAAAGCACGGTATGGGGCACTTTAAGAAAAAAAATAATAATAAAGAAAGTAAGTTTCTGTATCGCAGCAGTTGAAGTGAAAGCAGACCACACAGTAAATTAAATAAATAAAGAAGCGCAGTGGCTAAAGTGAAAGCGGACCGTGCAGTGAATTAAATAAGCGCAGCCACTGAAGTGAAAGTGGACTGCACTGCAAAAGAGAAACGATAAACAACAACAACAATATAAAAGCGGGTGGCGTGCTGCGACGTCGTGGGTGGAATAGTGCACACAGACTAGATAAAGCAGAACCGTTTAACACAAGTAAAAAGTCCAATCCTTATGAGAGGTTACAGATGCAGACAAGGTGATACCAAGGAGGGATTAGTAAGCCTATTCACGAATGAAAAGCAATGATTTTGAAATAAAGTAACAAAAGCCAATTGAAAAGATGGCGAAAAATGGGTGGGCCTTTTATTCCATACCTCAATACAGATTGCCTCGCAGGGCAACACATGCGAAGCAGTCTTAACCTAAAAAGAATCCTGAATAGCAACATACACTCTGAGAAACTCTCCCACCCACACATTCCTATAAGTCCTCCTGTATTGTAGGGTGTGGCCCTTCATGTAATCATTTTGACTCTCTATAAGTCAAATGCTTCCTTTAGACTTTAAATGGTCCGCAGTGGCGGCTGGTGACATTTGAAAGCAGTGGGGCGTAAAGGTTGGGCACGACTTTTAAGCCGCAAGCAAAGTGAGCAAGCGCAGCTAACAAAAGTGGGGACAGGTTGGGTCCTCCTCTCGAGAAAATTGGAAAAGGATTGGCAAATGGTGAATTTTAAAGCAAAAGTATTCTGAAACAGACACCCGGGCTGCTTGAATAGCACACAAAGTCTTTTTATGTGGGCAGGTGGGAGGCGGGGACAGAGGGCCAGAAGTCCCTTCTGGTATCTAATGCTACAAGCGGCCTCCAGCCCTCCCTTTACCAGACCAGCAGTGAGAGCACAAACCGCACTGGTGGTAACTGTGGACTCTGCAAACAGTGGCTGCAATCTCACAGCTGATGTAAAACACTCAAAGTCCTCAAGTCTTAAACTCCTGGAAACGAACGCAGCGCAAGGTTAATGTCATTAAGCAAAAACAACAAACGTGAGATTAATGTCATTGAACAAACAAACAACACAGCAAGCGATTAATGTCACAACACAGCGGGTATTAACATCCTTAAAAAGACACTGAAACGCCTCTTCCATAGCACGGGCTGAGCAGGAAATAAAACGAGCATATTCCGTGGTGAGAGCACATGCTGCCACCCTTCACTTTTCAATGTGATACAAACTCGCAGCACCAGTGGTTTCGGGTCCACTCACTATAGTGCAATGCCCACCACACTGCGAGCCTGCTTCGTGCTCCCGCTCACTCAGCAGCACCACGGTTTGAGAGACAACTTAGTGCTCGGCAATACCCCAGTCCCCAAACGCTCGCGCAACAGGTGAGTATGCACACTTTTCAACTCACACTGCCATGAAATGTTTAATACAGTGCTTCAGTAACTTCATAGCGCTATTGCTGTGATATAGCGGTGGGTCAAATTAGTTTTTGAGCAAGTTAAAGTCCGCATCCAATCCAGCATGAAATGAGGAAACTCTCCATGTAAAGATACGTTTTAGAAACATAATTTCTCCCAAAATTAGTTTTAGTGCTCTTAAAAAGTGGAAGGTAGAGGTTCGCCTAACCTTCTTTATTCCTCTACAGAGTAAAATAAATGCTTATTTCCAGTGCTTCCAAAAGACGTTTGGGAGATGGTACTTACACACAAATTAAGTCTTCCAGCACCCACACCCAGAACCAGAAGTACCCAAAACACACACACACTCACTCTTTATTCTTCACGACTTCCTGATACATTCGACACCACCAGTTCTATACGTGGTCAAAATACTAGTGAGCAATAGAGCAAGCCAAGGCCCACTCGAGCTGAAGTCAGGACTGAAAGCGGAGGTCCTTTACCAAAAGCTGCTGGACCACAGAGGAAGTGAAAAACACCAGACTTCCGGGCAGCAGGCGCGAGCGGATGATGAAAGAAAGGTCAGGGATTAGGTCAGATTTCAATAATGCGAGTACAGATTTCTCCTGTTTCTGATCTTCAAAGAGGCGTGGTCTACAGATGCTGGCGGGGTGTTTTTTTTACTACTGCTTATACAGTGCATGACAGGCAGTTTGTGGTCCTTTGACCTTGCTTCCCTTGAATACCAGGGTATCTCTCTCTCCCCACAGGTTAACTTTTTTAAAGTCCTGAAGTTGCATTAGCGCTAATATGTCGAATAGGGAAACTTGGGATTTCCAGACCGGCCACGATTTCAGAAACGCCAGAAGGACTGGGGTAGAGTCAAGCATGGCCCTTGGTCTGCCTTAGTTCTCTTCACAGTACAGAGGCCGAGGGCCATCAACCCCAGTCCACTCAGTCTCAGAACAGGAAAAACATGCGTTCTCACAGGAATGGGAGGGTGTTGTTGACATTCAGTGTACTGTTAGATCGCTAAAAGTAACACTGCACCGGCCATAGATGGACCGTTCCTCGCTCCATCCTAGGACTCCGTTGGCTGCAACAGGATGCATGCAACATAATACATATGTATTTAAGTGCCCCTCGAGCTATGCAAGCCCCTTGCATTTCCTCTGCAGTCACGCCTTCCTGTCACCTCCCCCCATCCCCCGCTGCGCGAAGTGGCTGCAGGGGCCCCAGTAATGTGTATAAAAAAAATGCATTCGGAGCAAGCAAAATGTGCATTTCCTTCATAGTTATACCGTGCTAAGAGGCGATGACGCACATAGCTCACGGCAACAGGCCCCCCGGAGAAAATGACGACAGCCTAGTTGCACTCGAACATTGTACGTATGCCCTCCAAAATCCGAGCATGCAATGCGTAACTACCTGGCTAAGAAGGTTAGATGTGCTTGTGGCGCTACATGTGAAATGGGGCCCTTTGCACTTGGCAGCTATAAACTGCCCCCGACATAGTGTCTAAATAATATTAGGTGCACTTCCAACGAAGTAAATATTTATTTAAAAACCAACCAACGCCGAAAGCACTCTGTGACTGCAAAGTAAATAGTACCTCCCCACACAAGGCGGTTCACACAACGGCATCCGCGACGTTTAATTTTCACCTGCAGGAATATTTCACACTGCCCAGGCCTCTCGCGCACAATGGACTCAGGGCAGGGCACGGCGCTGTGACCCCCTCCCACCCTCTGCTTCCTGGCATCCGAGTCCAGGCCGGGGGCCCTCACTGTGTGCGCTGTTGATGGTGTGCAATGCACATTTGACATGTCACACCCAGTCTGTAAATGTAAGATGTATTACAATGCCTGAATGTATGAATGCGAAGCAACAGAGCTCCGGAGACGGTGGGGCTAGTCTACATATAGCCATGCAGTTACGGGGGGGGGGGGGACGGGAGTGTTGTGCGGGCCGGGGGACGGAGTGGGTAATAAAATAAAGAAAACTAAACTTACCTTCCTCAGTCCGGACCTCCGCTCCTTCTCCACACCCCGGATCAGATCACGCGCTGCGCCGTCGCATCAGATCCATCATTTTGACTTTGAATTAAATGCACCAGGCTGCGCGGTAAAGTCTCAGCCAATCCTGTCGCTGCATTAGCAGCACCAGTACGCCAGGATTGGCTAAGAGCAGGGTTAGTGCCTGCCCATATGAGACCCAGGGGGCCGGGGTCCCTCGCACTCTGAGTCGCTGTTGGGGAGGGAGGGGAATGTTCTGTACAAGGTTCGCATGCGCAGGCAAGTCCCAAAAATGAGTCTCCAAACATTGGCATGCGCACACTGCAGCTGCGCTGTTTCTGCAGCCTGCTGTGCTGCGCTGTCAATCACTACCGCAGCCCCGCCCCCACACCATCTGCGATGTCGGACTTGTCCCAGTAAACTGAGCTAGGGGTTACCGCAGATAGTTTGCTCACGCTCCGATTTATAATATACATTTTTAATCCTTCCTCAGCGTGACAGTCGTCCATGGCAAGTGGGGCAACGCCCCAACGCCCCCAATGGACGCACCGCCACTGATGGTCCACTTGGAAAGCCCGCTCTCGCTCCCCAAAAAACAGGGTTCCTTCTATTAACTTCAATGGGATCACCAGCCATGAGCACCTAACATTACCCTTCGAGAAAACTAAATGAGTTGCGAGAAACTCATTCAACAAGACACACATAGCCACTAGACATCTGCACTTGTTCAGATACTCATTCCCACGTTCTTTCTCTCTCTCCGACATGCAAGTGCATGCACGCACGGATAGGTCAAAACAAATAATCGCTCACACGCCAGGCAGTTTAAAGACTCAGAACACATCTTAAGACACTGATGGGATAATGATGAGCTGCTACTGCAGGGGAGCGGCTCTGCACAGATTGCTGCTTCAGCAGGAAAGGAGGGAGGTAAATAGTTTAGCTGATAAAGGGCATCTTTATTTGAATAGAGTTGCCTTTGGAGACGCCATGTGGGCCATTTGTAATTATAAAGGTGGTTGAATATATTCCCCCTCCAAAAAGCGGCCCATGTTTGGATTGAGAATGTGGCAAAAAAGTACATAAATACAAAAATAAATAAAATATCTGGAACTTTTAGAGCAGAAGGCGGCAACCTGTGAACAAAGTTACAAATTGCAAAGACGATGCCTCCCAACATGTACTATTACCAAAGCAGGGGAATGTGGACGTCAACTTTCTTTGCCTTTTTGAAGCACTAGAAGGCAGGGGCAGTTAGTTGCAGTGGAAAAGAAAGGCATGTACTGGCTTAGTAAAGAGGTTTAACTGAGCTGTGGGCCTGAAGACTTGTAGACATATGAGGGAATGTTTCTGCTGAGTTCTACAAAACACAAAGCTTCCTTAAAGAGGATAATACTCGATAAAGTCAGGCTTGTTTTTATACTAGTTCGAAGTTTTTAAAAGCAGGATGAGCAAACATAAACCGTGTTACTAGAGGTCCATAAGTAAGAACAATTAAACTGGACAGCTGGCACCCGCATCTCAGAATGGAAACCGGATGTAAGGGTTGGAGGGAATGCAACACCCGAGTTTCTCTTTCTTCAGCCACAGGACTCAGACACCCGGAGTTCAAGTACAACGTGCAGACAAAGTAGAAAAGCTGCAACACATATTTTTTATTACCCAGTGGCGGCTGGTGACATTTTAAAGTGGAGAGGCGTAAAATTGTCATACTGCACTACAATTCAATTTGTGCATAATACTTTTGAAAAGACTACTCAGATGAAATACATGTATTATTCTAACAAACTAGCAGCCTCCACGTAAAATTCAAAATAAACAAACTAGCTGGCACGCTCAAATATATTCTGGACCCGCTAAATCATAACTGCGCGGAGCAATGGCAGAGAAAGTAGGAGGAAATACCGCAATTTCATCTGTCGCGGCAGGCAAGGACAGGCAGGGGGAGGTGGGGGTGGCAGGGGTTCATGAGGTTCGCGGGGGAGGAGGGAAATCGGGACGATAATCTCAAAGTAAAAAAACTTAGCTTCCCCAGGGTCACACGCTGCCGAATCAGCTCCTGCTGCTCCTAGCCGGGTCTGCATCTTCCACCAGCAGCTTGCCTCCTCTCCGCACCTATGCCAATCACAACGCTGCAATGGCAGCGTTGTGATTGGTGCGGACGGCGCCCTGCCAGGCGCCTAATGGGAGGCCATTTTCTCTATGGAGGCTGCATGCAGAAAATGGGAGTGCGCACATGACTAGGTTGGTCGGCCCCAGAGGGTCAACCAAAGAGTCAGGGCCCACAACAGTGGGCAAGCCACTCCCTCCTGCCCTCGATCAGGATGGCCCACCCCCAACCAGGTACTTCTGCTTTCTCAGTGCGAGAAGCAGAAACATAAAATGTAAATTAAATTACCACCATCGACCTCGCATTTGCCATTGATCTCCACAGACTGTGTTGATCTATTAAAACAATTATATTTTAAAAAGGCATACACCGACATGCATCTCAGTTCACGATTGTTGAAAAAAAAGGGGGCACTTGCTATGCCTTTTTCTAGACTTGCTAACAATACCTAAATCCCGTCCCTGAGTCTCTCCTTCACAACAGAGCTCTACAGAGAAGCTCACACACGTTTACAGAGCAGGGATTTGTCCACGCTGCCACTCAGGAGTTAGCACTTGAGGAAAGAGGGAGAGGGAGAGGGTTGGAGTCCTGGGGAATGAGGCTACAACACACACCAGTGAATTGAATCATAGAAAAAACATTTGCAATGTAATCTGTCTCGCATTTGTAAAAGTTCGAGCTATTGGTGTAGTAAATTTAAATTGTTTTTACTTTTTTTTGTATGCAGTGGAGTGATCACGCTGCAAAGGAATAGTGCATATCTGCAGCCACGCCGGCGCTACTGATCAATAACTAAAGCATAAAGAAATAAAACAGGCTACGGTGTTTCAGGAAAGTAATACAAAAAAAGCAATAATGTAAAGCAATTAAAAAAAAACCAACGGCATTGGAGCTCATCATGGACTCTTTCTCAGAAGCCTAACTGGGCGCCAGTTTGAATTCCCACGCCAAGTGACACTTATGGATACCGCTGCTTTCTGCTTTGTGGAATGCCTCTGGTTCACAATAGTTGATAAACATTTGATACTCTGAGATCCTTACGGATGATTCCAGTGTGACAAAGGTTTGGAAATACCTATATTACATCGATTGCGTTTCTAATTACCTGCCTTGAAAAAGTCAAGATTGACGAAACACTTGTTGGCTGAATTCTTTCTGGAGGCTGTGTTGGTTTCCTTTTTAAGAGTCTGAATTGTACTGTAGATTTATCTACTATTTATATTTTAAAGTCTTTGTATCTTGTTTTTACTGTTACAAATAAAATGTTGATTTGAAAACAGATGAGAGAGTACAGCCAATTGTTTAAAAAAATATTTAAAGAATTTACTCACATCTTGAAAAACTGGTTCCCACTGCTCTCTTGATCCTATTGCATCAGAGCGCCCAATAACCAGTCCTTCTGAATTTATTCCAAGATACTTTCCATAGCCCGATTTCAATGCAATTCTTTTGAATGATGGAGAAGAGACAGAATAGAAACATTTGAGAACATCAATAGTTTTAAGACAGGTAAGTAGCAAATTCAAGGTACTTAGGGGCCTATTACGATGACCAGTGAGCCAGGGACCGACCGCCGAAGTTGCAGCGGTTCCACCATGTATATTAGTATGCACCCGCCACACTGGCGGGCGCAACCCGCATTTTTTGCATTGCGGCAGGCAGTGCTGTAAGCAGCTCCTGCCGCAATGAAAAAAAAGCATGTTGTGCATTTGCATGCACAACGTGACAGGCACCGCGCGGTGCCTGCCACCTTGTGCATGCAAATGTAGCAGGGTATCATAGGTACCCTCCAAGTCCAACCCCCCCCCCCCAACACCACGGGGGCCCGCAACGGTCCTCCAAAGGCAGACACCACATGCCTTTCCATGGCGCCATGGAAAGGCCAAAGACCGCCACCATATTATTGCCCATGGCCGCATGGCAGGCTATTGTAAAGATTGCCTGTCTGCGGTAAAGTGGCGGACGGTCTTTACGTCCGCCGCTAGGCCAGCCACCATCGTAATAGGGCGGGGGATAATTGGGGTGCGGCCGGGGAAAGATGTCGGGCAGATCTCCACCGCCAGTGCCGATCCACCCGACATCATAATGGACCCCTTAGTTAAGGGAGTGAGAGAAGTCAGTGTTGATTTAATTTATTATGACATTTTATGAGAAAGACAATGAAGAATGTTTGCAGAATCATAAAACTGATTTCAAATTCATAGTAGAACATATAGTGAAGCCACTTACCTGGTGTCTGCTAACTTTATTGCTGTGAACTGCTCTGGAGGACTTGGTCCATCATCGTCTGTAAAAGATAGATAATTCATCTCTTGGTCCTTACAGTATAGGAAAAACTTGACACCGTTATATATCACCTTGAATATTTAGTGCCACATTTGTGATGTGCTTCATATTAACTGAGCTGCTTTTAGCTGGGAAACAATTTAGAAATTAAGTGTAGCTTTCAACCTGCAATGATACTTGCATATTGGTAATTTTTCTACTACAAAGTCTCTTGCTATTTGCTCACTGGTTTTAAGCTCTCCTTTTATTGCAAGCCCTAAAATTGTCAACCGATAAATCACCAAGTTTGTGTCTGTTCTAATCTTTTAACAAACAGTGAAATGTACTAAGTGAGTCATAATCTGTTAAAATGTATCATGAACATTAATATAAAAACAACCATTTATGACAACCCACATAATCTTAATCCTAGAGGAAAAACAAATTAACAGAAACAGTTTGATAAAGAAAAGTAGCAGAAAAAACAGGAACAGTTCAAGAACAAACAAGGTAGGGAGAAAATAAGCATTCTAAAAATGGTGACGGAAGGGGTTTGAAGGTGTATCCCGCTCAAAAACAAGGGGCAGGGAGAAAAGTAACATAACTATGGGATGGTGTAAAACAGTGGAAAGTAGACAAGAGGTTTGGGGGAAGAAGGGTGAGGAAAGAGGGGAACTCTTAACAGAAATATTAAAGAATATGTTAAAGGTTATTGAGTAAGAAGGGGTGGGAAGTGAAGACTTGAGAACTTCTATTAAACAGTTTTGGTAAAATGGCTCCTCAGGCTTTGTATTCTATAAATACAAAAATTCAATGAATTGTATTCTATGAATCTGCAGAACAGTTCAAAATAACATAAATGGTTCTCCTTAACCAAAAGCTGTCACCAAGGGTTAACCCTTGTGGCTAATAAACTTGTAGTGGGAAGACCTGAAGGTCAGAACTTGGTGCCCTCACACACCTGTAAAGGTGTCATGCTTCATCATTGTTATATAGGAAAAACAGTGGTTGCTGAGGAATAATATACTATGCGGTTATGATACATAAGCACAATCGTAATACAGAGGGTTAGATAATGGCAGAGCGCGAAGGAACCACTAACACACCGATTCCAGAGTAGTATATTTTATCGATTTTTTTAAACAATATGTTATGTATCATTTTAGGACCCTATTGCAAGTTTCACGATTCATGCCCCTATATAGGTATAATTCACCATATCCTTATATAGGATAGAAATCAGAACCATATTTAGGCATAGCTCATGCAGTCCAAATACTTCAGGGCTACTTCAACTAGTTCCGAAAATGAACAACGATTTCTTGGAAAAACACGCCTTCAGCAGTCAGGGACATCCCCTTGCTTGAGTATTGATTTATCCAAGAACTCATGGAGTTTTCAAAGAACTGGGACTCTTTGGTGATGTTATTATGTCCACCTTTACGTCAAACTCTGCACCTTCAAGGTATAAATATGCCCACACTCGCCCAAGCAAACACACAGTGGTTTGGAGCAGTTAGACTATCTACTTGCCTGACGCGCCCTGCTACAGCAAGTGCCGAAGGAAGCCGACCCTCCAGCAGACGCACTGAGAGAGATGCTGTCTTTTCTCCTGCCAAGAAATCCAGCTCCAGTGTTTCCAAGCTACCCTTGCGGGTTGTTGGGAAATGGAGTCTCGAGACCAACCTTCTCCATTCTAAACGAAGGTACGGAGCGGATTAGACCGTTGGAGAAATCTTGAGCAGATTCTTGGCAAAAGAATACTACATTTATGCTACACCTCACTTACTTCTTTCCTCGTACTAAGCTTAGGTTAGGTTAGGTACACTGGGGTAGGCGTATTTTAGAAGCACCAGTTGAGTACTTTTAGCCGCTGTAATTTATGTATGTATGTATTTATATATGGTTTAGGAACCATACTATGCTCTTACAGTATTTTATTCTACTATGTATACTATACACATTATATTTCATAAACAGTTTTACTATTGTAGCAGTTTATTTCTTATGCTTGAGAAAGAAGACTGTTCAATAAAACCTTTTATTGAAAACGCCAGTCTTTCTACTTTCTCTGCACCTCTAGTAAAACGAAGCATGCACAATTGACTGAGTGAAATATCTATCTATTGTTTCCACAACTCTGAAGATACGTTTTATCTTGGGGAAACAAAGTTGTCATGTTTATGTGGTTGTCAGAGACTAATCCCTTCTTGTGAATTCAAGAACGTTTCTAGTGACCTCTGAGCTAGCTGGCACACACAATTAAGTCTGGTATATTCGATAGAGACCTAGTCAACCTCAGACCTACGTCTAACCTATAGGATATATTATTCCAATGCGAGGAGCCTATTGGGAATATAGGAACTACATTACAAATAAAGTTAGGAGTAAACATTATACATCAAAACAACATGTGTGCATAGTGTCCCAAATGACAAAGGGAACCTAAACCTAAGTGACAATGTGAATGTTATATACAAGGTTTCCAAAGTTTGTACAAGTCGACCATTATCAAAATAATTCTATATGAACAGCAGCTATATACAATGATATGCCTTGGGAAAATGGTTCCCTTCTTCTGTTTGTTGACAGCTTTTCGACCCTCAAAACAATGTGGGGTCTCTTCAGGACTATTGATGAAGGGACATCTGAATTTATGATTGCACAGCCTTGTGAAAATGATGTGTCACACGTGAAGAATAGAGGGAAAGGGTTTACTCACATGAGGACCGTTCGGGTACTCAATGGGAGGACAGGCTGTCAATCCAATGGGGTATTTTGGTAGGCCAGAGGGGCTCAATTAATTTTACGCCACAGCCGTAGCGTTGTAGAATCCCTTCGTGGATTAACAGTGACAATGCACTGGGAGGACCCGAACGGGTCCTCATATGAGAACGCCCTTTTCCTCTATTCTTCATGTGTGGCACACAGAAATATTGAATAAACAAAAGAAGAGTGTCCAGACACTCTTCTTTTGTTTATTTACTATTGACCGGGGAACAAGAGTGTCAGATACTCTCCCTACCTCTCTCCTTGATATTGCACACAGAAATATTGCTCAGAAGAGATTAAACTTAACGTGCAACTGTGGAAAATAATACAGTATGGGGATACATGTTCTGCTACCTCACCAAAATCAACAATACATTTGGTAAGCACTGCAACTTGGTTCATCCAGGAGAAGAATTTGGAATAGGAAAATCAGCTTCCACTGACCGACCAAAAACAACGCTGGAGCGTTACTAATATTTTACATGTTTGCAAAAGAATTTACATCTTTTTGCAACAGCTCTTTCAGTGAGTTATGGTTAAGAGATAATGTTGAATGGTCGTAGTTTTAACTCTATAAAAATGACACAAGTGACTGCCTAGAGAGTAGCTGCAATTAGTGGCAGTCTATTATTCCATTTTTATTAAATAACAGTCACCTCACATAATATCTGTGACCCACAGATTCACGAGGTCAGATAATACAGCTGTGAGTGTTTTCCTGAGACTAACCTTTGTGTGGCGCTCCGAGAGTGAAGAGGCCTGTGTCCAGTGCATGAATATACGCTCCCTGGTCCATCTCTATGGCTACTGATCCAGATATTTCACCGAAGTTTTTGATGGCCCACCAGATTCCTGAAAACATGTAGGAAAATAGAGCAAAAATAAAAACCAGAACTTATTTTTTATGAAAATCTACTCCAATTTGCTTTTCACATTACTAAAAAGGGAGAATTGTTAAATGGTGTAGGTACATAGTTCCTACATAACAAGGAACAAGCAGTATGAAAAGATGCCCCTGCTGAGACATTATATAACCACTTACATTTTCTAGATGTCATATGAAGTGGGTCAACAAGTAGAACCTGTTCTTCTTCCCTCACATACTTGAAACAATAAGCCCATGAACAAGTGGTGAAACATAAAGCTAGTCAAATAAAAGCAAAACTATGTTTAATATAAGCGACCAGCGGCAACTGCGCCATGTCATCATATTGTTTGAGCAGTGTGCTACATAAGCATCCCACACAGTCACTTTTCAACAAATGACCACCTGGAAGTCTGAGGGTGAAGAGAAGCAGGAATTACACGGGGACTTCTAGATCTAATTATTTTTTTGGAGTTTAGGTAAATTAACTGAAATTATTCTTTTTTTTTATTACGTTTTGTTGCCCATACAACAAATATACAGACACAATAAAGAGTAATTCACTATGGCATCGGTATTTAGCAGAGCATAAAACCAGTGGCAAATATTTTTGGCAAGTTACAGGAACAACATTTTCATCTCCAGCACAGGCGTCCATAATTGCCAAATAGTTTTCTATTGTCTTCTCAGCCGTCCAAAGATTCCTACATAGAGTGACCTAGCTTGTTGAAACACAATGTCATGACTCTTACTCGAGACGTGTAACTAGGGGAAGCAGAATCATGCATTGGAGAGAGCCAACATTTTGCAAAGAGAAGGGCAACTACAATCTGTGTAGGAAGCAATACTTTAACTTTGGAACATGTTGCTCTCACTCTACATCATTAATAGGACCTTGCCTATGGTCCCCAGTCATTGTAAATTGACCATTGGAGAGCTCAGTGTAGCCTGTAATTATATTCCACTTTCTGGAAAAGGGAAGAAAGTCTGGTCAAAGACCGATATGGAATTTAGATGATTGCAATGTAGAATACTGTACAGACGAGAACGTCCTCTGTATGGTGCACAGTCATTCTCCTTGCCCTGCGTGCTTAAGCTGTGAGTATCTGTTATCCGAGTTTGGGGATTTTGGATCCAGCCTTACACTAAACCGGTGTGTGCACAGAGGCCTAGGCCTGCCCTTCACGTACAAGACGTTCTATGTGACAACTTCATAAGATTGGCTGTGTTGAATAATTGAAAATTCATAGGTTTCAGAGGTTCTGGATTAAGTAACCTCACCTGCACTTCAAGGTAGTAAACAAGCATTTGCAATGCAATAGGTCTCGCATTAGGAAAGTTTGTGCTATTGGTCTTGTAAATGACAAATTTTTTATTTATGTTTTGGTTTTGCAAATAGCTAAATTAATAGCTTTGTCATTTACAATGCCAATAGTTATAACTTTCGCAAATGTGACACCTATAGCATTTGTAATGCAACATGATTTGTATTTACGTGACTTAGATGTATTGATATTACAAATAACAACGGCTTTTAATTTTTTTAAGTAATTAATACTTAAATAAAAGTGATTGTAATTTATAATGGTAATAGCTTAAACTTTTGTAAAAAACTTTTGTGAAGATTATGTTCAGTGTATTTTATTGTGACGAAAATCCAAGAACAGAAGTGAAATATTAACATCTTTTTGTGACATTTGTAATAAAGCTTGAAACATTGAGAGAACATAATTGAACCAGTTGTTGTTGAATGGTTGCACAGATTGATGCTGTGATGGCGCAGTGGTGCTGAGTGATGCTGTGGTGGTGAAGAGTGATGCTGTGGTGGTGAAGAGTGATGCTGTGGTGGTGAAGATTGATGCTGTGGTGGTGAAGAGTGATGCTGTGGTGGTGAAGAGTGATGATGTGGTGGTGAAGAGTGATGATGTGGTAGTGCTGACTGGTGCTGTGGTGGTGCTGACTGGTGCTGTGGTGATGCTGATTGGTGCTGCGGTGGTGCTGTGGTGGTGAAGAGTGATGCTGTGGTGGTGCTGTGGTGATGCTGTGGTAGTGAAGAGTGATGCTGTGGTGGTGAAGAGTGATGCTGTGGTGGTGAAGAGTGATGCTGTGGTGGTGAAGAGTGATGCTGTGGTGGTGAAGAGTGATGCTGTGGTAGTGAAGAGTGATGCTGTGGTGGTGAAGAGTGATGCTGTGGTGGTGAAGAGTGATGCTGTGGTGGTGAAGAGTGATGCTGTGGTGTTGCTGAGTGATGATGTGGTGTTGCTGGGTGAGGATGTGGTGTTACTGGGTGAGGATGTGGTGTTACTGGGTGATGATGTGGTGTTGCTGAGTGATGCTGTGGTGGATGTGAGAAGTTGGCCTGATATGTAGTGCTCACTATTCTAGTGATCACTGTGTATCATTCCAAACGACCCTTATTGATGATTGGTTGTAAGTCAACCTTATAGACCAGCTATCCTAGTAGCATGGACAAGAGCAGTCTTTAAGCTAAACTCTAGAGGGCGTGTTAAGCCAGCTGTTATACCATCACATATACTCCTTGAACACCAAGTGAAAGGACACCACACAAGTGGTTATGAAAATAAAAGGATATTTATTTATAACAAGTCTACCCTGATCTCTTTATGAGTCAGGGAGCTAAGCACACAACAAAACTCTTAAGAAAATACTTTAAGTTGCACAATTTACACAAATGCCGGAGGGGCACGAAAAACCATATACTACAAAAGTGGAATGCGAAATACAAGCAGGTATGTAACAAGATCCAGAGGCTTCAGGATCGCTAGAACTACACTACTGAACCTTCAGGTTAGGAGCAGGAGGCCTAGGGAGACCGGGTGCAGAGTGTGCACTCTCACGCGGGATGCGGGACAAAGTCTATGGATGCTAGTAATCGTAAAGTTAGTGTTATCGGACGAATCCGACGAGATAGACTGAAAACGACAAAGGATCTGGACACTTAGATAGTGAACCTACGTTGGAGCACCGAAATGCTCAAGTTACCTAGCCCAGGGGCTGCGGCTGCATAGGGTTCAAAAGACGTCGGGAATCCTCGTTACAGTCTATGGAGCCTGAAAGAAGAAGTTGCTGGCAGGCGACCAGTGATGATGTCCGGAGTGATCCAAGCCTGGATCGAAGATGGAGACGACCTGAAAGCAGAGGGGACTCAGTTCTTAATCACTAGCCAGTGATTAGGTGGGCACCAGGATGGCACCGGATGAAGTCACCTCGACCAGCTGAGTGGGCGACGCTGGGCTCTGCAGTCTCTCGGACCAGGAGGCGTTGTCGGTGACCAGGATGGAGGTGCGAGCTGTCCCACAAAGGTGTCTGCTGTCGGCGATGCTGGACCCAGGATTGGGGCAACAAACCTTGGCAAAGGCAAGCCCACGCGGTGGACTCAAAATGGCGTCTGGAGTGGACCAGGAGGGTCCGGGGTACTCCTCTCTTGGAGGGGAGCAAGGGCCAGCCTGGAGCAACCAGACCAGCGATGGAAGTGTCGTGGTTCGTCGTCAAGAGGGCCACAAGCCAGCAGGCAAGGAGCCGGACAACGCGGTGAGCAGCAAAGAGCAGAAGGGCCCCACGCAGATCTCGTGGATGCTGGGGGGCTGGACTTCGGTGCTGGAGCTGCTCAGGGTTAGGGCTTCTCAAACCCCAAAGCACTCACTCGAGGATCCCTCGGCAGTCGTGCTGGATAAGCGTCGTGCAGTTTTGAAGATGGCCGGTCCCTTCAGGGTCTCGTCACACCCACGAATCTCAGCTGGGCTGATGATGTAGGTAGAGGTCAGAGGTGCCAGGGAATCCGGGTCTCGTCGAGCTGGGCAGTCTTGATCCGACGGATGGACTTGCAGCAAACCGCATGCGCTTAGATGGTGCCCGCTGGTGCAGGGTGGCTACTCCTTAGCCACAAGGGAGAGTCTTCAGAAAGGTTCAAGAGTTCTTTTGTGGAAAGTCATCAGGATTCAGAATTATCTAATTTGGGAAGGGGGCCTGCTCCTACCTTTATTCAAGAAAAAGGGGCTGGCACGCGACTAGGTCCTGCCCATGGGTGGGACCAGGAGGGGGGTGGTTACACCCCTCTCCTTTGTCCGGACTTTCCCCAGCTCAGGGGCTGGTGTGCCCACAGTTCTTGTGTCAGTAACCTTATGCCTTGTGTGCACCAATCTGTCTCGCAAATTGGTACCACGCTTGAATGCAAACAGCGGAGGTGGAAGTTGTTCAGATCCTGTATTGAGGATCGACCACTGTTTTCTGATAATTTTCTGGATTTTATTTGACTATGTACTAAAAGTGTGCACACACACGTCATCCTCTTGGTTTTCTCTTTGGGGGTTGGTAACTCCAGCAGTGCTTCCCTGTTGTTGTGGGCAGCTCTTTTCATAGAGAGACGCACCAACTTTTGAGGATAGTTTCTCGAGCAAAGCTGGGTCTCTAGTGTGCTAGCATGTTCTTGAAAGGCTTCCTTGGTTGAGCAATTCCTCTGGATGCGCAAAAATTGCCCATACGGGAGGTTTTCCCGAAGCGCCTTAGGGTGACAGCTGTCGTAGCGGAGCAGGGAATTTCTAGCCATGGGCTTTCTAAATAGTTCAGTTTTTAGTCCTTCGGGAGTGGTTTTTATTAAAAGATCTAGAAATGCCAGCTGTACCTTGCTGTGTTCAATAGTGAACCGCAAAAATGTGTTCTTAGAGTTCAACCATTGGTGGAATTTAGGCAGTTCTTCAGGGCTCCCTCTCCACACCACCAAGATATTGTTAATATATCCGCGCCAAACACGCAGAGACGCACGATATGGGTTCTCTGCTGTAAGGAAGTGGTCTTGCTCAAATTTGTGGACGTATAGATTTGCTAAACTTGGAGCAAAAACACTGCCCATGCTGGTCCCGTATGTTTGCAGGAAGACTGTGCTGTAGTTAGGCATCATCCATTAATATTGTATATCAGACCCACAATCATTTTTTGTATATCCATAGTTGCATTGGGGAGTATGATTGAAGGTGGTCTTTAAACTTTCTCTTGGACCCTCTTTTGAAATGTTTGTGTTATGTTCTTGAGCAGCCTGGGCTGTGGGTCCTTTTACTCTTACTTTTACTTTTACTTCTCCTCTTATTCTTACTTGCACTTAACTGTTTGTTAGGTTGACATTAACACACGGAGTGTCATTTCCACAACTAGTCCGGTCTCGACTTTTGTCTTGCATACCCTTTCGGTTCCATCAGTAATCACAGTATTCCTAGCGTCAACCTCGCAGGATGGTGACCAATAGGGGTTTGGCGTTCGATGAAACTGAAATTGAATCAATCCTATTAGAAAATCCGAGTGTTCTAGACACATTGCCTATTACCATCACTCATGGTGAAGATGGCTGGGCAAAGATCCTAAAGGACTAAAAACTGAACTATTTAGAAAGCCCATGGCTAGAAATTCCCTGCTCCGCTATGACAGCTGTCACCCTATGGCGCTTCGGGACAACCTCCCGTATGGGCAATTTTTGCGCATCCAGAGAGGAGGTAACTCCTATAACAATCTAGAGCTGTCTGGTCAATACTGCGAAGATAGCTACATGCGTACACTCATCGATGCAGAGGGTGGCTTTCATCCTCATTGAGTAAGAGGGCGAAACGGGTGGTGTGCAATCAGACTTAAATCGTATTTAAATCGATAGCTATTCGTATCACCCTGTTCGTTCTTGGGGGCGGAGACTACATTTCCCAGCAGGCTCGGTATCCATCAACGATACGACTCGAGATCCGGAAGCGGGAGTCTCTTCAATCTACACTTGGTTAGGTCTAGATATGAGATCCTGTGCATAAATAACCCTCTTGAGAAAGGACACTGGATGACCCTCTCTAAATATAGTTTTTTTTTTTAAATAACTGAAATTTTGTTAATAAAATCCATCAAAACTTTAAGTAGAATAACTGAGGGTGACAACAAACCACATACACAAAACTAAGTGTATAATAAATTACACCACTCAAATTGAAATACTTTATAGCGCACGAAATCCGCTTAATACTAAGACACCAAAGAACAGTGAACTACAATATCCATCAGGCATATACATATAGGTATATAGGCTCTGTTTACTTTTTCTGTGGTACCTCCCCAACGGCACAGAGGACGCCAGGAGTACCAACGGATAGGTAAGCGCTGATACCAGAAGGGCCATTTCGCCTTCTAACGTTTCCCGGGTTGCATGTCTGGTTTGTGACCAACATTATAATGGTCGGCATTAATTCTGTATGCGTTCTTACGCGTTTTAACTCGCATAAGGTTTCATAGCAGTAGGCGAGTCACCATTAACACGGTATGCTGCAACATTAGAACTTGCTTGTTTTCCTTGATATTTCATAAGAATGAGGGAGATCTCGTCTGCAAAAAACAATGTCTAGCTAACACTCGCACTTGCTCTTGGAGGGGAATCATGCAATATTGAAGATTCACTTACTTGGCTTGGCTAAAGCACATACTATGTGCGTACTAATCTATAGCATCTATCCAGTGCATACGGTAATATACGGTATAATTGAGAGGTGCCTAGTAACACACTAGTGCCTTCCTGCAATTCGAAGTCATGAGCCAGTCATTGGATGGTAATAGAGACATGCGCATGACATTGTGTTCACATTGTTGTAGGTTATATTACCTTTTAATTGTAACTGGTTGCATGACAGGACCTGACACTCTGTTGTGTTTGTTTGTTCGCGTTTTTTAACTTTTAGTGCGGGGCTCCACTTACCTGAGCTAATACCAGGTGAGGCGCAGAGCATACCTCCTTCCCCAAAGGTAAGCTGGGGTGCCCAGAAACTTCTTCTTGGGGGTTAGAAGTTTGGCTCACCATGCCGGGATATGTACTGTACATGCCCGGGCAGTGCTCCATAACAGTAATATATGTTTGAGCTATGAAAAGTGACAATTAATGTGATGGTTTGCCTGCCTAAGTCGGTTGTGTCTCTTTGTTTACTTTCAGCAAGGAGGATCCATACCTGCCAAGGGACACTTGGCTCGCTTGCAGGAACGTAATGTAAAAAAACTTTTTTTCTCTTTGAGAACTGTTTATTTTATACCCCCCCTTCTCTTCACATAGGGGCACACAAGCAGTAGCTAGAGTCGGTCCTGAGGAATGCAGCGGGGTACCAGGGAGGGCCCATAGTCTGCAGAAACATGTCGACCGTATAACATCAACAATAGTAGATATTTGTGGCTCTACTATTTTCCTAGCACTTTTTAATATTGGAAACATAGGGTTACCCATTAAAGTTTTTTTCCCCTATTTTCTCCAATTTTATATCCCTTCACTACTATCACATTACCCTTTTGCACTGCTGGTTGGTCAGTTTTCACTGTCATTTACCAAACACTTTATCACATGCTAGGGCTACCTCCACTCTGAACATCTAGTAGTGGCAGGAACAATCTCCTTGGCGTACGGAGCACCAGATGATGAATAGGGCGCAACCGGTCGAAAACTGATGGGTATCTTTACAAACGTGGAGATATTCTTCCTTGTAGAAGTTTTTTTTTCTCTTCGTTGTTTTTTGTTAGTTAGGCACCATCCATTATTCTGTATCAGACCCACAATCATTTTTTGTATATCCATAGTTGCATTGGGGAGTATGACTGTAGGTGGTCTTTAAACTTTCCCTTGGACCCTCTTTTGAAATGTTTGTTTTATTTATTTATTTATTTATTTATTTATTTATATTCTTATAGCGCGCCTGAATCAGCCCCGAAGGGGTATCTCCGCGCGTTGCTTCTGTATGAGTCGGACAAACTTTATAGAGGGGATGACAGAAAGGAAAAATACAGGAGAAATTAATCTTGTGTGAACAGATATGTCTTTAGTTTTTTCCTAAAGGAATAGAGGTTAGAGACTTGTCTCAGCTGAGGTGGAAGGGAATTCCACAACAGGGGGCCTTTGAGAGAGGGTGCTCGGTCACCCTGTCTCGCTCTGACTACTTTGGGTACATGCAGCAACATCACGTTGCTGGATCGCAGAGCACGTCCGGGAGAGTAGGGAAAAAAAATGTCTTTTAGGTATTTGGGACCAGACCCATAGATGCACTTATGCATAATGCAGCAGAGTTTGAAATTTACCCGTTGTTGCACTGGAAGCCAGTGAAGGTGGGAAAGGAGAGGGCGGGACGGGGTACGGGGGGAGGGGGCATTCAGGATGAGTCTTGCCGCGGTGTTCTGCACCACCTGCAGTCTGCGTAGTTGTTCATGGTTGGCAGATATGAGTAGACCATTACAATAGTCTACCCGTCCAAGGACTAGTGCCTGTACCAGCGTTTTCCTGTGAGTGTTTGGCAGGAACGGGAAGATACGCCGTAGAAGACCAATTGTTCGGAAACATGTTCCCGTAACTTGGCTGACATGATCTTTTAGAATCAGAGTTTGGTCTAGGCGTACTCCCAGGTTTTTGATGGTCTGTTTGGGCGCTGGGACAGGTCCTAGTTCAAGTGGCCACCAATCCGGAGACCAAAGCAGGGTGGCCCCTCCAAACAACATGACTTCCGTTTTAGTCACATTGCATTGGAGGAAGTTCTGGGCCATCCAACCTGCCACAGCTCTCATGCCATTTTGGAAGGATTGCATGACTGCAGGTGTAATAGTTTGGAAGGGAAACAACAGCTGAGTGTCGTCAGCGTAAGAGATTGGGGAGAACCCATAAGATCTTGTAATCTCCGCCAAAGGGGCCACATATACGTTAAACAACGTGGGGCTCAAACATGAGCCCTGTGGCACACCCTTGGTGAGCTTCCTGCAGACAGATTTATGGGAGCCTAGTTTGACACCTTGTTGTCTGTCTTCAAGAAAGCTTTCAAGCCACGCAAGGGCGGTCCCTTTTACTCCTACTCCCTTCAAGCGGTCGAGAAGGATTTTGTGCGACACCGTGTCGAAGGCAGCGGACAAATCCAATACCACCAGAATCACTGAGCTCCCCCTGTCAAGTGACATTCTGATGTTATCTGTCACTGACAGGAGGGCTGATTCGGTGCTATGGTTGGGCCTAAAACCAGATTGTGAGTGGTCTAGGCCGCCCGCTGCCTCGATGTAATTGGACAGGTGTGCGTTGACATGTTTCTCGGCCAGCTTGCTGAAATAAGGCAGGAGGGAGATGGGCCGGAGGTTGGAAAGCTCCGTCCACGGGAGAGCTGCGTTCTTGCGGATAGGGTTTACCACCGCTCTTTTCCATTCAGTTGGTACTTTTCCCTCTTTAAGAGACTGATTAATTACATCCTGAATGTGGGGGACTAACACATGTGACTATGGCACTGCACTGCCAGCTCGGGCCTTGAAGCCCTCATTGTCCACGGGAGCAATGTCTGAAATCTAGAGGTATCCGCCCAGTGTAGAGATCCAGGCCCTGCCTCAGACACACTCAGGAGCAAGCCCTTCTCCAAAGATTTGCCATGTGGCACTACGTGCAAAAGACAGCACCTGGCAGCCGTGAAGCCAAAGCCTCAGTGCTCGAATATGTACTGCCATTGTTGCCCAAGATAGCACCTGTTAATGTATCATCAATGCCGAGGACCCAGCATGACTGACCAAAGACTCACCACAGGGATAGAATAGTGCTTGCCAAATCTTCAAGGCCTGCACATGCTGTATGATCGGTGAGCCCAGAAGAGGGCCTACATCAGAAGCAGGTGCTCCTGCGGCGGCCTCTCTGAACTTGCCGTGTGGCTGGCACCTGCTACCCTCTAGCAGGAATGTTACATGCAGTGCTGGCTGGTGTTGCCCCCTGCCGGTTAACCCACCGCCATGGGAAGATTCAACTCTGCTTCTGAGCCAATCCCCCATGGACAGTTGAGTGATTGATACAGACCTACAGCCCTTGAAACTGTATGTTGAGAGAAGTGGGAGCGAGATCACTGCGCCTACACTAGAGACACTACCCCATTAACTCTGGTGTGTATAGTGCCTAGTGGGGTGAAGTCGCACTTTGAAGCACAAGAAACTTCCACCCGGAAGTCAAGTATTTCAGAACAACTGTAGTGTGTAGTATTTGACTTTCTGAGTAATAAGATACTTGTCTTTTGTGACAAGAAGCACTGGGCTGGGTAATTATCTTATTGCGCTGCAAGGGGTGGTGTTGAGTACTGAAAGTGAATAACTCCACAAGCTTCTCGGAGAAGCCTAGGACAGCCTGCCATTGCTACCATTCAAAGTCACATGTTGAAATGGTTGCTCTTGGCCTAGTTTGCCGGGCCAAAGTAGGACAGGCCCGAACACAGCAGATGCAATTGGCAACAGCCCCTACGGCTGAGGTCCAGTAGCCTAGGCATGGCCAGTGGCCACCAAAACAGATCTGCTTTTTCATCGGGCCAGTTTTTTTGGACTCAAATTGTTTTCTGGCACATTGAATAGGGATTGTGAAATCCAGATAAAAACAAATCAAATGATTACTCTGCTCAGAACTCTCCTGGATCTCCAGAACTTGTACATTGCAATTCTATCTACTGTCTACCGAAGACAGAAAGATAGGTCAGTCAAAGTCATCATGCTTACATATTCTTGTTTTGCACCACCACTTAAAGTCCATAAAAAAATTATTATCCATAAATGTTGTTGACATCTGATTCGAAGAAGAAAGTCACTGATAATGCAAATTGTATGATGTTTCTCTTCTTTATTATTTAATTCGAACAAAACAATCAGCCGAGTTCCGTCCTCTTTACATAAGACTTCTTCAGGGTGGGAAGGAAAAAAGATATATATAAAACATTTACAACACACTATACATGACCAACAACATTTATATGTACACGACATATATATTACATAGAAAAAACATTTAAACAACAAGGCAACACAATGTTGCTTTATACATCCATTAAGTAAATCCATTAAGAGACCATATCCAAACTGATGTTCAAAATCCGCAGCAAGGGTGATTCCCCAAAATAACAAGAAATAGTAACATGCTTGTGACAAAAAAAGATGAACTATGGAGGAGGAGAAGGAAGAACCTAAAATCAATAACATTCTAAGATAGAAAGGTGTCTGAAACAATATCACAAGGATAGAATAACAGAATAGAATACAGTCCGATAAGACAACAGAGAAAAGGCCATCCAGGGCCATCCGTGAGTCGTAAACACGTATGTGTGGTAACTCATGCAGAATCTCACTAAAGCAGAAAGGAAGGCATTGGATAATCTTGGCAAGGACAATTCTATTTTCATCAGAGAGGCTGACAAAGGGGGCAATGTGGTGGTGATGAACACCAGGGACTATATGAATGAAACCAATAGACAACTTGGGGACCCAAGTTGCTATGAGTTAGTAGCCACCAATCCCATTGCCTCCCTTGTCACCCACATCAACACTAGACTCCATGATTGGCGTGAGAGTGGATTGCTCACCGATGATGAATGCAGTTATCTCACTGTCAGTAATCCACTAGCTCCTTGTATATACAGCCTCCCAAAGATCCATAAGGATGGTTCTTTCCCACCAGGACGCCCAATCATTTTGGGCATTGACTCACCCACCGAACAACTGTCTCAATATGTCAATAAATTCCTCCAACCATTTGTGACCAATCTTCCTGCATACATTCAGGATACTAGAGATATCCTTCAAAAGTTTGAAGGTCTCACATGGTCGGAGGATTTGATGTTTGTTACCATGGAAGCTACTGGACTGTATACATGTATACAGAAGCAATTTGGCATGATGGTGGTACAATCCTTTCTGAGAAGACAGACAGCGGATCACATGGAGCATAATGAGATGCTTATTGAGATGATAGATATCATCTTATCCAAAAATTACTTCCTACATGACAGTTACTGGTATAATCAAATACAGGGTACAGCTATGGGCTCCAGGTTTGTTTCCTCATACGCTGGCCTTTTCATGGGATGGTGGGAGAGGGAGTATGCCTGGGGCAAATAAGCCTCCCCCTCGATGGACATGATTGTCTTCTGGGGAATGTATATTGAGGATATCATTTTGTTGTGAAAGGGTACATCAAGTCAACTCATTAAGTTTCACACGTTGCTAAACAGCAATCCCTACAACGTGCATCTAACAATTAAGCACATCCACACAAGTATCGAATTTCTGGATCTTGTATTCTTTATAGAGGATAACACTATACAGAGTACTATCTTTCGCAAGCCTACAGCATGCAATAGTACTCTGCATGCAACACGCGCCCATCCTAAATCCGTAATTAGAACATCCCATTCGGAGAAATGGTACGGGTCCGCCGAAATTGCAGCTCTTTTAGTGAGAATATGGTAGATGTTTAGAACAGGTTCAGACTTCGAGGTTATACGATGAGATTTTCCGGAAGTCAGATTAAAGAATCCCAAAATTCTCTAGGACTAGTACGTTAGTGAAGAAATCAGACAGGCAGGTTTCCAATCACAGCTTGCTTTTGTCACAAAATACACTGGCAACAGGAATAGACTCTTTAAAATTCTGAAGAAACATTGGGGACTGTTGTATGACACACCCAGTTTGAGGGAACGTGTAACACATGTACCAAAGGTCACTTTCCATAGGGGTAATACTCTTAAAAAACTGCTTTGCCCCAGCTTACCAGGAGTGTCATAAACACAACCTAGCTCCCCACAGCTCCCAATGGGTTTTTTACTTGCCAGAACTGCAATGTATGTGCTTTTGGGAGAAATAAGATCAAGAAAATCTGACATAATACTAAGAAGGAGTATGAGATCAGACACTTCATAAATTGTAAGACGAAGTATGTGGTATACATACTGGGCTGCGAATGTGATAGGATATACGTTGGCAGCACCGTGCGACCACTGAAATAAATGTATACAAGCGCACATACGTGCGATTAGGAACAATGATCTGAAATATCCTATGACTACCATATGGGGGAACAACATGGTGGTGATTGCAGGGTGCAGTTTCATGGCATTAACCATATCCCAGCACATCCCCATGGTGGCAATCGGGACTTGGCCCTACACGGCAGGGAAGCTGTTTGGATATGCCATTTAAGATGTATCGAAATGGGACATAACACGGATGACGAAATGCAGGACCATTTATGACAATTCAGTCTGGGATATGTGTTCGTTTCTGTTTGCTCATCAGGTTTGCCAATACCTAACAGGGGATTTATTGTCATCCAACGATGAGGGAGGCCAGTTAGGGGCTGTTTTATCACTGGTCTCCTTTGTGTCAGTGCTGTGACAATTCCTAACAGCGACCTTGTTGCTGGTTACTTGCGACCAATGCCTTATTCCTCTCACAAAATGCCAATATGCTGTATGGATGAGAATGCTGTTTTCTCACATTATGAACCCTCATTTGTGCACATTTGCTATATAAAACAAATTCTGTAATGTCAACTGATAATTTTTTTCTTTCTGCCTTTCCCCGTGTCTGGATTTTTTAACTGCCTTTCGGGCGTTAAAATGTTGCAGTGATGAGATTGGTGATGGCCCAAATGATGAATCTCCAAAAAGACTTTATTCTATGTTAATGGGTATATATGTGTTTCTCAAAACACCTAGTTTTTCCCTTTCTCTGCCAACTCACAATGTTTATTATTTTATTTTCTTCTTTTGCCCTCTGCTACTACTCTCTGCGAGTCCCCTAACCCAAACAAGATGTTTATGAATTGACTCTGCCTTGTGGGTGAACATCGTTCACGGGGGATCTTTTATGATTATTTGATGATAAGTATTGGTGACTCAACAGTATGGCAGCTTTGCGCTAGTTGCGATCCTGCTTTGAGCTTGGCTAGTATTGCACACTGTTGCAGTTCTATCTCTTCCATGATCCCATCTGTGGCTCTATCAGAAATCACGTGTGGCTCCCCGTAAATGGTGCACATAGGATGGTTAAAGTGGAATCTAATTTGGGCTACTTTGACACTACATCTTGTGCCAAGCTCATGTTTCCGGTCATTTCAAGATTGTGTCTGACGGGCTGATGAGTTTACACACTAACTTCCCAACAGTTCGCTCTCTGACATCCACACAGGGGTTTCCCTGGTGTCTAGTCTATGTGCCCGCCGCGTTTTCAATATATTCCCCCCTTTTTAAGTGTTAGAACGTTATGCATATAATGGACACAACATGTGGATTTTTCTCCTTATGACAGAGTTTCATTCTGTTGGTTGTTTATGTTTGCCGGCTTACAGTCATTCATGCTTTCCCATTATATCTCTGGGATATATACTTGAGGTCCTATTACGTATTTCTCCCACTATACCTTCAAACATGGCGGATCTGTTATTCAGATGCATTTACCGAACGTCTGTGATCATATCACGTTATGTTTTCCTTACACGTAAAAGAAGGACTGGAACATGGCTCATCTTACTCGCGATCGTTACGGAGGCCGAATCACGCCGGTCTTTACTCCGTTTGAAGTAAGTCTGGAGTTGCATGTTATCGGTGGGTCGGGGGGCTATTGCTCGTACTCAGCCATTTTATTTAATTAGGTTCCGGTTTGCACAGATTATCTATTCTATGATGCAGGGGGGCCAAGTGCGAGGATTTCTCTCATAGGGAGCTTACATTTTGGCGCACCTTCACGTGGGCCTTGAACATGTTTACATGAGGATGGCTTCGGCTTTTGTTATGATCCCATGGTCACAAAACATTACGCTACTTTGGGATAAGAAGGCAATGACCATATCGGGCATGCTTTCTTTGTGCACACCCACATTATTGGCAGGCGATCTGTTGACCTTTTCTGGCACGTTATACTCACATCTTGGGGACTTGAATGTTGGTGTAACATAACGAGCCTTGGGGCATATTTTGGTGTATGCTTAATATTCTATGTTAATACATAAAATAATATCACGCTGTTTCAAGCGGAGTAGTAATGACTATTTCTGGCATGTTATATTTGTGTGTATTTTACACAATTGTTATGCCACTCGCTGACCGTTTCAGGCAGTTTAGACTTATATTGTTATTTTTTGCTGATATACACTATTGGTAGGATATTTATAGGACACACAGGGGGAATTTTTTGTATCACGAGGGTTGCATTTTTACATTGGAGGGCTTATGTCCATAACAGCATGACAGAGGTCATATCCCTTGTCAGAATTTTGGGCGACATGTGGAGTGCCTTTTAGTAAATGTTGTGTTCTATCATGTGGGAAAGTAGGGGTATCAAGTAACCATATGACATTTTGTCCACAGGTACACTAGTCTGGGTGGATATTCTCCATCAGCATGTGCTTGTCCTTAATTGAACTGGCATGCCTATCACCGGTCTATGGCTATCATACCATATGCACCTGGTATTTTGAATTTATCTGCGCATGGGATCGCGCCAAACAGCTTGTTCCAGCTTGGCTTGGATGATTAGCGGGATACTCGGAAATGGTAGGCATCCTAACCAGACAGCGCATGACACTGCCCATTAACTTATAATTAAGGATGCGCCAGTAGCGTTTTTCTGGCTTTACTTTCAGAAGCCAGGTGTCAACTTGTGTCCAAGATAATTCTTGTTATTAGGCCATAACCCAGGGAATTGGGCGTTGCCTAAAATCAACATTGGTAGATCCCCACTTGGGTGTTTACATGGGTTACCGCACATGGTGTTTATGACTCACGGATGGCCCTAGATTAAGGCCTTTTCTCTCTTGTCTTATCGGACTGTATTCTATTCTGTTATTCTATCATAAATGTCCTTAAATGGAATGTTGCTGGCTTGGCCTCAAAAATCAGTGGTTGGCAATCTATTATTCGAGATTACGATATCTTATTTATGCATGAAACCTGGGATGTGAATGAAGTCGCATTTGATGGGTACATGTGTTTAATCTCCTCACTTGCCCTCCCCTGTGGGTTGTGCTAAAGGTGGCTTGGCGGCCTGGTGAAAAGTTAATATTGGTTGTAGAATTTCACTCATCACAACAGAAATGGATGAGGTTCAGGCTTTTAAACTCTGCTTGGGAAGCAAATTCAGGGTCTATACGGTAAATGTTTATAATGAGTTTTCAAGCAAGGCTAATCCAAACTTCTTGGGATTGCTCTAACTGGTTTGTTCCCTAGTTGAGAAGGAGGAACAGGCTGGTAAACCATTTAATCTCTTCTTGGCAGGTGACTTTAATGCTAAGCTGGCTATTCTACCCTCTTTATCACCTGCAATTTTTTATCCTATTGTAAGTTAGGGATGCCAGGTGGCATCATTTATACTCCTCACTGGTGGCTTTTGATTGTGAAAATGTGGTCTCTAATTCCACCTCATCAGCGATACCAACTTTAACTGGGAGGGGAGATGGGACCACAATTAACCAATTGACTATGTCTTTACATCTCAGATCATGTCACTTCTGATTGGGGGGGTTAGGGGGGAGGGGTCAGGGGGTGGGAGGGCATGGGAGGTTCTAGCATTAGTATATAGTGGTCATAACCATTTACCAGTGCAGATTGCGGGTCCTATGAAGCATTGGCACACAACTGTTGGGAGCAGTCATGCGTTACCCACTAAGGACGCTGAGTGCATGTTAGTGGCGTTCTGCGGTCATTAAACTAGTTATGAATCAGGTCTTCAGCAGTAGTAAAGCCCTAGTGACCTCCTGTACTCGGGATACCCAAACCCTTATGAATGTACTAAGCCATTTTGTTTAACCCTTACTATGCATTAAAGGTATGCCAATTAAACCAATGGGTGGGGTTTTCCGACATGAGAAATCCTAGTTTGACATAGAATGTAGAGCGGCTCTAAAATAAATCCCCAGACACCAGAGTGTAATTTTAGCCTGTACAAAGGCATACATCTGTCAGGAGTATGCCTTGTAGGATGGCGTGCAGAAGAAAGGGTTTCGGGTTAGTAGTAATGTCATATTCTATGATTGGCTGGAAAGGATACAACTGACCAACACTGTAGAAATCTGCAAAAAAGCTTTTGGATGTAGTTTACCCATAGTACAATGTTCCACTAGTCACTCACCTCCCTCCCCAACATTCCCAGACCTTTTCCCTACAATTTGTAGGCTTCAATGATTTTCTAAGAATAGCTTGGTCTTATTTGAGAGATCCGATAGACAAAAAAAGTGTTGAGAAAACGGGACAGTTGGCAGTGAAAATGTTCAAAGTAAGACTTGAGATGTTAATTCAAGATGCTGATCCACACCTACAAAGTCCTGCTTAATCAAGGACCAGCATGCAGCAACCATTGCCCGTACTTCCACCAACCCTCCGACACATGTTCCGCCTCCTCCTCCCTCACGCACATCCCCTGCATCCGCTTGAGCACCAATGGAGAACGCGCTTTCTTCTACCTCGCGACTAAATCCTGGAACAAATCCCCTTCACCTCGGTCTCTCCTGGAATTCCAGAAGGCACTTAAGACCTGGCTGTTCAACTGAACTCACCTGAAGCAGGGAGACCATCAGCGCCTGAATACCCTCTCGGGTGATTAGCCGCGCTTTATAAATCCAACTTGATTGATTGCTATTGTGTATACCAATGCAAGCTGAATTTTGTGTGTTCTCAAATTAAAGCAGTTAAAACTTAAAGGGTCACTGAAAGTTTTTTATATGGCAAACCAGTTAGACTTAGTTTGATCTTTACCCCATTTTTGACATTAAAAAAATAATCATACTGTTTCTGAAGTAATGTACTTCAGTTTTAGATACTTGGACATATAAAAGTAACATTCTTATATCAGACAACTATACGTTTAGATATTTCCTAAAACTGGAGTATGGTGGGATAATTAGGGTTTATGACTAGATACAAGAAAAAAAACAGAGGCAAGTTAGAATAATGTAATATTTTGCAAGGACCAGAATACAAGCTCATTTCAATCTCTGAATTGCCAATTAAAGATTTCTAGCACTGATTAGCAGGATTTATATTTGTTGCAACCTTACCTTTATGGCATATCCAACAATGTCGGTTCGAAGCGTTCTGAATAGGATTTCCCCAGATTCTAGCTAGATCTAGGTCAAACTGTACACATGCACAATCCAGTTGACAAATCAAAAGGATCAGATGTACAACTCAGCAGTGGGAGATAGGCATATCCTGGAGTTGTTCAACACTAACATGGACGGAGGATGAATGAATGATGGTCTAGTAATTGACTTTATTTTGGTTCATAGAACCACAAAAGTACATTATGTATGGCCTGTACAATGTCCATAGACAATTTTTTTTTAAATACAATGTAGGGCAAGTTGAATACAATACAAGTTAAAAACATCCAATAAAACAGTACATTGGTACAAACTAAAAATAATAAAATACAATGACCATACAAAAATTGTTAAAACATGTATAGATCAGCAGTTACATTTCCCTAAATGGCCAGTGTGCGGTTGGAGCCACGCCAGCCATAATGTCCCAAGAATCACATAAAGTGCTTGGATCTAGGTCAAGTGCAAGAGAAGTGCATATACCTTTAAAACGGTACTCCTGCTTTTTTTCCTGAGTAACCACAGTGCATAAAGGAATTGCCTAATTCCAAAGACCACAACCTGAGTTGTATCAGATCTATGATACAATAGGCGACCCAGTGGTGTCTCACCCCCATAGAATACATAACGGTTTGAACCATTTCCGTCAGGACATGTCATACTTTGGGAAGAAGAATAGCACATGTCATGTGTGCTCACTAGTATATTTACAGAATTCACAAGCTGCTGGAGTAGGCCAGCAGGACTTCCAACTATTTATGAATTTATTGACTAGGAGAGATCCAAGCCTAAATCTTATATAAAGTGTGCGGGCAATTGGTGGTTGGATCTAATCAAGATTCACTTCTTTGGCTGGGGAGGTTTTACAGGCTAGGAATGCTTCAATCAAACCCCCAGATTTAGCTTTATTATGATGTTTGTTTACTTTTTTCATCCCAAAACACAGCTTTGACCCCTATCCTTGGTGCTGGCCCAGATAGTGGCAGGGTTACTCCAATACCTACCTAGGCCTATGTTGTCGAGATGGCATTTGACGGACTTAAACCAGGAGAGCAGATGTACTTTTGTGAGGATCAAGATATCCTCCACTGCAAGCCCATAGTGGTGGAGCTCTTTAGTAGATGACATCACCCAGTACAGGAGGGCTTTTAACATTACAAAATCTCCAAACCCTTTTTTGTCCTGTATCAAAATAGAACGGTAGCGCTGGTGTACTCTGGGGAAGGCTGAATAGAGATCTCAAAAAGTTGTTTTTTTCTAGCAACAAGGCCTTTAACGTTGGAAATTCCCCAGGCTTCTGCACCATAAAGCGTAGCAGCCTGCACTTATGACATATAGACCTCTATAGCTGGGGGGTTGTTGCCCTAAACCTCTTAACAATTGCTGAGGCAGAGTGTAACAGAACCATTTTACTTATCTCTATTTTTGATTTCCATGTCCTGCTATTCTCAATTCTAATCCCCAGGAAGTCGAATTTACTCAGCACTGGAGGGGTTTACCTTTCATTAAGAAATTCACTCGGCATGATTTGTACTGTTTAAATGTCATGATCCTAGTTTTGGTGGTATTCACTTTCAACCCACGAATATCACAGACCTCAGAATTTGTCAGGGAGTTTTTGGAGCCCAGGTGGAGTTCAGGAGAGTATCGTCTGCGAAAAGAAGTGCTGATAGGATGACTTCCTAATTTAGGGGAATCATGAACGCACTCACCCAAAAACGCAACCACATCGTTGTTATGCAATGAAATACGAGTTGCCGCAAGTATGCACCTTTTCCTCATCCCTCAGACTAATATGTGATCTGTTAAGTCACCACCCGGCCCCCATCTGACTTGCGCAGCAGTGTTGTCATGAAGCCTGATATGAGTGTTTAGCAGTGTAATATATATCCGTCGCGGCCAAGGTGGACCAAAGGTGCGGCCACAGGACCAAATCAAAGGCTGCTATGAGGTCCACACAGGCCAGGTATAAGTGATCCCTGGAGAGCCTAAGATATTTTGCCCCAATGAGGTTAAAGCAAAAGATTTTATCAACTGTACTCACCCTAGAGCGAACTCTTGCTGATGGTCTAGTTCCATAGAACTTTGTACAATCCGTATGGAATGTAGCTTGGAACCTGAAAATTGAAGTCTCTTTTTTCATAAACCAGGACAATAAGGTACTTTTTTTCTTTTTTCACAATTAGTACACCTCTTTCTTCCCGGGAACACTTCTGATTAATTACCGGTACCCTCAGAGCAGATCAAAGGTCACACTCAAGGATCAGTTTCCTATGCCCCATTTAAACTAGCAACAAGCTTACCAACAACATCAGGCTTGTCTTCATCCTCGTCAGCTCTTTTTCTTTTCTTGTCCTTGTTCTTTTTTTTACTGCAAATTTAAAATGTTGAAGTGAATCGTCATGTGAAATCATTTGGTTAATCATCCCAGGGCCAGCATCACTAAGAAGGTATAGGGGACAAGTGTTCAGTGGCTTGTTTATTTTCTGGCAGAAAGCTAGATATCATAATTAGGGGTAGGATGCAGCTATGCACATCTGGGCCAGGCATGAGACCGATATTGCCTGCCTAAGGTGAGTGTGGCGTTACTTTGGTTTAAGAATAAATACCAATCCCCCTCCTCCCCAGCAACACAATATGATCAATGTCTAGCCCACAGCTTCTCTTTGTAGAAAAGACAAGTATTTTGTTAGACAGAAAACACAGAATTCCAATACACATTCAATAATGCAAGAATACCAAATTCACATGTGCAAGTCTTTGTACTCTCGGCAAGGGGGCGCGCTGCTCTGTTGGCAAGGTCTCCACCTACCCAGTGTGTTCCTACTTTCACTAGGGTTTCCCGTACCAGGATCATATTTGGATTGACTGACGGTATTTGTAGAGCTCACTACTGCCGAAGCGTCTTGGCGCTATGTTAGAGTAAGCTAGGACATAGACGCCGCCTGTTAGTGTTGGAGGAAGAGCCAGGTCTTGATTTCTTTTCTAAATGCCAATCTATTGGGTAGACTTCTAAGATGTAGTGGTAGTGTATTCTGTGGTATTGGTTATACATGTAGTGTTGTGCGCGTGTTTGTCTCGTGTGTGTGTTGGCGCGTGTATGTGTGTGCACGTGTGGAATGTGTGGAATGTATGCTTGGGAGAATGTAGTGGGTGGTGAGTCAGTTACTGAAGGGAGAAGGCGGAGGATGCTGTTATGTTCGTGCCGCTGTACTATCCTTACTTCCTTGAAATAAAGAAGAGATGAAGAACCACTAAAAGGTCTACGAGCTTTCCTTACAATATATGGCGACGAGCGGGATTTCGTAGCGGCATGGACATAATATTATTTGATTTATCGAAAAAAAAAAATTCTCCTTCATCGTTTGGAAATTGCCATCCCTGGAATTGGATTTGACTATTACTGATACGATTGAACCTCTTATTGGAGCTTCTGAGCGGTAAAATTTTCATTTTTGTGGCGTTTACCTCTGGCAACGTTCGCCGTTGTGTGGTGCATCTTTTGACTTGTCTTCTGCACGGGTGGAATCCTGTGCGAGTGGCTGGTGCTCGAGTGCTCCGCGCGAGTGGATTGCAGCTTGATTAAAAACATTCGCCTGGCTTTCCGTAGTGGATCACGCTGCAGCGTCATTACGCATCACGTCACAACGTGGCGGCCATTTTGAATTTATTTACAGTATCCTAGCAACATGTACCTCGTATGCCGAGTGCCGATTTCAACGCTAGTACTGTCAACTCAGTGCTGATTTCAACATCAGTGGTGTCAACTGAATGCTGATTTCAACGCTAGTGGTATCAACGCTCAGAGCCCACGTAAATTCTTGAATATACAGTAATTTATTTTTTACATAATTTTTTTTTGTTTGATAAATGACAGAATTTAACTACAAACTTTGGTGAACATTTTGCCGAAAAGGGATGACAATTATTAATACATTTGAACTTTGGTGAACTTTTTGCGCAAGAATTATAAGGAAAATATTTTGTTTTCCCGGTTGTGATTTGTTGCTTTTGACTGTATTTTTCTTTACTGTTTAATCCAAATGTCTTCAATTCATCCACCACCGTTTTTTTTGGCAGAGTCCGGTGAACCTCCTATTACATGGGATTTATGGCTCGACATGTTCGAAGCTTATGTTGAGGTTTTAGCTGAAGAAGAATCTTCTCAAGAAAGAAAAGTGTCTTTGCTTAAACATAGACTTGGTGCAGTAGGGTTAAGGGAGTTCAAAAATGTACCTAAAATTGAAAATGCTGGTGACATGGGTGTGTATCAGTGTGCTGTTAAACAAATGCAGGAGAGGTTTGGGAGGAAGATTAATGTCGTTATGGAGAGGTTTAAGTTTTATTCGAGGGCTCAAAAAGTAGATGAGTCAATTGACCAGTATGTTTCAGCCTTGAGGGGTTTAGCTGTTACGTGTGAGTTTGAGAGTATGACTTATGACCAGGTGTTACGTGATCAGATTCTCATGAAAACTAAATCAATGAAAATTCAGGAAAAGTTATGGTCATCAGGGAGTACTTCATTAAAAAATGCTATTGAGGTAGCTAGGGGTGTAGAGATTTCGGACCAATGTATTCGTGAGGTCAGGAATGAGAAAAATGATTCCGAATCTGGTTCAGTTAACGTGATAAATAAGGGTGACAAATCTAAATTCAAGAATGAGAAAAGTTACGAGAAAAGTAATGAACTAAAGAAGTTTGCGTGTTATAGATGTGGATCTTCTAGCCATTTAGCAAACTAGAAGTGGTGCCCTGCTCTTGATAAAATATGTACTAGTTGTATAAAAAAGGGACATTTCACTAGAGTGTGTCGTAACTTTAAAGCTAAGGTTAATTTTCTCCAAGATGATGAGCAAGACGACATTAATTGTGTCCAATTGGATGATCAAGACAATACTTTTCATGTAGTAGGTGAAATATGTAGTGTACATGATGATTCAGTTAAAGGGATGAGTAAGGTTAAAAAGCTACCATTGTGTTTTGTCAACATTGATGGTCTAGAAGTAAAAGTTATGGTGGACTCTTGTGCGTGGTACACCATTATGGGCATGGATTGGTTTAAATCTCTTTGGCCCAACAGGTCATTATTAGGACCTGATGTACACCCCGGAAGTTATACTGGTCACAAAATACCTTTAGAAGGTTTTATATTAGCCAAAATAACTTTTGGACTCAATTCATGTCAGGGTAAAATTTATGTGGCTGACAAAGGTGCAACTATTTTGGGATGGCCACATATATTCGACTTAGGCATGAAAATTGATCCTAGTTTGGATTGCCCTGTTTATGCTATCCAAAATGATTGTTTTGAGAGGAATAGTTATTCTAATCTTCAGGAAAAATTTCCTGATGTATTCTCTAACGGTATTGGTAAAGTGATTGGATTCAAGCATAGAATCATCTTAAGAGAAGGTGCATGTCCTGTTCGGCAAAAACTTAGGAACGTACCTATTAGCTATAGAGAGAAATTGGGTGAAATACTTAAGAAATTGTGCAAGGATGGAATTGTAGAACCAGTTGAGAGTTCAGATTGGGTTTCGCCAGTCGTGATTTCCCTTAAATCTAATGGCGATTTGCGTTTGTGTGTCGACCTAAGATGTTTAAATGAAGCTATTTGGGTGGATACATTCCCTCTTCCTAATTTGCAAGAGCTTACATCTTCCGTTGGTGGATCTTCTTGGTTTTCCAAGATAGATCTGACAAGTGCATATCACCAAATTGTTTTGGAGGATGATTCTAAACATTGTACTGCTTTCATTACCACAGAGGGAATGTTTAGATATAAACGCATGCCATTTGGCCTTGCAAGTGCATCTGCGGTTTTTCAAAGGGAAATGTGCAGGGTCCTACAGGGTATAAAAAATGCTAAAGTATTTCAGGACGACATTTTAATAAATGGGAAGGACAAGGAATGTCATGATGAAAGTTTATATGCTGTCCTAGATGCTTTAAGAAATAGCGGACCAACTATCAAAAATGAAAAATGTGTGTTTGGGAAATCTGAAGTAGAATATTTGGGACATGTCATATCCAAAGATGGTATTCGACCAAAAGTCAGTCATGTCGATGCTATTTTAGCTGTTCCTGAACCTACAAATAGAGAACAATTGATGTCATTTCTGGGATTAACAGAATTTTATTCACGTTTCATTGAAAATTATGCCTCGAAAGTTGAACCATTAAGATCATTGTTGAAAAGAGGTGTAGTGTTTACATGGGGTGACCAACAAAAAATATGTTTTGAGAAGGTGAAGAAGGAGATAGTAACAACACCATGTTTGAAACCCTTCCTGCCAACTGCTGAATGTATTTTGTCTGTGGATGCGTCTGGGTATGGAATTGGTGCTGTGTTTTCCCAACATGTAAAATCTGAGAAGTGGGTAGTAGCGTATGCTTCACGCACATTAACTAAATCGGAACGAAATTATTCCGTAATAGAAAAAGAGTTGTTGGCTGCTTCATGGGCTGCTGAGAGATTCAGGATGTATGTGTGGGGGAGGAAGTTCAAAATTTGCACTGATCATAAACCATTAGTGAATATTTTAAGACCTGAAGGTGGGAAGAATTTGACTCCAAGGTTGGCTCGCTTAGCCTCAAAGTTGCAAATGTTCAGTTTTGATATTGAGTATATTCCGGGTAAGGATAACGTAGTTGCGGATGGTCTGTCAAGGTTACCTAATGTAGATTTGACAGGAGTTGGAACTAATACTGATTGTGAGATAGCGTTTACCACTAAGGATGTGTTTCTGATAGGCGATAAGGATGTTGATGGTAGTGCATCTGAGGCGTCTTGGATGAGTGAAATGGATAAGGATGTGGTTTTGAAAGAGGTTAAACGATTCATAGTTGATGGTTGGCCAAGAGAATCCAACTTACGTGGTGAATGTGCTGCGTTTTCAAAGATTAAAGAAGAACTTTGCGTCGTTAATGATATTGTCTTAAGAGGTGACAGAATTGTGCCTCTAGTTGGCTTAAGAAAGAATATTGTTGAGAAGAGTCACTTAGGACATGGTGGTATGTCTAGCACAAAAAGGAGGATTAAGGAATGGTTTTGGTGGCCAAGTGTTGATTCCATGGTGGATCGATTAGTGAGGGATTGCAAGGTTTGTGGTGCTAGTGATAAAGTGGCAAAGCCATTAAGTGTACCTTTAACTTTGGTGGAGTTACCCGAGTATCCATGGCAAAAGGTGGCTATTGATTTTATGGGGCTATTTTCAGCTTTATCATCCAAGGATTGTTATGCTATTGTATTGGTTGATTACTATTCGAAGTGGCCTGAAGTAAGAATGGTTAGTGGGATGACTACGGATGTAGTCATTGAATTTTTAGAGGATGTATTTTCAAGGGAAGGAGTACCAGAAATTCTAGTCTCGGATAATGGTTCTCAATTTGTGTCACAAAAGATGGAAGAATTCCTAGTGGTAATGGGCATCAAGCACATTAAATCGTCACTATATCATCCAGAAGGTAACGGTCAAGTTGAGCGCTTCAACAGGGTGGTTAAGGAAGTGATTGAATTGGCATTGAGCGCAGGTTTACCTTGGAGGAAAGCTTTACAAGAGAGATTGACTGCATATCGTGTTACCCCGCATTCTGCTACAGGGAAAACACCCTTTGAAGTTTTGAGAGGTAGGAAACCATTTACTGGTTTGGTTACTTGGTGGTTGAGGAAAAGGAATGCTAAAATGCAGTGCAATGGGAAGGATATTGATAAAGAAATCAGATCTGAAGTTAAAAAGTATCAAGATCGTAATCGGCAGTTTCATGGAGGTAAATGTGGTTGGCCTTTAGTTAAGATAGGTCAGATGGTTAGAGTGAAGAATCCTAGGAAAGTGTTGAAGGGTGAAAGTGTATGGTCTAAACCCTTGAGGGTAATGAAGGTGTTTGGTAGTGCTGTTGAATTGGAGGATGGTAGAAGGTGGAATTTTCGGCAATTGAGCCTTTGCAATGAGAGGAATGGTGTGGCAGGGTCTCGATCTGGTGGTGTTGATGATGGGATGTGTAGTGGTTATATGTTAGGTGATGATTTTGGACTAGTAAAGGAGCTGGCGTCAACTGGCAGTACGGGTGAGCTGGCGTCAACTGGTTGTACGGGTGGTTATAGTACTAGTTGTGATACGGGTAGTGGTGTTAGAGATATTGGGTCATCTTGTACCAATATTGGTGTTGGAGGTGAGACTCTTCGCCGTGGTGATAGAATAAGGAAGATGCCTGTCCGGTTCTCTGATTTCAAATTAGGATGATTCTTTAAGTGGTGACTTAAGCTTTTGAGGAGGAGGGTGTGTGGTATTGGTTATACATGTAGTGTTGTGCGCGTGTTTGTCTCGTGTGTGTGTGTTGGCGCGTGTATGTGTGTGCACGTGTGGAATGTGTGGAATGTATGCTTGGGAGAATGTAGTGGGTGGTGAGTCAGTTACTGAAGGGAGAAGGCGGAGGATGCTGTTATGTTCGTGCCGCTGTACTATCCTTACTTCCTTGAAATAAAGAAGAAATGAAGAACCACTAAAAAGGTCTACGAGCTTTCCTTACAATATATTCCAGAGTTTGGACGCTAAAAAAAAAGAACCGCTTTCCCCCACTCTTTTTATCTTTGGAATTTGTACAAGGCCAAGGAAAGACGACCTTAAAGTCCGGGTAGGGACATAGTGTGAAAAGAGAGCTTTCACATCCTCAGCCCCATCTCCGAACAGAGCTTTGTGCACCTGACAGAGTAATTTGAATTCAATGCGTCTTCGTACCGGGAGCCAATGAAGATTCCTTATAACTTTTGATGTTGGCTGATGCTTAGGCAGCCCAAGTAAGACTCTGGCTGCCGCATTTTGGATAGCTTGAAGCTTATCTAGTTGAGCAACACCCATTCCCAAATAAAGGGTGTTGCAGTAGTCAATTCTAGATAAGATGGTGGATACAACCACCGTTTTCCTCAGGGCGAAAGGGATATAAGGGAGAATTTTTCTATTGGAAGAAGGTCTATGGGTACAACTTATGCCTCCATCCCCTGGTTTAGTCTTGGCACTCGGTCTTTTGAGTGGGAGGTCTGTTCAGTCTCTCACCAAGCTCGCAGATACAACTCTGGGCGACGTTCGGCACTCCTGCAGCAGTGGGTTTTCACCAGTAGCAAGAATCCTCCAGGTGGCACACAGCAGTTTTCCTAGTAGCTGTGCATGGTCTTGCAGAGAGGGCCACGGCAGGTGAGGAAACTTCTGTCAGTGCCACTCTTCTAGGCGGCTGGCTACAGGTCGTGGCTCACTCCAGCACTCCTGGGGGCTCTTGACTCACAGAACGGATCTCTCCAGCTTCAGTGAGTACTGGGCACTTCTTCTTGAGTGCGATGGCCACACATCCGTAGATGATGATTCTCCGGCACAGAGGATGCCAGGCACTATCTTCAGCACCCAGTGCTCTACGGCAATGACCTCGATTCTTCACGAGGAGCCCTCAGGTCACCTCTCTGGTCATTTAGCCTTTAGGACCATTCCCAATCAAAAGGCAGACTTCGGCAGTGCTGCAGTCGAATTACAGAGCACACGGTCCACCAACTGGCGCTTATCTCAGCTTCAGTCAGGCATACCACATGGGCTCACTACTCGAGATGCATTGATAGCTCTGGCAAGGCTAAATGATGAAGACTTCACTGCCCAGCCCAGCAGTACCACCATTCTTTCAGTGTATCATCTTAGGGAGTCTTTGGCAGAAAGACTCTACTTGAGGGTCAATTACAACACTACCTTCCTTGATCAGCTCCTCCTGTAGGGTTGCTGATTCTTCTCCTGGCTCACAAGCAGGATGTCTTGGCACGCAGGACAATACACTTCCTCCTACAGATCGGACCTTCAGGCAATGTTCCCTCGCCTCTGGGGAGTTGGCGCTCAGTGTGACACCAACCCTGGGCTGCACAGTTATCTCTGAATATTCTGTGTCACCTCCTCAGCAGAAGACACTACAAAAACAATGGCTTGCTTCCTTGGAACCGATTTGGGTCAGTTGCCCTTTCATGTGTCAGGCCACCTTCCAAACCTGGCCTTTGTCTTCAAGGAAGACCTACTCAGCAGCACAATCACCAGGTAGAGTTCCCAACACAGAATTAGAAAAAGATGTGAGCAGGCTGCTTGCTGGACTTCCTCAAAAAGACCAGGAAGAGAGACAAGAATCTGGGTCCCCAGCCTCACGTACAGGGGCCAAGAAACTTCTAAAAAAAAGCCAGACTCCTATTCCTTCGCTATAATGTTCGGTGTCCCACCCTCTTATCTAGGAAATACCAGCAATACCCACATATTGTCTGGCGAAAGCAACCTCTCTCCTCCATTTTGTACACTGGTTCAGGCTGTGGGCTTCCAAAATGGATCCTGAAGACCTGTATCACTTGTGCATGGAGCACTATCAATCCGTGCAGACACGTAGACCAAACATGTACACAGTACAGGATGTCAGAGCTCAGGATTCCGGGGTCTTTGTGAGCTGCTGAGCTTTAGATGATTGTCCCTGTAAGAATGCATTCATGTCTTAGGTAAAAAGGCCTGTCACTATAATTCACAAACCATGGTATGCTGCCACCACTGCACTCCAAGCATAAAACATGTGACAGGGACAGGAGTCACCTGTCACTATGGAGGTGTACATTAAAAAAAATAAACATCTATCTTTATTGACATTTGAAACAATCTTGTACTCCTCCCGGTTTAGGACAAAGTATTGAACCGATATTCGTCAAAGACCGGGCCTGGGTCAATGCGCGCACACTGGATAAGTGTATGGTATGATCAAAAACCTGGAACACAGATATACAGTTTGGGCGCCCTGGGCAGGGGAGACGACTGTACATCATTCCCGTCCCAAAACACGCCCCTCCCAGATCGGACTACCCAGAACCTTAATTTGCAGTTTAACAAGACCAGAGGTCACATCGCCAAACTCAGTGGGAAAGTCCATCTGCGTGTTTGTGGTTTGTTCTACCCTCATGTTCAATTGTGAAATCTATGCTCTGTATTGAGATTGACCATCTTAACAACTTGGATTTTTTACTCTTCACTGCCATCAACACATAACTGATTTGTTATTTCTTTGTACCACAAACTTAGTATTGAACAAATACAAGCAGACTATTTGTAAACCCACACTCTTTTTTAATGACTGCCTAGTTCTGCTCACTCAGTAACACCCTCTGGCTACTAAAGGCCACCAGATGCTCACTCCCTTTGTCATCAAGTTGAGACAGTACTGCTCCAACTCCAGTACATGAGGCATCCAGTTGCATTATAAAAGGGTTGACTATAATCAGGTGCTTTTAGTACAGGTGCACTGCTTAGTGCTCTCTTCAGTTACACAAATGCCCTCTCACATTCCTCTGCCCAGATTACCTTCCTGGGCTGCTTCGTGGAGGTCAAAGCAGTCAATTGAGGCTCTATAGTCACATAGTTGGCTACGAAATGTCTGTAGTAACCTGTGAGTCCTAAATAAACTCTTACTTCTTTCTGAGTAGTGGGCACTTCTTACTTCAACACAGCCTGTATTTTTGCATCCAACTGGCAATTCTACTCTGATCGCAGACGTGGTCACATGATGTACACGTCATACGTTGCCCAAGCTGTCAATCAAGTATTCGTCCAGAGTTCACCAAGAACATCTCCTTCAAATACTGCAGTTTACACGTACATGACACTTGCACTCAGGAAGCACACTGGAGAAGAGTAGGCCATGGCACCATTGACAAAATAAGTAACAGGGCATCAACTACCAGGGAATTAGGACTTGAAAATACTTTTGCAATCTTTTTCTCTTTTAGTTTTGCCACTTCTACCCTCCAGTGTCCCCTTACATTGCGTCACAAATGGGCACTTTAAGGCATATTCCGGACTGTTTAAAAAAAGAACTATGATGAGACGGTTTGTCTTTAAAGATTTTGATTTTACCCACCTACAAATTGCAGTGCTGTGCGCCTCCTTGAATTGTTATTGCATGCTATACTTATGGTTTGTGCTCTAGATGTGACCGACAGTACAATATTGCATACGTCCTCCTTTTGACAAACACAGCTAAAGATATGCAAACTGCATGGAGTGTTATGTGTTTTTCTGTGCCTTAATACAATGCATGATTGGACCGCATTCATATACCAACTTTTATCATTGCAGACACTATTAAGTGCTATATGGCTGGGCAAAGTAAACCTGCATGTATTTATTGTGTCATGCAAGTAATTTACTGGACTGGTAGGGATATGAGAAACCCCTATGTTTATTCTCTGTTGAGGCCTAAGTCCTGATGAAAGCCTAGGGCCCCCAGTGGCCATTAAATGGAGTGAAACATGTTTACTTAGTGATGGATGTACAGACAATTAGATCCACAAACATCCACATAGTGTTTTAAACCCTACCAAAGGCCGATCAAAGGTGCTCAAGTACTTTGCAGGACCCAACCGGTCCACAAGCTCATCAGCTCTGGGGATTTGATGTGCATCAGCCTAGGTAACTTCACTGAGGCTGTGGTAGTCAACACAGAGCAGCAAGTCCGTAGAATCTTGCTTGACCAGCAGCTTTACTGGACTGGACCAAGGGCTACCCAAGTGCTCAAACACGCTCAAGTTCAACATCTTGGCCACTTCTGCCTTGTTCCACTCCCAGACTTGGTCAGATATGCAATATGTCTTGCTTTTGACATGAAGACTATCTCTTGTGTTAACCTCATGGGCACAGACCGTGGAATCATTGAGGTGTGCAAAGTTCACTATCTCCTCCTTACACACTCTCTGCTGATCAGGTGTTTACTCAGGGGCTAGGTACGCCCATTCTACATTTCAGCCCAGTCCACCCATCACCCGTCGCACTGTACAACAAGTTAGGAAGAGGCTCACTTTCTTCGTAGACTTCTTTCGACATAGCAATGACATTTCACTGTGTAACCTCTACGGAGTTAAGGTTTACGTGTGTTCCCTTGTGGCAACTGGGTACACCAAGTAGTTCACATCCGATACATTCTGCAGTGCTTTGTAGGGCCCACACCATGTATCTTCTAAAGCACTGGGAGAAATGAGCTTCATCACTAATACCCATGACCTTCCTCGTACCCAGTGAGCATCGCCTTCGGGTCAATCCCTTCCCTCATCAGCGCTTGCACAGCCTAACCCATGTATTGCACCATCAAATACCTAAGGACAATCCAACAGTCAGTTACCTCCTTCTGTGGTGATTCCGAAGTTCCTTTCCATCCTTTTCTTAGGTAGGTAAGTGGTCCCTGCACCGAGTGTCCAAACAGAAGTTTGAAGGGGATAAACCCAACTCCCTTCTCGGAATCTCATGGTAGGCAATAAGAGACATAGCAGGGGAAGATCCAACTTCCTTCCTAGGTTCTTTGGTAGAGTTCCCATCATACCCTTTAAGGATTTGTTGAACTGCGCTACTAACCGGTTGCATTGTGGATGGTACACCGTGAAAAGTGTTATGTTACACCAGTTTGCTCCCACATCTTTTTTATGTATGAGGAGATGAAGTCGGTCCCTCAGTTCGATAGTAATGTCTTTGGAAATCTGACCCTAGAAAAGAGCTCTAATCCACCTTCGCAGTAGTGCTCCTCTGTGGTACCGCCTCTGGATACCTGATGCCATGAGCCACCACAAGTAAGTTGTACTTGTTGCCTGATACAGAGGGTGGATCGAATGGACCAACAATTATTATTCTTACCAACTTGAATAGAACAGCTACAATGGGTAGAGGCACTGACCTGGTCTTACCACTGACCAACCAAACAACTGGCAAGTAGACAGGTTCTACGGAACCACTTTGTTCTACCGGCCAAGGATACTCAAAGACACAAAGGATGCAACCTATATAGTGTCACTAGATGTCCCAGATTAGCCTGGACAGTCCCAGTTTTTCAAGGACTGTCCTGTTACCCAGACACATTTTGCAAGATGTTAAAAGAGGGTCGCTGAACATGCACATATCACAATCCTCAGACCAGAGACAGAGTTAACTTCATCAAAGAGTCTCCTTCTGTGCTGCCTGACCTCAATTCGTGTAGCACAGCAGGATTTAATGAAGTGGGAATCTGCATCTGCAAAACCCATCACAAAGGCTGGGATCACAAGTATGTAGTGACGTTTGACAAATGTTCACAAAACTTTCCCCAAAAAGGTTTATTCACTGCAGGTCCAGTGCTTAATTTATGAAATATTAAGTGCAAGTGCGCCAATTTTTTTCCGGAGGCCCCACCCACTTTCCTGGCTCCACCCACTTCCCACAGAGGCTCCACCTACTTCCTTTATTGGTTCCAACCACATCTACAAGCATCAACACATCATAGCCACTCCTCACATCTTGAGTTCCGCAATAAGCTGAAGATCTGGCCCTCACACCTACACACCTGACAAGTGCCTGGATAGCTTCTCGGATGATTAGTATTTCTACTAATCAATATAACTTAACATAATGTAACATATGGGAAGCCTCTGACAAAAACTTAAAAGTGAGCTCAAATTGGAGAATGTGTGTAAATCTCAAAATGCAGCTTCAGAAAAGGTCATTAGCGGACTTGAGGCAGCTTTGGAAATTGAAGAGAATGTGCGTGTACTGTGCTGTTTAAAAGAAAGGAAAGGGTGAAGGAAGGAATACATTAAAGAAGGCGGCAACAAATGCAGGCAGGAAGGGGAGTACTGGAGTGAGGATATATATGAGCAATGGATGAAAGAAGGAGGAAATAAGTAAAGAATGTGAAAGGAAGAAATGAAGGAATAGAGGGAGAAAGGAAGTGAATGATGTGTGATGGATGAAAAGAAAGAAGAAAGGAAAGGAGCAAGATAAGCATAAGGTTTGGTTAATGATAAGAAACAAAGAAATTCAAGAAGAGGTGAAGGAAGGAGCAGGAAAACAAAGTTAGGAAAGATTGGAGGAAGAAGGATTAAATGCACCCAGGGAGGAAGTGTAAGGGAGCAAGAATGGAATGAGGGTATAAGCAAATGTAAATGTAAATGTAGACGTATTTGTAAAGCGCACTGATACCCCGGCAAGCAGTGTGTCCTGGCGCTGTACTCATACCGGTAGGGAACCCGTCCTGGCTTTTCCCCATGAAATGTCCACTCCTGGGCATCCCCGGGGTGCAACCAGGCATCCCCAGCGCTGTAGGGGGCCGTTGTGGAGGCTAAGCAAGCTATTGCCCAGAGTTGCAGCGTGGGACTCATGCTCAGAGTAGGCACCGAGGCGAGAAATCAGGTCCGAGGAATTATGAGCCCAAGAACCGCCAATATCAGCCGAGGCGGGATTTGAACCCTGGTCCCGACCAGACCTCTGTACCAGGGACTGCCGCTCTAAGCAGTGAGCCACACTCCTCCAGCAAGCAAGAATGGAATGAGGGTGTAAGGAAGCAAGATGCAAGAGGGAAAAGGAGGCATGGTTGGAGGTGCTCAGGAAAAGAAAAAGAGAAAAGATAAAGATGGTACGAAGGAAAGAAAGGAGGTCAGGGGAATTAATAGGAGTAAGAAAAGTACTGGATCAAGGAGGTTCAGAGAGAATAATGACAGTGTAAAATTGCATAGAAATTGAAAAACAAAAGATTGAAATACATGTGTGTCCTTAACCTACAATGTATGTTTGTAAAGCACATATTCACCAAAGAGGGCCTTGACACTGAATTTAAAATGTTGTTAACCAGCTCAATGGCACACATTTTATCGACCTTAGAAATATGAAAGACTGAGTTGCCGCACCAAAATTTAAATTTAGGACTCTGAGAACAAAAACAGATTCCTGGAGTGGATATGAAGACATGCGCAAGAGGGAAAAACATAAAAGGGAGAGTCAGGAAAGAGGAGAGGTCTGAAGGCAAAGTTAGATACGGTAGACAAAGAATGTGAAGAGAAGTGAGGAAAGCAGAGACAGGGAGTGCAAGAATGGAGTGGAACATGATGAGAAGGAAAGAGGAAAAGGGGAAGAAGAGCAGATAGTGGGGAATGGGTGAAAAGAAAGTGGAAGGGAAAGATAAGGTGAAAAATGAAAAGCAGTTAATGAGGGGAGGTGGGGATTAAGGGGAATTGTGGCCGTAGTGCAGAAAGTGACAGAAAAATGGAGAGAGGGGAAGGAGTAAGGTGTGAAGGGGAAGAAGAAAAGCAGATACTGCAGAAGAGCAAGAAAAGAGTACACCACTGCTTTATTAAATATAAAGTAATCAATTATGTAAAGGTGAGGGGTGACAAGGCTGTATCATTCTGGGCCTGTCTCATCAATACAGAGCTGTGCTGTCCAAGACACACAACAGCGATTTAGGACATCATATCACTGAGTGGCAAGCTTGGGGGCCTGCCATTTGTGCATGCACTGTGAAAGCTCATGCCATTGTTAATTATAAGGCCTAGTTCTTTCACAGGTTATATGAACATGGTGCTCCCTCCCACCTCCTTGAGCTTGGTGCATGCGAGGCCAAAAGAGATTTTTGGGCGCAAGGAGCGATAAAACTGGCACTGCCAACACGTTCACTTACAAACTCGTTAACTCAACCACCCACATTGACTTGAGTATAGAAAAATACATCACAGATTAACTAACTCAATGTGAAGCTAAGAAACAATGTCATATTTTTTAAATTGCGCTTACTTTTACAATTTTTCCTCTTCAGGCATGTTTGCACAGGCTTGCCTGTATAGTGTATTCTAAACATTCTACATTTTAACAAGTGTGCTCCAAATCCTTTGCATAACATGAATGACTCTTTGGTCCTCAAGAGGCAACAGGAGTAGAAGAAGGAAAAAGTAATGTATGACTGTTTCAATTTAACTCCTAAATGATCATTCTTTTTTCAAAACAGTTGACCCATTCCATCTTATAATAATCCAATTACATACAGTGTAGTGGGTCAGGGTGGCATTTTGCCATAAGTAGATTTAATTAAGGAGACAGACAATGGTTTCCGCAGCATACTATTGCTCATTTTGCGTTTGGACACTTTAATCAACAGACATGTATGGTTGGGCCAGTCAGTTTCAGCTGTTGTGTTAATTTATCTAGTAATTGAATTTAGGGGAAATTAAATGAAAGGACACACTTGCAGAGGCAATGGTCACACAATGTTTGCATGCAAAGAAATCACATATGCCAGTGTTAGCTCGATAGCAATCTAAATAGGTGGGCTAATGTGCTCTTTTATGGCGTAGCTATCTCCCGTCACAGCTAAAGGGCAAAAGGACAAAAGTATTTAACATTCTCCCGGCATTGCAGACCCGTGGTTGCATCCTTAATGTATTAAAAAATAAAAAAAAGATGAAAAGCGAGTCCATTGCTACATGCTAATGTGCCAAAAATAGCTTAAATCAACAAAACTGGAACATGATGACGCTCCTATCTCAGACGCACAGCGTGATTTGTGAATGTTCACAAACACCATAGGCTTGTTAATTTTTAACAGTTTTATTTCATTTGATCCAGTGTTTTTTTTCCATTCACTGCTCACTTCGTTCACATGTACGGTTATATGTGTTACCATTTCTTCTCGTGCCACGGCTATGCCTATCTAGGCCTTTCTCTAGGGCATGCAGAAATACATAGTTCATCCTTGGCAGTATTATCATGTTCTACCCAATGCATTTCAGGCTCCAAATAGACCTTCTTCAGGGCTTACTATAATGTTAAAAAATTACCATTTGTTTTTTGTTCAGACCAATATGCGTTGAAATTAGTTTTAAACTCATTACGCTATATTTAAACTCCAACCATATTTTAGACAACACCCTTTCATTGATCTACATTGTCACCCTCAAGAACATGTTTAAACTCATGCAAAGTGGGCCCATAAAAACATATTTAGAAACTATCCCAAAGCGTACCCTCCTTCAATGTTCTACATCCGTGTTCACATGCACCCTAACTGAGTGCTTTGCCCGTGAGATCACACCCATTGTGTTCACAATCAACTGATTCAAAATTGACTCTAGAGTAATAACAGACATAGCCACAACCAAAATGAACTGAGTTTTCTTGTGTACCTGCTTTCTCCGTCTAACAGTGCATTAACTCCAACCGCTTTCCACATCTTCTGTGTGAAAGTGCTCAATTCACATCTTACAAGTGTTCCTCCACTTCGTAGCTCATGCAGCATGACGACACACTACTATTACCCGACTGATTAACCAAATGTTTCTACCAGCCTGTTCAGGTCCATGCGCTCTCAAGAAAAATACAAGTCCCATAAATCACTACATCCTACCCCTCTATGAACCTACTTACACCGACTAATTAACCCCTGGCTTCTATCTCCACATTCAAGAACCCGTGTATTCGAAAATACCGGCCCCATCAAATCCTATGGCCCACCCTTCCAACAACCAGCTAATAGTTACGATTTCCACATTTTTGGTTATACAACATAACAGATTTGTTTCAATTTAGATGTTCTACATAGCATTGATCATTTGTTGATGAAAAACATTTTTATACATGCAATGATGATAAGTAATGACAGTCTGTTAGTCCACAACTCTAAATATGAAATACCACTTGTGGACCTGATGTTACCAAATCACCTTACATGTGACATCATATTGTTTAATCAGCTTAAACTTTCGTGGGTGCAAACGATCGATTAGGCAGTTATAATTACACCAGCCAAACATTCCAGTTTTTTTTTATTTCATACATATATATTACAGGGGCAGAGCACACAAGCCCAGGCTGAATGCAAATGTCAAATTAGTTTCAAGCAACTTAGAATAAATTAATTAGAATGGTGTTCATTCAATCATCTTTGTTTGGATAAACATAGCCTAAAAGCATAGAAATAAGCTTTCTACGTTTTTAAGCCACCAAAAGAAATATTCTAAGCACGACCAACACAAACGGACTTAGACTAATGAGGGCAGAGCAGCAAGTGTGAGCATTTCAAATGCAGAATTAGAGGCAGATCCAAGTAAGTGCTTATAAAAATGCATGCTACGCACTCTTTTTCAATTTCTGAAAGGCAGGGCAGCAAAACAAATCTACGAAGGATTTCCTTTTCATACCATGCTGCTAAATGCTAGCAAACCAAAACTACGAGACTTAAGAAAAGCAGCCTCTGGCAACCTTCCTACAGATTTTACAAGGCAATACATCTGAAGCCAAGCCCTCAGTCAGCACAGGAGACAGGAGATGAATAAAACGTGCCTCAATGCCGGATATTTAATTTTGGAGCTGCTTCGGTTGCTTTTATGAACCAAGTAAAATCTATCTATGAAAAGTATACCTGTATTCACAGAGGGCGCTCGTACATATTCATTTCTTCTGGACGTTGTGATACCGTGAAAGGTTTACTGGCAGTCCAGCACACTTCCAGCCTGCCTTGCCTTGTCAACCAAAAGCCGCTGCCCGCCCCCAGCCATTCTTCAACAGTCCGGAAATAAACACACATTTTCAGTGAAAGGCTGCAGGCAGGTGCGACGTGACATCACTAACGTGATGACGACGCTCCTTCAATATGCCTGGACTACGGTGGGACTGCCGAGGACATACCAGGCAGCCATACAAGGAGGGCAGGAATTTCTTTTTAATAATTACCGGGCCAGGAGAATAATCGGTAAAATCTGTGCTGGTGCTGAGCCCTGGAAAGCACTGGCACAAATTAAGCACTGTGCAGGTCCCGCCTGGAGAGATTCAGGGTGATCTGTAATTGGGGGCCCAATAATAAAGGGGGCTCCAAAACCCAATCTCCCCCATGCAAATTTCTTTATGAATATCGATACCTCAAAAGCAGCTGAACGGAATTAAACCAAATTTGACAGAAAGCTAGATTTGGTTCAGAAAGTATGCTTTTTGTGATTTGGTGTAAATCCGTTCAGCAATGCTTGAGAATTTAAGGTTCAAAAGACTTTCTATATCCGTAAGCTTAGAATTCGCAGAAATAAAAAGGTTAAAGTGAAGTTCTAGTAATCTAGTTAGTGAAAATTTCAGTGAGAATGTAACGATTTATGCTAAAAATACACAAAGATTTACCAGTTATAGTTATCTATAGTCAATCAATCAAGGTGTTGGGCTTGGCCCTTTTTGCAGGGTCATCCCTGAACTTTTTGCCTTCCTCCTATATTTTTTCTGACCTGATGGCTATTTTATGACTCAGGGCACTTTTTCCACTGCTGATCAGTGCTAAACTGTATATGCTCTCCCTATTGTAAATTGATGTATGGATTTGTGATTCCATGATTGGCTTATTTGGTTTACTGGTCAGACCCTAGTACAGGCCACTGAGTGTGCCCAGGGCTAGTAAATCCAAATGCTGCTGGTGGGCTTGCAGCACTGGTTGTACCACCCACAGAAGCAGCCTTGTAAAATGTGTCTAAGGTCTGCCATCGCAGAACCTGTGTGCAGTCTGGTACTGCCATGCTGACTGGGCAAGTGCACCCACTTGCCAGTCCCTAAACCTTCCTTTTCTTCATATCAGAACCCCCTATGGTAGGCCCAAGGGCAGGGTGCTTTGTAAGTATATGGTAGGACATGCCCTGGTGTGTGTGTGGTATGTCCTAATAGTGAATTACAGCCCTTTTCGTTTTTCACTATTGCAAGGCTACCTGTTCTCCATAGGCCAGAATGGGCAGTTAGATTATTACATCTTATAATCCTAACTGACTCAGGGAACATAGTAGAAATTCGAGTTTAGTATGCCTGAACTCAGAATGATAAAATACATCTTTTAGTGAAGTTGCTTTTAACATTCTGTGTTTAAAAATACCACTTTTAGAAAGTAGGTATTTTCTTGTCTAACTATCCAGGCCTGCCTCTGCTAGGTTGTCTATTCCTTGTCTGGAGTTTGAGTGACAGGGCTGGGGGATTCCAAGAGACAGGATGAGCCAGCCCAGTGGTGAATAGAGAGATCTGCATCTAGATGGGAGGGAGGAGTTGCACCTGGGACCTGAATAGGGCTGTGCCTTCCCTCCACAGTGCTGGCTCCACCTCCTGTGGTGCGGCTGATGTCTCTGCCCTGAACTGTGAAAGGAGAGAAGGAATCATGTCAATAAAGTGTTCCAGGGCTGTGCCTTTCCTCCACAATGCTGGCTCCACCTCCTGAGGGGCGTCTGATGTTTCTGCCCTGCACTGTGAATGGAAAGAATGAGTCATGTACACAGATTGCTCCAGAACTGGTTTGGACTAGGCAAAGGCCCCTCTGCGCACAGAGGACAAAGAATTTTGGAGTATAAATATTGGGACCATGATCCCAAGAAATTAGATCGCTTTTGGACTACAAGAAGATACCTTTGCTGTGGAGAGAAACCTGAAGAAACTGAGGAGAGACTATCCCTAAGCTAAAGTGCTGCTTGGGGGATTGGCCTGCAGGAGTTGCCTGACTGCCAAAGGAAGGAGAAAGGAACTTTGTGTGCATTATTTTTAACTTGTGAAGGATCTCCAAGGGCTTGGAAAAGAGCGTGCCCCCTGACCGAAGTCTCCAGACCAGTAGACTTCACCAGCCTTTGTGAATTGCTGCTGGGAACACTGTTTCAGTGGCTACAGAGGCAGGAAGCTGTGACTGACTCATGACCGGCCCGGTGTCCTGTAGGCACCGAATCGAACAACTTCTGCCTTGACAACACAAGCTCTGAGCTCACCGACTCGGTCCTGATGCAGTCACTGAGCCTTTGCCTGCACTGCAACTTGTGTACACCGCGACGTGCAACGCCTCCCTACACCAACTCGTATTGGTCTGACCGACGCGGTCACTGATGCGGACTTAGGGTCCTGTGAACACATCGGAGTTGGGGACCGCTCGCACGCTTCGCGATGCACCGCCCGACTCGTACCGCTATCTGATCGACGCCAGCTCCCGAACTCCGACCTCTGTCGCCGCACCGCAAGCTACAAGCACCGCAACAAAGCAATGTCTCACCCTGCAACGTACGCCTCGGACCCACCAACTCCATCAACGGGCCGCTGCCTGCACCGCATCGAGGGACAAAGCGTCCTGCAACGCTTTCTTTTCTGCAACGCGACGAACGCCTGAACTGGCTTGCATGCCTGTGCCTGCCGCATCAAGTAAAGGTACTGTGGCTGAGTCTGTCGACACTTGAGTGGACCCGTACCGAAGCGGTCCGCTGGATTTGTTAGAGTCTGTTTTATTTCAGCAACGCTGTAGCCGGACATGGCTACCGACTCGCACAAAACTTTGATTTAAGCCTTTTTAACAAGAACTCTTGATTTCTAATAGTATTGTGGATTATTTTTATCGTTTATGGTCTTGTGGTAACTCTAAATAAAAGACACTTATTTTTATAAATATACAACCTGTGTGGTGTCCATTTGTAGTGTTGTCACTTGATTACTGCATGTGTTCACAAATGCTTTACACACTACCTCGGAGATAAACCTGTCTGCTTGTACCAAGCTACCAATGGGGTGAGCAGGGGTTATTTTAGGAGTGTACCCCCTTACCCCGACTAGAGGAGAGGGTCCCTATTTGTCACAAGTACCTACCTGTGCCAACTAGAGACCCTCAATTCTAACACAATGCATTTATAGAGCGCGCTACTCACCTGTAAGGGTCTCAAGGCACTATCTGCTGCTACTGCCAGGTCTTGAGTAGCCTCCTGAAGGTCAGAAGGTCTTCGGTCTTCCGTAGGAAGATGGGGAGGACATTCCAGGACTTGGGGGCGATTTAGGAGAACGATCTGGTCGTTCTTCGGATGCGTGGGGCAGTGGCGAGGTCGGCGGAGCTGGTGGTTTGGGGTGTAGAAGGTGAGTAGTCTGATGAGGTATGTTGGTCCGGTGTTGTGGAGTGCCTTGGGTGCGTGGGTGAGGAGCTTGAATGTGATCCTCTTGATGACGGGAAGCCAGTGCTGGTCTCTCAGGTGGGCTGTGGCGAGGGATGTCAAGCATCAGGCGTGTGGAGGCGTCCTGTATGCATTCCGTATGCGCTGCAGTCGTTTCAGCAGTAACTATAACTCGTGCCTTAGGGCAACTATAACTTGTGCCCTCGCCATGCATAGCTAATTATCCCACATATTGCATCACTCATGACATGTTCAATAACATCATTGATAATAGCACTGCAACATTTGCAAGGACATAATTGATGAAAAACTGCATGGTGATGATTTCTGACATAAAGCGGTCCACTCTTAGCATGCGGTGCCCTGCCTTGGTGTGCTGCTTGCACTGGTAATTGTTTGCAGTTTTAAAATAGCATTACTTGTGCCTCAAGTCTCAGTCTGTAAGACTGGTACAGTCTGTGAGCATCTGTCAACTTAACCACTAATTATCCAAATACTCAATCACTCACCCATCCATTTAAACATAGATTCTCACATTCACCCATTTATCCACAAATTTGACTATCACTTACAATAGCAGACCAGTTAGTTTGACAATGCTTGTTTGATGTAGAAAACATTTAACTGGCTTAGCTGAAAGTAACTTTTTGCTTTTGTGACATCAAAGAAACATTTAACTTGGAACCACCATTTAGAGCTCTATAATTGAGGCAATTTTGGTCTTATTGCTTATGTTTGTTTTTGGCCTAGTCTACTATGTTTGCTGTTCTGTAGAATATCGGTCTGGCATACACAAACCAATTTTAATACAGTCTTAGTTTGCCTTTTTAGGTCTCACGACCTATCAATGCACGCAAGCGCATTGAGCGGAGCGAGAATTCAAGTGCTCAAAATGCTCGTGAAACCAAGGGTTTCGTTCGTGCGGTTTTCTTCGAGTTGACGTGGCCACCGGCACGCGCTTTTGGGCCATTAACTCGGTTTACCAGCTCCAGCACCTCCCCTCTCTCTCCCCGCAAACACAGCCTTACTTGCCAGCCAGCTTCCCCCAGGCCGTAGCAGCACTCCTCCCACACCTTTGAAGTGAAGCTTAGCTTCACTTCAAAGGCCCCTGCTGCTTCACACCGTGTCGCATTTCTCCTCCCCCCTCCCCTTCTCTGCCTTCCCTCCGTCTTGTTTTCAGTGCGATTTCAAACACACTCATGTTTATTTGCGACTTTTCATATATCTTGCCTAGGCAACAAAGAGCTATCAGAACCGCCGCTGTCTCGATCTGGGGAGTGTATGAATAAAGTAAATACTCCTTTGTAAAACAATATTTACAAGGCCGTCTTTTGTTCCCCGAGCAGCTGCTGCTCTGCAATGCAAACGAGTCAGTCACTGCAGTGAGAACCAGGTGCAGTGTGCAGCTGGCTGATGGCGAGGGGCAGCCTTTTGGCTTCATGCTAAAAACGTAAGTATTCGGGCTCTTTACTGCACTAAAGAGCGCGGCTGAAAACACGAACACAGCCGCGTAATGGCGGTTAGGAAAACTTAATGCCAGGTAGGAGTACACAGCTCTGCTATATAGTGACACGGGTCAGAAAGCAAAGGCAAACACATTCTACCCTCAAGGGCCAGATGCTCAACATCTACTTCTGGAAATGGATTGCGCAGCCACTGTTTTCAGGGTCGCAGCTCGAGGACTATGGAGAGAGTGGGGATGCCAGCTGCTGAGCTACTAAAGAAACAAATGAAACTTTAATGTACATAGCGCATATAAAAAACACAAAAAACAAAGGACTGGAGCCTGCTGAAGTCAAATGGAGGACCATTGCTATCAACTTGCCCCACGCCACGACCGTGATTTTCATTCTGTCGTTTTAGAAACAGTTCCAACCGTTCTGGGACTTGTAGTTTATCTTTTCTCATTAAAAGCACTGACCTATACAATAAATGCAGCAAAGCTAATGTTGTTGGCCCACGAGTCAGGGCTGGGTGAAAGTCATCCAAAAGAGACCCTGCAGATACTGGCCGCATCAAGATACATATATAACTGCACATTCCAAACTGGGGGTGCTCGGTTACTGGCCACGGAGGATGGGTGGTAGGGTGGATAGACTAGGGTGTATGTAAACAGGCTTTGTGTGATTTATCAAGCCTCACCTACACAAGAAACCTCACAGCTAAATAAACTGCACATTTACACAATTCTGCTACACAATAAATGAGAGGCCAAAGAATTCACCACCGTACAGAAATAGAGCACAAGCAGAATGGTACATGTTCAAAGAAGACATTGGTAATTCTTTTGAGCAGAGCTCATTCACTTTAGAAATCTGAAAAGCTTAATCACAGAAACACCCAGTAGACCCCACTACACAATCAATCAGGGAAGATTGTTTTCAACCTTTCGTTTCCCACAAATAATATATGTAAAACCTTAAACAATAAGAACATAATCCCTGTCGGCTACCTAATGCTTTGTGTTAAAAGCATCTTCCACATAATCAGTTTAGCGCTGTATTTCTGCGGGTCGAAGGGGTGTGGGAATTGTTCACCGCAGGCACATTACCTGCCCCGCCAATCCCCTGGGAACAGGTGGAGAGAAAGATTTCGGCACCAAAAGCTTTCATTACAGCACAATCTGACCACCATTTTGTGAACGAGGCCCCTACAATGCTGGTGTCAATCAATGTGTTCTCAGCATTAGTAGAAAATTGTTACTTGCAGAATCGTAGGCACTGCTGAGAGCAAATTATACTGCGCAGAGGGTCAGCATAAGACCATCTATTTCATGTTTGACTCTTCCAACTGGCTTATGGGGGGGATTTCCGAATTTAAAGGTGTGCTAATGCAAATGGTGACTGCTGCCACTCAGTTACTTTCTTATCTGCTCCTACAGCAATCTCCTTCAGATTAGAATTAGTACAGCAGGACGCCTTATCCTGGCAGAGACCTCCATTCGAAGCACTACCCTGAAATATCATTCCATTTTTGCATCCTGTTCCCCTTTCTCTAAAATTACCCTACATAAATCACATTTCTACAAGAACTCAGAAGTTTTAATCTGCGGGGGTTCTACATGTGGGTGAAATGGAGGTAGATGCTTAAGGGCGAATTTTTGGGATTCACTTCGGGAAAATGGGCAACCTATTTTTTACTGGTTACGACAATGGGCTTCCAATACCTCTAAATATTGAAGGTTTCGTTTATTCCTGCTAAAAACAGGTGTTTTCGTATAGAATTTAATTCAACAGTGGTGCCTTTTTCAAAGCACTATAAATATTCGGCTTTGGTATTATCCAAAGTAATGGTGCTCAATTTATGAGCCTATGAACTTGGAAAGATGCACAGCGGAGTTAGCCCGGTGTAGGTTCAACCAAGTGACCATATGCTATACATAGATGTCAGCTGCAAATTCTTCACTTATTGAACTATTTTGTTACCAAATTTATGTGTGCATTTAGTGTAGTTTAGTAATTGGGTCTTAAAATGTGAAGTAACCCCAAGTTTCCCATTACAGTATTTCACGAGGGTCATTGGGTGAATCTCTATTGTTTTTGCTTTTGGTAAACAACGCTATAAGATGGACATAGAAGCTGTTTAATGAAAGCAGCAATACATTCAATTTGATTGTTCATTCATTAATGCACTGTAGAGCGAATTTGAGGGTTGTAGATCAAGAAACAGCATGAATGGACTTTAATAGCGCTTTCCACTGATATTGTCACCTGCTTTAGTTAAAAACAACCATCAGTGACATTCTTTACACAAGTTGTGTGTCGTCAATATCATCATCAGACATCACCAGCTGATCAGTCGAGGCGTAATTTAAGAGATCTGGCACATAATGCTAGCCAATGCATATCAACATGCAAGTCTCAGCGAGCTACATCCTGTAGCTGCTTTTTTGTATCTCGCAAAGACTTTCGGATACGAGATGACGGTAACAAAGTCCATCCTGGCAGATCTCCTCACAACTTCTCTCTCCAACCATGCCTGCTCAAGTTGGGCAACACTGCAGTAACTAACTCAGTGATTGTGATCATAAGAAATACCATAAAGTGACCAGCAGAGCTGCTCAAAGCGGCCAGCTTACAGAAACCATAAAATGAGCATCTATGCCTTATCCTCCCCCACAATACTAGTCAATGATCCTGATAACATGCTAGATGCACCTCAGAGGTCCTCACACACCACACTGAAACACTTCCACATAGGATCAAAAACAAGGACTACTCACTTCAAGAGTCACAGCCTACACGGCGTAGCTTGCTGTCCCATGAAGGCAAGTGCTTCAGTGCCGCACACTGGGTTAGTAATGCACTTTTAGAAATACAGCAATAGAGTACAATCGAACACCCACCAATAATGAATGCTGAATTTTTCCATGACCTCCAGCTCAATGGAGCTTACAAATCAAACCATTCTGACAACACTATCCAAGTATTCTAATACTTTCAATCTTCGCTTCTCATACACTGATTGAACGATGGAAAACAATAATGGTTCTAGGTTCACATACATGATCTACAAATGATACAGAACCTTCATCCACATACACCGACTAAAAATGTAAAGACGTTACTAGTTTGCCCCATGCAAGCTTTCATAAATAATTGCACAGGGACCAATGTTCTCGTATGTCGTTCGTGCGGTTTTCTTCGAGTTCACGTGGCCACAGGCACGCGCTTTTGGGCCATAAACTCTGTTTACCAGCTCCAGCACCTCCCCTCTCTCTCCCCGCAAACACAGCCTTACTTGCATTTCTCCTCCCCCTCCCCAGCCAGCTTCCCCTAGGCCGTAGCAGCACTCCTCCCACACCTTTGAAGTGAAGCTTCGCTTCACTTCAAAGGCCCCTGCTGCTTCACACCGTGTCGCATTTCTCCTCCCCCCTCCCCTGCTCTGCCTTCCCTCCGTCTTGTTTTTTTTTGCTGTTTGCATTTAACCGGCTCTACATGCCGAGCTGTGCCCGCAATCTGCACTCCTAACACGGTCACTGGATTATACGCGGAGGCTGCACCTTCTCCCAGAGCTTTGTGCAACTGTCTGTAGTGTCCGTGTACACGGTCTAGGCACCGGACGAGGCGCTGGAAATGGCCTGTCAACGCTTGAAACAGCCATTCACACTATAGTACGTGTTGGCCTGCTTTAGATATCTTCTCCTTGTTTTTTCTCTTCAATGACAATGGGGCTTTGTGGAGCGTACGCTTTCTCGCCTCTCAGATCAGGCTCCATTGCCTAACACAGTAACGATCGAAGTACCCTCCTTGGCAGCATGAACAGATGAGCCAGCCAGTGGAACGGCACCCGTCTCTGCCATGGAGGTTGTAGTCCGAGCTCAACAGGCGGCGCGGCGCCCCCCACAGTTGCGCTCTTACTTGGCGACTACAGCTTCCAGGGACTTTGACGAGTCTATATGAATGCGAGTTCGGTTTGAGACTGTTCATATTTCACATTGCCCTTAAATTCTCGTTTTGTTTACTTCTATAATTCCATTGTGATTTGAAAAGCATTCATCTTGCATGGTGATACCCAAACCAAAATCCTTTTTTTGTTTGTTATATGTGATGTAGAAATGTGATCAAGGGTTCCTGTCTTGTGTGTGAGCCTCTTTTAGCACGTTCGTGTGATTGCTACTGTTACATTTTCTGCTAAATAGTGACCGTTACAATAAGAATGGTCACAAAACGGGACTGAGATACAATTTAAAGTTGGCATTGTGGCTTGAATTGCGCTGCATTGTGTTTACCGTTGCCGTGCTGTATTGTTGGTTTGATTAGAGTAGGTGCTCGGAGGGCACACAGACACAAACGTTCATTTCTCTTCTGATAGGCAGATTTTTCGATATCCGTAAAAGTAAAATTCAGGCAGTACAATGAAAAGCTGTGATTAATATGTTTTTCTTACAAGCTTTTCAACCCGCTGCTGGGCGGATTCTTATTCAGGGTGCCTTGTAGGACGGGTTTGAGCTGGAAGTTGGACATGACACCCCACGTTTTAGTCTTTCTCAGAAACATCAGCGTGTAATGTGCACATTTGTGGGCCATCTGAAACAGCGCCGTTTTTTATTTACTTTTCCAGGCATTTTACACAAGTGACCGCGTGCTGTGTGACAACGCCAGATGTACCTGCCCCTGATTAGTTGTACCAGCTCAAACCCAAGGAGAATGCGTTTTAGCAACCTAGGAATAACGGGAGATAAAATAACAAGCATTTGCAATGCAATAGGTCTCGCATTTTCGCGAGTGTAAGCTATTGGCATTGTAAATGACAAAACAAAAAAATAAAATGTCATTTAGAAAACCAATAGCTCAAACTTTCCTACTGCGAGACCTATTGGCAACGCCAGTGCTTGTTGACATTCTTACAGTTTTTCTTTACATTCGGATTATTTATTTACTACCGTTTTGTGAATTCTACTCTCACTACCAACTCTTAAAAATATAGCGGATGATCCGCCACAACTGTTGGCAGCTACCACACGTGTGCGGGTCAGTGTTCTGTTAAAGCATTCAGGGGCTTATTTACAAGCCCCTTGCACCGCCGGTACATCACTTTTTGAGGCGCATCGGCAGTGCATTTTGCTGCCCTATATTTATAGGACACGTAAAGCCACCCTGCGTGGCTTTTCGTGTCCTTTTAAATACAGACCCTTTTCATGCAGCACTTTGCGTGAACGGGGCGTGCCATGGGTGTTGCTGTGGGTGCACCCACTAACACCCATGGCTTCTGCCCCAATCCCAGATTTACAAACTTTTGTAAACCTGGGAATGCATCAGAATAATACGTCTCCCCAGGGGAGGCGTAGAGGCAAAACGAGGACAAATGTTTTAATATCTCTTCTTTTTTTTGTGGTTTCGCCTACGCAGCGCGCATGCGCTGCTTAGGAGGGGACCTCTTTGAATCGATCAGCTTCTTGGCCCAAAAACGTGCACACTTTGCATTGCTTTCAATTGCAACGCGTGCACGTTTGGAGTTTCCCTTGCGGGAGCGAGCTTTAGTGACATCTGTTTGTAATTTTCTTGCAAACAGATGGTGCCCCTGGGAAAAGCTGTGTGTGTCTGGCAGGCCATGTCACGCTCCCTGGAAGCAGAGTGCATGCCGTGAAGCAGTCCTGCTGACTTCCGCCTACCCCGCCTGTGCAGTCCATTTGCTGCCCGCCGTCGCTGGTCAGTCACTTGACTCCTATCTGTGGTTTAATGCCCGCAATGTCGCGTGGGTCAGTGGTTGAGACCTCACTGCCCCTGGTGCTTGCTGTACCTTTGTTGCTGAACAAAAGCTGCAGTTTGGAAAGTCGCACTGCGGCTCCTCTCGTGGATGGGAGCGAGGCACATGGTCATCCGGCGTTAAGCGAGAGCGCGTGCACACCCCTCGCAGCTTGTCTTATAAGCTTTCACTTTCGTGAAAGTTTGCAGCCTCGTTTGTTTGCAGCCAGGGAGCCCGGTCGTCCATCCGCGCAGCCATCAAGAGAAGTAAGTCTTCTCACTTTACTCCCATCTGTGGTTTAATGCTTGCAATGTTGCGTGGGTCAGTAGTTGAGACCTCACTGCCCCTGGTGCTCACTATACATTTGTTGCTGAAAAAAAGCTGCAGTTTGGCGAGTCGCGCTGTGGCTCCTCTCTTGGACGGGAGCGAGGCACATGGTCATCCGGCATTCAGCGCATTTAGGTTGCCACCACAAGGAGGGGCCATGAACCAATGGGGGGCATCTGCCCAGGGTGCTCCAACATCTGAGGTAAGATCGGTGCACACATGCCGGTCTGCATTCACAACAGCTCTCACTTTCTCACATGGGGTGGCGCGGTTCCTCAAACGCTTGTGAAGAGAGAACCACTGCCCTCAAGCGCTTGTGAAGAGGGAAGCACTGACTGGCAGCATAACAAACGTAGGTGAGCAGAGTGAGGTGGCAAAGTTTGTTGATGCTCCGCACAGAACTCCTCCAGGTCATTTCTGTGAGGCAAAAAACTGTTTTTGCCTGCTCCGGTCCCTCTTTATTGCTTACTGGTGTCCTCCCTCCTGCCATGCTTGTAGTCGCCCATTGTTGATCCTTTATCTAACTCTGTCACGCGGTCTGTCTCTTTTCTTCCGTTTTGATTTGTGGCCTCCCTCTGTACCACTGTCTTTGTCACGCGGTTTGCTCTTATCTGTCTCCCGGTCTGCATTTCCGTACCACCTTGTTTGTCCCTCTTTATACTCCTTGTATGTCTCTATTGCCCTGCCCTCTCTGTGTGCCCTTCCGCACCCACTCTAGATACCCGCAGAATGTATGACTTTTCCCCCTATCACTAGCCCAACCTAAAAGAACTACAAATCCCACAATCCTCGCCCATTGAAGCAGCAGTGCGCCCTGGAGCAACTTCACACTCGGGAGCAGAAGCTACCTTGAAGCACCCCAGCAGCTGAGGAAACTGAAGCACCCTTGCATCTGGTGCACTCCCCACCCTGGAGCTCCCACAACCTTGCATGTAAAGCCATACTTTCAGTAACCAAGAATTCAGACTGTGTTTGTAGAATTGCAGATCAGGGCCAATTGCACTCACTTCGGGAGCCAGAATTCAGCAGTTACGTCTCATTGATACCCATTTATTAGCTTGATTGCACAAAGTTAAACCACAAAACCTGGGCACATTGCGTTTTCTTCACTACCTGGACACATTGACTTCCGCACTTAAAATGTGTTATCAAGCAAATTATTTATTTCACTAAGAAAATCTTTTTTCTTCATTATCGCATATGAAAGCACTTCCAGATATGCGAGTTCAGACTACCAGTTATACATAAACTTTAAGTACTTCTCAATGCACTGCTATAATGTACCTATTACTGTCAAAGCTTCCAAATTAAAGAACAGTAGATTTTGTAGCACTGAGGATAATATGCTGCATGGCTAAATACTTATAAAAGTCCAAAAGTCAAGACCTATTGGCTATGCCTGTACTGGGCTATGCCAATGCTCGTTTATCTTTCTATGTGTGTTGCTGCAGCACACACAGAAAGAGGAAACCACCTCTCGTGATTTTTTTTGTGCAGGAAGTGGTCTCTTCCTACACGAAAACAACCTCCCAATATATGTGTTGGCGCATGGCAGCCAATTGTGCGCCAGCGCAGAGGAAAGCACAGGGATGCGACATATTATTGTAAATATGTTGCATACCTGTGCTTTGAATGTGACTCAGTGCGGGAGGAGCCAAATGGCTTGCGGTGCCGCGCTGAGTCACTTTCTTGTAGATGAGGCCCTCAGTTTGGAAAGAAAATCTGCAACGCTATGTAGGAAAGGGTGTCAACCAAAGGATTGAAAGCTTAATGTCCTATTCAGCAGAAACGCCGAACAACTGAGTGTGGTATAACGGAGTATGGTATATAAGCCAAACAAAGCACAGCACCCATCGGCGCTGCATGCTTACCTTTTGTGCTTCATCCCCTTCAGCACCAGCTTGGTGGTTTTTATGCTTGAATACTCCGCCATTGTTGCTTTCGGTGATTTGTCTCTCACCTCTGCTCCTGCAAACAGTTAGCTTCGTGTTAAAGTAATTCAGTGTCACAACAAGGGCATCGCTTTTCCCAGACTCTTTCAGCCTTTAGTCGCATCGAACACTACACGACATGGCTGACTTCACGGGGTGAGAGCACACGTTAAAAGTTCCTACAAGAGGTCTAGTGCGAAGGCAGCTATCGCTACTGAATAGCAGGGTAGGACAGGGACAAAACATAAGCCTGGGCACACAATACATGCTTGTAGAGACCCACGTCTGACATTTGTACTTTTTTTGTTACTATAGTCTTGCCATTGAGTAAATCTGCCAAGGACAAATATGACTATAAGCCACTTGTAGGCACTCATTTATCAACATTAGGAGGATGACGCGGCCCCGCCCAATGTTCAAGTGTTTAGAATACACAGTAGATCTAAGTTGCATATTCTATGCTGTTACAGGAAGTGTTTTGATAGTAATTGAGCCACCGAAGTGATATCATTTTAAACAATATTACGGCGAGTAACTTCACGGCAATGTATCATGCTGAAATGTAATATTTAAGAAATGTTTTCCCAATAGACCATATATTTAATAAAATAGCAAGCCTATGTCTGTATAAAGACATGTCCAGTTATCAAAGATTAAACGTTCAAAATAGACCACATCTTGGGCCTAGTCAGCAATTAGAAGTGTTTACACCGTAGGTGTTAGCAATTCTACCAGAAATGTGATTGAACATTACAGACTTTAGCTAGTAATTACCATTAATGCACTCAAAAGTAATGAGCGCTAGTGATCCCAGCCAGCCTTGGAAATATTGGCCACAGCATGTACTGGGCAGTACTGACTTCAGTTAACATCAATAACTGATGGATAAGATACGCAAACAATCACTTCGAAGCTGCATGACATACTCGTAAAAATTGCGCACAAGATGCCCTTTCTTACTCCCTCCCTTTCATATCTCAAACTTATAAACAATCTAAAAAATGTGGCAGTTCATGTACAAATGTAAAAAATAACATGGAAATTACTGCAATCTCGCTTAAGCGTTTGGAAATAAAGCGAGATGGTGCATTAGAACAAACAACACAACTTGATAATATTTACAGTATTGATATTTAAGATAATATTTTACTTTTTTTCAGTGAGTAAGACAAAAATGGGTATGGTTTATACATTAATGATAAAGGAATAAATACTCCTTTAGGAGTTATAAAAGAAAGGACCAGCTGGTGTACAGAAAATACTCATGAACCGCTTACAGCTGTTAAACGAACGTGTGGCACCACAATTCACGTTTGCAGTCATTGCACATATTTTCTCTAATTGCAAATACATTTGCATTATTTTAATATACCATGTTCTCGCAAAAACTGTGTTAAATACAAAAAGAAGGAGCAAGCATTAGCAAAGCCCTTAGATCTGGCCTTTGCATGACTGCAATGTTTGCAAAATGCATTAGAAGTTAAAAGCAAATAAAAGTAATAGCATCCAAAATCTTTTTGTTTCGTTTTCATGCTTGAAAAAATAAGTATTGTAATATGCCTCAGTGTAAAAGTTTTTTTTTTAAACATGTAACTATAACACATTAAATAATAGCTAGCAGCCTTAGCATGTAATTGGGCTACTTTTTAGACCGGTATAAAGAAGCAAAATGTGGTAACTCACAGTAAAGAGAGCCAATAGCTGATGGGGGCTGACCCATTGCCCCAGGCTGTGGTTGGCCGAAACAAAAGGAGAAGGACTCCTGAACGGATGGATGATGAGGGGGTCACTTAAAACCCTGAATATATGTATTTTATTATCTTTTTTTTTTAACTGGACGCTGGCAAGACAGGTCAAGCTATCTCCAAGCTAGATAAAAATGTCACAGTAAAATTTAAGTGTAGGTTTTTCACAGAAGAAACGGTGTTAACAGCTCAGCATCCTTATTGCAAGTTTTCATATGCTTACTTATCTGTGAGGTGCAAGCACAATATTGGTGATATAGGTGGTCTCCATATCAACTGATGTGCAGGACATGCTGCGGCAGGGGTGTTATAAAGTAGATATACAACGGAGCCAAAGTAAGATGAAGGAAAGTCGGTTTATTGACCATCCACTCTCCTCACTGGAGAGTGTCCAAACATTCCACAGCAAGCTTCAGGGTGGGGCATACCAACAGGGTAAGGAGGGGAGGGGTGGATGGGACATACCACTTGGAAGATAAATTACAACACATCTTCCTTCCATAGGGTGATGCAGAACAAAGAACAGGATATCCGCAAAGGACAGGGCGGTGCCGTAGCGCCGTAAGAAAAGAATGAAAGGAAACACAGAACATTACTCAGGTGCATTTGCAATCTTGTCAAAGCTCCACCATTGGCCATTCTCAAGTTGAACCACATTTTTAAGCACTTTAACAATTTTACACGGCAAGTAATATTTACTTTGGGTAGCTCCCACTTTGGTGTTCTTCCTGACCTGTACTCTATCACCCACCTCCCACTTGGAATCCTTCACCCCATGCTTCGTGTCATACCACTGTTTGTACCTATCTTGGTGAAGTTGAACTTTCTCTGATCTTGTCCCCTGGTCCACTACTCTCGGCTCTCCCCCGCTCAACCAACTGGGATTCAGCTTGGTGCAAGGTTCACGCCCACGCAATGCTACAAAGGGTGAGATTCCTGTGACTTTGTTAGGGGAGGTGTGATAAGCCCACAGGCACCTTCTAAGGGACTCCTCTATATCATGTCCGTTGCTTGCTGCTAATTGAATATGTTCCTTTATGATTCTGTTAGCTCTTTCAACTAACCCATTGGCCTTGGGGCAATACAGGGCAGTGGTCTCATGTTTGATGTCCAGGCTCTCGAGAAATGCGTGCATCTCTTCCGAGAAAAATTGCACTCCGTTATCTGTTATCAAGGTCACTGGAATGCCTTCTTCCACAAATACTCAGTTTATGAACTCAATCACAGTCTTTGTTGTGACGGAGTTGACAAACTTCTGATTGATTCAATGGGTTGTATAATAGATCAACACCAGCATGAATCTTCTCCTCTCTCCCAGTTCTTGCATCGGTCCGATAATGTCCAAGGCCAGCTTGCTCCATGGTTTAGTTGGTACTTCCACTGGAGACAATGGTGCTTTTTGCACGGCTTTAGACTTGTCGCTTTTGGCGCACGCCCCACAATCCTTAACGGCTTGTTCGGCCATGGCATCCATCATGGGAAACCAGAAACTAGATCGGACTCTGGCTTTAGTGAGACTGCGCCCTAGGTGACCTTCTTCCTGAGGCCTTTGGGAGGAACCACTGTGACTACGGTAAATTCTGCCTTTCATGAAACTTAATTTGTTTCTCACTTCCCAAAACTCTGCAACACTTGTTTCAAGTTCATTTTATTTTGTTAGGCCATCCTTTTTCCATGTACTCCTTCAGCACATTTATTTCTTCATCCTTCTTAGCTTCTTTTTCCCATTCCTCTTCTGTGATAGCAGGTGTTTCTGTCATTAGGATGGGACTGTCGAGAGCTTCTTCTTTTTCTTCCATCTCCGGTAATGGTGCCCTCGACAAGAAATATGCAATCTTGTTTTCGTTTCCTGGTACATACTCCACATTAAAATTATAGTGTTCCAGCCCTAAGATCCACCTGCTGATACGCGGTGTACAATTTTCTAATCCCTTCACAGAGAAGATGAAGGTGAGGGGCTTATGATCAGTTCGGATAGAGAACCTTAAGCCCCACAAGAAAAACTTAAAATGTCTGACCGCCCAGAAACAGGCTAGGGCTTCTCTTTCAATAACGGAGTAGTTCCGTTCTGGGTTTGTGAGACTCCGAGATGCAAACGCGATGATTTTCTCCTCACTACCATTTTTTTGTATGAGTGTTGCACCCAGACCCTTATTGGATGCATCCGTGGTTAGGATGGTTTTTTTGGATGAATCAAATGTTCCTAATGCTGGGGAGGTTACCAATTCCTCTTTTAGTAACTTAACCACGGCATCATGCTCTTCGTTCCATAGGAATTCCTTATTCTTCTTCATAAGTTCTCTCATGGGCTCACACTTGGCCGCAAAGTTCTCCACGAATTTTGACATATACTCTAAAAGTCCTAAGAAGGACCTTAGTTCTTCCTTGTTCTTAGGACTAGGTGCTTCCATCACAGCTTGAATTAGACTGCCCTTCGGTCTGAAACCATCCTCTGTGATCTTGTGGCCTAAGTACTCTACTTCTTTCACTTTTATTTTACATTTCTCCTTCTTCACAGTCAGGCCGGCTTCCATAAGTCTGCTGAACACCTGTCTCACGACCCCATCATGTTCTTCCTCGGTTTGCCCATAGACGAGGATGTCATCTTGGAAACATAAGGTGTTCTTTACTCCTTCCAAGATTTTCTGCATAGCTTTCTGGAAAATGGCAGCGGCAGAAGCTAGGCCAAAAGGCATCTGTTTGAACATGAAGGCTCCTGATAGGGTGATGAACGCTGTGAGGGGCCTTGATTCGGGATGGAGTTCAATCTGGTAATATGCCATGGACAGTTCTATCACGCTGAAGTATTTAGCTGGACCCATGGTGCTCAGCATTTCGTTGATTATAGGCAAAGGGTGTCTCTCAACCCATATATTATCATTCAAGCTGCGCAGGTCCACACAGAGGCGAATACCTTCCCCACTGGCCTTGGCTGCTATGACAATCGGGGCCAACCACTCAGTGCTGGTTACAGGTTGAATTATATCAAATTTGCAAAGTTTGCGTAACTCTTCTTCTAGTGGTGTTTTCAACTTGAGGGGTACGGGGCGTAGTCTATGTACTACTGGTCTTGCGTTCTATTTCAATTTGATTCTGTGTTGGAACATGTGAAGGCAACCAAGCTTGTCTCTGAATAGTTTTGCAAATTCATCACAAATGTTGCCACTTTCCCGGGACCTGTCAGTGAGTAACACTTCCTCAGCACTATTAGGATCAAGGATGATACCCAACTCCTTTTGGTGAACCCATCCTAATAAGTTGGACCCTGACTCTACAACATACACTGGACCAAAAGTCTCCCTGTCTTTGAATTGTAGATGTACATTTTTCATGCCCACTAACGGTATTTTACCCTTGTTATACCCTGTGGGAGAAATATCAGGCATTTTTAATTGTTCCACATTACAATTTTCCATGGGCACAAAATCACCACAGTTCAGTAAGGTGTAAGGCGAACATGAATCTGCATACATTTCTACACATTGGCCATCAAGGAAGACATCACATTTTGGGTAAATAGCATTTATGGTACTATCAATGTCTTTTACCTGCAATATTATTCTCCCTCTCCTAGGTTCTATGCATTTCACTTCCCTGGCTGTATTTTTCACTGCACTCCTACTATCCATTCTAGTATGTTGTTCGCCATTTCCACATACTCTCGCGAAATGCCCTCTCCTATTAAATTTTTTACACGAGACAAACCTGGCAGGGCACTGGTAGAAAGTCGCAAAATGGTTATTGCTGCCACACCGGTAGCACTTGGGACCCTTCTCTTTAGGATCTTCTCTCACACCGTAATTATCTTTTGACCTGACCGTACATACTTCAATGGAATCCTCTTCATCTTTTACAGAGGCTACTTCTTCTCCATTGGTCCTTATCTCCTTGACACATCTAGCTTTGTGCTCTACAGATTTAGCTATTTCTATAGCTTCTCTTAATCCTGGACTTTTCTTGAATGCGTGGGTTATTAGTACACCTTACGAGTTGGTCCCTTATAAGGAAATCTGTTAGGTTGCCAAACTCGCATAACTGTGTTAAACCCCACAAAGCAGCAATGAAATTCTGGACGGATTCTTGCTTACCCTGACACCTTTTGAAAAACTTGTGGCGTTCCAAAACAACATTTACCTTATCTCCAAAATGTTTTTCAAATTTCTCCATAGTTTGCTGATATACATCTACACCAGTTTCATCCTCACCCTCCTGTTCAAGCATAGGAAGGAATTCATATACTTTTCACCCTTGCCTACCTAAATTATGCAATAGGATATGTTTCTTCCTTTCTGGCTTGTACTTTTCACCACCCACCGCTATCAAATACGATTCAAAGAGTTTCACCCACTCCTTCCAGCTGATTTCTGGTTCCCCTATCTCATTCAAAAAGGGCGGGGGCTGGCTCATACTTGCTGCTGCCATGGTTAACTCTACACACGTTTAATAGATAATCCTAGATGGCACACCTGCAGGACACAGATTTAACCACAAGAACACAAGTTTACAAAATAGCAATGAAGTAAATTGACAGGTACAGTTTCTTGTAAATTGGTAAATTAAACTAATAGTCCTAGATGGGCACCTGCAGGACAAAATATTAACCAATGACACTCAACGTTTTGAATAGTAAACCGGGTAAATAGCAGGAGATGTTCCTTGTAAATATGGTAAAACTGATTTCCTTTTCCTTATCGGACATAAAGCATAGGATGTGGCATAGGGCAAAGACAGTACCTAAAGAATGTAGCTGGAATGTGCCCGTAAAGTAGCGGTACCAGGCAGGAGGAAGAGTTCCTTGGCCTCAAAGAGTTAATGTTTCCTAAGCACTACCGGCACTCAACTGCTGGTGCGCCGGGGAAGCGTCTCCGACGTCCGATGAAGGAAGGTAACAGGCGCTGACAGGAATTCTCTTTCCACCCCCTCCAACCCCCACCCTCCCCCCCCCCCCAGCAGGCCAACCGGACAACACCACAGCGAGCCTCTCAAGCCGTGGCAGCCTCTCACGTCCACTCGACGACACGATCTGCTCCGACCACAAGGACACCAGGCACTCCGAGGCAACGAGATCAGATGTTCCCTCAGGCGAAAATGCCGTGCAGGGGTATGACGAGCGGCACAGAACGCAGGTAGGCTCCAATTACTCCCTAATGACCAAAGGAGCGCTCGTTAAGCTTTGCACACGCCGACCCAGACAGGCAGCCAACGTGTGGTAACACGCAGGGGAAATTTCTTGTCCGTTCAAAACTTCACTTATGTGACTGCGAAGCGAATGCCTGTAACAACGCACAACCAGCAGGGTAGACGCTGTGCAGATGGGCTTCAGGTCTTCATTAACTCACTCACTGCATGCAAAGCTCCACGCTTGAACAAATGACAGATGGGGTGGTCCAGTCACTTTGCTGACCAGCTTCAGTTCAACTTTCGATCACCCACAGCATGCAGGGATTCGCACAGGGACGGATGACAGGGGTAGTTGCACCACACGAGAGAAGTAGGGATAGCTCTCACCTCCCTTATGTCATTTCTCTGTCACTATTCCGACCGCATAGCTTCCAGATCCACACTTCTATCGTTCTGCAAGGTTCTCTTGATCACTTTCGCTTCCAAAGCGTTCTTGAACAGCTTACTCCAGATTCTTCCCACCGGATTTAGTATGTGGAGAGAGTACTCAAAGGGAAAATGGTCAACTTCTGCCCCCTGCGCAGTCCGTCGCCAGTGTTATAAAGTAGATATACGACGGAGCCAAAGTAAGATGAAGGAAAGTCTGTTTATTGACCATCCACTCTCCTCACTGGAGAGTGTCCAAACATTCCACGGCAAGCTTCAGGGTGGGGCATACCAACAGGGTAAGGAGGGGAGGGGTGGATGGGACATACCACTTGGAAGATAAATTACAACAAGGGGAAGGTAGAGGGTCCCAATGGCACAGTGAAAAAGAAAATCAAGTGTGCACATTTCTAGCGGTTTGTTCACCTCGAATTTTTAGATAGTACTAGCTGAAGCATTAACAGGCTTCATTTCCGTAGAGTAGGTTTTGAGTTCTTATGTCTCTGAGCTCATATTAGATGTGACTGAGACAGTAAATGCAGATGGCGTGCTACGACTCTGTAGGAAATTCACCTTTACGGTATTGTCATTGTGGATTTCTTTTTTTCTGGATCCTGTTTTTGCTGGACTTAGAACTCTGTCAGAATGTGAAATTAGATAAAATATGTACTTATCCATGGGACACGTTGCTTCATAAATCTACTTGTCCTGTAAAAAGAAAATCCACTTATCCCCTTGATGCCATGTAGTGCAGCGACAAACTATGACAACATCTCATTATATTGAAGCTCTGATATTAGCCTTTCTAATTATGCCAGGGCACATTCTATAGTAGGGTTTGAATTCTAGCAATTGTCTTATTTTGCCACATTTCCACAATTCTACATATGGGGGCTGGAGGTAGCATTAAGCAATTCCAGGGTTGGAATGCCCTTTTGAGTCTGTGCAATCCTACTAAATTGCTTGTTTTAGGGGCTCTATTCATCAGCTTTTCTCTAATCTATACCCATACTGAGAAACGCTGGAAATGTAGCCCTGACAATGGCAGAAGTAAAACTTCTTCCGTTGGGGAAAAAAAGTGGTTCGAGGGAAAGTGAACTTGTAAATGCTCAACAGATTTTCACAAGAGCAAATCTACACCTGCATATTTGCTCATACTAAAAAAGCAGCTCACAAATATTTTCTGGTAGTACGATTTCCTTGACTACTTTTGTAAATTCTTCTGCATTTGTGAAAGTCGTAAATCTGCACTAACTCAAGGACATATACCATGGGTCCAATTTAGGGATTTTCGTTAAGAATAGGGCTCCTAATTAGGTCTGGAGTTAACCAACTCCTTCTGTATTTATAAAAAAAATCCATCCACTTCTGCTCTTTCATAAGGAGTATATTGACATGTAAAGTAGTCCTGTTCAGTGCCAGGGAGTACTGTGGCAATGTGTGTTTTAAACTGGAAACTGAGACACCGGCAGCATATATCTCCGTTTTATGCGGACTAACACGTCCGCGCGTGTATCCAACTATTGAGACACCGGGATGGATCACCTTCAACTTTCCAGACTATATTTTGATTAACCTGTGTCGCTACCGGGTCGGAATTATCTCCGGTACTGCAATTTTCATGACATTCTTTTGCCACAATACAGCCCTGAAGAGTCACAATTGTACCACGTTGTGACGAAACACGTGTCGGCTGGTTTTTCTTTCTGTATTGATCTGGATTGATATTAAAATCCCCATTAAGATACTCCTGATGTCGACCTTCATAATTTCTGCAAGAAAAGTTCTTTAATTTTGGTTTTCACAAAAAAACATCACCCTTATATGTGTGCACAGGACTTGGTTCTATATTTACTGTGTGGGTCTTGACCTACACATTTGCAAAGGTTGTTTTGTTTGGGTTTGTTCCCCCTGACCTGTCAGCACCGTGCTCATTCCCGCATCCTAGACTCCTTTGAGTACTTGCCAGAGAGCCATTTCTTCCTGTCCTTAATCTAAACCCTCCTCCGATACAATGTCGCCAGGACATAATGGTTGGCATTTCTGGTGTCATTAGTCAAGATTAAACAACCTTAAAAGTTCATAAACTTGAAGCAGAAGAGGTCAAAGAGGATTTGGCAATGACCAGACCAGTTTACAACAATCGGAACAACAGTGTGTATATGTTCTTTTCCAGAAATAACCAGGTCCAGAGAGGCGCTTTCAATATGCCTAGGTTTCAGGGAATGTTGGGTCAGGTCATTTTTTTTATAGCCGAAATGAAGAAAAGGTTTGATCCTGGTTATTTCTGGATTCTCCCCAATGCAGGTTCAAATGACCAATAAATATGTGGGGGTGGTTGGGGAGTGTAAGTTTGGGATGAGATGAAGTCCATACATTGCTCCACAAATTGTATTTTGTTTCCCCCCAGATGGTGGTAGATGAACTGGAGTTGGTTACTCTTGATTTGACGTTTACTGTGAGGCATTAAATAGGTAAGAAGAGGGTGTGGATTATTCATGTATGATCGCTAAACCTCCACCACTTTTGCCTTCCTTGTAAAAGTATATAATAGTTGACCGAAAAACAACTAAGGGTTGGCTCTAATCAGTATGGCTGAGCCAGTATCCAAAACAACAAAGGTAGAATGCCAGTACTGATAACAAGACGTAATTTACAAGTATTATAACACAGCACCTGAAAGATTCATTCAAGACTGGAAGCTCGTTAATAGCTTTTATTATTCTTTTTAACTTTTGTCAGCAAAAAGAGGATTGTTTCATGAAAAATGCTTTTTCAGAAAAACTTGAACAACTAATACATGCTAGTCTGTTGGGGAGGAGGTGCCACCTGAGGGAGGAATCTGATGTTGATCTATTGAATGCAGACTTTTCTCTTTGTTTAGCGTTTTACAATTTCTCCCCTTTTTTCCTAGAGAGGACCGAGGCCCTGAAGAGAATCCCCTGAGACCAGCGGGATTCGAAACGCGTAGGCCCCAGCCATACTGTAGTCTGCCTGAGTGATAAGCGTATTAAAAAAATTTCCCTGCTGCTTATCACTGTTCTGTGTACATTATCTTTCTACCTGATCAAATACTATGAACATTTTAATTTGACAGAGAAATGTACTTTGTGTTCGAATAACTTCTAAATGGTATCACTTTGAAAATTGTTTTGCAGACTTTGGCTCTCTCAATTTCACTGTAAATACTGTATGATATGCACTTTTGTAGTTTCTTTTAGCCATTATACCCCTTACCACTTTTGAATGCCTGATTGTTGTATGCCTGTGATATGTTTGATATGGTGAATGATTTCCTAAAGTCCTGTCCCTAGCATGTATTAGTTGTTCAAGTTTTTCTGAAAAAGCATTTTTCATGAAACAATCCTCTTTTTGCTGACAAAAGTTAAAAAGAATAATAAAAGCTATTAACGAGCTTCCAGTCTTGAATGAATCTTTCAGGTGCTGTGTTATAATACTTGTAAATTACGTCTTGTTATCAGTACTGGCATTCTCCCTTTGTTGTTTTTAATATAATAGTTGGGCATGATCAGAAAGACCGTAACTGATTATGAGGGACTTTCCACAAGATTTCTTTTGTGAGCATACATAGTTCTACACCTGTATCTAAGGAGTTCCTTTGAAATCTGGAGAGTCTTTGTTTCGTAAGGGAGTTTTTGCCCAAAGTCTTCATCGCTCTAAGTGGGAGTGCGTAAATTCCTGTTCAGAGTCCTTGTCTAAGGTCTACTGGTAGACAGCCGCTACACTCAATTTTGTTGATGGAGACAGAAGGAGACACTCTGCAAGGAAGATGTTTTGGTGGGGTCTGGGTATGTTTCCATTTAGAGAATTGTGCTTCAGGTTTATTTTTTCAGTGTTGAAGGACAGATCAATTCTATGGGGACGAGTAAGTGGTGGGGTATGTGTATGGCGTCCGAGTCCAGGGAATAGTGTTTCAAGATTTTAGTGGTCAGAATTTTCATTTCCAGTGAAAGGGGTTTGATAGTGTGTTACAACATTAATAGCTAACAATATCTTAGAGCGGGCAATTGTACAGGAATATGGGCATTTGCTGTTATCATAGAATACATGCTAGGGCACGGGTACTCATAGTACGGCCCGCGGGCCGGCAGCGGCCCGGCAAGCCTTCCATGGCGGCCCGCGGACCATGAGACATTGTACCCGTGTTTTAAAAAACCATTTTCAGAGAGTGTCTGCAAACACTGCCGGTTGCAGAGACACTCGGAGAGACTCTGCTACTCTGTGTTTCATTCCGGTGAGCCAAGAGTGGAGCTGCAGGGGCGCTAAGAGGAGGTGAAATACAGCAAAGCCCCCTTCACATGCAAATGGTCTTTAAAGACCTGTGAAGTGCTCGGGTAGGGCTGTGTGTCTGTGCGAGCAGGGGAAGCTGGCTGAGGAAGCGGTCTCAGCCCGGTGACACACAGGCGGGGTGAGATGACAGAGGGTGACAGAGGGAGGTAGAGGGACAGAGACAGAGGGAGGGAGGGAAAGGGAGAGAGAGACAGAGGGAGAGGGAGGGAAAGGGAGACAGAGAAAGGGAGACAGACAGAGGGAGGAGGGCAACAGAGGGAGGAGGGCGACAGAGGGAGAGAGACGGAGTGAGGGAAGGGGAGTGAGGGAAGGGGAATGAGGGAAGGGGAGTGAGGGAAGGGGAGTGAGGGAAGGGGAGTGAGGGAAGGGGAGTGAGTGAAGGGGAGGAAAGGAGAGTGAGGGTGAGAGAGGAAAGGAAAGGGAAGGGAGAGGGAAGGGAGAAGGAGGGAGAGTGAGTGAGACAGAGGGAGGCAGGGAGGGAGAGAGGGAGAGAGGGATGGAGGGAAGGGAGGTGAGGGATGGGCAGTGAGGGAAGGGGAGTGAGGGAAGGGGAGGGAAGGAAGGAAGGGAAGGGGAGTGAGGGAAGGGGAGTGAGGGAAGGGGAGGAAAGGGAAGGGGAGGAAAGGAGAGTGAGGGTGAGAGAGGAAAGGGAAGGGAGTGGGAAGGGAGATGGAGGGAGAGGGAGACAGAGGGAGACAGGGAGGGAGAGAGGGATGTAGGGAAGGGGAGGGAGAAGAGGGGGAAGGGGAGGAAAGGAGAGTGAGGGTGAGAGAGGAAATGAAAGGGAAGGGAAAGGGAAGGGAGAAGGAGAGTGAGTGAGACAGTCAGAGTGAGTGAGACAGTGGGAGACAGGGAGGGAGAGAGGGATAGATATATATATCTATCATGTGATCAAGCTTTGTGGAAAGCGAAACGCGTAATGGCGGCTTGTTTGCTGGACGAAATAAAGCACCTTGATTAAGCACTTACTGATGGGTCTGCTCCTTCGTCATTTGGAACTAGGCTGGGGCGAATGCTCGAGTTGGTTGGCGGAATATATATATATATATATATATATATATATATATATATATATATATAGATTCCAACCGGAGGTTGCGGCGCTTCCACAACAAACCCAGTACGCAGACACAGATGGATAAATCCACAGCCAGACTTTTTTAAAGGTATTTTCTTCGTCCTTTATTTCATCATCGTGCAGAGGTGCAACACACTGCCAAACAGACGCGTTTCGGGCGTGAACGCCCTTGCTCACTGTCAGCGGGTAAGCGGTAAATACAAGGTTTATATACATTGGTTGATTGTTTAAAACGCGCCAAAAAGCCTCAATCGATAACATTGAGCTAAAGAGAGGACTAAAGCTGCAACCTTTTTTACGTTAAATACGATCAATGGTTCGGCCATGTTACAACGGAACCGAGATTCAAAGTAGTTGTGCACATACATTGAGAAATATATACAACACAGAATCAACCCTTATTATCAACATCTGTGGTATGGCTTTTGACTAACTATGCAAGGAGTAAATGCATAAAATGCAAATTATTTTAGCAGCATTCATGTAAACATATTCCTCGTGCAAATACGCAAAAATTGTTCATTGTGCACATATGCCGCATAATAATTGTACAAATACAGTAGTATACACACTAAAAATAATAAATGTATGTACATGATAAAGTGCAAATGCTTAGCAGTCTATCTGTTGTAAACAATCCACGTGCAAATACGCAAAATTATTAAAATGTACAAATACGTAATAAATAAATTATGCATTTCATATATATACAACAAAGAAATTCAAATCGAGTCCTTGCATGTACATATATCCTACCACAGAACTGTCCACAATTTATGGTCAAAGTTTTAACGATTCAATTGTGAAAACAAACTTTATCAAGTGCACAAACTAGAATCGGTTACCCCTGGTGTGTTGGCTGATCTACATATTGGCGCGTATAATAATATCACCAATACAACCAATGTATTATTCTACCGCTCAAAAAACATACAACAAAGTATAACAAAATGGTGAGGGAGTGCTAAGATGTCCTACATATATCACGGAGAGGACATCAGGATGTGATGGGAATAAAAAATTCCAAAAAAAACTGTTTCAGTGATTTTAAAATATGCAAATACATACAAATGCTACATTTGTCCACAGTTCAAGCAAAGCGACAGCTTATGTGATGGTTATACAAACTGCCTGAGGGGACCAAAGAATGAAAGAAAATGCAATGACAAACAGATAATGCTGATGAAGCAATGCTCAGGAAATGTGAAATGACAACCAAGTTGCCAGTTGTCACGAAAAGTTCACAACATGGCCCCTAAACTGCCTATAATTACAGAAAAGTGCTCAGGTCTTCCCCCATGTTCAAACCTCCCGGGGTCTTGGTGTTGAGGCGAACTATGTATAGGGACTCCAACTGCCTTAGACGTTTTTCATAATCACCACCTTTCTTGTTGGTCTTAACTGCATCAATTACAAAATAACTGAGATGGGAAAGGTTGCGATTATGAAATTGATCAAAATGGCGCGCTACTGGATAGCTTTTGTCACAGTTTACTATAGCTCTCAAGTGCTGAAGGATGCGTTGGTGCACAGGTAATTTCGTGCTACCGACGTACCTCAAATTGCACGTACACGTGAGAACATATATAGCTAGCTCTGTTTTACAATTGAAATAGGCTCTTAAATTGATAGGTTTGTCATCAAAAGGCGTCATGTACGATTTGGTGTTTGTTCCAAATTTACACGCCCTACAGGATATACAGCGGAAGAAACCCTTCCGTGATGACAGCCAATCTGCCTTGCTAGCAGTCTCGGGGGAACTAGAGACCAAAGCATTCCTCATGCTATAAGCTCGCCTATAAGTAATTTCAGGCTTGTTGGGCATAATTTGTTTCAAAACTGGGTCTGTAAGAATAACTGACCACTGTTTCCTGACCATTTTGGAAATTTGGTTGGCCTGTCGACTGAAACCTGTGATCAATCTAATGGAATTGCTGTTGCCAACTGAATTGTCAATGGCAGAAGTGGAATTGCTGGGGGCCTGCAAAAGTTTGGATCTATCCAATTTATTTGCTTTATCCATTGCCGATCTAAGGGCACAGGGTTTGTAACCCCTCGCTTCCATCCTTTTCATCGCTTCCATTTGGTGGAGGTTCCTTAGCTCTGATGAACTACAAGTTCTATGAATTCTGAGGAACTCCCCATAGGGGATGGATCTAATAGTGTGTCCTGGATGGAAACTCTGCGCGTGCAGAATGGTATTGCCAGCTGTACTCTTCCTAAAAAGGCCTGTTGTTATACCACCATTAACTATACTGACTTCAACATCCAGAAAGCTAATCTTGGTCTCACTTATGTCTGCGCTAAACATGAGGTTGGCATCATTGATATTAATGGCATTAACAAAATTGCTAGCCGCTTCTTTGCTCCCTCGCCAAATGATGAAAATATCATCAATGTAGCGCATATATTTAATGATATTTTCTTGCCAAATGGTTGCAAATTGTGTCATGAGGACATGCTCCTCCCACCAACCCACGTGGAGCCCCGCGTAGGTCGGGGAGAAACATGCCCCCATGGCAACCCCCCTTAGCTGCCTGTACAATTTGTCGTCGAACAAAAATACATTGTTATTGAGGCACAACTCAACCATGGTTAATAACATTGCGCTATGCTTGTGGAATTCCACTGGTCTCTTGGCGAGGAAATGATTTAAAGCCTTCAAGCCATCGTGGTGGGATATGCTGGTATATAGGCTAGCAATGTCCATGGTGATCAATAAACAGTCAGTAGACCATTCACATTGTTCCAAATTTCTCAAAAAATCTGTACTGTCTCTGATATAAGCTGGTAAGGTGGTCACAAAACCTTGCAAATAATGATCGATGTATTTAGATGTATTCTCAAACAAGCTGTGGATGGCAGATACTATTGGTCTCCCAGGTACCGGTCTCACCCCCTTGTGAACCTTTGGAATGAAATATAAATTGGGTATAACCGGATGATCTTTATAAAGGTATTTCATTTCTTCCTTGGTTAGAAGACCATCCCGTTTCCATCCATTCAATTGCTTCCAATATGATATTTGAATGTTCTTGACCGTTTTAAAATCACAAGGTTCATAACAGACTGTGTCATTAAGGTGGCGGAATGCTTCTTCCATGTATTCAGCTCTGCTCCAAAGAACCACATTACCACCTTTGTCTGACTGATTGATTATGATGGTATTGTCAGATTGCAGTTTTTTCATCAAGTCATTGTATGGTTTGGTCTTGGCATTGATGACACTTTTTTTTCTACAGACTTGGGTATGTAATTTCTTCAATTCATCCGTCAATAAATCTGCATAGGTGTCTATGGCATCCTTGGGCATAGAAGGAATGAACGTGGAAGCAGGTTTAAAACCACTGGGTTCACTTTGGCCAATGTCAAGATTTTCTTCATTTGCCATTTCCTGAGTGCAGGGGGTGGATGTCAGTTCATTGCGCAACCCTTGCATCGATTTTAAAAGAGGTATGTCCCTGGCCTGCAACCCACTTCTGTCTGGATTGGATATAGAGGGGCCGGTTTTTTTGTTCTGAATTGAATCCCCCTTAATGGCATAGTATTTTCGCAATTTAAGTTTTCTAATGAACTTGAAGACATCCACTCGCGTATTTCCATAGTCAAAATTGCTCTCAGGACAAAAGGACAGACCTAAAGCCAACAGTTGCTTTTCTGCTTGATCAAGTTGTACATCGGTCAAATTAATAATGGATTTCTCGATCGCTGCTACTTGTTCGCAGCGTTCTTCTTCCTTTGCGGCCTCCCTTTGTTTTTTTGCGCATTTCCGACGTTCCCTGCGTCTTTGGTTTCTGCGATGTTTGGTTTCGCGTTTCTTGAGCGCAGAGTACCTTTCCTTTGAGTCCTCACGAACTCCATCTCTTCTTCCAGGGTGAGTTGCCCCAAATCCCCTTCTTCTGAACCTTGGGCTCCTCCATCCGACTCTTCACTGCTAGGTACAAGGCTCTCTGCTGAGCTTGAGGCAGTGAGGCAGCCTGCTCCTGCTTCATTGGATTGGGCTTGAGGGGGTGCTGGCACAGGTTTAGGCTGTTTATTCCCTGTGGCTCTTTGTTTGCGCAGATGGTCGTACTTTTTTGCACACGTATAAATTTGCCCCAATTTGTAGTCCTGCTCATCTCTTGCAAATTTGTACACTTTTCTCTGTTTGATTGTGTTTTCGTGCTTGCTCAAACGCTCCTTTATTTCCTTTCGCGTTTGCTCGATAAGGACACTATCATTGGAAAACATGTCTTTGGCCAACTCTTCATTGATCCTCGTTATTTCTAACAAGTCACTGTCCCTATCGATTCTCGCATATTTTACCAACAAGCACAAAAGCCTCATAGATGCTTCCAGGTTACTCTCTGCCCAATCTTTCAGCAGTAACGGGTTCGGATTTTCGAAGCTGGGGACCAGCATAATTCTAAGGCCCCTAGGCACCCGGTTCACTTCACGGTACTTCTCCAGTGAGCGAATCTCCCACCATTTAGTGAGTTCGCTTCTCATGCGTTTTTCTAGCTCACGCAAAAGTTTCCTCACATCGCTGTCTTTGGCCCCCATGGCGTTTTTGCTTACATTGCCGCTCTGCTTGACTGCGGGCAAATTAGAAAACAGTTGCTCGAAAGCCTCCTCCCGATCCCGCTCCTCTGACATGGTTGCTCCTCAATGGGTATGCACATACGATATATAGAAAAATGAAAGAGACTGCTTTTGCCTCGTGCGTCTCCTTACCGCTGGCTGCTTGGATACTTCCTCGACCTGCCTCGGTTTCTCACTTTCCGTAGTTCTCCAACGCGCCCGGGCTTCCGTGCCAGACGGCTCCGACTTCCGACGGTTCCTTCGGCACACCAAAAAACCCGGACACTGGAATGAACAATTCCGTGAGAGTTATCTCGATGCAGGGGGCTGGTATGTTTTGCTTCCCAGCAACAATCTCCTCGACGGTCCGTCTTTCCCAGCCTACTTGGTTCTGAAGGAAGGGTCTGCGCAAACAGGAGCCGACCACGTCCTGTGATATATAGATTCCAACCGGAGGTTGCGGCGCTTCCACAACAAACCCAGTACGCAGACACAGATGGATAAATCCACAGCCAGACTTTTTTAAAGGTATTTTCTTCGTCCTTTATTTCATCATCGTGCAGAGGTGCAACACACTGCCAAACAGACGCGTTTCGGGCGTGAACGCCCTTGCTCACTGTCAGCGGGTAAGCGGTAAATACAAGGTTTATATACATTGGTTGATTGTTTAAAACGCGCCAAAAAGCCTCAATCGATAACATTGAGCTAAAGAGAGGACTAAAGCTGCAACCTTTTTTACGTTAAATACGATCAATGGTTCGGCCATGTTACAACGGAACCGAGATTCAAAGTAGTTGTGCACATACATTGAGAAATATATACAACACAGAATCAACCCTTATTATCAACATCTGTGGTATGGCTTTTGACTAACTATGCAAGGAGTAAATGCATAAAATGCAAATTATTTTAGCAGCATTCATGTAAACATATATATATATAACTATCTTTTGAATCTTCTAGCCCTCCAGTTCCCTTCTGGCAGAAGCCACGGCACAGCAGCAGCAAGTAAGTTTCCCAAACAACTTTATGTTTCACGCACCATATGCAAGATTGCGTGCGTATTATATATATAATGATAATTCGGGTTCCGAAATCTCTGCATTTAAATTCAGCTCTGGAGCAATAAGTGTTGGTTCGGCTGATGGAATGAACAGTGCATCTAATTTAATACAAGTGCCCACCAACTACTCGCCCTCTGAGGAATTGGGTTTTCTCATAGAAGACAGATTCAACACACTACGACCACAGACCCGGCAACAGCGGAAAATAAACGAAGGAATAATAACAAAAGATGTAGTGCAAGGAGGAAACACAAGAGGCAGAGGCTTTGCGAAGAAAGGCAGAGGAAAGAAATGGTAGAGGCACTCCCTGAAATTACAAACAATAATGATATGGGTACTACAACTACGACCCTTGCTGACTGTGAACCCCAGGAAAATGAATCAGAGGACAACACTGTAGTCAATCTCTCCGATATCAGCCTGTCTAAGGCAGAAACGCAATTGCTATCTCTGGGTTTATCCTATTGTCCTAGGAACTCTTTCAATTATGTTCAAACCCGCATAGACGTTTTTAAATTCATTCGGAAGCTAAAGCTCAAAAAGCATTTCAAATTGGCCAATGTTCAGGATCGAGCCTCTAATATCATTAGCAGGTCACAGCCCTCTATCAATTTTCAAGTATCAGATTTCAGAGCATTGAAAGTGGCCCATGAACTAGTATGCGAGGAAGACTTTGAGGAGGGTTCGACACAAGACATATTACAGGCTGCGGGCATTGTTATGAATCAACCCTTTGTCACCCAGTTCAATCCTCCATCTACCTTTTGCCCCCTCATGCCCAAAGACAATATTGATGCATTTAATGACATTGTGGTTGAGGATCTAAAAGGGTTACAGAACAATATATCTAGGAAAGCGAAGCGAGTTAGATATATGGAAAGACAGTACAGTAACCATATGAAGAAACTCAGAAGCAGCTTGAATTTAATAATCAACAAGGCTGACAAGGGGGGTAACACAGTGATATGGCCACGACACTTGTATATGGAGGAAACTCAACGACATCTCAGTGATGTGACCTGCTACAAGAAAGGAAGCTTTAATGACATCAGAAATTTGAAAGACAGCACACAAAGAACGGAACCAATGGAAACGAGAGGGGCTTTTGAGCAAACAAGAGCATGTTTCCTGAAAAACGACTATCCACTAACACCTACCCTTTATCTCATGCCCAAAATTCATAAGCTCGTCATTCCTGTACCTGGGCGACTATCATCTCAGCCAAGGGTAGCTTATTAGAAGCAATTTCAAAATATGTGGATTATTTCTTGCATGATTTTGTGGAAGCCCTGCCCTCTTTCATAAAAGACACTGGCCATTTCCTTTCCAAACTGAAGGATGTTGAATGGGAGATAGATTATGTACTCATTGCTTTGGACATTAGCACGTTATATACCAGCATCCAACATGCAGATCGACTAAGGGCCATTAAGTATTTTTTGGACAGGATTGCAGGGTACGACAGGATTCAATTGATTTCTTTCGCAATTTCTTACGTAAGTATACTAAGGAAAGTCTTAAAAAAAAGATTGCAATGTTGCAAGAATTAGACCGTTGCAGAGTGAGAGAAAAAAACAGGTCTGCAAGGGCATTCTCTGGCTTGTCTTTCTAAAAAAATACGCCAGTGTGTTTTTCATCATATTAGGATGTTATCAGTGCATCATACCAAAATGAGGAAATAAGTGAGAAAGTTGTATTATGCAAAAAGTCCAGCACTTAAACTTAAACAGTTAAATACTGCTGTTTTGCATGGATCTGAATTAGATGTTAAGAAGATTTGTGAAGAAATTGATGTTAGTTACTTTGGTCCAGAAGAAGACAATGCAGAAACTGATACAGTAATAGAAGGAAATGTGGTAGAAAATGTCCAAAATTTTAATACTGAAAATTTTGAACAGGAAATAACAAAGTTTAAGGTTATTGCAGGTGAAAAACCGAATTTTCCTTGTGTGTGTTGTCGACGCACTCATTACAAAAATCAAACTAGATTAGTTGATTTATATTTAAAAAGTGAAGAGGAAAATAATAGTGTGTGGAAAGATTTTGCAACTTATTTGTTGGTAGAAAACTATTTTGATTTGGGTTTTGATCAACATATTTGTAAATATTGTTATAATAAATTAAATGAAAATAGAATGCCTGCTTAAAGCTGTACATAATAATCTTGAGTTGATAAATATTCCATCTGAACTAAAGGATTTAAATACCTAGGAGACTATTCTGATTCAATGTGTGCATCCATTTCAGGCTATTGTTCGTATGGAGCCTAAGACAGGGAAATTAAATCCTTCAGATTTACAAAGAGGATTAAAAGGGTAGAGTTGTACATTTGCCTCTTGATTTAAAGAAAAACATTGAGACAATTGGTGTTGAAAATGTAGAAGAGGAACCTCTAGTTATTCTAGTTAAGTGAAGAAATTTATGAACATTACAGTGTTCATCCACTGCATTCCAAAGAAGCAATGGGGAATGCTATTGAATTATTTCAGATGAAAAAAGCAAAAGGAAGTCCCATTAGTGTATGGGAAGAAAGCTGGAAGCTCGTTGTTTTCCTCAGTTATTTCCAACAGGTCAAGGTGCACGATATGAAGACCGACCTTTGCAGATTCCTGCATCTGAATACCGGACAACAAGATTATATGCAGAAGATTTAGGAAACAGCTAAAAACATGGATTTTCAGCCTTCCAGATGAATACGTGATGGCCGCCATCTAATTCCGTCTTACTAACTACATCTGATTTCTCACTTTCCAGCCAGCGCCAGGATGCTCCTTTCGGAGCGATAGTTGCGCTTTACAAATACCCAATACAATACAATACAAGATCCGAGATTTCGTCAGTGTATTCCATATTTGTTTCATCTTCTGTTTGAGAGTGACTTATCTGGACTTTCTTATGCAGTGAACCATATCCTAATAAGTGGACTACATCTGCAAAATGTTTCAGCAAAGGAATTTATGGATAAAGTGCAACAGAAAGACACTGTTTTGGATTCTCACCTAATTAATCTAATGGCATGTCAGTGTGGTACTAATGAGTATTGGTACCGTCGTCATGGAGATTTTAAATGCATGCTAAGAAACTTAGGAGCACCTACATGGTTTTTAACTCTAAGCTGTGCTGAGTATGCTTGGGAAGATTTACTTGAATTTCTTCGGGAGGCAAATGCAAACATAGAAAATATAGAGTACAAGACACCTGGAGAACTGTGCTCTTTGGATCCAGTTAATGTTTGCAGGTATTTTAATCATAGATTAGAAGCTATGATGTCTTTTATTACAAACAAAAAGAAACCTCCTTCTTGGCGAAGTTCTGGATTTCTTTTGGAGAAAAGAGTATCAAGCGAGAGGTGCTCCTCATATTCATATGCTATTATGGATCAAAGATGCTCCCAAATTTGGAACAGACTCAGATGAGACTGTACTGTCTTTCATTGAAGAATATGCAACATGTGATATACCTAAAAGTACAACTGATAAGGACTTAAGAGGAAAAGTGTTACGATTTCAAAGCCATCGTTGTGGCAAATATTGTCGGCGAAAATTCAAATCAAAGGATAAATTCTATACCAAATGTCGTTTTGGATTTCCACGGCCAGTACTTTCAAAAGGAAGAGTGAACAATTTTATGTCGTCTTTGCGACATACTATCACAAGAAGATCACCCAAGAATACTTACAATTTAAGAAGAAGTGAAGAGTCCAAATAGATAAATTACTATAACCCAGTCATTTTGTCCATGTGGAATGCTAACATGGATATTCAATATGTTGCAGATAACTCTATTACTGTGGCTCGATATATAACGTCTTACATCACCAAATCTGAAAAGACGGAACTGAAAGATATGTGGGAAGACATTTCTCATGAAAAGAGTCTAAGTAAGAAATTGTACACCTACAGTTTGAAGATGTTATCTCAGAGAAATTGGAGCATATGAATGTTGTGATCGATTATCATCAGCAAGTCTTTATGCGAAATCTAGGACAATCCTGTGGGTGAGTTTAGGTCTTGCAGGAACACAAAACCGAGTTTTGAAACCTGTTCAAGAAATTAAATATTTAGCAGAGAAAGAACCAAACAGTACAGACATTCTGAAGACAAACATGTTGGATACATACTATCCAAATAGAATAATCTGCTTGAAAACATTTGTCTGTATGAAATACTACAAAACTACACTTTTAAAAGGAATATTACAGAGAATATCGATAAAGGTGTATATGCAGTAATTGGATATGAAGGATGTCTGGTGAAACAAAGAAAAGGACATTTGATTAATCACCGAAAACTGAGTTGCGACACTCCTGACAAAAGAGAATTTTACTATTTAGCTCTTTTGCAACGGTTTAAACCATGGCGTACAGAAGAGGAACTACTTGGTGACTTTGACAGTTATGAAGATTCATTCAACGCATCTAAAAATAATATAGAATGTCCTGTTTTTAGTAATTATGTGCAAATGTTGAACGACGAAATGGAGCAAGAAGCAACAATTGCAGCGGAGATTGCTAGAGACAGTTCTCAAGATAGTCAAAGTTCTGCTTCGTTGAGTCAAGATCCACTAGGACAACCAATTATCCAAAATGAAGCAGCCAATGCCATGGATAATGTGGAAAGAGCAATGGAACAAGCTCAAGAGGATGCAATAAACTTAGAAGAGTTGGAAAAACAACTTAATCTTGACCAAAACAAATATATGATGAAGTGACAGAGCAGATTGAGCATGGTTTTCGTCATGAGAAAAAGGAATGCTCATGTATGTCATTTGAACCTGTACGACTATATGTGAGTGGAGAAGCTGGAACTGGCAAAAGTTTTCTAATTAAAGGAATTGCCACATATCTACAGCAAAGAGCTGAGTCATCACTCTCTAGTGTTGTCACTGCTCCAATTGGGTTGGCAGCACACAACATTTAAGGAATTACTTTACATCGTTTATTGATGCTGCCAGTTGAACATGAAAATAAATTACAATATCACAAGCTATCTGGAGAAGCTTTTTGTGAAGTTTCTAGAGTCCTTAAAAAAATGAAACTTCTCATTATTGATGAGGTAAGCATGGTATCAAATTTAATGCTTTAATTCTTAAAACAGATTATGATGTGTTATTTGGAGGCAAACATGTAAGTTTTTGGAGATCTACTGCAGCTAACTCCTGTAAAAGGACAACCTGTATTTAAAACTGTTACACATGAAGACACCAGAAAGTGCCTGGGAAGTATTGGAAATGTTAATATATGGTCGCATTTCAAATATACTGAACGCATTCAAAATATGCGACAGGCAAACGATGCTAAATATGGAAATATTCTTCACGATATAAGAATTGGAAAACTAAGTGATCATGCGAAAGAAACTTTACAAACACGATTACTTTCCAATTTGTTTCCAAATGAAAATAATGTGGCAGAGAAAATATATACTAAAGAGGCAGAAGATAAGTCAGTTATATGCTGGATGCCAACTTTACAAGAATGTGCAATGTTCAATGAAAAAATGTTGAAGTTAGAAAATCAAGAAATTAAGAAACTGGAAGCTAAAGATAGAGTAGAGCATGAAGGAAGTACTATTATTTTGTCAGAAAGGTTGAAGTTAAAATTGGATTCTCTACAGAAATCTAGATCTAAAACTGCTGGCTTAGAAAATAATCTGTATGTATGTTTAAATTGTCAGATCATTTTACGAAGAAATTTACATGTGGAAAGAGGTTTGGTGAATGGAGCAATGGGTAATGTTGTTGGTTTTGTGAATTACCCAATTAGAGATGAGATTGAATTTTTAAGAATCAAATTTGATGGAATTGAGGAAGTTCAACAATTCAGTCGTTGTTCGACTCGATTTTTGCTTGTGGAAGACTTATATGTCCGTCAAAAACAATTTTCTATTTGTTTCGCATATGCAGTGACTATTCATAAATCTCAAGGTTTAAGTGTAGATAGTGCTTTGGTAAATATTGGAAGTACTATGTTCAAAGAGGGTGTGGCCTATGTTGCTTTATCTCGAGTTAGAACGTTATCTGGACTGTATCTAATTGATTTTGATGAGACAAAGATTAGTGCAGATCTAAATTGTGTGAAGGAGTATAACAGGTTAAGAAGAGAATATGCTCCAAATTTACCTCAATATCCTTTAATTGAAAAGTGTGTGGTAGGTCGAAAAAGGAGATGTGAGGAAAAACGTAGTGAAGTAGTAGAGAAACGAAAAAAAAAAAAAGATGAACCTGTAATTGGTAGCAAAAAGAAAAAGGTTACTACTGAAGAGATTGTTGGATTTAAATTTGAAAAATAGTTCTGGTGTCAACTGCTATGCAAATGTAGTAGTTAATGTTTTGTTTCTTAAAACTTTACAGCAACAGATTGTAGAAAATCGGGACCAAACATTTTGTTCTTCATTAAAATTCTGTGTTTGAAAAATGTAGCAATGATAATAGTGAAATAGCAAGTGTTTCAGAACTTCGAAATGTTTTAGACATATGTGCTGGAATAAATCAATTTTCTCAGAATATACAGCAAGATTGCCAGGAATTTATTATGTATATGCTTACAGTTTTAGAAGATGAAGGTGTAGATATTGATAGTCTTTTTGGCCTTTTTAATAAATGGCAACATAACTGCGACAATTGTTCAATTTCAAGTAGTACTGACATACACACTGAAAGATTTATATATTTAACTTTTTTAGACTGTAAAGCAGTGTCTTTCAATAGTCTAGTTAGAGATGCCCATCAAAACATGGTCTGTTCTCAATGTAACTCAGAAATGTTATCAACATTATTTATCCAAAGATATGGACAGTATGTAATTTTAATGTTCCAACGATGCAGAGCTGATGGTACAAAATTGACAACTTTAATTAAAAATGTTGTGGCTTCTCAAATATCAATTTCTAGAAGAACATTTGTAACTGTAGCAATTGTCTTTCATGATCGTCCTTCAACAACATGTGGACATTACACAGCTTTTTTGAAATCTCCAACAGGCTGGACACAGTGCAATTATAGTCAATTGACTTTTAAGAAACGTTTGCCTTTTGACTTAGCAAATTCTTATCTGGTGTTTTTGCAACTCAAATTTCAGTAAAATTACTTGGTGTAGGAAGACTACTGCTGTTAAGAAAAGATACTCTGTTCTTCATAAGTATCGTGTGAGTCAGGGTGACCAAATTTAAAAATGAAACTTGTATTTGGCATAGTGATAGTATCAGGTACAGGTTTAAGTAATGTTTGATGGTACAGAGCACGTTGGAACTTTTGATTCTAAAGCTCGGGAAAAGAATGGTTAAGAGTATAATTAAGTCATTTGGGAAATAAGGTCTTTACTCATACTTTTTGGCCACGCGGAAAAGTATGAGAGAACAAAATGAGTACTTGAGAAAAATGTTGTTAGAATATGCTTGTACGGACGTTTGAGAGGTATTTAAAAGAAAGTGATATTGTTTTATTACTTTGTGATTGTTGAAGATGTAGTGTCCTTACACAAGAAATTGCGAATTAGAGAAAAACATTTAAGACATGTTTTTTTCAAATATTTACATTATGTATTCAAGTTTTTTTTTTTTTTTTAAACACAATCATTTTGATTGTGTTTTTTTTGCCCGCTGTCATATGAGGAGTAGTATTGAACTCACTGCTTATAGTAAAAATCAATATATTCTGAGAACAGCAAAAATAAACCATATAACATATTGTACAAGTTATTTTGTTAGATTGTATTCAGAAATATTTATTATAACTGATTTATTTATTCTCTTCCACAGATATTATAAGTACGACTAATAAAAAAAACTTTCATTACTTTTTTATTTCTCTTTCTCCCTATACTTCCCTCTCTCTCTGTTTAACCCTTACTCCTTTCATCGCCTTTCTTTGTCATTGCCCTTCTCTTATGCTCATTCCCTTTAAGTCATTCACATTTCGTCATTTACTTTTCTTTGCTCCTTCCCCGAGTCCTTTTCTGCTACTATTTCCTTCATTCCCTCTATCTCTTCACTTTCTTACTCCCGTTGCCTCATGCTCACTCACGTTTATACACCCTCTATCACGTCTGTTTCCTCAACCTTAATGCCCTTCTCTTACCCTACCTTAATCCTTGTTCCCTTACTTTCATCACTAATCCTCATTTCCCATACTTTAATGCATACTTCACTCCCCTTACCCTACTTTATTTTTGTTTATCCATCCGTTACAGTCCTTCCCTGTTTCTGCCCCGTTCACCTTCTGTCACTTACTCTTCCTCACTCTGTTTTTCTTAGTGTCCTTTCCTTATTTTATCATCTGCTTAACTCATTCCCCTACCTTTAGTGTCTTTGTTTTAGACACTGGTTCTTCCGCCTTCCATCACTCATCATACTCTCCTTTCCTCCCTCACCATACTTTTTTTTAACACAGTCATTCCTTTAGTGCCATTCTCTCTTTCGCTCATATTAGTTATTGATTTATATACTACAGATTCTGTCCCTCTTTCTCTCTCCCTCACTCTTCCTTTCTTTCAGTTTCTGTTTCATGTACTCCTACTTTCTTTTGTTTTATGAAATGCAGATTATAACTATTTTTTCTTTTCTTCAACAGATAGTATGTTTGTAAAAGAAATGTATTATTACATTGTTACAATAAATACTTTTCATCACTCTCTTACTTCTCTTTCTCTCTTGGTCATTGTTCAATCTATCTCTTATTCACCTTCCTTAACTCTTTTTACTTTCCTTTAGTTTCCTTTACTTATTCCCATTATTTCCCTTCTATTTTGTTTACAGTCTTTTAATCATTATTAATACTATTTTTTCAGGCTCACTCAGCTTATTTAACTACCTTTTTAGGTCTCGCCTCTCAATGCGCATGCACATTGAGCGAAGCGAGACTAAAGGGGCTTAAACAGACCTTACCTAGATAGGCGATTTGATGCTGTGCCCGTGCGCTTTTAGGTCAATGCGCAAGCGCATTGGCCTAAAATGCGCGTGCACAGCATCAAATCGCCAGCCATCTGTTGCCCAGCTTGGTGCCGCTCCACCCCCTGCAGCATCAAAGGCTTTCACGGCCGGCCGGCCGTGCTTTCAGTTTCACGGCCGGCCGGCCGTGTCTTCCCAGCTTGGTGCCGCTCCACCCCCTGCAGCATCAAAGGCTTTCACAGCCGGCCCGCCGCGCTTTCACGGCCGGCCAGCTGTTTCTCCTTATTTAACTTGTGCTGCTTTCTCTCCATTACCCTTCTCTCTTCTTGTAACATTAGATCCATCTGCCTTCCCTCTTGCCTATCCTCTCGCACTTTCTACTTAACTTCTTTCTCTCCGCCCAACTATCTCTCCAGCTCTTTCTCTGTGCTTCTCTGCCCCCTCCTCTTTCTTTCTTCCGCCTCTCTCCCTTTCACATCTGTCTCAGTCTATCTCTTTGTTGTTCTCCCCCAAACCCTCCCCCTCCCCGCCAGTCCCCCTGTCTCCTTCAGTCAACTGGACTCTCCCGCTCTCACAGACTTTCTGTTCCTGTTTCTCAGGGCTTTCTCGGGGTCCCTCACCTATCGCTGCCTCGAGCCCCTCTCTGACATACATGTCTCCCTCCTCGGCTCCCCATCTCCCTACCGCTGCTGCCTCCTCTCTCTCTGTAGTTTTCCCCTGTACCCTACAGCCCCTCCCGGCCTCAGCAGATCTTCCTCTGTACGCAAGGCAGCACCCGCATGTATGGGGGTGGAGATGGCTGGGAGGTGAAGAGTGACAGTTGGGGGCTGAGGAGATGGGGCCGCATCTTAACTTTCTGTTAACCAGAATCCTAAATTTAGTTTAGTTTATTTATGGAAGCAATTATGGAGCCCTACAGAGCAGGACCACTACTTTAATCTGGAAAATTAACTCTAGTTATGAGGAAAGTGCTACTGTGTGCTATATGTATTTTAAACACGGTCACAGAACTTAAGCATAAGAAGATGGCCAGACCCAGTAATTATAGCGCCATCAGCTATCAAGAACAAACACAATGCCTCCTCCGGTGGCTCCTTTAATGGGAGGTAGTCGGGCCGCTTTATAAGAAAGAATAACTCGGTGCTGTCTCCCAAATGGCTCAATTAGGGCATGCAGTGGTGCAAATCTTCCCGCGGCTGCAGCTAAAGGCTGCAGGGTAAACCACGCCCCCTCGCCACTAATTCTCATTAAGTGGTTGGCACTGGTAGCTAAAGGTCGGAAACTTCAGGAGGTTTTTGTGCTATTGCCCGTAAGGTCTTACAATTAACCTTGTTGGGTAATATATCTTTATCTTGGCAAACTAGACAATTATTAATGTATGCCATATTAATGGTAATTAGCATAAAAATTAACCAACAACATTGCTTGTTTTTCTAGAATGCTCCCAGTATCTGTGCTGAGTGCCTGCGCCCCCGCATGCACATTTCCCTGTCTGTGCTCAAGTGTAGGTCTCTGTACTATCAAGATACCTCGAGCCCTGCGACTCCTTCGCTCTGTCCTAGCTGTTGGGCGATGAGCATGTTGTATTCTGGAACTTGTAGTGTCTCTTTTCGCATTAAACTGTAGGCCTAAATTTCCAGCATAACCATTGTGGCTGCGATCTTTGAGGGGACCTTTAGGTGGCTAAACTAGTAGCTGTACGAAGAATCCCCACCTGTGCACCGCGGGGGCTGCAGGTAGCTCTGTGTCACATGCTGTTGAGTTTAAAGACACTCAAAAGCTTGGTGTTCTTGCAACCATTTTGCAAGATTTAGCGTTTCTGGCGGGTGCTCGCACGTCATTCACAGGGCAGGGATCAGTGAAAAGGATGAGAAAGTATAATTGGAAAAAGTGCTTTGTGGGGCGTCGGTTCAGTGGGTGTGGGTGGGGCAGAGGGTGATTTTGACAAGTCTCTAAGAAACTAAGGGGGGCTTGAGGGGCGTCTTTGCTGTCTCGTGGTTGGAACTATCGGGTTTAAACTGTAATCCCGTCTCAGCCCCTGAATCACTGTGTGGGAATGTCACATGACTGTCAGTTTCCTCTCTGACACCGTCTGATTGCTAAATATTGCATCTGCTGGTGTCATACCACCAACAAGGGGTGGTGAGGGACAGAGTCTCTGAATTAAGCAGAAAGCTCTCACCCAGTCAAGAGATCAGGGCTAGATCCAACACCGTTTTTAGCTCACTGCACCATCCCAGTTTCAGAACCTGGCTGTATGCCATGAGTCCCTTTCTCACTGCTCCATCAGGATTCAAGCAAGCCGGGCCGAAGAAGGCCGAAATGCCAGAAACCGGTCCCCGGTAGCTTGTCTCCTTTCTGGTGAAGAATTGGCTTGGTAGTTTAGTCTGCCCTGTTCCCATGATGCACTGGGCCAGGGACAGACTGATTTGCATATAGCCAGGTTCTGAGCTGGGATGGGGCAGTGAGATAAATAACGGTGATGGATCAAGCCCTGATCTTTGGACTGGGTAAGAGTGGTCTGTTTAACTCAGACACTCTGTTCATCATCACCCCCTTTTCTAAATCGTTTTTGGCCACTATAGGTGTGGCAGGGTATACTCAGACATGAGTCCCTTTCTCACTGCTCCATCAGGATTCAAGCAAGCCGGGCCGAAGAAGGCTGAAATGCCAGAAACCGGTCCCCGGTAGCTTGTCTCCTTTCTGGTGAAGAATTGGCTTGGTAGTTTAGTCTGCCCTGTTCCCATGATGCACTGGGCCAGGGACAGACTGATTTGCATATAGCCAGGTTCTGAGCTGGGATGGGGCAGTGAGATAAATAACGGTGATGGATCAAGCCCTGATCTTTGGACTGGGTAAGAGTGGTCTGTTTAACTCAGACACTCTGTTCATCATCACCCCCTTTTCTAAATCGGTGTCATACCACCAGCCTGGCTGGGGCGCCTGCTGTGGTATATGACAGAGCCAACATTCCTATACCAGGCTTGGAACTTGTCCTCACTCGTACTCACACTACTTTATGACACACACACACTGCGCCCTCTCACTACTTTAGCCCACACACACACTGCACCCTCAAATTACTTTAGGCCTCACACACTGCGCCCACACACTGCACCCTCACACACACTGCACCCTCACACACTCAGTGCCACATAATTATATGCTACATAATTACACTGCATTTAATGGAACATACACTCCAAACAATACCACTCAGTGCCACATAATTACATGCCACACAATTACACTCTAATGAATACAACATACACTCCACACAATACCACTCAGTGCCACATTATGAAATGCTACATAATTACACTGCGCTCAACGCAACATACACTCCGAATACCACTCAGTGCCATATAATTACACACCACAAAATTACTCTCTACTAAATGCAACACACACTCCACACAATACCACATAATTATATGCTGCATAATTGCAATGCAACATACACTCCAAATAATAACACTCAATGCCACATAATGAGACGCCCCACAATTACACTCTACTGAATACAACATACACTCCTTGTTGGACAGGCCCCAGGACGGGCTTGCTCCCTCCCCGCATGACAGAGCCCGGACACCGGCTCTCCAGGTGCTACCCACAGAAGCAACCCGCAACCCGTCACCTACGGGACGCCTGCCCCCGAACATCTCTGTATCCCTGGCCACCGTCAGCACCATTGCCCGGGCCCAGCCGCCATCTTGGACACTGCACCACGAGGCCGCGTGGCCTCAGCTCGACCCCAACCCTGGGCCTGGCCAGGCCCCGACATCCCGGCACCACCATCCACCCAGGAGGTGAACGGACCACTTGGCAGGTCAATGGGAGAGAGGAGTGTCGATGGCTCTCCCCCGCCAGGTGCCGATCCCCCTCAGCCTCCCCGGGCGCTGGCTCCACCCCCCTGCTGGGTGTCTGGACTCCCTCATCCCGGACCTCCCGACCTCCAAGAGCGAGGGTCCGGACATCAAAGGGCGCCAGACCTATAACTAAGGCAGCCCCAGAGCAGGAAGGCAGTTGTATCCTGGAGTCGAGAGACACCGTGAAGAACTCATCCCTGACGGACTGCTGGCGCTGCCGCAGCCCTGCCTTGTGAACTGTCGTCCTGCCTGCTGGCGCTGCCGCGGCCTTCTGCAACCTTCATCCTCGTTGGGACCTGCTGGCGCTGCCGCGACCCTTTGTAACCTACGTCCTCGTCGGGACCTGCTGGCGCTGCCGCGGCCCCTTGCAACCACCATCTTCGTCGGGACCTGCTGACGCTGCCGCGGCCCGTTGCTACCTACGACCTCCTCGGGACCTGCTGGCGCTGCCGCGGCCCGACCTTCCAGAACGCCGAGCTCGAGGATTGTGAGCTACCCATCATTCCATCTCAATACCAGATTGGTAACAAGACTGTCCCGCTACCCCCTTTCCCTTCCAGAGACTAGAATTGAGAGGATCCTCGTGTCCTGATCTCCTTGTACCGTACTACCTTACTTCAAGAACTGCATATAAAGAGCATTAACCTTATCTTTGTGTGGTGTCCATCTGTGGGGGGGAAGTTACTTGTCTGTACGATCGCTGGAGACGGCTCTCCCCGGAGGCCTCTCCCCTTATCCTCGGCCGACCCTCCAGGTCCCCGTCTAACACTCCTCATAATAACACTCAGTGCCACATAATTAAATGCTACATAATTACACTGCGCTCAACTCAAAATACCCTCCAAATAGCACTCAGTGTCACATAATTACACGCACTCAATGCAACATACACTGCAACACCCACTCAGTGCAACAACATTTTATGCTACGTATTTACACTGCGCTCAACGCAACATACACTCACAATATCACTCACTACCACATAGTTACACACCACATAATTACACTGCACTCAATGCAACATACAATCCAAATACCAGTCAGTGTCACATAATTACATGCCACATAATTACCCTACACTCAATGCAACATACACTCCTAATACCACTCAGTGCCTCATAATTACACACCACATAATTACACTATCACCCTCACTATACCACTCTACTGCCCTCACTATATCACTCTACCTCCCTCACTCTACCACCCTCACTCTACCCAGTTCTCAGCAAAAATGCAATGTATCAATGTTTAAAGCTTTATTCCAAAAGTACAAAAAAAATTTAGACTTTTAATCTTGATTTTTAAAAAATATAAAATACACAACACAATCTTCTCACAAAATGTGTTTTTTTTTTAAATGTAGTGCCATTATACATTACAAAAATTATTATGTAATTAATATTTACTTATAAAATGTATAACCCATTAAGATTTGTCATATCAATACATGTGAGTCAGGGGAATACTAAACATGTAGCTTTAATAATGCTATAGGTGTCACATTTGCAAATTCTATAAATATTGGCATTTACAATAACAAAATTAATACATTTGCTATTATAAAAACATAAACATAAATTAAAAAATTATTACATTTACAAGACCAATAGCTCCAACTTTTCTAATGCGAGACCTGTTGCATTTCCAATGCTTGTTTTCTCTTAGTCCCTTACTTACTTTAATTCCTCTGGGGCAGATTTAGAACCGCATTGCACCTCTTTTATACTGCCTGTGTGTCAGTTTTCTTACGCAGTGGCAGCGCAAAAGAATCGACATAGTGCAGAGAAATACATCACGTTTTAAAACTGTGCAGCACATGAAACCAGTGTCACGTTTTATGTGGGCATTTCCAGTCAGGAGTGGCCGTTCTGTCACAAGAACTCCCTTGAAAAGTGATTCAGTGAAATCTACAAGATTTTACTGAGTCACTTCACTAACACTGATGTGTCAAAACATTACACCTATTGAAGTAAAGGTTGACGTTCCACGTTACAGATAGAGCAAGTTTGAAAAGTGCTGGAGTTGCGTCGTGCATAGAACACAATTTCAACATTGTGCTAACTTTCAGCCGTAGATGTGGCACGCATCTGTTTATTCCTGCGCCATGGTGCACCGCTTTGCAAATGTGGTGCATCATGACTGGTGCAAGGATTAACTTGTGTGTCGCGTCTTTCCTGGCGCATCTCTGCTATTTTGCAAAGATGTGTTGGGTAATATAAATGTGTGTCTCTGTTGCATTCGCTCTCTACGCTTTCCTAAGACCCTTCATTCTCTTACTCAATTTTTAAATCACTTATTTCCCACTTTTCACTTTCACTTACCTCCTTTTTATCATCCTCAAATCCTCTTCCTTCATCATCTTTGCATTTGTTTTACTTTCACTCTCCTAACTCTACTCTATATATTTCTCTTTCTACCTTACTCTGCTTACATATGTCCATCCTCAGTCCCCTTTTGTGACTCCTTCGCTTTTACTTTCTATTCCATACTGCTCTTCTCAATTTTTAATTTCCCTTAATTCACGACTATCTTTAGACATCTTGGGGCAGATTTACAAGCCCTTTACGCCTCTTTTGCGCCGTCATTGGCTCACTTTTGTGATGCAGCAGCAGTGCAAAAGATGCGCCATGATGTGGACTATTTACAACGTGACGTATCTGTGAGATGTGTTTCGTTGTAAAGCCAGGCACCTTAAGGACGCGTTCTGGTGCAGGGGGGGACGTTCCTGTGCAGGAATGTCTGCTAAAAGTAAGTGAGTGATATCTACAAGATTTTACTCAATCACTTTTAGGCGAATGCTATGTCAAAACCCTGCGCCTGTTTCAAGCAGGCGTAAGGCTTGTAGCATCATTATTTGAATGGGCCCACTAGGAGCACTGCTGGAGCTTCATCGCTCATGCGATGGAACTCCCACAATGCGACACCTTTACGGCATGTGCTGTTTTTGCCCCATGGTGCGCCACATTGTAAATGTGACACATCAATAGTGCCGCACGGGTGGTTTTCCTTGTTGTAGTTTATTTGGAGTATCTTTGATGATTTGCAGAGATATGCCATGTAACGTATATTAGCCCCTTGTTTCAGTTACTTTTTTTCTTCACTTTGTTCAGTCACTATACTTCCTTTACCTCACTCATTACTACATTTTTTTCATCAATTTCATTTACTCATTTATACACTGCACATTCATTCAAAAGAAAGGTGATACAGTGGGGCATCATTAAAAAACGCAAATCGCACATTTGACTATCGCCGGCTGTCGCCGGATTTTTTGCAGTGTTAGCACGTTATTATCAACGCGCAACACATAGGCAATAGTAAATCCTGTAATAGCCGGCGATAGTGAACATTTGCACGTGAAAAGAAGCGTTGTTTTCACGCGCTAATGTGTGTCTTGTTAATATGGGGGGGCGGGGTGGATTCACCTTAATGATCCACATCCCCATGTTAACAATGCCTAACGCCTGGTCAGAGCAGGCGTTGGGAGACCTGCGATAAACGAGTTTATCACAGGTCTTTTCCTCTGAACGCGTGTCTTGGTGATAGGGTGATCCCACCTCCAACCACATTTTGCATGTGGTTGGACGTGGAAACGCCCACTTTGCATGTCATTAGCGATGTTTCTAGTTGACATGCAAAGTGGGCTTGTGCCAGGCGTTGCAATGCCCTTTTTAATAAGGCGCTGTAAGTATTGTCGCTTTCTCTGCGAATTCTGCAGAGAAAGCGGCGATACTTCAGCTTGGTAATATGCCCCAGAGCTCTTTTTGTAAAAATGAGTTAGTTCTGAAAAGAACTTTTTTTTTTGTTTTCTTCTTTTATGTATTTTTTTATCATTTTTTAAAACTTTTATATTTTTTTTTGATTTTTCAAACAGGGACAGAAATCTTCAACTGCAAAACTGTTCAACAGGAACAAAAAGAATCCAAACTTTGAAAAAATTAATCTTCTCTGGGAGCATTCATGTTCATTAATTCTTCGCTCAATCAGAGTGAGACTCTGCTCCCCGTATACAATAATTTTCAAAACATTTGTTGCATCTCATGTGCACTTTTGATTAGAATGGTCTTAAGTCCAACTCTGCAGTGGATGGAGATGCAGGTCGTCCTCCAGATGATGTGCTGGCCACAGCTAGTGGTATTAGTGTGGCCAGAGCTCTTGTAGATGCTTGTGCAAATTGCACAGGGTGCACTTGTCTGACATGCCTTGTCATTGTATGTATTGAAAAGGAGTGCTTTTTTGAAGGATTTCCTCTTGATAGAACAGCGTCACATATCGTACAAGTGACTTTCAGGGCATTCACTTTTTTTAGTTCTTTAGGATAAGTAAAAAATTTCCATATGAAAGATTCTTTCGTTTTTCTTTTAGGCAGCCGAAAATCTTCCTCAGAATTAGAAGATGAATCCTGTCTTGCAGCCATTTCAGAAAATTCTCCGCAAAGTTATAAAGACTCCTTCTCACGTGAGAGTAAAAGAGAGAGCGAGGGAAGTGGGTGGGGTTTTTGAAAGTTCTAGAACAGAAACTACTATGAACCAATAAAAAGTGTTGTTTTTGAGTCACATGACTTGAAGTGCACGGAGTGGTACGTGTACGCGGTGCAAGCACCCGATCACGCAAGTCGGTTGAAAATGGCGTTTTCTCCAATTTACATAAAAGTTTCAAAACTTGAAAAGGAGTCAAGGTAGACAGTCCCTGACCCCGTAGAGTTTCTCAGTGGGTCCCAGAAGAATCTCGACGGGCAAAAAAAACCCCTTTTTTTTGTTGAAAAAATACCGGGGTGCGCGCACCCGGTCGCGCACGTCGGTTTAAAATGGCGTTTTGGTTCATTTATATAAAAGTTTCAAAACGTAAAAAGGAGGCAAGGTAGATAGTCCCTGACCCCCGAGAGTTTCTCTGGGGGTCTAAGAAGAATCTCGACAGACCAAAAAACCCTTTCTTTTTGTTGAAAAAATAGCGGGGTGCGCGCACCCGGTCGCGCACGTTGGTTTAAAATGGCGTTTTGCTCCATTTACGTAAAAGTTACAAAACGTGAAAAGGAGACAAGGTAGACACTGCTTGACCCCCTACAGCTTCTCAAGGGGGTCCCCAAACAACTCCGACGGGCAAAAAAATATTTTTTTTTCAAAACATTGGCGGTGTGCGCGCACCCAGTCGCGCACCTCCCAATTTAAAAAAATAAATAATAATTATGCTCTTCGGGGGTTCTTTTGGGACCTTTTGAGAAGGTCTAGGGGGTCAGGGAGGGTCTACCTTGCCTCCTTTTCACGTTTTGAAACTTTTAAGTAAAACGGGTAACACGCCATTTTCATACGACGTGTGCGGGGCGAATGTACATATGCGATGCAACAAATATTTTGAGGTTATTGTTTTTACTGAAGAGAGCCTGAATCTAATTGAACGCAGTATTCAGAATCATAAATGCTTTAAAAGGAGATCATTTTATTTTTATTCTTCATGTATTTTGTTCGTGTTGAACAGTTTCCAAGTTGCAGTTCCTGAATTTTTTTGCAAAACAACTCCAAAAAATATAAAACTTTAAAAAAAAATTAAAAAAATATAAAACAACAAGAAAAAAAAAAGAAAAAGAAGATGTTTTCAGAACTCATTCAATTCTCAAAAAAAAGTTATATTCCTAATACACTGTCGTTCATTTTTCTGAATGAAAGCGTAGTGCATAAATGAGTGATTGAAATGACTGAGTGAAGGGAAGGGAGGAACTAAGAGAAAGAGTGAGAAAAGGGGACTAAGGTGACTGAGAAAAGAGGAGTCGAATAATGAGTGAAAGAAGGGGACTATAGGTAGAGGAGTGAGTTAAGGGGAATAAAAAACTAAGGGAAGGGCAGTAAAGAAAGGAGAAAAAAAACTAAATTCAGTGTTTTAATGTTGTATTGATATTCATAAAAAACAAAGATTTACATACATATTTCATTTAAGGGTTAGCATTTAAAAAGCCTTGCAAATTCACTAAAAAAACATAGGTTTTAGACACGTTCTAGTTAGGAATTAGCATTTAAAAAACCTTGAAAATTCACTGAAAAAACCATAGGTTTAACACATGTTATAGTTAGCTGGACATTTCACTCATATAAAACCATTGAAATTCCCCCGTTATAGTTACTTCAGCTAACTATAACTCGCGCGCACGCAGTGCACTGCTGATGACATCACATATTACATCACTCATGACATGGTCAGTGACATCACTCATGACATCACTGATGACATCTCAAATGACATCACTGATGACATCATCCTTCTGGAAGAGTGGCAGACCTCAACTCATCCTAATAGAACCTTTATTACACTCATTCAAAAATAGAAAAAAACATTTTCAATACAATAGCCATACCAATGCCACTTACAACACACCTATTTAGTAATTTGAAGATTTATACACACATCCACTCATTCATCAACAGACATATACAGTCACTCATAGATGTACTCAGTCATCATATATTCTCAAACACGGATACTTCCTGATCATCCTGTTACACACCGACACTCAACCACAAAGTTACTCACACACAACTCATATGTACTAGTTTAAAACATATGTACTTACTCAGAAATATACTATTAAAACAGTTATTCATTCCCTTACACAGCCATACATACACTCAACCACTCATACAGAAAAAACCCAAATAATAACCTATATAGCTACTCACCACACGCACTCATTCACCCATACAGTCCTGAACATATGGTGCCTTCAACACATACAAGCAGTAAGTCACTCATTCATGCATCTATTGACTACGTAAGACCTCCCAACAAAGCATACAGACACTCAGACACTCCTACTAATAATCAAACAAACAATAACCTATATAGACATTATGTATCACTCATATAGCTACTCACCAACACATGCAGCCACTTATACAGAAAGTGAGAGACTGATACAGAAATGTATATATTTAAACAATACTCACTAACCCATGTATTCATTAAGATACACTCAATCAGTCAGTTATACAATCAATTTTTCAACAAGAAAGCAGCCATTTATACACTTATATATCTATTTCCTCTTCCATCAACCTTCAGATATACGTATCTAAAACATATTGAATTTTTAGAAAAACACCCATCCACTGGATGATGTCATCAGTGATGCCATGAGTGATGTCACTGACCATGTCATGAGTGATGTAATATGGGACGTCATCAGCAGTGCATTGCGGGCGCGCGAGTTATAGTTAGCTGAAGTAACTATAACGGGGAATTTCAATGGTTTTATATGAGTGAAATGTCCAGCTAACTATAACATGTGTCAAACCTATGGTTTTTTCAGTGAATATATATATATATATATATATATATATAAAAAGGCTGTGTGCCGAAACGCGAACACGCCTGTCTTGTCTGTTGTGAAATAAAACAACCTTCGGAAAATCAGCCCCATGAGTGTTGATAATTCTTTTGCGAGTGGGGAAGAATTTGGAGATATATATATATATATTAGTCTGGTAGCTCAGTGGACAAAGGCGTCCGCTGCAGGGACCCGTGTTTAACCTCATGTTTTTTTTTTGTTGCTCTAGCCCCGCCTCCTCCCCCACTGACCCCGCCCCCACCAGTGCGGCCCTCGGAAACAAACTACACTGTAAATTTGGCCCCGGAGAGAAAGTTTGTGAGTACTCATGTGCTAGGGGATAAGATTCTTTGCTACGGCAATGAGCAGGCGAAGAGAGAAGGTTATTAGAGGGGGAGAAGAGTTACTGACAGTGTTGTTGGGGTGCCAGAGAAGCAAGATCAATGGGGATTTTATGGGGGAGGAAAGGAGAATACAGACGAGTCAGGAATTTTAGCATTCCAATGAGAGGTAGTAACACTGGCCATAGGATCTCTAGCCTGACTAGAAATGTAACGTGTATCGCTATTCAGAGGTATGTTGATTCAATCTACGTAGACAGGATTCGGAAAACTGGTCCTAGGAGGGTGACAACTGACAGGGGTAATATTGGGACTGGGTCAACAGACTCAGCTAGGCTAGAGGAATTGACAGTAGCAGTATCAAGTAGAGCAGCCCAAGAAGAAAAGGCAAAGGTACTGTTAGTCATGCCTACAGGTACAAGGATCGAACCACTAAACTAGGATGAGTGGTACTGGGAAGGGAAAAGTGGAAAAGAGTTGGAAGAGATGACTAGGTGTGGCATTGCTTTTCAAAAGTGGGTTAGAGTGTTGGAGGAGGGAGGCGCATAGCCTTTTGTTAGCTAAACAAGAGTACGGAAGTGTAGTTCAATATTTTCTACGTTAGTGTTGGATGCTTGTCTTGGAAGGGAGCAAGGGCCAGTCTGGAGCAACCAGACCAGCGGTGTAATCGTCGTGGTTCGTCGTCAGGAGGGCCACTAGCCAGCAGGCAAGTGACCGGACAACGCGGTGAGCAGCAAAGAGCAGAAGGGCCCCACGCAGATCTCGTGGATGCTGGGGGGCTGGACTTCGGTGCTGGAGCTGCTCAGGGTTAGGGCTTCTCAAACCCCAAAGCACTCACTCGAGGATCCCTCGGCGGTCGTGCTGGTTAAGCGTCGTGCAGTTTTGAAGATGGCCGGTCCCTTCAGGTCTCGTCACACCCACGAATCTCAGCTGGGCTGATGATGCAGGTAGAGGTCAGAGATGCCAGGGAATCCGGGTCTCGTCGAGCTGGACAGTCTTGATCCGGAGGATGGACTTACAGCAAACCGCGATGCTTAGATGGTGCCTGCGGGTGCAGGGTGGCTACTCCTTAGCCACAAGGGAGAGTCTTCAGAAATGGTCAAGAGTCCTTTCGTGGAAAGTAGCCAAGATTCAGAATTATCTAATTTGGGAAGGGGGCCTGCTCCTACCTTTATTCAAGAAAAAGGGGCAGGCATGCGACTAGGTCCTGCCCATGGGTGGGACCAGGAGGGGGGTGGTTACACCCCTCTCCCTTGTCCGGACTTTCCCCACCTCGGGGGCTGGTGTGCCCCTGGAACTGGTTTAAGCCGGCAGATGCATAGTGAGCACCGGGGTGCCACTTGCAGTCACCTTCCTCTCAGCCCTGCCTACCTGGGATACACAAATGTAAATGTAAATGTAAGGCCCATTTATACCGCGCTAACAATCGCTCCAAGGAGCATCTCGGCGCCAATGAAGGGACAACCAGATGTTAAAGTTGCCTTACTGCTTAAGGAGACCAGGACCGGAGTCACACTAGTGCTCTGGCGGTTATATCTGGAAGAATGTAAATCCAGGTTTTTAGTTGTTTGCGGAATTCAGATTCCTTGTCCAGTGCTCTTAAAGGTGGGGGGAGGGCATTCCATGCTTTTGCACCTAGTACCGCTAGGGATTTACCCCCACGGGTTTTAAGTCTGAACCCTGGAACGGTCAGTAGATTGGCATTTGAGGACCGTAGTGCTCGAGTTGGGCAATATTTTACAAATTTTTTCCTTAGGTATAGAGGGCCTGAGTTGTGTACAGCACGAAAGGTGATTGTCGGTACTTTGTACAGGACCCTTTTTGTTATAGGCAGCCAGTGTAGTACATTGAGGGCTTTGGTTGCTGAGGATTTCCTTGGCCATTTTAAAACCAGCCTTGCCGCCGCATGCTGTACCATCTGGAGTTTATGGGTGACCGCCTTATTAGTACCGGCATACAAGCTGTTGCAATAGTCAATGCGAGATGTAACCAATGCAATCGTGACTATTTTCCTTGCTTCGAGGGGCAGCAGGTCAAAGAACTTCCTGAGCAGTTTTATCACCCCAAAGCAGGTGCCTGCCACTTTTGACGCCTGATGTTTAGAAGATAAATCGGCGTCAAATTGTACCCCAAGGTTACGGGCCGAGGAGGTAGTGTGGGGTGGTATTTCTGCCTTCTCAGGCCACCACAGTCTGGGGATAAACTCGTTTTTTGGGCCTATAGGCATGATCTCGGTTTTGCCTGTGTTGCATTTTAGATGGTTTTTCCGCATCCACTCAAAGGTGGCCGTTAAGCAACATTTGAGTTTTTCCTCCCAGACCTGGTTATCTTTGTCCATTACCAGGATCAGTTGAGTATCGTCGGCATATGCTATTACATCTATGCCGTAGGATGATATCAGCTGTATCAGGGGTGCGGTATAGACATTGAATAATGTCGGACTCAGGCTGGAACCTTGAGGTACTCCCGTCGACAGTGACTTCTCACTGGAACGGAATTCCCCCAAGGTCACCACTTGTCGCCTGTCACTAAGAAAAAATTTTATCCACTCCAGGGCAATGCCTTTAATGCCAGATGTTATTAGCCGGTCTATTAAGATAGCATGTGAGACCGTGTCGAAGGCCGCCGACAGGTCTAATAATATCAGGACGGCCTACTTGCCTTGATCTAGAGCTGAGCGGATAGTTTCAGTAGTGAACAGGAGAGCCGATTCGGTGGAGTGTTGAGTCCTAAAACCAGCTTGGTTGGGGTGCCATGCTTCATTATCTTCCAAAAAGCGTGTCAGCTGTTTATTTACTGTCGACGTAGATTTGAGAGTGTGGTGGGGTCAGGAAGTTGTTTTTTTTGTAAAGGTTTTACTGCTGCCAGTTTCCACTCTGGGGGGACGTTGGCGATAGACAGTGAGTTGTTAACGATGTCATTTATGTCTGGGCTAACATTATCAGCAATGAGATGCAGGAGTCCTATCGGACATGGATCAAATGGTGATCCAGACTTGATTGCCAAAATGGCACGTTTTGTCTCCTCCAGACTAATAGTACGGAAGGCTGTGAGCTGGGTGGCTTCCTGCCTTGTGTTTTCGACCTCATGTCTTGGACCGAAAATAGGAGCCTCAAAGTCTTTCGTCAGACCCAGAACCTTTTCTTCAAAAAAGTCTGCGATAGAATCACAAAGCATTTGTGAGGGTGGAATGTCCTGCATTAAACATTTGGGTTTACTAAAATCCTTCACGATTTTAAAAATCGCTTTCTGTTTATTATTGGCGGTTACTATGGCTGACGTGAAATACTTTGTTTTAGCCTGTTTAATTTGTGCGTGATACGCTCTCTTGATCGTTTTATATTTGCTACGTTCTGTGCTGAGGTAATTTTTCCGCCAGCTACGTTCAGCCCGTCTTAGCTCCCCCTGTTTGTTTTTGAGCTCTAGGTCAAACCAAGGGGCAGATCTCTTCTTTTTCCCGGGTCTAGGCTTGAGTCTTCCCTGTCCGGTCATATTTTTTAGTTCAGTCATCCACTCCCTGAAAGTGTTTAGGTTTGGGGGTCCTGCTAACTTAGGTCTACATTCTCTAGCTATTATAGTTAAATCTGGATGTTTCATAGTAGCTTTCCAGTCATCTTGTCTGACCTGTTTGCTTTCACCTGTATGCTTATTTTTTTGGCATTAGTCTCCAGTGTGATCGTAAAAGGTATTAGTACGTGATCTGTCCATGTTTGGGGTTTCAGCTGGTCTGTTAATATATTTAAGTTGGTAGCAATGCAGTCAATCGTGTGTCCCGCCTCGTAAGTGGCTAGGGTATCACATATTTGGAGACCCAGTACATCCATGGTTTCTCTAAAGGAGGCAGTGGATGCTTCAGTTGTGGACTCTAGATAGATGTTCATATCCCCCAGCATGGTAAAATTGGAGTATCTAAGTATCAGTGGACTTAGTGCATTTCCAATACTCCCTAGAAAACCTGTGCAAGTGCCGGGAGGGCGATAGATCAGTGCCCCGGAGAAAGAGAAGTTGTCGTGGATTTTAAGACTAAAGCCCATCCCTTCCGCATCCTTTAAATCATGAATTCTGTCATCGAGCAACCAAAAGTATCTCTATGTATAATGGCCACTCCCCCCCACCCGTTGTTCATTACCTCTATCAACCCTTTGGATGCCATACCCTAAAGGTAGGGCATGTACCAGATCCGGAGTGCACCAGGGTTTGAGCCACTTCTCTGTAATGAAGAGACAATCTAGGTTATCGTCAATTAAGAGGTCCTGTATATGCTGGGCATGTTTTGGCAGAGATCTAGCATTGATTAAGCCAGCCTTTAGGGTGTGGGTAGGACCGCCCCTGACAGGAAACCCTTTGTCCAAGCTCTCCTCGCTGGAAGGACTCCCAGCAGCAGGAGGTCAGACTTGTGTCTGTGGTGGCAGCATCCATTTTGTGATGCTGAGGCTCGAGTTAGCTTTAACCGGGGTTCACAGTTACATACATGTCGTGTCCCTCTAGAAGGGTGGAATGCTAACCCCGTCGCCAGAATTGGCGAGGGGTTAGTATTCCAATTCGTATGACACCTTACTCGACATGTTTTGATAAAGCGATACCAAAGATAGCAAATAACCGCGAGGATTATAATGCACTTAAGAGTATATGGTACGCGTTATCATGGAACAGCTATTAGGACTTGGTTCCGCAAGCTGCAGACGGGCTCAGCTCATGCCAGAGCACCATCTCACATAATTCCAAGCACTCTGCCTTCAGGATTGTTAAGGCCTGCCACAGGAGTGACTGATAGGAATACATGGAATGGAATGGAATGGAATGGAATGAGGATTTGTAGAGCGCGTTGGCTACCCAGGGGCGTCCCAGCGCTGTAGAGAGCTTGACCTGGTTCAGAGATATGGGAGGGGAGAGGCGGAGTGAGGTTTTAAGCCGAAGTTTTGCTGAATAGCCAGGTTTTGAGAGTTTTCTGGAAAGTGAGGAGGTTAGGTTTGGATCTGATGTGGAGAGGGAGGGAGTTCCAGATCCTGGCTAGATTGTAGGAGAGCGCTCGACCACCACATCTGGCCTTCCTGATGCGTGATACTGAGGCGAGGTGGGAGGTCGCAGATCTGAGAGAACGGGTGGGCTGATAGGCTTTCACCAGGGGGGAATTGATGAGGAGGCCTGTTCCCCAGTAGGAGCGATGTGCAATGCACATGCTCTTAAATTCGATTCTGGCTCTCACCGGAGCCAGTGAAGGTCTCTCAGTCTGGCTCTTACTGAGGTTCGGCGAGGAACGTTCAGGAGGTTTCTTGCTGCACAGTTTTGAATAACCTGGAGTCGGTTGAGTGTGGATTGGGGTGCTCCGAGGTATAGGGCATTTCCACAATCGAGGCGGGAGAGGATCAGTCCTTGAACCATAATTCGTCTCGAATGGAATGGGAGGAGAGGGAGAATTTTGCGAAGCAGTCTCATCAACCCAAAGCAAGTGGCAGCTAGCTTGGTAGCCTGAAGGTTGAAAGAGAGGGTGTTGTCCAGCCAGATGCCTAGGCTCTTGATTTGCTCCTTGGGTTGCGGGGGATTACCTAAACAGAGAGGCCAGATGGAATCAATGGTTTTTGCGATGTTATTTCCAAAGAGCATTATCTCTGTTTTGTCCCCGTTAAGTTTGAGACAAGAGCCGGACATCCAGGTGGCGACTGCTTCCAGGCATTTGTGTAGGCTGTGATGAGAGTTTAGGGGGGGGGGTCCAATGATACCACTAGCTGCGTGTCGTCCGCGTAAGAGACGATTTTCACACCAAATGGGCGGACGACATCAGCTAGGGGGCGCAGATAGACATTAAAAAGGGTGGGGCTAGGGAGGAGCCCTGAGGAACTCCACAATTAAGAGGTCTACTGGCAGAGGAGAAGTCCTTCTCAAAAACCCTAAAGGATCTGTCAGTCAGGAAAGATCTCATCCAGCTGAGAGCGGTCCCCGACAGTCCTATTCCCTCAAGACGCTGGAGTAGGATATTATGATTGACAGTGTCGAAGGCGGCACTTAGGTCAAGTAGGACGAAGGCCGTGGATCCGCCATCGTCCAAGATCCTTTGTGCCTCCTCCGTAACTGCAACCAGTGCCGTCTCTGTTCCGTGACGGGGCCTGAAGCCGGTCTGGGAGAGATCTAGGATGTTATTGGCTTCTAAGAAGTCGGTGAGAACGGAGTTGACATGCTTCTTGAGGAGTTTACTGAGCCATGGTAAGAGGGAGATGGAACGGTAATTGGCGGGGTTAGATTGGTCAAGATTAGGGTTTTTTAATAGAGCTCTGACCATTGCTCTCTTCCATAGAGGAGGGACGATACCAGTATGGAGTGAGGAATTGAGCAGGTCTAGGATGGTGGGCGAGATCAGATGAGTAATCTGGGTGAGGGTACTGGGAGGTGCTGGGTCGGTAGGTGATCCAGATTTAACCTGTCCCATAAGTTTCTCCACCTTGGTGAGATCTAAAGGAGGAAAGCTGTTGAGATCGTGAGAAGGGACTATCGTACACCCTGTGTTGACGAAATCTGTGGGTAGAGTGACGGGTGGGGAAAAGAAGAATTGATGGTTTCTATTTTCTGGTGAAAGAAGTCAGCTATTTCCTCACAGTGGATCTGAGTGTTGTTATGGTGCTTTGCAGGTTCTGGAAGTTGCAGGAGGGTTTTGGCTATTCGATAGATCTCTTTGGGTTTGGAAGCTGCGTTCTCAATCTTGAGTTCGAAGTATTTAGATTGCGCTAGATGAATTTCCGTTTTGTAATTTTTAATTGCTGTTCTGTAACTAGTTTTGTCTGATGGGAGGTAGCTGAGGCGCCATTTCCTCTCCAGTCGTTTACATACACATTTGCCTCTCGTAGTTCATTTGTGTACCACAGGGCTGTAGGATTGCCCCGCTTGGGGTGGGAGTTTTTTAGAGGTAAAACTGTATCAAGGGAGCTGGTGATCCATAGGTTGTAGGTATCATTGTCTTGGGTGGGAGTAGAAGTGTTGGTGGGTTTGGTACTTTGTAGGAGATCCTCCCACTCAGGTAGGTGGAGTTGAGACAGTTGCGAGATCGTTGTATCATCGGGGGTTTGGGAGGGGGTGAGAGGGCAGGGTCCAGGTGAGCGGGATGAGGAAGTGGTCGGACCAGGGAAGGGGAGAGGAATTTCCGATGTGAAGGTTATTACAGTTGCTGAAGACAGGGTCCAGGAGATGACCCTTTAGATGGGTGGGCCCAGAGACATGCTGGTGTAGTTCAAGGGCGCTTAAGCCTAAGGATAGTTTCCTTGCTATGGAGTCATTTGGCTCATCCAAGTGGATGTTAAGGTCACCCAGAATTGTGAAATTGGCAGCGCTAACTGCAAGACTTGCCGCGATCGAGGTGTCCATTTTAGAGTTAGATATAGGAATACTATATCTAAAGCAAAGGGTGATTACACCACCTTGCCCCAGCTGTCGTGCAGCCAGTTGTGTCAGATTTGGATGGCCAGCCTGGGGTGGCATAATACATGCTGCAACCCCTGGTAGGCCCTGGGTACACCTATGCCCTGGATACCTAAGGTAAACTGTACAGGGACTGATAAGATGGCCCAGTACCAATTGGTAAATGCACCTAAGGTACATGCGAGTCAATTTAGAGAGAGAACAGCTAGGCTGTGGGTCTGATTGGCAGGCCCACAGCCAGGGAAGTCGTAAACCAGTGAAGCAAAAAGCAATAAATCTGGGGTGATCATAGGATTGCAGACCCTACTCTCCTACATGACCCCCCCCAAACTTTGGGACAATAAGCTAACCTTGACCAGGTGAGTCTTCTTGCTCTAAGTGGAAATACCTGGAGAGCCCATCTGCAGTGCCATGATCAGTGCCAGGTCTATGCTCCACTGTAAAATCCATCCCCTGTAGGGAAATGGACCACCTAAGTAGTTTGGGGTTTTCACCCTTCATCTGATTTAGCCACAAGAGGGGCTTATGGTCGATCTGAATCTTGAAATGAGTGCCAAACAGGTATGGCCTCAATTTCTTCCGGGCCCAAAGCCTTCTGCTAATAAAAGCAATGGGCTGGTCTTGACCATCAAAATTCAGCTGAGATAGAACAGCTCCCACACCAAACTCAGAAGCATCTGTTTGGACAATGAATGTTTTGGAGTAGTCTGGACTCTTTAGGATAGGTGCTGTGCACATGGCCTGCTTTAGGTCATCAAACGCTTTTTGACAGCTTGCTGTCCATGAACTTTCTTTGGCATCTTTTTACTTGTCAGGTCATTAAGTTGAGTCACAATAGATCCATAATTTCTGACAAATTTCCTGTAATATCCAGTCAGGCCCAAGAAAGCTCGAACCTGAGTCTGGGTGGTTGGAGGAGCCCAGTCCTTGATGGCATGTATCTCATGGGCCAAGGTGAGAAGGAAACCCCCCTGAGGCAAGGGGATGGCCAGCCTCCTGGTTGCACCAGGTGTGGGGTCTCTTGACTCAGAGTACAGGAGTCCATCATCCCAGTATACCCTGTGGGCACCTGTGGCGTTCCCTGCAGCCTCAGCAGCAGCCTGCTGTCTGAGGGGTTCAAGTGAAGGGCAGTCTAACTGTGCCTTCCCCAGGTCTTCCCTGGAGGGTCCCCCTGAGCCCAGAAACTCAACCTGATCAGGTTCAAGTTCTTTAGGCTCAGTTTCCCTCAGTTCCTTGAGGTCAGCCTCCTCTGAGACTTGATCCACAACCTGGGGCAAGGGGGAAGGCAATGCCTTAACCCTACTGCTTCTTCTCTTGGGAGGTGTCTGGTCCATTGTTCCAGGATCCAGCACCTGTTCAGTGGGGCATCTTTTGGCCTGTGACCTGGTCACAGCAAGGACATGTGCTGGCAAGCCTAACATTTCCATGTGAGTCCTCTGCTCCACTTCTGACCATAGTGATGTTTCCAAATCATTGCCCAACAAACATTCTACTGGGAGGTCTGAACTAACCACAACTTTCTTTTGGCCACTTACCCCTCCCAGGAGAAATCAACAATTGCCATACTATGGTGGGTAGTGACATTGCTGGCATTGGTCACTAGGTAATCTGTACCTAGCATGATCTGTCCAGGGTCCACAAAGTTTGGTGTCACCATTGTGACACTGGTACAAGTGTCCCTGTAGGCTTGAGCCACTTTTCCATTAATTAAAGGTTTCTGCCTGTATTTGCCCAAAGTATTGGGACTGGCATCAGGGGATATATCCACATCCCCTGTACAGACAAGGACAGCCTGAGTGAGTGAGCCAACTAGGTTGTCATACCCCTCAGATCCCAAGGTTAGCCCAGCTAATCCCTTGGGAGGTGCACTACCACTACTGAATGTACTAGGGGTGCAGGTGCCTTAGGGGATGTAGTGGTAGGAGTTTGCCCTCCTTTCTTGGTGCACTCACTAAACCAGTGAGTCTTACTTTTACAGTATTGGCACCACCTTTTTGACTGGCCTTCTTGAGTCTTCTTTTTCTGCTGTGAAGCCTGACCCCCACCCTCTTTGGTTTGTTGGGGACCTGTCGAAGACTTCTGGTCATTTTGTTCATTCTTGTTACTACCCTTTTGGTCTGCTTTCTTCTGACCACCCTGGTTCTGAGTCTGGTTCTGCTTGACCCTTGTTCTGACCCATCTGTCTGCCTTCTTTCCCAATTCTTGGGGAGAGGTCAGATCTGAGTCAACAAGGTGCTGATGCAACAGCTGGTTCTGACAGTTATTTAAAATCTGTTCTCTTATGATCAGATTATACAACCCTGTGTAATCAGTAACCTTGCTACTCAGCACCCAGCCTTCCAAAGCCTTAGTGGCACAATCAACAAAGTCAGCCCAATCCTGAGACTGAGTTTTCTGGGTGTCTCTGAACAGCAACCTGTACTGCTCAGTTGTTAAGCCAAACCCATCAATCAGTGTATTCTTCAGTACTTGGTTATTTGATAGCATCCTCAGCTCCAGTAGTGAGGAGCTTATCTCTACCTTTGCCTTCAAAGGAGAGCCACAAGATAGCTGCCCACTGACTCTGGGGGACGCACTGGACAGTGCAGGCCCTCTCCAAAGCAGTCATCCATTTGTGGATGTCATCCCCTTGTTTAAAGGGGGGCACTATCTTACTCAGGTGTCTAGTGTCTAAAATCCTGTCTTTTTCTCTAGGGAGAATGCTGCCACCAGTGGGGTCTGCCCCACTCAATTTCTGCTCTCTAGCAAAGGCAAGTCTCTCTTTGGCCAGGGCAAGTTCTTCCCTTTCAATCCTCAGATTGACTTCCCTCATCTTAGCTTCATGCTCTCTCCTCTGAGGGGATGTCATCCCTCTGTGAGAAGAGGCTTGAGAGCCATTGGTATGAATGGATCTGTTAGAGCCTCTAGAGAGAGACCTAACTCGTCCATTCCCAATGTTAAGCCTGCCTGAGAGTGGGCCTGGGGGTCCCCCAAGTCCATTTTCATGCCTGCTTAAGTTGGTCCTGGTGAGTCTACTGACTACTACCTGACCTGTGTCTGCCTCATCCCCTGACAACTCCTGTTCCTCTTCCTCCTCATCACTTCCTGTTCCATTGAGGTTGAGGTCAGGGTCCCCAAGGGTTCGCTCTAAGGGGGGCATGCTCCCATCTGGATTAGAAGGGCCTGTGTTAGAAGCCCTCCTTGCATCATAAGTCTCTAAGAGACCTATCAGAAATGGGATGGTAGGGTTAGAACCCTGTTTTAGCTTCCTGGAGGTACACACTTGTCTCATCTCCTGGAAGCTAAGAGCTGCATATCTTGACATGACCTGTGGAGGGTCAACTGACAAAAGGGGAGCTTCTGTGTTCTCTCCTTTGTCAGACATGCTTTTCTAGTGAGGTGTAAGTGGTGCACTTACCTACACTATTTGTTTGCCTACTGATCCCTTGCTAAGAGTTGTAATCAGGGTGTGCTAAGCCCTGTTACACTACAACAGCAGGTTCAGTAGAACTCAGAGTATTCTAAGCTAAGTTATATGTACCATGGTACTTATGTAATCTTTCAAATGATATTCTTAGGATACGTGTGGTAAAACAACAGCAAGCTCAAATCCCAACCGCTGCTCACCAATGTGAGAAGTTGGCCTGATATATAGTGCTCACTATTCTAGTGATCACTTTGTATCATTCCAAACAACCCTTATTGATGATTGGTTGTAAGTCAACCTTATAGACCAGCTATCCTAGTAGCATGGACAAGAGTAGTCTTTAGGCTAAACTCTAGAGGGCGTGTTAAGCCAGCTGTTATACCATCACTTATACCCCTTGAACACCAAGTGAAAGGACACCACACAAGTTATGAAAATAAAAGGATATTTATTTATAACAAGTCTACCCTGATCTCTTTATGAGTCAGGGAGCTAAGCACACAACAAAACTCTTAGGAAAATACTTTAAGTCGCACAATTTACACAAATGCCCGAGGGGCACGAAAAACCATATACACTAAAAGTGGAATGCGAAATACTAGCAGGTAAGTAACAAGATCCAGAGGCTTCAGGATCGAAAGGACTGCACTACTGAACCTTCAGGTTAGGAGCAGGAGGCCTAGGGAGATCGGGTGCAGAGTGTGCACTCTCACACGGGATGCGGGACAAAGTCTATGGATACTAGTATTCACAAAGTTACTGTTATCGGACGAATCCGACTAGATAGACTGAAAACGACAAAGAATCTGGACACTTAGATAGTGAACCTACGTTGGAGCACCGAAATGCTCAGGTTACCTAGCCCAGGGGCTGCGGCTGCATAGGGTTCAAAAGACGTCGGGAATCCTCGTTGAAGTCTATGGAGCCTGAAAGAAGAAGTTGCTGGCAGGCGACCAGTGAAGATGTCCAGAGTGATCCAAGCCTGGATCGAAGATGGAGACGACCTGAAAGCAGAGGGGACTCAGTTCTTAATCACTAGCCAGTGATTAGGTGGGCACCAGGATGGCACCAGATGAAGTCACCTCGACCAGGTGAGTGGGCGACGCTGGACTCTGCTGTCCCTCGGCCCAGGAGGCGTTGTCGGCGACCAGGCTGGAGGTGCGAGCTGTCCCACGAAGGTGTCTGCTGTCGGCGATGATGGACCCAGGATTGGGGCAACAAACCTTGGCAAAGTCAAGCCCACGCGGTGGAGTCAAGATGGCGTCTGGAGTGGACCAGGAGGGTCCGGGGTGCTCCTCTCTTGGAAGGGAGAAAGGGCCAGTCTGGAGCAACCAGACCAGCGGTGTAATCGTCGTGGTTTGTCGTCAGGAGGGCCACTAGCCAGCAGGCAAGTGACCGGACAACGCGGTGAGCAGTAAAGAGCAGAAGGGCCCCACGCAGATCTCGTGGATGCTGGGGGGCTGGACTTCGGTGCTGGAGCTGCTCAGGGTTAGGGCTTCTCAAACCCCAAAGCACTCACTCGAGGATCCCTCGGCGGTCGTGCTGGTTAAGCGTCGTGCAGTTTTGAAGATGGTCGGTCCCTTCAGGTCCCGTCACACCCACGAATCTCAGCTGGGCTGATGATGCAGGTAGAGGTCAGAGATGCCACGGAATCCGGGTCTCGTCGAGCTGGACAGTCTTGATCCGGAGGATGGACTTACAGCAAACCGCGATGCTTAGATGGTGCCTGCGGGTGCAGGGTGGCTACTCCTTAGCCACAAGGGAGAGTCTTCAGAAATGGTCAAGAGTCCTTTCGTGGAAAGTAGTCAAGATCCAGAATTATCTAATTTGGGAAGAGGGCCTGCTCCTACCTTTATTCAAGAAAAAGGGGCAGGCACGCGACTAGGTCCTGCCCATGGGTGGGACCAGGAGGGGGGTGGTTACACCCCTCTCCCTTGTCCGGACTTTCCCCAGCTCAGGGGCTGGTGTGCCCCTGGAACTGGTTTAAGCCGGCAGATGCATAGTGAGCACCGGGGTGCCACTTGCAGTCACCTTCCTCTCAGCCCTGCCTATCTGGGATACACAAAACCCTGTCTGGGATGGTGCTAGCACCGCCCCTGACAGGAAACCCTTTGTCCAAGCTCTCCTCGCTGGAAGGACTCCCAGCAGCAGGAGGTCAGACTTGTGTCTGTGGTGGCAGCATCCATTTTGTGATGCTGAGGCTCGAGTTAGCTTTAACCGGGGTTCACAGTTACATACATGTCGTGTCCCTCTAGAAGGGTGGAATGCTAACCTCGTCGCCAGAATTGGCGAGGGGTTAGTATTCTAATTCGTATGACACCTTACTCGACATGTTTTGATAAAGCGATACCAAAGATAGCAAATAACCGCGAGGATTATAATGCACTTAAGAGTATATGGTACGCGTTATCATGGAACAGCTATTAGGACTTGGTTCCGCAAGCTGCAGACGGGCTCAGCTCATGCCAGAGCACCATCTCACATAATTCCAAGCACTCTGCCTTCAGGATTGTTAAGGCCTGCCACAGGAGTGACTGATAGGAATACATGTTTCCATTTTAGGGTTAGATATAGGAATACTATATCTAAAGCAAAGGGTGATTACACCACCTTGCCCCAGCTGTCGTGCAGCCAGTTGTGTCAGATTTGGATGGCCAGCCAGGGGTGGCATAATACATGCTGCAGCCCCTGGTAGGCCCTAGGTACACCTATGCCCTGGATACCCAAGGTATACTGTACAGGGACTGATAAGGTGGCCCAGTACCAATTGGTAAATGCACCTAAGGTACATGTGAGTCAATTTAGAGAGAGAACAGCTAGGCTGTGGGTCTGATTGGCAGGCCCACAGCCAGGGAAAGTCGTAAACCAGTGAAGCAAAAAGCAAACAATCTGGGGTGATCATAGGATTGCAGACCCTACTCTCCTCCAGCTTGTAACATGATCTTTTCATTGCTGTAAATTGAAATTGAGAAGCGCAGATGAGATTGAGGAGAGTTTTTAGCCACGGGGAATCTTATACTTCTAGTAATCTCCATGGATAATTTGAAGTGGGTAGTCCAAGAGGAACGTTGTAAGAAAGAAGAGTACATTGTTCTACTATGGGCTGTAAGTCAAAAACCACTTGATCCGCATATAATAGGGAGAGCATTAGTTTGATTTATTTATGCACTTGAGCTTTGCATCTCTGTTTAGTAAGCCGATCAGCATGTATGAGGCCCAGTCGTCAATACTTTTACTATTTGGGGGATAAGGTTGAAGCTGACTTACTACAAGTTAGGGGCGACACTGAATGTGTTAAAGAAATCCACAACTTCTTTTCACAAGTACGGAAGGAATTGTTCAAAGGCTTTACACAGTCTTGTGGAAACTACAGCTTCGTAATCAAGTTCCCTATAGTTGCCATAAAATAATTCCCAAGTATCCCCAGTGAAGCGTCCTAAATTTTCTTAAGATTAAGGAATACTCTAATGTCCTTAATGAACTCTGAAATTGGTCCCAGAATAGAGCCATATTCATCCTCCACATCATGTTAAGTGGGACTGCTCCATATTGCAAACATCACACACACATGAGCTTGGATGTAGATGGAAATGCCCTTTAAGAACAAATTTGGCCCCGAGCCATAAAGACAAGAATGGAGTACAAGAATTGTACAAATGAATAGTACTGTAGCCCCCATCTGTACGGTGAACTAAGACACACTACATCCTCTATGCTGTGGTCGTTGAATTTTGTTTGCAGGGCTTTAAACATGGCTCCTATTGATGACGTACCAAAGCCATTCCTGACCAGTGCAATATCCCATGCAAATTCATGTCCCCTACAATCATCACCTTACCCCTTGCTAGTACACACAGTGTGGTGTAGTACACCTTTTACAAAACCAGACTAACCTATATTGGACATATGCATTGATCAATGTAGTAGTCTGGCTTCCAAGCTGGGTCTACACGTTTATATAGCTACCCAAGGAGACGCTCTTTAGTTTGGTGCCTTCTCCGCAAATTCCTAGCTTACATATAATGGACACTCTGTATGTTTTGGTGCTGGCAGATGCCTAAAACTGCAAAGGATAAGCCTCTAGTATCCATCAAAAGTGATCTTCCTGCAGCAGATGAGTTTCTTGTATGAAGGTAATGTTCAGGTCTTCACTACTAAAATATCCACACAATATGTATTTATTATTAGAGGAGCTGACACCCCTTACATAAGAGAGATTATCTTAAGTGTTTGGATTGCTTGGATATACTCTGTAGTAGATCTCATTGTATGCAAGTCACCTGTGCTGGTCTGTACCAAAAATCCCATCCTAGCTGCAGGAGATCTGAGCTAGACCTCCCCCAATAATGAACAGCATGGGATTCCCGGATTCGTATATAACCCCAAACCCCCAGAATCATGAAGTTAAAAAAAAAAAAACAACATGAATATACTGTCATTCAAACCCTCTCTAGTGTATGCTCCTAGCCCCTTCGAATTAATGCAAATAGGCAGGTGTGCCACTAACCAATTCAAAGCTCTTCTGTATATCAGCTAACTTACACTGTCTTTACGAAGCAAATAAATCCCCCACATTTAGTGAGAGTTAAGCGATTTCATGCATGAGGAGTCAAATAACTTTCCATTTCTAAAGAGTTGAGCCAGATGATGGATACTCAACTTAATATCCCAGCATCTTTGCCTTGCTCACCATCTTAGGCAGTCTGCCGGTCATCCTCAACCAATACCATCAGTCACATTTGATTGCAGAGAAACTGGGCTATGTCCTTCGCAGCTGTGATAAGTGGAGTGGAGAGGATGTGGTGCTGCGGCCAGAGCTGCTGACTCGAGAGATGGGGATCCCGGTGAGAGTCTTGGCAGCGCAGTGCACCATCCTGTAATTCTATGCAAATCACTTAATCTCTGTTAAAAAACCTAACCTGGATCCAGCCAATCTGGGTAACTATCGCCCTATTTCGCTCCTTCCTGGAATCAACAACATAGCGGAGAAACATGCCAACCATACTCTCTCCGAGTTTCTCGAAACCAACCATGTTCTCCACCCCTCCCAAACGGGGTTCCACCCAGTCAAGGGACGGAAACCGCCATTGGATCAATAGTGAAAGAAACCAGAAAAATTCTTAATGCACGAGGGGCAGCAGCCATAATCCTCCTCGACCTGAGTGCGGCCTTTGACACGGTGAACCACTGTGTCCAGGTTCACCGCCTCAGGAGCAGGAGTGACTGAACAGCCCTACCATGGCTGTAATCCTTCCTACAAGGAAGATTGTTCCAGGTCTTTGAAGGCGGCGCTAAATCACAACCCATCCCCCTACAGTAGAGAGTCACGCAGGGCTCTTTGTTGAGTCCTACCCTTTTTAATGTTCACATATCCCCGCTGGCAGATGTTATAGCCCCCTTTGGGATTCATATGGTGACATACGCCAACGACACACGGTTGGTCTTATCACTGAAACATCCCAACCAGCAGACCCATGACCTCCATTCCTGCCTAGAGGAAGTCGTCAAGTGGATGAGTCTTTCCCACTTGAAACTCAATGGGTAGAAGACCGAGCTCATGGTCCTCGGTAATTCTCGAAGTCTGCCACCAAGCACCAGAGGGCCTCCCTCTATGGGTCCTGTGCAGGTTCCCAAGACAGATTAAAAGTCTGGGAATTTGGCTAGACCAGGACCTTAACTTCATAGTGCAGACCAGGAAGACTTGCTACATGCTATGGTCTGCTAAGAATGATCCGCAAAATCCTCCCTTTTCTACCATTTCAAGCAAAAAAACTACTGATCCAGGCTCTAATTCGGTCGAGGCTAGATTACGGAAATGCCCTTTATTTGGGGGCCCTGAACTAAGTGACCGCGAAACTGCAGGTTGTGCAGAATTGTGCAGTGAGGCTACTTACCGAGAACCCCCTATTGATGCTCAGCAAGGCCCGCACTACGCTCCCTCCAGTGGCTCCTGGTGCAGGAGAGAATCCACTTTAAGGCTCTCTGCGTGGACCCCCCCCCATTAACAAAGCCATGATTCGCCTCTACAGGGCAAACAGGAAACTTCGCTCAGATGATCTTCACCTTGCTGTGGTCACTAGGATCAAGAAAGCCAGAAGTGGCGGATGGCTTTTTTCACTCAATGCATCCAGACTCTGGAATGCCCTTCCGTTGAACCTTCGTAGGGAACCAAATCCCCTAAAGTTCCGAAAACAACTAAAGACTGGCTTTTCTCCTAGGGTATCTGTCCTCTAGTTGCTGTTTCAGCGCTGGGATGCTCCCGTGTAGCCATGTGCTATACAAAAGCCAATTCAATTCAATTATACGGGATAAATTGTCATATAAATATGCTGCAAGAGTAAAAGGCAAAACTTTATGAAAATATAGTACCACCAAAGTGGATATTAATAGTATTTCGGCGGGGGGAAACTGATAAGAGAAGCAGATGAGGAATAAGCATTGGTAAATGCAGGCGTTTAGACAAATCGGCAGACAACAAAACCCGGTACCGTGAAACCATTAACGAATACAAAACTCAAATAAAAGCAGCTCAGTCGACATATTTCGCCGACAAAATCATGAAGGCTAGATCTAAACCTAAAGAGATCTTCCAGATCATTAAAAAGTTAACGAACCCTTCCCTTGCGTTGCATGTCGAAAAATCTGTCACCCAATGTAATGACATTGCCGAATTCTTTTACCAGAAAATTAACAAAATCTATTCAACATTTTCCTCCCCAAATAGTGGCTCGTCTAGTCAACCTACCAACCTCCCCAGCCTGCCACACCCCCCCATTCCATACTGCTTAACCCACTTTCCCCCTCTAAACCTCTCCACCCTAGAATCACTAGCCCTTAGTGTCAAATCAGGTTCTCCGGCCGACCCTGCCCCTCCTGACATCCTAATGGCAGCATCCCATACCACCTTGCCCATCATCAGAGAGGTACTAAACTCTTCCATCTCCTCCGGCACCATTCCAACCGTCTGGAAGCAAGCAATGGTCAGGTCATTGATCAAGAAACCCAATCTGGACCCGTCTGACCTGGCTAACTATCGCCCTATCTCTCTGCTCCCCTGGTTGAGCAAGGTTCTGGAGAAATATGTGAACCAACAGCTAGTGAACTATCTAGAAGACCACCACATACTGGATCCTACCCAGACAGGTTTCAGACCCAAGCACGGGACAGAGACCGCCCTCCTCATGGTCATAGAGGAAACAAGAAAAATCCTTGATCAGGGCGGATCAGTGGCAGTGATCCTCCTTGATCTAAGCGCGGCATTTGACACTGTCAGTCATGACACCTTACTGAGCCGCCTGTCCTGTGTGGGGCTTAAGGATAAGGCCTGGGCATGGTTTAAATCCTTTCTGGGGAACAGATCGTTCAGGGTTTTTGATGGCGACTCCGTCTCTTCCAGCAGACCTCTGAATTGTGGAGTTCCTCAGGGCTCCTCTCTGAGCCCTGCTCTATTCAACCTATATATGACACCACTGGCAAGTGTCGTCCGCCCATTTGGAGTCAAGATCATCTCATATGCGGACGACACGCAGCTGGTGGTCTCACTGGCGCAGGAGGCCTCTCGAACTGCGCCAGGCGGGCTCAGAGAATGCCTGGAAGAAGTGAGGAACTGGATGTCGTCATCATCCCTGAAACTGAACGGAGACAAAACTGAGCTGATGCTCCTAGGACCCTCAGAACCGACACATACCCCGTCCCTATGGCCCCCTTGCCTAGGACCCCCCCACCCCAAAAAACACCATCAAAAGTCTCGGAGTGTGGCTGGACAGTTCTCTATCTTTCAATGTCCAAGCCACAAAACTTTCCGCCACCTGTTTTGGCATCTTGAGAGTGCTAAATAAAAATTGTCCACTCCTCCCTATGGAAGCCAAACAGGCAGCCATTCAAGGTCTCATTCACTCACGCCTTGATTTTAACAATGCACTCTACCTGGGTGCACCAGAATACACCCTCCGTAGGCTACAGACTGTTCAGAACTGCGCCGCTCGCCTTTTACTCAAAATCCCTCGCAGACACTCAGTGAGGACCGGACTGACTAACCTTCATTGGCTCCCGGTCCGGCAGAGAGTTCTGTTCAAAACGCTATGCATAGCCCATCAAGCCTTCTGGGACATGGGACCCATCATCACCCGTGATCTGGTCCCCACTATATCCCAAATCGAAGTCTCCGTTCCAGGCAGTCTCTCTTAGCAATGGTCCCAAGAATAAAAAGAGCTAGAACCGTCGGAAGGACGTTTACTTACAACGCATCCAAGGCCTGGAACACGCTGCCACACCATCTTAGAGCCACTCAGAACCTTACTATGTTCCGTAAGCAACTGAAGACTCACTTATTTACATCCGCTCGCTAAACTGCTGTTCCTTCCTCCCTGTTCTCTGTAGGTCATGGTTATCCCAGCGCATGGACGCCCTCGGGCAACAACTGCGCTCTATAAATCCCCAAGTTTACAAGTTTACAAAATATGCTACAGCCAATAGAAATGGAGAAAAGGGGTAAGTGGCACGCCCAGGAACCAATGAGAAGCCAGGGAAGAGAGGAGGGCAGATGTAAGTCCCTATTAAGTATATTAAAAACAATAACTTTCTCAAGTACAGCACACGCACTGTGCAGGCGAAACCTAAAAAGTGGCATGTAGCGAGTTGAGATAGCAGTATTATATACGTTATAAGTCCATCAGGACGTACATTTGCGTGGAACACATTTTTTCCGTGTTTCTTAACAATAAGCCTCACACCTAAAGGATGAAAATAAGCTCAACTCTAATGTGGGCCACATCCAAAATCTCAGCTTGCCCCACTTAAAGTGTGAGTAGTTCAATCATTTAACTATTGCATTTTGATACAAGTATTTTTTTATATTTTAAAACTCAAATCTGAGAGCAAACAAAAAACTGAAAAAAAACATTTAGTTTCCCTAAAAGCAAAATATGTTTTGGTACCAAAAAACATAAAATGTCAAAGTAGTCCCTGGCACTGGAAGGGAGTACTTAGTAGGTGAAGTTCCTTGAGAAAGAACAGACTGGTGTTACTCGTAGTATAGATACCCAATGACAGAAGCAGCCTGAGCCACTGCTTCATCCTGTAAGCTGTAGTGGGTGGACTAATGGATGAAGAGGGCTGGCAGAAAAAAATGTCAGTATATTAAATACATATATATAAAGAAAAGGGCGTGGCTTAGCCGACGGCGAGAAGGGCCACGCTGGGCTAAAACTCTCCCGGACCACGTAATCCATCCAGACACTTCCCGGCCACTAATGCAGCCCAAACTTGATGAAAACCTGGCGGTACAGTGAGGCACAGGCTGGGCGGACTGAGAACAGGCATTCGATCCTGGAGGCGACAATATTCCAGAAGCTGTGCGGATGCACGGGATCTCACTACACAAGAAGGCGACCTGACGAGGACTGCCATCCTCGATCACCGGCGGCAAAGAAGAGAGGCGATCAACACCTGCTGCTCGGAGGAGCGGTGTTTGAAGCGGAGGGCCGGTATAGCCAGAGCTGTGCCCTGAACAGCGGGTGGTGTCTGGAAGTACTGCAGCGTAAACGGACCTCCGGCACGAGAACCGCGGCCGCCAAATCTCCCTGCAGCAGCTTGTGGGGGGGTCCTCCATATCTGTGCTCGTGAACACTGGCTGGGCCGGAATCGCAGAGCTTAGCAGACAAGGTCACTAGCGCTCCTGGGTCCTGGAGGCTGCTGTGGCTGTGGCACGCTAAGCCCTTCTCCCCCCCCTCTCAATAACGAAGGAGCCCCCAGATCGTATTCCCCCTGCTGCGGCCTTTTAACAGTGTTAAAATAAGACAGAGTGCTGAAGAAAGGCACGACGCCCCTTCCCTCCTCCCATTTTTCCAACACATCAAAAATGTCTACAGTGGTTTTGACAACTTTCTTGATCTCGGTGGCTGGCGAAGTTTTCAATAGTGACAGCCACCCCCAGTCCGTGTCCTGAGGAGAACCCGTAAACAACACAGGGGTTCGAAGCGCGTTCACTCCCAGCCCGAGACAAATAAAGAAGGGGCTCATCTAGGGCAACAATAAAAAATCTATCATGTCCATTTCCCCTAGAAATAGACCCCATTGATTAGAACAGTCTCTGGCTCTTTCAGACAAGCAGGACCGTGCAATAAATTCAATGTCCGCTTGTCTATGTATATATATAATATGAAGGACTGGTGCCTCACAATGAAGTAATTCGAGGCATTGTTTAGTTATCTATTTGATATGTACAGTAATTTGTCACATGTATTTTGTACATTATGTATATCACGTTTTTGAATATTTTTTTATGTTTGTATGTGTCAATAATTGTGTGTTTTCTCTTTGACATACCAAATAACTCTTCAAAAGTTTTTTATAAAGTACAAATGACTAAATCAAACAGTCGTCCAATCTAGCAATTTGTACACTAGGTGTGGGAACGTATTCAATCAAACCGGTCTGGCCATTGTTGTTGTTTATTCAATTTGAGTGGTCCAGGCCAGTCAGTGACAGGACCCAAGCCTTCTCTTTCCCCCTTTTTGGCAGAGGCATTCACCCCAGGCTTTGTGGTAGAACGTGCGCACAGGTCGCTAGGGCAGAGACCCAACCCAGGCCTCCCACCCAGACCCATCATAGACAGGATAATGAACTTCAGAGATAGAGACACTGCACTGTGACTGGCCCGTGAAAAGGGCGACCTCACATGGCAGGGTTCAAAACTGTCACTATACCCTGACTTCACTGCTATGGTGCAAAACGCTAGAAGAAAGTTCCAGGGAGCTATGGCTACACTAAAAAACTTTGGTCTAAAATATGGCATGCTTTACCCTGCCAGATTATGGGTGGAAGTTAAGGGCCGCTCCCAAATATTCGAAAACCCAACGGAGGTGCAAGAATTCTGCCACACAAACAAGCTTTATAATAAGCGCAACTCCGATACTGCAACCTCCTCCCCCCTCATAGTGGGTCAGATGCCAGCGCAGACCTGTTCTTAAGCTCAGGTCATGGTTGATTTGTTCACTTTACAAGTACTGCCGCTACTTTGTTGGTTCATAATTATTACTGGGTTTTGTCTGAAAATAAGAAAGCATATTCTGCCATTGATTGCTGGTCCATGGATAGTATACGTCCCCACCCTTGGTGTACACCTCAGATCGTTTTGGTTGAGACAACATGTACCCCATTAGACTGGATCTTCAAATGTTTCAAGGTGCCATGCAATGTACCTGGAAAATGGGGATTGCCTCTCCGAATGGGCGGGTAGGCTGGGTGGCGGGAGGGAAATTACAGTTCAAGCTTTGTACTGAGTTTAAGTTATCTTACATCACAGACACTTTTGCAGGGTACAAACCTGGGTTATCAATCAATATTGTACGAGACACACCGTCATGACGCACTTGGGTCACAACTCGGGTCCCTCAAGTGTGACTTTAGCCACAAGGAATGTTCGGGATTTAAATGACACCTGTAAAAAGGAGGCAGGTGATACATTACCTGACACGCCACAAGGTACACGTGCATTTCTCCAGAAGACACATCTCCCCCTGGTGACCGGTCCCGGTTTGCATCTTCGTGGGGACCACACTGTTACTGTGCCAATTACAGTAATTACGCTAGGGGCACAGCCATTGTCATACATAAATGACTTCCCTTCAAATGCCACTCAAGCATATCGGATGATGCCGGCAGATTTGTGATTATGGAGGGCATACCTTTCAACCACAAGATTGTGATGGGATTTATCTATGGTCCCAACATTGACTCTCCTGATTTCTTTCACGCCCTCCACTCGAAATTGCTGCAACTAGGTTCCACACCTCTTCTCTTGGGGGGCGACTTTAACATCACACTCAACCCGCCATCTGACAGCACATCCACAGCCCCACACCCTAAACCAGAGGTCTTCAAACTTTTTTACTCTGAGCACCCCTAAGCAAAATGTTTTGAGGTCCGGCTCCCTCCAAACCTTTATGGCAAGCATTGGGGAGCGGGAGGGACATGGCTGCGTGCAGGGAGCGGGGCTATGAGAGGATATCAGGAATATTTTTCTATAGCTTATGAACTGCACTAAATATGAGGCTTATAAAAACAGCAAATGCATCAAACAAAAACTGATTTCATCCCAAACAAACTGGTCCCCATAATTGGGAGGTTGTGAGCCCCTCACACTCGTTGACACCCATGCAACTACACCTGCTGCACTAATGATAATTGCAGTCCATCTCCTCTGCATCTTTTACCTCTAACCCACCATGACGGATCATCACCTCGGACCTAATGCTTGAAAAGAAAATAAGCTCAGATGCCGCTTTTTTAAAGGTAGACAGTCATAACTGTGTTGCAGTGGGCCCCTTAAATCCCTGGGCCTCAGTCCTGCTGCATCTGCTTCCTTAATGATAACCAGCAGCGGCCACTTACACACTTGGCAGCAGTACCAGCTTCACTAATGAACGTCCCTTTGTCCCCTTCTTTAGGGTATCTCTCTGAAGAAGAGGTCTCTGGCCATTTGTAAACATAAAAATGAGTACTCATACAGTGCTCCCTATTCTGGGCTTTCTCTTTGACAATATCTATGAATCTCGCTCCTTTCCTGTTTCCTAGACCATTGCTGTGAGGCCCCAGGGATCAAGAGGATTAGGGTTCTGCATCTGAATGCAACCCTGCTGGGCTTCTACCTGCACCCCGTGGACTCCGCTTTCACAAAAAACTGCCCCTGAATGATTAAAACGGACTTTGAGGAGTCTCTACCTTTAAGCAAAGGGTGTGGTGGTAGTGATGAAAGTTAAAGAAAGCAGCCTTCTTACCAGCCATTAATTGATTGAGTCACTTAAAACCAGGGCCACTGGAATTCTGAGTTTCTGCAGTAGTAGCGTTTTTCACATAATTATCAGTTTACTGCATTTGCTACATAATCTGCAGATTTCAACAAACAAAAAAACCTTGATTTTAGCTCAAACGGACCAAAAGTTACTTAAAGCGTGACAAAGTGTTCCGGAGCAGTGGAAGGCCCTTTGCAAAGATTGACTTGTGATCTTGTAGTTACTTACTGCTGTATCTGGGTGTTAAACTGGAACAAACTAGGTGAAATATTTCCCCTGACAGCATTACCTTGAGTTAAAAGGACAAAATAATGAAGTAATGCCAACCACAAAATGTGGCACGTTGAGTCGCATAATTTACCTTTTCTTGCTGCATAATTTAGTCAAACCTGCAGCATAATGAGATGTGGTCCTCTTCTGCTGAATAATTCCAGTGGCTCTGCTTAAAGCTTAATGGTGACAAAGATGTATTCTTTTTGAGATGTAATGTAAGGGTGTATTCTTTTTGAGATTTAATGTAAGGGTGTTATCAGCAGAGATCTGGAATCGTAGAGACACAAAAATGTCTGCATTCAATTCAGTTTGATTACTTATTACTAAAAAGTATATTTTGTAAGAACTTGTTTTATCTCAATCACTGCATCATTTTGCAGCATCCTAGCTTAGAGTATGTAAATACGTTTTTCAAATAATGACTTCTATATTCACAGTGCTTTCTGCCACAGGCTGGGACAAATTATGCAGCAGGGTTGACTAAATTCTGCAGCCAGCAAAGGCGAATTATGCTGCATAATGCTGCATATTTTGTGATAGCATTACTTCATTATATTGCCATTTTTAGGTCTCGCCTGTCGATGCGCATGCGCATCGAGCTTGCGAGACTATGGGGGCTTATCCACTCTTTAACCAACTTCCACGATTCCTTGCAGTGCACGAGAAATTTAAGCTCAATGCGCATGCGCATTGAGCTTAAAAGCGCGTGCACATGCCCCCAGCCGCCTGCCTTGCCTACTCTCTCTCTCACTGCCTCCCCCAGCTCCGCCCCCTCACTTCTTGATTGCACGGCCGCTAGGCCGTGCCTCCCCTACTCTCCTCCCCCTCCTCCTCCTACTCTCCTCCCCTGCCTGCCGTGTCGCACCTCTCCCCTCTCCCCGCTCCGCCCCCTCCCCTGCCCGCCGTCTTACGGTCTTTGCAACTCCCCAGCCATATGTTAAAACCCCTCGCACTCCAGGCCCCCGCTCCGCCCCCTCCCCTGCCCGCCGTGTCGCATTTCTCCTCCCCCTCCCCTTATCTGGCTTCCCTCCGTCTGTTCCCTCTCCCCGCTCCGCCCCCTCCCCTGCCCGCCGTGTCGCATTTCTCCTCCCCCCTCCCCTTATCTGCCTTCCCTCCTATAGTGGCCAAAATCGATTTACAAAAGGGGGTGGTGATGAACAGAGTGTCTGAATTGCACCATCAGGATTCAAGCAAGCCGGGCCGAAGAGGCTGAAATGCCAGAAACCGGTCCCCGGTAGCTGGTTTCCTTCCCAGTGTAAGAATTGGCTTTTGTAGTTTGGTTTGCCCTGTTCCCATCATGCACTGGGACAGGAACAGACTAATTTGCATACAGCCAGGTTCTGAAACTGGGATGGTGCAGTGAGCTAAAAAACGGTGTTGGATCTAGCCCTGATCTCTTGACTGGGTGAGAGTATTCTGTTTAATTCAGAGACTCTGTCCCTCACCACCCCTTGTTGTAAATATTTTTGTCCACCCTAAGCGTGGAAGGGTATACTCAGATGTGAGTCCCTTGCTCATTGCACCATCAGGATTCAAGCAAGCCGGGCCGAAGAGGCTGAAATGCCAGAAACCGGTCCCCGGTAGCTTGTTTCCTTCCCAGTGTAAGAATTGGCTTTTGTAGTTTGGTTTGCCCTGTTCCCATCATGCACTGGGACAGGAACAGACTAATTTGCATACAGCCAGGTTCTGAAACTGGGATGGTGCAGTGAGCTAAAAAACGGTGTTGGATCTAGCCCTGATCTCTTGACTGGGTGAGAGTATTCTGTTTAATTCAGAGACTCTGTCCCTCACCACCCCTTGTTGTAAATATTTTTGTCCACCCTAAGCGTGGAAGGGTATACTCAGATGTGAGTCCCTTGCTCATTGCACCATCAGGATTCAAGCAAGCCGGGCCGAAGAGGCTGAAATGCCAGAAACCGGTCCCCGGTAGCTTGTTTCCTTCCCAGTGTAAGAATTGGCTTTTGTAGTTTGGTTTGCCCTGTTCCCATCATGCACTGGGACAGGAACAGACTAATTTGCATACAGCCAGGTTCTGAAACTGGGATGGTGCAGTGAGCTAAAAAACGGTGTTGGATCTAGCCCTGATCTCTTGACTGGGTGAGAGTATTCTGTTTAATTCAGAGACTCTGTCCCTCACCACCCCTTGTTGTAAATATTTTTGTCCACCCTAAGCGTGGAAGGGTATACTCAGATGTGAGTCCCTTGCTCATTGCACCATCAGGATTCAAGCAAGCCGGGCCGAAGAGGCTGAAATGCCAGAAACCGGTCCCCGGTAGCTTGTTTCCTTCCCAGTGTAAGAATTGGCTTTTGTAGTTTGGTTTGCCCTGTTCCCATCATGCACTGGGACAGGAACAGACTAATTTGCATACAGCCAGGTTCTGAAACTGGGATGGTGCAGTGAGCTAAAAAACGGTGTTGGATCTAGCCCTGATCTCTTGACTGGGTGAGAGTATTCTGTTTAATTCAGAGACTCTGTCCCTCACCACCCCTTGTTGTAAATATTTTTGTCCACCCTAAGCGTGGAAGGGTATACTCAGATGTGAGTCCCTTGCTCATTGCACCATCAGGATTCAAGCAAGCCGGGCCGAAGAGGCTGAAATGCCAGAAACCGGTCCCCGGTAGCTTGTTTCCTTCCCAGTGTAAGAATTGGCTTTTGTAGTTTGGTTTGCCCTGTTCCCATCATGCACTGGGACAGGAACAGACTAATTTGCATACAGCCAGGTTCTGAAACTGGGATGGTGCAGTGAGCTAAAAAACGGTGTTGGATCTAGCCCTGATCTCTTGACTGGGTGAGAGTATTCTGTTTAATTCAGAGACTCTGTCCCTCACCACCCCTTGTTGTAAATATTTTTGTCCACCCTAAGCGTGGAAGGGTATACTCAGATGTGAGTCCCTTGCTCATTGCACCATCAGGATTCAAGCAAGCCGGGCCGAAGAGGCTGAAATGCCAGAAACCGGTCCCCGGTAGCTTGTTTCCTTCCCAGTGTAAGAATTGGCTTTTGTAGTTTGGTTTGCCCTGTTCCCATCATGCACTGGGACAGGAACAGACTAATTTGCATACAGCCAGGTTCTGAAACTGGGATGGTGCAGTGAGCTAAAAAACGGTGTTGGATCTAGCCCTGATCTCTTGACTGGGTGAGAGTATTCTGTTTAATTCAGAGACTCTGTCCCTCACCACCCCTTGTTGTAAATATTTTTGTCCACCCTAAGCGTGGAAGGGTATACTCAGATGTGAGTCCCTTGCTCATTGCACCATCAGGATTCAAGCAAGCGGGGCCGAAGAGGCTGAAATGCCAGAAACCGGTCCCCGGTAGCTTGTTTCCTTCCCAGTGTAAGAATTGGCTTTTGTAGTTTGGTTTGCCCTGTTCCCATCATGCACTGGGACAGGAACAGACTAATTTGCATACAGCCAGGTTCTGAAACTGGGATGGTGCAGTGAGCTAAAAAACGGTGTTGGATCTAGCCCTGATCTCTTGACTGGGTGAGAGTATTCTGTTTAATTCAGAGACTCTGTCCCTCACCACCCCTTGTTGTAAATATTTTTGTCCACCCTAAGCGTGGAAGGGTATACTCAGATGTGAGTCCCTTGCTCATTGCACCATCAGGATTCAAGCAAGCCGGGCCGAAGAGGCTGAAATGCCAGAAACCGGTCCCCGGTAGCTTGTTTCCTTCCCAGTGTAAGAATTGGCTTTTGTAGTTTGGTTTGCCCTGTTCCCATCATGCACTGGGACAGGAACAGACTAATTTGCATACAGCCAGGTTCTGAAACTGGGATGGTGCAGTGAGCTAAAAAACGGTGTTGGATCTAGCCCTGATCTCTTGACTGGGTGAGAGTATTCTGTTTAATTCAGAGACTCTGTCCCTCACCACCCCTTGTTGTAAATATTTTTGTCCACCCTAAGCGTGGAAGGGTATACTCAGATGTGAGTCCCTTGCTCATTGCACCATCAGGATTCAAGCAAGCCGGGCCGAAGAGGCTGAAATGCCAGAAACCGGTCCCCGGTAGCTTGTTTCCTTCCCAGTGTAAGAATTGGCTTTTGTAGTTTGGTTTGCCCTGTTCCCATCATGCACTGGGACAGGAACAGACTAATTTGCATACAGCCAGGTTCTGAAACTGGGATGGTGCAGTGAGCTAAAAAACGGTGTTGGATCTAGCCCTGATCTCTTGACTGGGTGAGAGTATTCTGTTTAATTCAGAGACTCTGTCCCTCACCACCCCTTGTTGTAAATATTTTTGTCCACCCTAAGCGTGGAAGGGTATACTCAGATGTGAGTCCCTTGCTCATTGCACCATCAGGATTCAAGCAAGCCGGGCCGAAGAGGCTGAAATGCCACAAACCGGTCCCCGGTAGCTTGTTTCCTTCCCAGTGTAAGAATTGGCTTTTGTAGTTTGGTTTGCCCTGTTCCCATCATGCACTGGGACAGGAACAGACTAATTTGCATACAGCCAGGTTCTGAAACTGGGATGGTGCAGTGAGCTAAAAAACGGTGTTGGATCTAGCCCTGATCTCTTGACTGGGTGAGAGTATTCTGTTTAATTCAGAGACTCTGTCCCTCACCACCCCTTGTTGTAAATATTTTTGTCCACCCTAAGCGTGGAAGGGTATACTCAGATGTGAGTCCCTTGCTCATTGCACCATCAGGATTCAAGCAAGCCGGGCCGAAGAGGCTGAAATGCCAGAAACCGGTCCCCGGTAGCTTGTTTCCTTCCCAGTGTAAGAATTGGCTTTTGTAGTTTGGTTTGCCCTGTTCCCATCATGCACTGGGACAGGAACAGACTAATTTGCATACAGCCAGGTTCTGAAACTGGGATGGTGCAGTGAGCTAAAAAACGGTGTTAGATCTAGCCCTGATCTCTTGACTGGGTGAGAGTATTCTGTTTAATTCAGAGACTCTGTCCCTCACCACCCCTTGTTGTAAATATTTTTGTCCACCCTAAGCGTGGAAGGGTATACTCAGATGTGAGTCCCTTGCTCATTGCACCATCAGGATTCAAGCAAGCCGGGCCGAAGAGGCTGAAATGCCAGAAACCGGTCCCCGGTAGCTTGTTTCCTTCCCAGTGTAAGAATTGGCTTTTGTAGTTTGGTTTGCCCTGTTCCCATCATGCACTGGGACAGGAACAGACTAATTTGCATACAGCCAGGTTCTGAAACTGGGATGGTGCAGTGAGCTAAAAAACGGTGTTGGATCTAGCCCTGATCTCTTGACTGGGTGAGAGTATTCTGTTTAATTCAGAGACTCTGTCCCTCACCACCCCTTGTTGTAAATATTTTTGTCCACCCTAAGCGTGGAAGGGTATACTCAGATGTGAGTCCCTTGCTCATTGCACCATCAGGATTCAAGCAAGCCGGGCCGAAGAGGCTGAAATGCCAGAAACCGGTCCCCGGTAGCTTGTTTCCTTCCCAGTGTAAGAATTGGCTTTTGTAGTTTGGTTTGCCCTGTTCCCATCATGCACTGGGACAGGAACAGACTAATTTGCATACAGCCAGGTTCTGAAACTGGGATGGTGCAGTGAGCTAAAAAACGGTGTTGGATCTAGCCCTGATCTCTTGACTGGGTGAGAGTATTCTGTTTAATTCAGAGACTCTGTCCCTCACCACCCCTTGTTGTAAATATTTTTGTCCACCCTAAGCGTGGAAGGGTATACTCAGATGTGAGTCCCTTGCTCATTGCACCATCAGGATTCAAGCAAGCCGGGCCGAAGAGGCTGAAATGCCAGAAACCGGTCCCCGGTAGCTTGTTTCCTTCCCAGTGTAAGAATTGGCTTTTGTAGTTTGGTTTGCCCTGTTCCCATCATGCACTGGGACAGGAACAGACTAATTTGCATACAGCCAGGTTCTGAAACTGGGATGGTGCAGTGAGCTAAAAAACGGTGTTGGATCTAGCCCTGATCTCTTGACTGGGTGAGAGTATTCTGTTTAATTCAGAGACTCTGTCCCTCACCACCCCTTGTTGTAAATATTTTTGTCCACCCTAAGCGTGGAAGGGTATACTCAGATGTGAGTCCCTTGCTCATTGCACCATCAGGATTCAAGCAAGCCGGGCCGAAGAGGCTGAAATGCCAGAAACCGGTCCCCGGTAGCTTGTTTCCTTCCCAGTGTAAGAATTGGCTTTTGTAGTTTGGTTTGCCCTGTTCCCATCATGCACTGGGACAGGAACAGACTAATTTGCATACAGCCAGGTTCTGAAACTGGGATGGTGCAGTGAGCTAAAAAACGGTGTTGGATCTAGCCCTGATCTCTTGACTGGGTGAGAGTATTCTGTTTAATTCAGAGACTCTGTCCCTCACCACCCCTTGTTGTAAATATTTTTGTCCACCCTAAGCGTGGAAGGGTATACTCAGATGTGAGTCCCTTGCTCATTGCACCATCAGGATTCAAGCAAGCCGGGCCGAAGAGGCTGAAATGCCAGAAACCGGTCCCCGGTAGCTTGTTTCCTTCCCAGTGTAAGAATTGGCTTTTGTAGTTTGGTTTGCCCTGTTCCCATCATGCACTGGGACAGGAACAGACTAATTTGCATACAGCCAGGTTCTGAAACTGGGATGGTGCAGTGAGCTAAAAAACGGTGTTGGATCTAGCCCTGATCTCTTGACTGGGTGAGAGTATTCTGTTTAATTCAGAGACTCTGTCCCTCACCACCCCTTGTTGTAAATATTTTTGTCCACCCTAAGCGTGGAAGGGTATACTCAGATGTGAGTCCCTTGCTCATTGCACCATCAGGATTCAAGCAAGCCGGGCCGAAGAGGCTGAAATGCCAGAAACCGGTCCCCGGTAGCTTGTTTCCTTCCCAGTGTAAGAATTGGCTTTTGTAGTTTGGTTTGCCCTGTTCCCATCATGCACTGGGACAGGAACAGACTAATTTGCATACAGCCAGGTTCTGAAACTGGGATGGTGCAGTGAGCTAAAAAACGGTGTTGGATCTAGCCCTGATCTCTTGACTGGGTGAGAGTATTCTGTTTAATTCAGAGACTCTGTCCCTCACCACCCCTTGTTGTAAATATTTTTGTCCACCCTAAGCGTGGAAGGGTATACTCAGATGTGAGTCCCTTGCTCATTGCACCATCAGGATTCAAGCAAGCCGGGCCGAAGAGGCTGAAATGCCAGAAACCGGTCCCCGGTAGCTTGTTTCCTTCCCAGTGTAAGAATTGGCTTTTGTAGTTTGGTTTGCCCTGTTCCCATCATGCACTGGGACAGGAACAGACTAATTTGCATACAGCCAGGTTCTGAAACTGGGATGGTGCAGTGAGCTAAAAAACGGTGTTGGATCTAGCCCTGATCTCTTGACTGGGTGAGAGTATTCTGTTTAATTCAGAGACTCTGTCCCTCACCACCCCTTGTTGTAAATATTTTTGTCCACCCTAAGCGTGGAAGGGTATACTCAGATGTGAGTCCCTTGCTCATTGCACCATCAGGATTCAAGCAAGCCGGGCCGAAGAGGCTGAAATGCCAGAAACCGGTCCCCGGTAGCTTGTTTCCTTCCCAGTGTAAGAATTGGCTTTTGTAGTTTGGTTTGCCCTGTTCCCATCATGCACTGGGACAGGAACAGACTAATTTGCATACAGCCAGGTTCTGAAACTGGGATGGTGCAGTGAGCTAAAAAACGGTGTTGGATCTAGCCCTGATCTCTTGACTGGGTGAGAGTATTCTGTTTAATTCAGAGACTCTGTCCCTCACCACCCCTTGTTGTAAATATTTTTGTCCACCCTAAGCGTGGAAGGGTATACTCAGATGTGAGTCCCTTGCTCATTGCACCATCAGGATTCAAGCAAGCCGGGCCGAAGAGGCTGAAATGCCAGAAACCGGTCCCCGGTAGCTTGTTTCCTTCCCAGTGTAAGAATTGGCTTTTGTAGTTTGGTTTGCCCTGTTCCCATCATGCACTGGGACAGGAACAGACTAATTTGCATACAGCCAGGTTCTGAAACTGGGATGGTGCAGTGAGCTAAAAAACGGTGTTGGATCTAGCCCTGATCTCTTGACTGGGTGAGAGTATTCTGTTTAATTCAGAGACTCTGTCCCTCACCACCCCTTGTTGTAAATATTTTTGTCCACCCTAAGCGTGGAAGGGTATACTCAGATGTGAGTCCCTTGCTCATTGCACCATCAGGATTCAAGCAAGCCGGGCCGAAGAGGCTGAAATGCCAGAAACCGGTCCCCGGTAGCTTGTTTCCTTCCCAGTGTAAGAATTGGCTTTTGTAGTTTGGTTTGCCCTGTTCCCATCATGCACTGGGACAGGAACAGACTAATTTGCATACAGCCAGGTTCTGAAACTGGGATGGTGCAGTGAGCTAAAAAACGGTGTTGGATCTAGCCCTGATCTCTTGACTGGGTGAGAGTATTCTGTTTAATTCAGAGACTCTGTCCCTCACCACCCCTTGTTGTAAATATTTTTGTCCACCCTAAGCGTGGAAGGGTATACTCAGATGTGAGTCCCTTGCTCATTGCACCATCAGGATTCAAGCAAGCCGGGCCGAAGAGGCTGAAATGCCAGAAACCGGTCCCCGGTAGCTTGTTTCCTTCCCAGTGTAAGAATTGGCTTTTGTAGTTTGGTTTGCCCTGTTCCCATCATGCACTGGGACAGGAACAGACTAATTTGCATACAGCCAGGTTCTGAAACTGGGATGGTGCAGTGAGCTAAAAAACGGTGTTGGATCTAGCCCTGATCTCTTGACTGGGTGAGAGTATTCTGTTTAATTCAGAGACTCTGTCCCTCACCACCCCTTGTTGTAAATATTTTTGTCCACCCTAAGCGTGGAAGGGTATACTCAGATGTGAGTCCCTTGCTCATTGCACCATCAGGATTCAAGCAAGCCGGGCCGAAGAGGCTGAAATGCCAGAAACCGGTCCCCGGTAGCTTGTTTCCTTCCCAGTGTAAGAATTGGCTTTTGTAGTTTGGTTTGCCCTGTTCCCATCATGCACTGGGACAGGAACAGACTAATTTGCATACAGCCAGGTTCTGAAACTGGGATGGTGCAGTGAGCTAAAAAACGGTGTTGGATCTAGCCCTGATCTCTTGACTGGGTGAGAGTATTCTGTTTAATTCAGAGACTCTGTCCCTCACCACCCCTTGTTGTAAATATTTTTGTCCACCCTAAGCGTGGAAGGGTATACTCAGATGTGAGTCCCTTGCTCATTGCACCATCAGGATTCAAGCAAGCCGGGCCGAAGAGGCTGAAATGCCAGAAACCGGTCCCCGGTAGCTTGTTTCCTTCCCAGTGTAAGAATTGGCTTTTGTAGTTTGGTTTGCCCTGTTCCCATCATGCACTGGGACAGGAACAGACTAATTTGCATACAGCCAGGTTCTGAAACTGGGATGGTGCAGTGAGCTAAAAAACGGTGTTGGATCTAGCCCTGATCTCTTGACTGGGTGAGAGTATTCTGTTTAATTCAGAGACTCTGTCCCTCACCACCCCTTGTTGTAAATATTTTTGTCCACCCTAAGCGTGGAAGGGTATACTCAGATGTGAGTCCCTTGCTCATTGCACCATCAGGATTCAAGCAAGCCGGGCCGAAGAGGCTGAAATGCCAGAAACCGGTCCCCGGTAGCTTGTTTCCTTCCCAGTGTAAGAATTGGCTTTTGTAGTTTGGTTTGCCCTGTTCCCATCATGCACTGGGACAGGAACAGACTAATTTGCATACAGCCAGGTTCTGAAACTGGGATGGTGCAGTGAGCTAAAAAACGGTGTTGGATCTAGCCCTGATCTCTTGACTGGGTGAGAGTATTCTGTTTAATTCAGAGACTCTGTCCCTCACCACCCCTTGTTGTAAATATGTTTATGCAACACATGGCAGGCATTTTTCTTTCAGGTGCAACATTCCATACAATTGCCTGGGAGGCTTATGTAATAGTTGAATTCCAGTCCGGGAATATTTTAGAGAAAGTTAAACATTCGATAAATATTTTCTAATAGGTTTCAAACGGTATAATTTAGCTTCTCTGTGTAGACCCAGGGGCTGCTGCCCTAAAGGTACCTCTGAAGACAAAAGACTAGGAGTACCTCATAACCCCCAAAAGTACTTCAGCCCTCATAGTAAGCAAAAAAAAGCACTATAAATGCCAAAGCAATACAGTTTAGGAAGCTAATAGATACTTTACTGCCTAATAATTATATAAAAGAAACTTTGTTTCCGTTCTGGGAAAAGCTAATACTCCCAGGAGGGGTTTAAATTCATACAGCTGAAATGCTTCAGCTGTAGTGGGAGGCAAGGGGTCTCCTCTGCTAAAACCGAAAGCAAATGGACGGACAGTTCACTGTGGACTGTCAGTTCGTTCGCTTTCGGTTTCAGCAGAGGAGACTCCTTGCCTCCTACTTAACGCATTTCAGCTCTAGGCATTAATCTCGTGAAAGTGCAGAAGCATGGGCCCGATTTCCCCTTCTTCCACCCCCTCCAACCCTCTGTTACAGCGGAACCTCTGCACAACAATCACCCCCCCACCCCCCCATATTTCGAAAAAGCTCTCTCACCTCTTTCAGATTTCAGCAGTCCTTCAGAGCGCGGTGGCTTATGAAAGCCCCCACAGGAAACCAAGAATTAAAGGCAGCAAGTAATGGATGCAGGAGTTTTGTGCTCGGAAATTTCGCGGCACTTCCGGCAATCACAGCCACTGTCCCCCTCATTGACATGCTGATTGGAGAAAGCCGAGCAGCAGCGAATCAAACATCACCATTAGAAATGGGTGAAGACTTGCGCCGTGGGACAGTAGAGGAAAAAGATTACAACAAAGGTGAGCTTAGGCAGGAATGCGCCCCCCCCCCCCCCTCCCGATTGAAAAACTCTGAAATAGAGGATAAAACATACGCCTTCCAACATGGCCTCTTTGTATACCATAATGTAGAGGCTGTGCCTGTCTGTAACTGCTTGTAGTCCGTTTTCAGTGTCAGTGTTGTAATACTGTCTCTACTGGTGTGTTTTCAGTGGCGCTGTCAAGTGATCTCTCCGGGGCGGGTCGTGAGTCACATGAGCTTTCTGAGTTGTTTCGGTGTTACTTTTCTATATACCGACTGTCCAAGCTCTTTGCTGTGCTTCTAGGGATGAAGGTTCTATTGCCGTGTGCTCTTGTTCTTCTCGCCTTCAACTGTGCAGGTGCTCAGGATGTGCCCCCGGTAAGTGTGTGTATGAGATTGTTCAGAGCACCCTAAGTGCAAGATTATGTCCGCTCTTTGACCTGCACCTCAGTAGAAGACTCGTATCTCGATCGCCTTAGTAGCCTCTTAGCCTAGACTGTTTTCCTTCTCAAAGAAACTCCTATTTGTTCTGGCTTTATTGAGATTATGAAAGCGCCTGACGTTGGGTCCTGAATAAATAAAAGTGTATAGAAACTTCCTTTAAAATTGTGATTAATTTGTTTGATAGTGATTCGTTCAGAAAGCTCTAACGTACATTTAAGTCCGTCACTCCTTTATTTACTGTTGTAAGTATATTTATAAATGCGAAAAAATACAGGCTTTTGATGATTTCACCGTTTTTCCTGGGGTTGACATGAAAATACTGGTTATGTTGGTTAAACACTACCACCCGGCAACCAGAACAATGAAGCACTGCACATAAGCAAAAACCAGGACGATACCCGTTTATCTAGTCAGCCCCCCCCCCTTAAAAAAAAAAAGTTTTTATTGAGTTTTCTAAGACATAGTCGACAGTGCAACAGTACAAATCATGATTTTGTTATAGTAATAGAAGTGATATCAGGGCCGGTCCTAGAACTTCTGGGACCCCGGGCGAAAGGGAAGATGTGAGGCCCCTATAATTAGCATGTAAAATCCAGTCACGGCTAGCATGACTCGTGGGTGGGACGTCCAAACAGTCGGGCCCTTAGCAGGGGGCAAGGCACTTCTCCCCTGCCTTAAAGCAGACCCGTCCGCCCCCAACCAAACACTTCTGCTTTCTCGCAGTGTGAGTAACAGAAACATAAAATGGTAGTTTTAGCATTTTATGTTTCTGCTTCTCGCTCTGCGAGAAAGCAGTGGGGTGACACTACTCTGCCCTAGTGGAGGAGCCGCCCTTGGTAACATCACAAGAAGTGGCATAACAGAAAGTTACACCGCAAGACTATTGGTTTTATTTGGCATCCCTGAAGAGACCTAACGTGAATATCAGTAACATGGACAAAAAAATAAATATGCAAATTAAAGAAGTCCATATATTTTAAAACTGTAGTAAATGGTTTACATTTGTCACATGATACAATTTCCAGTTCTGCCTCATAAAGGGGGGAGATCCTGTGAGGTAATGAGGGGCCGGATCATTCAAAATATAAAATGACACAAGAGAAAACCTCACTCACTATGGATATAATTGCAAATTTTAAAAGGCTCCCTTATCTTTATGTGCCATTATTGTGCTACCTTAGGATGACATTAATACTTCGTAATTTGTTTTAACATAAATCCTCTCCCTCACCGGTATCCTACACGCACACGCTAAGAGACGTAGGACAGTCTTTTTCATGTGTAGGCTCTTTACTCGCCAGAATTATGTTAAGTGTAAAACACAACACATATAGTAAAAAACAAAAGGCCCAAGGGAGAGAATGACATTTGGACATCGCAGAACAGGTTCATGGCTGCAAGGTGTAGGAAAGCAGGCCAGCCGTTGTGCAAGCAAGGCAAATTGTGACTCCCCACTACCCTCTGGTCACTGACTGAGCAGTAAAATACAGCCGTAATTTGGGTGCATTGGACACATAACCCCACAAGACCATGGTCCCATTGCACTTTCTACACTATTGATAGCTATGCCCTTCAGATGTTGCCTCTTGCCCTAAGCATGGAATTCATGAATCTGTGCTGCCTCTCAGCATTGGACAATGACAGTGAGGCCTAGGGGAGGGTAGGCCTTCCGTGAGCTGCACAGCAATTATGGATCATGTCTGTGCGGTGCATGGGAGAAGTAACCAGTGACATAGTAATGTTTACTCAGAGGCACCAAACATGCAAAGTAAAGGACAAGCATTCCGACTTTTTGTTCACGTTTTATTTTTGTTAAAATACATAGTTGGAGAATAGCAAAGGTCAGTGAGGATAATGCATGGAGTGCTATGTGCCAGGTGTATATGCAAATCGACATACGGTGCTATACGCATACATCGACACATTGAGCACAAAGCAAAATCAAGGCAAGTGGAAACTATGGCTTGGGGATTAAACTCCTTGTCATTGCAGTGTGAGCAGATCAGGCAGTTAGTGTGCATTAAAATAGCTGGAATTGAGACAAAATTTTTTTTTTTTTTGCGATCGGTCCATGATTTTTATAGTTTACATAAGGTGAACTCGGTGCTAGGGCATTGGGGTGATTTAATTATGATAGTTGGACAGCACCCTTCAAAAGTTATACATTGTTGCAAAACAGTTATTAAAAACATATAAATGAACAGAGTTATTGGTTTTCCCAAATATTCAGATAAGACACACAAAAGTAGTGACGTGTATTTTGTTTCTTTTATTCAATTTTTATTCTTTATTTTCTTTTTTGATAGTTGCGAATAGCCGACGCGTTTCGTCCGTTGCCGGACTTCTTCAGGGCTTGAAACAAACTGTCTGATATCGAGTTTCACATCCGTCTTTGTCAGGCTTTCATGGAGTTTCTTGTATTGCTTGGAGAGTTGTAAGCAAGTTCACAGATCCTAGTCACAGTCTCTGTCAACAAAGAAGCAAAAGTAGGCCCACAGAAAAGTCAAGGGGCTGGAACATACAGGAGCATCAAGTTGTGGTCTTCTGGTTCGTATTTGGGAAAACCAATAACTCTGTTCATTTATATGTTTTTAATAACTGTTTTGCAACAATGTATAACTTTTGAAGGGTGCTGTCCAACTATCATAATTAGCTTTCCTGGGTGGTAGGTTGCCTATCTCCCTTAAGGCCCGTGTGGGAATCACGTGTCTGGACATAGCACCTTCTATTCCAACACAGTAGATGGTATTTCAACAGTGGCGCAGTTTTTTCCTTAATTCCCAGTTCTCTTGCCTCACTTACATTGGGGTGATTTACATGGGCAACAGTTACACTGTAGAAAAACAACAGAGTGTCAGAGGGTCTATCCAAACTATGTAAGGGTCATTAAACTAACAGATCAGTGTCAACTCATCTAACCAAAATAGAAAGAATTGTTGGATACCCGTGATCACTTACAGGATATCCATCAGTCACCACACGGAACCGCCCTTCATCATTTGGCATTCCTGTAGCTCACAAAGATTGGTACGTCACTGGCTCAGACACGGTGAGGTCAGATGGTATAACCTCCCAAGAGCCAAGTGGCGGCCAAACAGTGGTAGAGTGGTCTTTAAAATCCCTCAGGCCCTGCTCCTACCTTCTAGTGTCCTTCAACAGTTACACTGTACAAGATCAAATGTATTTTTACTTTAGTCTTTGGTGAGATTAAGTGATTTGCCCAGAATGACAGGATGTTGAGCTGATGCTTGGACTAGAACCTGGTCTCCGACTGCCAATGTAGGCAGCTTAGGACACAACGCCACATCCTCTCTAGTTTGATAAAAGCCTAACAAAGGTTATCTCACTGCGAGGCCCATGTAAATATACCCACCCCCTCCAGGAAGGCTTATCGTAGTTCACTCCTTCCCCAGCCCTCCATATCCTCAAGGTGATGACCTTGCAGGGGATGGGGTCAAGATAAAGGACACAGCTACTGCTGCTACCGTGGAGACTAAGGTGTCAATTACCCATAGCCAAAAACCTGCTCCCTCAGTGACGTCCCTGCATACTCCCACCTGCCCCTACCTACCATTGCCTGGCAGGGGAGCGGTCTGGGGCAAGACACTTCTTTGTGGGCCCCAATGGGGGGCTGAGGGAAGAATGACAGAACAAATAGAGCAAACAACTGGCCACAATTACGGCATATTGCCACACTTAACACCTTCGCCCCGCACACCATAGCCAGAAGTGTGATGGCCTGGGAGGCAGGAATGGAGCTGAGGCCCCTTAACAACCAGCCCACATGTCACACCTTTCAGCACCGGCCCATCGGACAATGCCTGACTGCTTGCTTTCGTAATCTGACCCTGTCCCCAATTACAGGTCAAACCTGCAAATGCAGAAGGCGGGCCTCGCGCTACATGTCGGCTGCATGGCCTGGGAAAAAGGGGCACCCTCCCTGGGGGTTAACAGCCATTGCCCAGTGCTGCGAGGCACAGGGGAGGGGGGCCTCTTCCCCTATTCCTACACATGCCTGCGAAGCCCAGGGGATAGGCAGCCCTTCCCTGGACCACGCAGTGCTCACCACAGGCGCAAGGCTGGTGGGGAAACACTTTTGCGAGGCCCCCTGTTGATGGGCTGAGCTCAGGGCCCTGGGCAGCCGCCCATGCTGCCCATGCCTAGCGCCGGCCCTGAGTGATATAACAATGTACAGGATTCACAACATGCTTCATGACCTGTGGAAACCTAAGCAGCTCAGGTAAATGCATGTGCATTGTTATGGAAGGGGGGAGAAAGGTACGTTGGGTGTGTACAACAAAAAAGCACACGACTTACGAACAAGGGCCGCTGATCCCACACGGCACACACATGGGCAACTGTCGTCGTAGGAGAAGAGATCGTATTAATAGAGCACATACAATGCAGGTAAGCGACTGAATCGGAGGGAGGGCAGAGGAGGGGGAGGCAGTGGGTCAGGCTTATAGCAGTGGACTAGCGGGTGATGTACTAGGGGAGGCATCTGCAATGGTAAACAGGTCAAGAGTGCTGTTCGGCAAGCAGGTTCTGAACTAAGTGGGGGCGAATGCCAGTGGTGGGCTAAGGGGATGTCGGAGGCAGTTGTCCTAGATTTGAAAGCCTTGAGTAGAGCATCCTATTGTTGTGAGATTGGGTACTTCCAAATACCCCACAGTTCTTCTGACTGCAGGGCCGTTCCATCCAGTGTCGCCCACGCCGATCAGGTCCAGGCAAGTGGCGGAGGGGGGTCCTTGACGTCCAGGCGCGCATGATCCCATGCTTAGCTAATAGAAGTATCCGGTCAAGAAACCTGGTGACTGCCCTCTTTAGGTTGATCCAGCGCCACTAAATAAATTCTGTCCCAACTACACTACCCAACACCACAATACCATTATTAATAAACTCTCACAAGGCCCATAAGAAACTGAGACAGATATTTGGCAACTGAATCATGTGGCCTAATTAATCAATCCTATCTATTTTTATATATACTTTATATACAACTGCAGTTTATCATCATTATAACCAGGGTAAAATAACGGAAACATTTATTTAAGCCACTCAGGCCGATAGAATCAATCTGATGGTAACAAACACAAATAAATCAAGACCAGCTTGACATATTTAATCTATTTATTTTTCAAAGAATGAGCATATTTTAATGAAAACATTTATTAGCATAATCTTTAGCAGTTTTATTAATAAAGGCACATTGATCATGGCAATTCAAAATAATCAGAAGCATGAATATTAATCAAACATTTTTCATTCCATAAATCTATTTCCCTAACTGACTCACTTCACCTAAAGGGGAAAATATAAAGTCATTAACCCTGTTAATGCTTACATGAATAGTAAGTCCATCAGCATGTCATCGTCTCTCGGGAATCGGGAAGTGCGAAGACGAGCTCTTGTCAATGGGTCAGTTTTATACCTTTCTAACTAACTAATCTCAACATAAAGAATAACATTTTCAGTTTTTCTGACTGACTTCCCAACAGTATCCAGCAGAGGCATCTGCCAATAGTTCTCATGCCCAACTTGTAAACAAAATTACATAGCTGCCAATTATCATTCATGTCTCGCCTAAAAAGCAGCCTCCCACCCACGCTTTGCAGACCCCAACCGTGCTTAGTCGAAAACCACCCTTTTCCTCCCCCTGAGTGCTCTTGTACTTTGGTTAACAAGTTACAAGTTATACCTAAACCAAATGCGACCCAACAACGCTCTCTGTGTGGAGCACACTGTGGGGCAGATGTCAACTGACTCAATTTCCCATGTGAGCCGACCGGCACAGCGACACTTGTAATAAGAATAATTAAACTTGTAATAGGTATCCACGCCAAACAATACCTTTAGATGCAACCTGCTGCACCAATTATCATGCATGTCTCGCCAAACATGCAAACTCCCAACCCCACCCACGTTTTGCAAACCCCAATTGTGCTTAGTTGAAAACCACCCTTTCTCTCCCCCTGAGTGCTCTTGTACTTTGGTTGACAAGTTACGAGTTATACCTAAAACAAATGCGACCCAACAATTCTCTTGTGTGGAGCACACTGTGGGGCAGATGTCAAATGACTCAATTCTCCACTTGAGCCGACCGGGATAGCGACTCTTGTAATAAGAATAATAAAACGTATAATGGGTATCCTCGCCAAACAATACCTTTAGATGCAACCTCATGCACATATAGCTCTCCAAGAAACATCAATATTAAGGAGGCCTGTTGCTGTGAATGTCAAGGGAAAAGTACAAAGCGCTGTATGATTTGCAAATTACCATGCATTGTTTTGCGTGGAACGCATTGTACAAGCAGAACGAGTCAGGTGTTGGTAAGGGACCAGCTGCGGTCTTGTCTGCTGGTCCGCAACCTAAGCCAACTAGAGTGATCCCTCAAAGCAGAAGGTGGGCCCACAAGACTGCTATGGGGATCTATGTCGTGGAGATCCCAAACCCTACTGAGTGTGTTGATGACTTATCCTTTTCCATGTGAGGTCTCGTCCTCACTGCCTGACCAAGGGCTGTTCTTTGAGCAGCCAGTGTCCCTACGTTTAATAAATTGCATCACTTGAGACTGGTCTGTAAAGATCTGTGACTTTCCATAAGCTGTAACTCGTAACTTGGTTGAATAATACAACATGTTGTAGTCCAATTGCAGTGCACAAAGCTTCCTCTTGACTGGCACAAAGAGACGCCTTGCATCCTGCACGTGCTGTATAAAATCTGGATAGAGGGACACTGTCATCCCCTCATATTGAAGATCCTGCACTTCTCTGGCCTTGCACAGAGCACTTTCTCGACCTCTGTAGTTGAGAAGCCTGGCTATAATCTGGCGCAGTGGCACCCCAAGGACCGGTCTGCGAGCCATTGTTCGGTGTGCCCAGTCGACCATGAAGATGGCAGAGAAACAGTCTCTTCCCCGCAATGTGTTAAGTAGTTGCTGTACAAAGCTCTCCATGTTGGAGATGTTTTTGGACTCACCGAAGGTTATTCCACGGCGAGCGGGCTTCCAAGTCCTCTGCCTTGTCCTGGACAATCTGTAATTGTTTCCCGATGGTGGTATGTGAACGAGATGTGCACTTTAGGGTATCCTCTGCATTAGAGACTCGTCTTTCAACAGTGTCTGGCGCTCCGCATGTTTGTCTAGCCTTTCGGACATCCTGTCCATGTGAAAGGTTAATGCATCAATTTTACTGTCTATCTTATTCCGACTATGCTGCATGGCGGCCATTATTTGCTTTTGGTCTGAGGTGGGGGCCTTCCAGCAGACCCAGTATTAGGCTGCTATACTGTTCCAAGTTCATGAGCAAGTTCACTGTGTCCCACTGGGAGTAAGCAATTTTAGTAGGACCCCGCTTTAGCCTGCCATGAGGAGGGATGTCAGGAATGACTGTAGCTGTCAGGAGACCAACTTGGGGGCATATGACCACAACCGCTCTGACCTGTATCGCTGTCGCAGCATCGCGGAAGGGCAGCACCCCATCGCGCTCTCAGCCCTCTAGAGCAGAGCCGTGTTTGCTCCCCCAGCAGTCGTCCAGGCCCAAGCCCAGGACAGACAGCATAATGCCCCAAAGCTGCCCGGAGGCCAGCAACGCTCCAAAAGGCACTGTCTGAGCTATCCACTCGCGGGAAACCGCTGCAGGACCAAGCAGGTGAGCCGAGCACCCAGCGCGGAGGCCCCAATTCGGCCCGCAGCTATTTCGGGGACCGCATGAATGAATGAATGAAATGTATCTTATCATGCGCAAACTTAGCCCGCATGGGCGTCAAGGCGCCTACTTCAAATAATACAGCTCGCCAAGTCAGACAGCAATCTTTCATTGGTAGGCTCTAACGAAGAACCAAGTTTTAAGAGCCTTTTTAAACAGATCAATTGAGGGTAGGGTTTTAATCTCAGTTGGGAGGGAGTTCCAGAGCTGAGGAGCGGCTGCAGAAAAAGCCCTTGCTCCCCATCTGGCCAGCCTAGTACGGGGCACTACGAGTTGAGAAAGGCCGGCCGATCGAAGGCATCTTGTTGGAACATAGCGGGTGAGCAAGGTACCAAGTGCATCATCGGGGCCCTCCATCAGTGCTCTGTAGGTCATCCATAGGGTGTTAAAAGAGATTCTATACTGAACAGGAAGCCAATGGAGGTCTTTCCTGCCAGTCATGGCTGATGATGCCATAGGAAGGGCCAGAACAAAGCGTGCAGCAGCGTTCTGCACGATTTGCAATCGATGTATAAGGCCCTTGTTGAGCTCTACATACAAAGAGTTGCAGTAATCGATTCTGGAGCTAACTAGAGCGACTGCAATCTGTTTGCGCGCCTGAAGGGAAAGGTAGTTGCGTATTCTATTTAGGATCCTAATGACACCCCAGCACGTAGCCACAGTCCTGTTCACTTGGAGGGTCATAGAGAGTGAGGTGTCGAAGACAACACCCAGATTTCTGGTTGATTGGGAGGGAGTGGGGCAGGTGCCAAGAGATAGAGGCCACCACTCGCTCGACCACACATCTTGGTCTTTCCCGAAGACCAAGACCTCTGTTTTATCGCCATTTAGCTTGAGGGAGTTGATGATCATCCACTCTGCCACATGCTGCATGCATGACCTAAAGCTAGAGGCGGATGTACGGACAGAGGAGTGAGCCAGCGATACCATGATCTGGGTGTCGTCTGCGTAAGACACCACCTCCATCCCCTGTGATCTTACTAGTCTAGCAAGGGGGCCACGTAAATATTAAACAGGGTCGGACTCAAGGCCGACCCCTGTGGCACCCCGCATTGCAATGACTTGGCAGGGGAGAGGAAATTTCCGAGCATTACTCTCTGTTCTCTCCCATGGAGAAAGGAGTCAAGAAGACTCAGGGCCGGCCCAGTGAGCCCTACCTCCCTAAGCCGAGATGTTAGAATGGTGGGAGACAGGGTATCAAAAGCGGCTGTAAGATCCAGTAGGACCAGAACTGTGGTTTGGCCACTATCAACATTGCGGCGACTATTATCTACCACAACAGTGAGGGCGGATTCAGTACTATGATACTTTCTGAATCCGTGCTGCGTGTTATCGAGGTACTCACTGGACTCAAGGAAGGTGGAGAGATGAGTGTTGAGGTGTGCTTCTAGTATTTTTGCCGGGGCAGGGAGCAATGAAATAGGCCTAAAATTTTTAAGAAGGCCAGGATCTAAGGACGGTTTTTTAAGAAGTGGCTTCACTATAGCCTTTTTCCACACTGATGGAAAAGAACCCTGAACAATGGGCATATTCATAACTTCCAGCATAGGCGGAAGAATGCTGTTTCTGCATTCTTTAAGTTTTTTAAGAGGTAGAGGATCCATGGGAGATGAAGATTTAGTCCTGTCAAGTAAGAGGTTCAGCCCTTCCAGAGTCAGTAATGGAAACTGCGTGAATAATTCGGATGGGCCTTCACTCCGAGTATCCAGACAGGCTATAGCAGGAGGGACATCACTATCCAGAGAGTGACATTGGGCTTCTAGGGAGACATGAATGTCCGAGACTTTACTGTGAAAAAAGTCCGAAATATCGTTGCAAAGATCCTGAGAACTAACCACTGGATCAGGTAATTGCAGAGAGCATAATGAGTCAGCGATTTTAAAAAGTTCCCTAGATGAGGTAAGGGAGCCTGTGAGGTTGGAGAAATACTCCTGCTTTTCCATTACAACTCTCCGTTTATACTCTCGCAAAGCGGACTTATGGACCTCCCTATCCTTCGGATCCCATGATTTCCTCCAACTTCTCTCACTGCTCCTGCACCCCTGCCTTAAAAGTCTCAGATGTTCGGAGAACCAGGGTGCAGTAGGCTTTTGCCTAGCTACATAGCGGAGGGAGGCGGGGGCAAGCTTTTCAACAGCATTGGTGATAGAATCCATAAGTTCTTGTGCTGCCTCATCCGCCTTTTTCAAGGAGAGGGACTCCGAGGGCAGAACATAAGAAGTGAGAGCCTCCTCCGTGATGTTTCTAAGGTTTCTCCTGAGGGCAAATGACGTGGCAGCCTGGTTCACTGAGGGCAAGGCAGGGAGAGCACGTTCAAGAGGCACTGCAAAATGATCTGTCCAGACCAGCGGCAAAGGGGGGCCAGTAGATAGTCTTAAATCACTAGAAAATACTCCATCCAGGATATGGACTGCCTTATGTGTTGGACTACTCACCAGCTGGACAACATCACAGGCCGCAAGTGTCTCAGTTAGTGTCATGGTATCCTTAGAGTTGACTTCGTCAAGATGGAAATTGAAGTCACCCAGAATGGAAAGGTAGGATTTTCCAAAATAGGGTTCAAGGATTCTAAGTAGATCTGCAGAGAAGTTGGTCCTAGTGCCAGGAGGTCTATATAGAAGTATACCAGTGAAGGATACAGATGGAGCACACAGAATGCAGAAATGTAGTGCCTCAAAACGATCTTGAGGCATAGATAAAGATTTGATCGTGCAAGAAAGGGAGGATTTAAAAAGAATGGCAATTCCTCCTCCTCTACGCAAAGGTCTGTCCTGCCTATGGAGAGAGTATCCATCAGGAATGGCCAAAAGTAAATCGTGGCAAGAGGAATCCGAAGTCCAGGTCTCTGTAATAAAGACCCAATCCGGCTGTCTATCTTCCACGAAATTGTGGAAGGCAACATTATGTTTAATGAGCGATCGTGCATTCAGTAAGAAACCAGTTCTAGGTGGAATGGAAGGATTACTTTTAGAAAAAGAGTGAGATCTTAAAGGACTAGGTTCTGTAAAACAAAAAGAGACTTTACATGTTATACAAGAATCGGAATGCAAAAGCCCTTCAGGGGAAAGTCGATGAGAACATAGCTGCATAGATGGTCTGAAAGCCAAGAGTTCTAACATAGAGTATAGCCTAGGTACCTTAGATGGCAGAGGGAGTGTAGCAGCCGAGACCAGGCCGTCCTGCAGCCCGCCCTCCGCGCGGACGGGCGCAGACTGGCTGAACTCAGGCATAACTCCGGCGGAAGTCCGGCGATCCCGCTGCGCGATGACGCTGCGCGTATGCATGGCTGCTATTTATGTTATTTAACAACAAGGGGTGGTGATGGACAGAGTTTCTGAATTAAGCAGACTACTCTCACCCAGTCAAGAGATCAGGGCTAGATCCAACACCGTTTTTTAGCTCACTGCACCATCCCAGCTCAGAACCTGGCTATATGCAAATTAGTCTGTTCCTGTCCCAGTGCATGATGGGAACAGGGCAAACCAAACTACCAAGCCAATTCTTACACTGGGAAGGAAACAAGCTTCCGGGGACCGGTTTCTGGCATTTCAGCCGTCGTCGCTATTTATGTTGGTCGCACCTCCTAAATGAGGACTATACCGCGCTGTGACTCACCTCTCACCCAATATGGCCGCCAAACGAGACACTGGCGAGGGACCCGCGAAATGCGGTGCTTTTCCTGATTATCGTGCAAGTAAGGGTGGCAGCATGCAGGTAAGCGTGGCCGGCAAAGTTAAGATCAGGGGAAAAGTAGTGCTAACAAAAACGTAACCTAAAAGACAAAACAGGAATATTAAAATTCGCAAGAGCTACACAGTGACAGAGCGCTGCCAGGAAGTGCGCTGAAGCTGATTAGGATCTCGCCTACGATTTGCCTGCAATTTATGCTGGTCGCGCCTCCTAAATGAGGACTATACCGCGCTGTGACTCACCCCTCACCCAATATGGCCGCCAAACGAGACACTGGCGAGGGACCGCGAAATGCGGTGCTTTTCCTGATTATCGTGCAAGTAATGGTGGCAGCATGCAGGTAAGCGTGGCCGGCAAAGTTAAGATCAGGGGAAAAGTAGTGCTAACAAAAACGTAACCTAAAAGACAAAACAGGAATATTAAAATTCGCAAGAGCTACACAGTGACAGAGCGCTGCCAGGAAGTGCGCTGAAGCTGATTAGGAGCATGAACTGCAACCGGCACCAGAGGCTCCACTTCGTCACGCCTCTCAGTGCCTTGATTTCGGCGAGGATGCAGGTATTTAATCCGGATACTGGAGAATAGCTGGCTGGATTCAGTGGAGCGACTCTAGCTTACGGCCACCTTGGAGCCAGGCAAGCTCCTTCCCCGGTTTGCTATACTTCTAATACCAGAGTACTACCATTTGTTGGCATTCTCCACTCATATCACTGGAACACACCACCATGTAACCTTGTGCTACGTGAATGCTCTGTTACACGTCTGGCCTAAATTGAGCTACATAAAGTACCCAATCAAATAAAAAATGTTGGCTAAAGATTTCATTGATATGGGGTTAGAGCATACTTTTACTCTATATAGAAGGTTTAATGCACTTCTCTGTGGTATACACAATCCTTTTTGAAACGTAACTTAGATGTACAGCAGAGGTATTCAATAGTACAGACTTTCCTCACAAGCTGGCTTCTCTGTACAAATACAGTTAATTGGAAGCATAGATAGAATAATAGTAGAGTGGTTGTATAGCGGTATAGTTCATTGCCTGTGCGTCCACATGATAATGGATGAGTCCGAAGATGGAAGGGTGTGTTTTGTATAGCTGGCTGGGACAATTTTGGGTTAATGGATAAATGCTTGATTGTTGCTGGATGGATACATGCCTTGGTAAGGGTGGATGATGGACATATGGAGATTGTTGGATTAATGTAAATAGGAGTACGTATGCATAAATAGGAGTGTTTAGAAGTAAGATCAGAAGTCACAGGAGGCATATGTAGGAGTGAGAGTTGGCTGTAGTACGAGGAGTATGTATGTGTTAATGAAGATTAATGTAGGAGTAAGAGTGAGTAGGACTTCAATAGGAGTAATAAATGTAAGAGTAGGAATAAACGCGTAGAATAAGAAATAAGAATAAAAATATGAGTAAAAGTAGACATCAGTAAGAATATGTAGGAGTGAGTAGAAGTAGGCATAAATAAGGGTAGGAATAAGCGTAGGGTAAACCTTTGTGCATATGCCCTAAATCAAGTGGAAGGGCAAAAGTCAGCCACTGAAACGGATTGTTAACCCCTTCGATGCTGATGACGAGCTCAGCTCGTCAACAGCCACGGGTGGCGTGTGCGGATGACGAGCCGAGCTCGTCATGTAACGCGGTTTTGCGAAAACAGCCGCACAGCGCAAAAATGACCGCAGCAGCGATGCGGTTAATAGGCCATGCTCCAAGAAGGGACATGACTACGAAGGAAAGCCATTGAATAAGAAGCATAAAAATGAAAGTGAAAAAAAAACCTGCCTGTGGAAAGCCGTAATGTCTCCTGTACATTTTTGGTACTGTCCACAAGAAGCTTTTGCCTACAGAAGCTGTCTTGTAGGCTCTGTATCATTATTTTATATACGGTTATATTAATTTCATGAGATCTGGCAGCACATCTAAAAATGTATTGAACCCCGTATATATTAACTCAATGAAGCAGACCCGAAGCCCCCTTGTGTACGTATATGTACTGTTCCAATATTTATTGCTACGTATAAGTTTCAAGAGACCTGGAAAGACAGCTCAAGGTGACGGTTTCCATTGTATGTGAAAAAATATGACTTGACAAAACAGGCTCACCAGTGGAATAGAATGTACATTATTCCTCTTTAACATGGTAGTTTGAGACCATCGGCACATGAAGTATATGTGCAAACTTCAGTAACGCAAAGGTAGGGATAATATAAACAGCAGCAGTTCAAACCCTCTGATGCAAGGACAACCCACAGTGCAACCAAAAGTAGTGCAGATTTCTCTTGCACAGAAAGTAGATATAGGGCAACATCAACCCATGAAGGGTTCAATACTTGGCAACAATGTAAGCTACTTTCTTCCCTTCTCTTTTATTTGATCTCCCTCTCTCACTAATTCAAGGTTAACTTGTAGACACAAAATGTTACAGCACCTGAAGTGCATTCTTCCCGTGTACTTCCGCAAACGATATTAATAACCCCACATAATTTGGGTAAATATGTGATTCAAGGCAGTGAAGCTCAGAAGATAAGCATCAGAATTGCCTCAATTAATGAACTCAAGTAGTGCAGAAGTAGTTGTGCTGTTACTGTCCTAATTAAAAACTTTCAGCCCTGCAGTATTATATTACAGCTGCCATTGATATTTTTCTTGACTCAGTAATTAAAAAAAAAAATCAGTTCTACATAGTACTCCCACACAACAGTGCTGTATTGCAGATAAGTACGGGTGCTTCCCTATTTCAGCTTTTACAGTCTTGTAGGGCAGTACTATAATGTCTAATTTCAGGCATGATTGGTGCTGCATTTTGCTCTTGAGTCTGGCGAGCTATGCATGATCCTTGAGGGTGGGATCCAATGATCGTACTGTCCGGGGCTTGCGACCCCAGGTGTACGGAACCGCGAAAGTTGTGAGTGCCAGGGGTCCGGCAGGAGCAGGGCCGTAGATTGACAATAGCCTGTGCTGAAGGCCAAAGGGTCGGTCTTTAATACCCAGTAGCATGACATTCTTCAGTAGTTCATACACTGTTCTAATACTACCACAGCGGATGACTTGTCTGTGCAAACAATATTTTAGTAGGTTATTTCCGTTTACTTTAAGTCGAGTAATCAGTCCGTGTACCTGAAGTATGACTTTATTCCCGCTGCAGTTGCCTGCAGTGATCGGTGTTGCATGGTTTTCTTGCTGCTGATCAATACCTTTCTTGCATTGACACCACATTTAACTCTCGACTTTCATTGTGAGATTAATCTTAGTCAGTAAAGTAAAAGCGCCACATATTAACTTGATGTCACGTGAACCTTATCCAACAACATATTGTGCAAGTCTAATGTTGTGTGTTTTTTGCTCTGTTGAAATCCCAATGTGTTATACCTAGAATCACAAATTGTGTGATTATACTTAGGCGGTCAAATGTAATTATATGAGTCGCAGCATTTCTATGGTGAACAGTTTGAGATGCTGCATCGTCATACAAGGACAAATTGGTGATGTGAATATCTGTCATTTGAAATATTGTTTTGGTCTGTGTTCCCTTGTTCCTCGTATATTATCTACTGTTCACAAGGTATTGTGGCAGCGCTATGCATACCTTCCTTTGCAGCGCGAGTCTCTAGCTGGAATGTAGTTTCTGGACATCTTGGACATAAGGAGAGGTGCTTTCTGTCTGAGCATTTTCAGCAAACATAAGATTTAACCTGCCCGGCGGCAATCGCTACTGCACGGCCTGCACGCCTGCTCCTTCCAGGACTCATGGCTCCGGGAGTTCCAGTGGTTGCGCTTCAGCCAAGAGACTGGGCTTATGGGCTGTGCCTTGTGCCGACAGGATGACGGCGGAGGGCGGGACGAGCTTAGCAAGGGCACCCGCAACTACAAGCGGCCGCTGCTGTTGAGGCACCACCTCTCGGCCGAGCACCGACTCAAGGATCCCAACTCACAGTGTACTCTGCTACGGTGTTGCGGCTCCTGGGGCTCGCGACTATGTTCCTGGGAGCACGCAGGGGGCAGACTCTCATTTAGAAGCAGTGGCGCTCGGGGGAGAGCAGCAACCGCCACTTGGATCGGGCCCATGTGCTTCTCTCGCCCGCAGTGAGCAGTCTACGACAGGAGAACAACAAGGGGAGGCCTGCCTGATTCCAAAATGGCGCCCGTAAGGTGAGGGAGCACTGGAGACAGCTCGGAGCCAGCGGCAAGGGCAGGGGGGGGGTGACGAGGAGGACTGGCCACCTTTGTTGCCCCAACGTATGACCGATTATCACCCAGCTGCCACTGATCTGCTGCCAACTCATCTCTCAAGCTGCCTGACCCTACGATGGCAGCCAGAGGGTACTTTCTTGCAACAGGCCCCCCATCCTATCCAATTATAGACCTATATCCCTTCTACCATTCTTCGGGAAAGTACTTGAACACCTAGTAAATAAATGAGTTACCACCTACATTGAGACACATCCATTGTTTGATCCCTCACAATCAGGTTTTCATGCCGCTCATGGTACGGAGACCACAGTGATTGAGATAGTAGATAACATTCGGCTCTCCCTGGACAGGGGGGGAGTCAGCCGTTCTGGTCCTGTTGGATCTATCGGCGGCCTTTGACACCATCTCCCACAGCATTCTGAAACATCGGCTGTGGGAGATTGGTGTAAGGGGCAACGCCGTAGCCTGGTTTGAGGACTATCTCGCCGGCCGCTATACTTATCTCAAAATGAACACCCTTGTATCCAGGAACATGCCTCTCACTGTGGGGGTGCCACAGGGGTCGATTCTTAGTCCCCTGTTGTTCAACCTATATTTGACCCCTCTGGCCAATATTATAAAATCCTATGGCTTCTCCACAGTGTCGTACGCAGATGATACGCAGGTGTTAATCACCTGCATTTCTCAGTTTCTGGACACCTGCGTTAGGTTCAAACAGTGCATGGTTCATATCAGCGGCTGGATGAATGAAACAAGCATTTGCAATGCAATAGGTCTCGCATTTGCGAGAGATTAAGCAAATGGCAATGTAAATGACAATGCCATTTATTTATCTGTTTTCAAAACCAACGCATACATTTTGTCATTTACAATGCCAATAGCTCAAACTTTTCCAAAGGCGAAACCATTGCATTGTAAATGCTTGTTTTCTTTTAGTAAGGAGTAACTCACTGCGACCTCTACTTTCGCATTCTCCGTTCTGCAGGCATAGTTTGTATAAAGGCAATTTTTCGGTCTCGCCTGAGACTGCACATAGCAGACCTTTTGTTTGCTTACAGGGGGTTTAGAGCCCACACATTGCTTGCCACTTCCTCACTCTCATTTGCTTGTTCCCCTTTGGTCAGCTTGTGCTGGCTTGACTTCCTATTCTTGTGTTTGGCCCTCAGCTGAAGCATGGCTTAAGTACTGCGTCTTTGCTCAGTGACCTTGCACTGCTCGCAATTTAAGAGCTACTTTTTTTTTTAGGTCTCGGCTAGAAGCGAGCGAAGCTCGCTCTCGCCAGAGACCTTATTGTTAGCGGCTCAGCTTCCCAGGAGGACAGCACTGGCCGCGCGCAAGGCGATTTGCGCCGGCCACGCGCACGCGAACGCGCTGTCCTCCTCGGAAGCTGAGACGCTAGCAATACCTCCCGCTGCTTGCGCATGCGCCGTGCCCAATGGAAGGTTTCGGGCTTACGCATGCGCCGTGCCCATTACTGCAGGACCGGCCACGGCAGACCCGGGGCTGCGGCCGTCAACGGAGCGCGCGATGACGATGCAAGTGTTTGTTTTCTTTCTTCGGCTCCTCCTCACGTCGCGTGGCCATGTTTGTCCCAGTCATATGACCGCAAAGAAGGAATAAAGAGACAGCCCGGGTGAGTCATAAGAAGCCGAGCACGGGCTGCTGTGTGAGCAAAGGGCGGCAGTGAGGCCACCGGAGTTTTCCGGGACAGATTTAATAGCGACTAAAAGTATGGCTTGTTTCATATCTAGGCAATATGAGGAAAAATGTAAAAAAGGGAAAAGTCTAAACAATGCATGACTTGTTATCACACCCTACCGACACAAATCATATCATGGTACCAACAGATACCGCCAAAAATCCCCTGTCACATTGCGCACCGCAACAGCAGCTCCCCACCCACCCGCACAGTAAATGCTCTCTCACACACATTGTCTCTCCGCTTACACTGCTGTGTCCTGCGCTGTACTATCGTGAGTGGAGCAGGGGGTACACCAGCTGTGTGCACGTTACTGTGGTCTGGATGTGAGGTAAGCTTGCTTTGCTGCGGTTGCTGGGGTGCATGAGGAAGTGTATGTGTTGGTTAGTGTCTGAAGGTTGTGGGGTGGAGAAAGGATTGCTTGCTTCGTGTGCTTGCAATTGTACAATGCATTAGTTTTGTTTCCTTCATTAACTGTGATAAGCAGTTAGTTGTAATGCGCCTTTTCTATAGTGCGAAATTAACAGGAGGCAGCGGAGAGCTGCACAGGGTCAGGTATTCACACAAGGTGCTTTCACTTCCTGTTCACTTTTTGCAGTCCTATTTTATTGATTGTCTCACTTCCTCTCACTAGTTATCAGCAGGGAAGGGAGTTGATGCGCTGTGAAGGAGAAAGCACCTCCCCTTCTACAGGAATAGCAGCAGAGCTGGCCCTCCGCGACTTCCTCTCAGAGTAGCGCTGCGTGGAACGTATGAGGTAGACCTCTTTAAAGAGCCACAAGCCGTCCCCGTGCCCTGCCCGAGGAACCAGCCATCACGCTTGTTCAGTGGGAGAATCCTAACCCTTCCGCAGTTTAGCCTCCAGTAGCAGTTTCTCCCCCACACACCATGATAATCCAATCCCTGAATAATCAATCACTCGTGTTCTTTCCACTTCAGGTCTGCCATTGAGGAAGCGCCAGCGCCACCTACAGCCCCCTCTGCTCGGGCACAGATGGTTTCATGCTTTGGAATGGACAATGTGGGCGCTGCAGGCGAATCCCATACAGTGCCTTAGAATTGACAATCTGGCACCACGGAGTGTATTGTATTTATTGGTAACAGTATATAGCTGTTAATGTTTTGTGTTTGTCCTGTCTTCAGTACTATCGGAGCCTTTGCATGTCAGCAGGAAGGTTGCCGTGCTGATAGTAGTGGCCACGGCTGCCATGGGACCGGCTCGCTTATGGCTGCAATGTGTGTTTACTCTGGCTTTTATGTTAAGACAGTTTGAGTGCAAAATCTGGGTGCATTACTATTTGCGCACAAGCATGCCTGCAGTCTGGTTCTCCAGGGAGCATGGCTGTGGCCCAAAGGTTAATGGGGACGTGCCTCTTCTCCATCGGAGGGTCCTAGGGCTGGAGGTGATTCCTCTACTCACCGCGGACTCCTGTGTCTCATATGAGTATTCCTCTTCTCCGGTACTCAGGACCCTCACCTGTTGATTAGATGAAAGCAGACATCATCCCCAGTGGTGTTCAGGGAATGCATTCCTGTAATATGTTTTGTTTGTGACCTGAGGAGTGGCTGCTGTGAGGCCTGAGCCTGTTATTGCTCCGTGATTCCTGGGTATAGTCCATATTATGACCTAATTAAAGGAAGTCTCATCCATTCTGCGCCATCCTATGCTCCAGCTCAAGTATCCACGACAACTCGACCAAAATGTATGTAAAATCTGATCTGTCATTTTCTGCCAGGTGTTCATATTGTGTATTTCTTTCCTACTGTTCTGTATTCTCCCTTATTCCGCCTCGTCACCTGGCAGCATTTACCAACCTTTGTCTCCCTTCTACAGATCCTAGATCGTTAATTCTTCAAAGGCATTGTGAAAGTGTAGAAGGTGACAGCTTAGTTGGTGTGGTAATCAAAAAATGGGGGGTGGATTTATTGCCCCAATACCGGTCCTTTAGTGATCGGTCACTGGCCACAGAGAGGGTTCAGTAGCAGTATTTTGACTGGAAGCATCCATAGCTGCAACGTTTTCCAGGGCCCTGCATAATATATTGGTCCAGTCCACATTTTTTTTCCTCTGATTTTTGGGACTTTTAGTCCTATTTTCATAATGGAATAAACCAAGTTAAAAAATCTGTCTGGAGCAGCACATCGAAAATGGGCCTGGGAAGCTTGGCCTGGCTGAGCACCTTTTCTCCCCAGGGGACTGGGCACCTTTTTTGCTGGCAGGAGCTGTCTCCCTGGAATCTGAACACAGTTAAGGGGTCACATTCCATCTAAATCATTTTCTCCTGCAAGAGCGAGCTGCTAAATTGGCAGTTTCCATCAGTACCCCAGCCATTCCCTTAGCTTTATTGACTTGTTCCACTCTCCTCCTGTGTAGTGATGCTATTCCCATCATTTCTGCCCTCCTCCCACTTTACTTGATATTGCCTTCCCCCATCTGCCATCCGTCTTGTTGCTTACTCCCTTCTGCCTTTCATCTGCTGTACTTGTTGGCCCACCCCCGCCCACCATAGCAAAAGAGTGCTATAACCGTGCAAGAGCTAACGGTGTCATAGCACTGTGTGTGCGTGGGTGGCTCCGTCTGTCTGTGTGTGCATGGGTGGCTCTGTCTGTCTGTGTGTGCGCGTGGGTGGCTCTGTCTGTCTGTGTGTGCGCGTGGGTGGCTCTGTCTGTCTGTCTGTGTGTGCGTGGGTGGCTCGGTCTGTGTGTGCGTGGGTGGCTCTGTCTGTCTGTGTGTGCGTGGGTGGCTCTGTCTGTCTGTGTGTGCGTGGGTGGCTCTGTGTGGGTGGCTGTGTGTGTGCGGGTGCGTGTGAGTGGCCCCGTGTAGGTGGCTGTTTGTGTGTGTGGGTGGCTCTATGAGATTGACTCTGTGTGGGTGGCTCTGTATGTGTGTGTGGGTGGCTTTGTGTGGGTGCAAATGCAATAGGTCTCGCATTTGCAAGCGATTAAGCTATTGGCATTGTAAATGACAGTCATTTATTTATGTTTTCAAAACAAAAACATAAATAAAAATAATGTCATGAGCAATGCCAATGGCTCTAACTTTAACAATGCCGAGACCATTGCATTGTAAATGCTTGTAGGTCAAGCCAGGGACAGCTTTGTGCTTGCGAGGCACTATTGTTTACGATAAAGGGCTTGAAGCCCATCCTTTGCTTACCATTCATTGGCTTTAATGTCACTCTGCTTGGCTGCCCCCTAATTGACCAGCACATGACAGTTGTCATTTCCTGGTTCTTCTCTGGTGCATAGACGAACCACAGATTGATTTCTCTTGATGTGTGTCTCTGTCCTTGATTGGGGTACTATTTTGTAACTGTGTTACTGCTTTTTCCTTCCATCCACCATTTCTTCGTGTGCTCTCCCTTCCCCCACCTCCTACACCCGTCCTTGCTTACCCACATAACGTCGGCCCCTTCCTCCATCCTTGCTTGCCCATCACTGAGACCCCATCTGGTTTCCTAACCTCCATCGCAGCAAAGTCTGTTCCCATTTGCTTGCTTGGCAGTCCCTCCCTCCCTGTACCAGAGACCCCAATGGGTTTCCTAACATAAAGTGCAGCTAAATGTGTTCCTATTCCACTCCTTCTGCAGCAAAGCTCATTTATAGGCCAAAGTCTCTGAAAACGAGATGAGTTTGAAGTGGATGTAAGCCTGTGTAAATCACTGAAAAAAGAATGGCGAGTTTCCAATTTTCTGTTTTTCTTTTGACTGTTTTTCTGAGCTTCATTTTGTTGTACTTGTTACTAGTTTTGAGCATTTTCATATTTTAACAACTCTGATCATTAGAGCTATGAAGCTATCCTTTTCATCCTTTCCCCACTATTGCAGGTGACATAATTTTACCGTAAATCATGGCGCTACTATAATGTCATGAGGTGGTTGATGCGAATGGTCAGTGGGTATAGTGGAAGAGGCCGGTTTCCCCTTCAGGATAAAGGGAGAGAATTCAAGGTTAATTTTTCTTGATTTGCCCACCCGTCCTGTCGGAAAATAAAGCGGTATGACATGGCCAGCGCAGGCTGTATCATAGCTCTTTTTTTAGGTCTCGCGACCTATCGATGCGCGCAAGCGCATCGAGCGGAGCGAGAATTCATGTCGGCAAAACACAAGTCAAACCAAGGGCTTTCAGCCCCGCGGTTTTCTTGCAGTTCACGTGTACATGCACGCGCATCGCATGCAAGCCCAGCCTCTCGCATTCCCAGGCTCTCCCGCCCCCATCCGGCATCAGGCACTCCTCCCACACCTCACGGACATCTGTTCAGCACGTGCATCGCATGCAAGCCCAGCCTCTCGCATTCCCAGGCTCTCCCGCCCCAATCCGGCATCAGGCTTCTCCTCCCCTAGCAGCACTCCTCCCACACCAGCAACTCCCCCCTCCCACACCAGCACCTCCCCTCTCTCTTCCCGCAAACACAGCCTTGCCCTAGCAGCATTCCTCCCACACCAGCACCTCCCCCCTCCCACACCAGCACCTCCCCTCTCTCTCCCCGCAAACACAGCCTTGCCCTAGCAGCACTCCTCCCACACCAGCATCTCCCCCCCTCCCACACCAGAACATCCCCTCTCTCTCCCCGCAAACTATTGCATCTCCGTGTTCTCTTTTCATGGACTCTCGATTTTATTTCTTGCTCCTGTACATTCCTTTACTCTACTTTTCGTCTGCTGAGTGAACTCTTGCATTTCCTTCCCCTCTGAGGTTGGCGTACTTTGGGTAAAGGCTGCTCCAAGCCCTCTCTCCGCGGGCTGAGAGGTAATTGTTGGCATTCAGTTTTCACTGAGCTCGGCGCTCTGGTTCACAAGCTTTCCGGGTCAGATAACCATGTTAACGGAAGCCGGGGTGATTTGTTTCCAGCGTGAGAGCAAATGTGCAACGATTTTACATTTTGTTGCTTGAAACATCGCGCCTCGCATCCAATTACAAGATAACACGGATGTTTTAATCTGATACAGTAACTGTCTTGCCTGTCAGGCAGATCATAAAGCGCTTTTTTTTTGTTGCAAAGTAATCGTGACAATTTAAACAGCTATGCTGTGAAAAGGCTGACTAGCTAGTAAGCGGATGTAGGTCTTAACACACAAACTAAAATGCCTACCACTAATAATACTATTATTGCTGCTTGACTACAGTGATGCACCGAAATGTTTATAAAAATAAAACGCACCCACATTTAATGAACCAGTGCATAACGCTTACCCGGTCTTCCTTGGGCTGAAGCCTAACCCTATCCCTGAGACAAATGTGCATTAACCTTAAGACCATCAGTAACCTTAAGGCCTAAGCCTAATATCAGCAATGGCTGTAAAAATAAATCTAGTTGTGCTTTACTCCTTCCAATCAAGGTGCGGACAAAATGTCGCCAGTGAGTCTTAACAAAGGATTTGTGCAAACTAAAAACGGCAATGGATTAATTGAATGTTGTGCACGATCTTCAGTGGATGAAGGCGAAAGGAGAGCCGCACGTCTACTGTGTGTATGCTAGGTGAAGGAACATGGAATGCACCTGCACCCCAACTTCATGATCAATGAGTGATTGCAGCAGAACACATGAACAGCTCTCTCTGAAAGACTAAATGAAGTCTTGAATCAAAATAATGCTATTCGTACACATTGACCTGAACTAGCACTGTCGATATACAGTCATGAGGTCAGATTGGCCCTCAAAGGGTGCTGGAAAGTGAGCAGTTGGGAGGCAGACGCCATCTAATCGTGCAAGATATGACTCCAATCTATCCATACTTTTGTTGGTAAAGTAAAATATTTGACCACGCATTTGGGGTAGTTCAATCTCTCCTTTCACCTAGCACCTTCTCCTCACACCCAAAGACCCTTGAAAAGCAGTTTTGTTTTTCACCAGCCAAACTGATATTTTTTGCCCCAGAAAGTAAAAAATGCATAAAAAATCTTTGCCTTTACTTTATACCCTGCTATTGTAATATTTAAATCCTATATGTTTACGACTCTTGTAAAAATTATTTCACAGAAAGCTTAAAGGTGACACCTTTTGTAGCTGCGGTTACAACCCCAGAGTCTGTGTTTGTGATTGACGCTTCAATTTGCATGAGGCGTGCCGATATCTTAGAGATGTTGTCGGATGGTTACATTTCTCGACCTTCTCTGTTTGGCAGTTATTTATTTCCTCCATCCCATAAACCGGCAAATAAATGGGAGAAAATATAGTGTTACTCAAGAGGATTTTGGAGCAGTTTTTGGGAAGTGCACGAGGCGTGCACGAGCTTGCCTGAGCTTCTGCTCTTCAAAGGCTCCCATTTGCTCCTGCCTCCCCACCCACTGCTTCACACTTCACTCGCTTCCCTCACGTCTTTCACGCCCCTCCTCCCTTATCACTCTTTATTACATCTGTATCCACACATGCTCTGGTTACTCCACCCCTAATTATTCACTTCACTTGCGAGTCAGGCCGTGACTCGCATTCTGGCCGTCTGCCTGTTGCCTCCTCCTCTCTCCCAGCAGCTTGTTTTTTAGGGCTCGCCCCATTCTTTCAGCCCCCTCCCGCCTCCCCACACAATATGCCCACCTTGTGTATTTATTTATTCATTTCGTTTTTTCTTATAATGAATAAGTTGCATATTCCACCCAAATAGGTTTCAGGGCGCAGAAAAGTGTGATTAAGTACAATGGGTAAAACTCACCCACGCAACGCCACTCACCCACGCAACGCCACTCACCCACGCAACGCCACTCACCCACGCAACGCCACTCACCCACGCAACGCCACTCACACACGCAACGCCACTCACACACGCACTGTGCAGTGCACAATAGGTCTCGCAGTAGAAAAGTTGGAGCTATTGGTTTTGTAAATGACAAAGCCCTTTATGTTTATAAAATGAAAACAAAAATAAAAGGCATTGTTATTTGCAATTGTAATAGCTCCAACTTTCCTACTGCGAGACCTATTGGCAACGCCAGTGCTTGTTTTAAATTTCAGCCATGCTGCACAGCTGCTGTGTGGCTGTACAACATGGCTAAAAGACCTTGAGAAAGTGAATAGCTCTCACATAGACATTTGTCTGCCCCAAAAACATTGAAGCTTTAATCAGTGTAATCATGGCAGCTTCTAAACCTGTGATAGTAACAGATGCTCTGTGAGTGCTTTCTTCTTCCACTTGGCTGACACCTGAATACCCAGGTGCTTCTTGCCATCCACCCTCATGCGTACTCTCAAAGGAAAACAAACATTAGGAAAGCCTGTAGGTCTGGCATTGGCTGCCCGCCTATTAGCTTTGCCAGTGATTGTTATAATTTGTGTTCCACAGTTGAAGCAATTTTAATCGTGCTTTAATAATGGTGGGATGTGTATGAAGGTTCTACTGAACATGTTGTATTCCTTTTTTTAAATGGATCCGGTTGAAATTCTTTACAAAATAGTGGCCATGATTCAAATTCTTAAACATTAGCATAATAAAGCACCGACATTCGTACAATTCAAATAAAAGCAGTAGAAATTAGCATAATGACCATAAGCTAAAACGTTTCCATACAGGTAGGGGTATCTCCCTTGCATTGACATTGAATGTATATAAAGTACTCTTGGATAACCAGAGCATAGTCTGATGCCCTTAGTCCGAATACCACAATTAGTCTGACACATCACACCAAATAGCCCTGAACTTTTTAAGGGCCCTATTTTTTTAGCATATAACTTTTCAAGTTGCTTAACCTGCTTCATTTTGCCTACCCAAGAGTCGAAAGTGGGAACCAAGGTGGAAATGAAAAGTAATTGCTGCTTTTATCTGGTAACTTGACAGCATGGAGCAGACGTGCCAAATAGCGTTCCAAGAGAGTCTGAGGTCATGCAAACCTGCAATTTATCACTAATGGAGATTATTGAAAACCATGTGCCGCACTAGACTATACAGCAAATACAATAATTTGCTTTAAGAGATACTTCGTATGCCTTAGTATGTTAGTGCATCATGTTAATACATCTAGTATTGTACAGCTACTTGGGCCATATCACAAGCGTCTTTATCTAATACATTCATTCAGTTTTATCCTAATCTGTGCAATAATGCAGTCCCACTTTGAGACAAACCTGTTTACAAAAGCACTCCCCGTTGAAATGATTTTGGTCAGAACCTAATAATCAACAACACAGTAGCTTCTACCACCAAGACGTGTGGCCTGAAAAGTGCACAATGTGGGTTTGTTATTTCAGATCTAACTTCCTACTTGAGATTTTGTTGAATTATTTATTTAGACTGTTTTCCACCAGACAACCAAAACAAAAGGTATGAGAGAGCATTTCACCTCCTCAAGGTGCCCGTTTCCCAATTTATTGACATAATCTTAGTGCTTGTGTGAAGACATTTTACTGATTTATGTGGTGCACCAGTAGGATACTTCAGGTTGTTTGACATTGCTAAACTGACCCAATGGTTGAACAAAGACTTCACTGGTTTAATGGCAGGAGCTTGACCTAATCTAGTTCCATATCTATTTGGTTTATGACCTAGCAACTGTCTTCTTAAAACTATAGTAGCACTGCACCTGTAGATCTGAGAGGATTGCTCCAATTCTAGAGTTGGTAATGGATTCTTTTACTCTCCTACAGATTTTCCAGCGCCTGCATTCATATGCAGAAATACTGCACATAAGTATGCCAATGATTGTCTATTATTAGCATTATCATTGTATTAAAAAACATTTAACGTTAAGAAGCATGGTATGCAGCTGTCCATTTTTCTTCAAAGATTAAAATGTTTACTTTACATATTGGCTAATTACATTTTTTTATATAACACGTTTCTAGTGCATTATACTCTGCATCAGGTGGTGATGCCCCCGCAATTTATCCCAGACCATCTGAGTCGGACATGGGTAATTTGAACCTATTACATGCTGATGACCGATTCATCACAGCAACCAAAGTCAACTAACTGAATAATATTGAAGGACTTGTCTGAAGTGTTTTTGTTCTTTCATACGTTGTTATTCAATGGATAACACATGTGCTCGATATTTCGCTCTGCTTGATGACCTTAATCTGCACAAAATAGCGAGGGATTTTTATACCTGGTTAGTAGCTTAAAACTTGAAAACTTTCACCTTACTTTATAGCATTGTGAGGTCATTTGTGAAATCTGAAACTCCTATTTGAAGCAAAGCTATGGCAGAACTGTTGAAATAGTAGACATCATGAGCTTGTGAATCAAAGTTCAGAATTATATTTTCCTTTCTCACATTCTGTCACTTATTTAGACACTATTGAAAGCAGAAGACATAGAATGACGTGTGTGCTTATAACTGGGTATCCCACTGGTTACCAAACGATTCGATAAAGCATTGTACTCCAAGAAATAGAGCGGGGGATCATTACTAATTCTCAAGCTGCCATCTAAAGGAAGTGCTTGAACATTTGCAAGAGCCCCTAATGCCAACGCGTGTCTTTGTTGGCTATTTAAAGAGCTACTGTGACACATTTAATATGATAGTAAAATGAAAAATAAAGCCCAAGTCTACACTATTGAAATACATTTACTTGCAGTGGCACTGTGTTCTGCTCGGAAATTGTATGTTTCTTCAACCTCCTGGTTATTTCTTTGAGATCTACTTGGCAATGGAGGGTGAAATGGATTGGAGAAATGCCTAAAACGTTTTCAGTTGTGTCGAAGACATTTATGATCTTGTGTCTGGCCTTGAGATAGATTTAGCCGGCTTGCCAGCCTCATGTAATCAAAAATACATACATATACAAATGCATAGATGGGGAATTTGGACTTACTTATTCGTCTATTTGTGTGTTCAGGTGTCATTTTGCTCTTATACATTACATTATGTGTGAAGTAAGGAATCTGCCCGCTTCCGCCATTGGCTCTCTTCCACTTTGAAGGCCAACACTTTTGCCTGGCCATATGTACATAGGTGCCTAAAAATGAATGCACTTTAGTGCCAAAGCTTGTGGGCCAATATTTTACTTTTCCAATGTTTTTTTCTATTCTTTACACTTGTATATTTTTTAGTCACCCTTGTGTTTGCACTACGTCTCCAGGACACAATAATTCAAAGCCAATATTACCTTTTATTTGCACCACTCAGAATAATAATTTCCTGGTATGTACATTACAACTGAAAAAGGTTTTGTGGTACCTGTTTCAAGATCACTGGTCTGCTAGAAAGCGCCCCTGTTGTTCTATTAAAATGATGTGTGATGGTTAATTTTGTTTTTACATTGAAATGTTTTACTACAACAATATAGCTGCCATGTTTAGTCTGCATTGTTTCTTTTTTTCATCCGCTGTCGTGCTTCAGTGTTTTATTTTTTTTAAATGTTTATTAACCATCACAACAACTTGCTAAGACCAGGCCAACTTCGTTGGTAATGCTTCTTAGCACTGTTTTGTAGTCATTAAAAAACAAAGTAGCTTTAAAGTCTGGAAAACGCATATTCTCATGTTTACTTTATCGCCACTTTTACAGTTTACAGAAGATTGCAGAACTGGAACATATCCACCCAATGGGCCAACGTAAGTCATCTAGTAATTGTAACTCCTTTTTTCAAAATTATATTTTATATTTCTCCAATATTAATTTATTGTAGTACGGATGATGACAGTGTTCTGTTTCGGTTAGTAGTGTAAGCTACTGTGTAGAGAAATTGAATGCAAGGAACTCGCTGTTTTCTGTTGCTTAATTCGATATTTATCTTTTTTAGATTTCTGGGGAAAGTGCCATGGTATACCATAAATCTCGATTTACCTCCACAGGAGAGATGGAGCCAGTTAATTGGCAGTAAGAAGAAAGAGGTAAGGATTCAGCAAAGAGTTGTAAGCCGCAAGAAGTTTGGGCCAGTGTGGTTCAGCAGTTCAGATGCTAATGGGACACCATCAGATAGTCAAGGTGTGCCTCAGTAACCCTTTGTGGTCTGACCTATCTGTTCTGTCATTGCAGAAGCTAAACATAATTGGTCCCATCTTCACTCATTCTCATCTAATGTTCCTGCTACCTCTGCAAATGCTGCTACATCTTAGATAAATATCCTGTTTTGTTTTCCATCATTTTTATGGGAGACTTCTTCTTTAATGTGATTAAATAAAATGTATTTTATATTGTTGCTCTGAGCTTAGGTCGACATTCCACTTCGTCCTAATGTTTAAGCACAATGCAATTCTACTCTCATTGAACATCTTACGAAGTATAACTGTTCAGAATGTTGCTTCCTAAAGGCATTAACAGTTTACAGATAATACTAAATTTATATTCTTGGAGTCTAGTTGACCAGTGTTTCCGAGATTGATTACTAAGCACATTTTAAACCTAGCAAGTGCTGAACTGTCCACATCTACAAATTGAGCACATGTGTGTCGCCTAACCTATCCTTCAAGTTTAAAGCCTGAGAGTTTAGTTCACACTCAAGTCCTGGAAGAAACAAGCTTGCCTAAGGTTTCTTGTTGTATGAACACAGCGTTGCTTTAGGATTTTGGGTAAAGGCGACAACAGTTTCATAATTTGCACTATTGTCTGTGATGGCTGTTTGGCTGCAGATCATTGAATGTTCAAGGCATGCATGATTTTTGCTTACAAACTTTATGTAATCTTTTATACGTGAACCACTATCTGATGAGTTTATTGTCCGTTATTAATCCCGCAGCTCTTGGAGGCATACGAAAGTTTATGTGATGCTTTACAAAAGCGTTTTTCTCAGTTCCACCCTTCTTCATGTACTCTGTAAAAATTGGCTTATAAACACGAATTTAGATTGGCTGTCATTCTCAACAATATTTTCTTTCCTTCCAACCTGGGCACAGTGTGTGTTGGAGTATCATTATGATTTCATGCTGATTTTATGTTCTATTTTATGTTGTATTTCACTATTCCATGTGTATATTTCACTATGCCAAGTGTATGTTCTAACAAAGATGTTGAATTAAAACGATTTATAAACAACCAAACGTTAGTGAAAAAAATAGAAAAACAAATGTTCAAAATGAACTCCAGATCAATAAAATAAATTACCTTCCCTAAAAGACACATGGTTGTTTTTGTATCTACAAACAAAACTGGTGTTGTGTTCAAATTTTAAGTTTCCCTCTCTACCTGCAAACTTGCCATTTGTTTGTTTTGCTGATTGTCTAAAATGGTTGTGTAGCATGTGTCTTTCTTCAGTTGCAATACGTACTTCACAGTTGTCTTGGATATGTATCTTCTCTCTATCATTGCAGACTGTAGTTCAAACTCATCAATCCAAAAGTTACCACTTTGTAGCTATCCTACTGAGTAGGAGATCTTGTATACCTCTCACAGCAGGAATAAAAGTCAGCTCCACCAATTTTTGTGTTTAGGGTCCACGTAAATAAATGATTTTAAAGAGGCATCTCTTTCTTTGTTATTTCAGTATTTGTTCATCATTAAAACGTTTTTAAAAAGTACTGTGAATGTGACCTTCAGTAATCTGATGTGAAATGAGCTGTAATGATGAGAATCCGCCTGCTAGAGTGGTCAGTGCTCCTTCGAGTAAAAAAGAAAATAGTAACATAACCGTCCAGAGTCTGATCTTTGAGAATGTTTATACCTTTATTTGTAACACCGAGTGCAGTATGAAACAAGTGAATCCCGATTCGCTTCAGTACTGGAAACTGCCAATCTTTTCATGGCAATTTATCTGCTCAGCTATGTTACATTCTTGTATATAATTTTTCTTTTACATATGAAGATACAACTTGGACAATTAATTTGTTCGACATGCAGCTTTCAAGAAAAGAGTCCAATATTATTTTATTAATTCCTAATAACAAGAGAAGTTTAAAAATAAAGACTTGAGGTGGAAATAACTCAGAAAATGCATGTTTTGCATGCTGTGTTGAAAAGGCACTGCCGTGCTGCTATTTGTCACAACTAAGGTGATCACGGCGTGCGTTCAAACCAGAGTTACACTTTAATGAATGTTTTAATATCTGCAGCTCCTGGATCTAATACAAGCAATTAAAGATTTGGCAAATGCCTTTGTTCCAAGTGGGAAGATCATCAAGTTAGTGGATGAAGATCTTGTAAGTAGATGTTTTAACTCATTATTTTATATGTGTGATTAACTACATTTCTTGATCTTACCGGTGGTGGAAAATAAAGGGTGTACCCTAGGAAAAAAGGAGCTGTGCAAGGGAGTCCAAAAAAACAATAGAAATGTTATATTATTGGTCAAATAATTTGATTTCTACCTGTGACCAGGCTCAGACAGGCATTTGTAATTGTAGAAAAAGTTCAATAGCAAAATTCCAGTTCTATAGGTATTGTACGCTGCCTGTTATTTTTTTACAAATCTATATTTCAGTGTTAATTGCTAATCTTCCAATAAAGAATTATTCTGATTCTATCAATGCATATAAATGTATACTGATGCGTTTCATAGCAGTGATCATGCTGTGGCTCAAGTCCTTACTTCCATGCCCATGTAATCTAAAGGACAATGGAACAATGTATTGGTGCACTGAGAAAAACAAACAAATTATGGTCGCATTGCTTGAATTAATTTTAACCACTGGTAATTGCTCTGGCCTGTATTTCAGTCCATTGTGTTTTTCCTCAATTCGATTACAGACAGCCACTGACTATATGCAAACCAGCCTTTACCTGCTCCAACAGGGGCACAATCTGCCATAGTCATTGTTACGCCTTATCACTACGGTGCAACTTGAGGTACAGTGAGGGCAAGATCTGTATATGGGAATACCCGTCACACTAAGAATGCCACACTGAGAAAATCATAAATGTGATCAATAAAATCCTTGAATTAATCTCAGGCACTTATAATTGTTAAGACCAAGACTGATTTGTATATGGTTAGTACCCTTCTTTATTGGCACAATCGAGTTAAAAGCAACAAAATGTATTGCACCCAGATTATGTGCATTATTTGCCGAGTAACCTTAAGCAGTACGGGTCTTTCTATACATGGATTCAAAGATTGCTGTGCCAAAGGGACTTGAGCTTCATCTCTGAAGAGATCGAAGCATGCTTGGGGTTGTAGGTGTTTCTTCTTCAGATTTGATGCAGTATAATAGTTTGCGGTGGACTACTCCAGTTGGAGTAGGACCAATATTTGTATATTGTTGACACCTTGGTAATAGCAGACAAGCTAAAAATGATGGAATGATTAATCCAAGCATTTTTATCTATTGATTTTTTTTGTGTTAATTTATTTGTCTGCATGTATGCTACTACGCCATTAAAAAAGATAAACGTTTTTTTAATGAAAGAATATAGTTCACTTTGTCTTAACAGAAGAAGAAGATATACATGTTTGTAGGTTTAACGGGTTCTCCGTGATCATCTGATGGCATGAGTAATTCTGGAAATTCTGCATGGTCATTTGTTTCTCAATAGTCATGTGATCCGAGTCAGCCTTTGCTACGTATTATAACTTGTGGGTCAAAACATTTGTAACAGCATTGCGAAATTTTGTACAATGGTCTGCTTCTCTTATTTTTTCTTTTCTTGCAGCCTGTGTTAGTAGGCAGCCTCCCTTATCCTTTTGGGGAAGAAATTAAAGGCATTGCTGATGCGTCTGGAATGGCCTTAGGTAATGCTAATTTTCAAGCAGTTCCAGTTAAGCAAATATATTTTTTCTGAAAGTGTGTGCTTATAGTTCATTAATATTGTACAGGCTTTGGCGGGTGTTGCTCCTTCATCTGGATTAGGAGCAAAGAATGTTGCTTTTCTTTCATTTAAACCTCAAAAACCTGTCTTGCAAATGAAACTGTCTTGATTTTGATATTTAGCTTCTTTGTGGAGCTGTCTTGGATGATGTTGGTTAATTTTCTTCAGATGAGCTCTTCCATTCAGTTTCACAAGATTTAGTTAATCTAACATTACATTGCTGAGTATAACACTTTCAATGCCAAATGCCTTTTCATTGCTAGCAACGTCCAAGGTTCCAAAAGGATAGTGCAACCTAGTATTGCATTTCGCCCCTACCTGCCCTCACCTGCTTCAGTCTCACTCGCTTACCACACAGATCGCATATCTTTAAAACCACATTCTCCCTACGTATATGCTAGTCCATGCTAATGCCAACAGGGCTTGCCTAACAAAATGCAATATAAGCAAACTGGCACTTACCCGAGTATATGTAGTAATTACCTCCATTACCAGTGCAATTATTTTCAAATCACTTTTATAGAACCCCTTTCAAAATACAAACACTTGCATCATTTTGCCATTTCCCTTGCTCCTGAAGGTGCCTGTATAAGAGCTAGACTCCAAGTACCAAACTCTTTGTGCATTTGCAATTCTGGTTTGTGACTCATATTTAACACCCCATACAACTGAATGTTCACTATGACTTATCTTTTTAAACTTTTGGGCACATCTACACTGCTGATTACCCTATTTTTCTTGGAAGACTGCAAGACACCGCAATTTAATTATACATTTCTGAGTATATGTCAGTGGCAGATAGCAATGGAACTAAGGGGCCTATTATGATGGCGGGCAGACTATGTCCGCACGCCACCGCATTGTAGCATGTTACCGACTGCCCTTGTTGCGCTGGCCCCGCTTTTCAAATTCAGATGCGCCCGCATCCCGCATTTTTTACATTGCGGCAGGCGGTGCTGTAAGCAGCACCCGCCGCAATGTAAAAAATGGATGTTGTGTATTAAAATGCCCAACGTGACCGGCACCGCGCAATGCCTGCCACTGTGTGCATGCAAATGCAAGGGGGTACCCCCCTTGTGCACCCCCCCAACACCCTGGGGGCCCACACTGGGCCCCCAACAGCAAAAACCGCATGCCTTTCCATGGCGGCACGCCTTGGAAAGGCTGCTCTCCGCCTGCATCCTGATATGGATAGCGGTATCTTGCAGACAGGTCACCAAGTCATGCCCCATTTCCGCCCGGTCGATGAGTCGACCGGCGGAAAAGCGGCAGACTGACTTACTTCCAGTTATTTACCTCTTAAGACCAATATTTAGCGTGTTCTTCATTCCCCAGTGCAGAAGAGCAAAGGATAATCCGAGTTGCCTAAAACCTAATTGCCAAAAAACAGAGGGCACCCTCCAAGGATCCCATCCTTTACCTTCACCTCAATTTTACAAGTCTGTGAAAAACCTGGCGTTTGAGTTTAAATACTCCATCTTGCCTTCCAGATTGACACCATAACTAGATTGGCACAATGATCAAGAGAGCCTTTATCAAGCTGAGACCACTGTTTAAAAATGTCCCGTCTATTGCTGTTGAACTCTAATCCTGTGATCATCACTGTAATTGAAGTAATAGTAGCCTAATCTAACATCTTCAATGCCATTGTCCAAGAACAGAAACAGGACCACCTTGAAAATAGACCCACCCTTTCAGGTGCCAAGAGATCCATCAGTTTCCATTAGAACCTAAATCCAGTTCAAGATGCCCTGTCTTGCATGCCGATGCTACCCTGGCACAGTTCCCTCCTTGCCCATGCCTAATCAACCTCTCTATGTTCGTTCCTCCACTAGTAAGTGATGCACTCACTTAAAGAATGGAGCAATGGAAGACTTGCAATTTTCTGTCCAGACTGCCATTCCCTGAAACAGCTGTCTTCATCTGTTCTCATAAGATCTCTGTTGACACACTTTCATCAGAAATGTGCAAAACGCATGTTCCAAGGATGAATATCAGACCTAAAACGATAATGGCCCCTCTTCTGTTATGAGGGTTGGCAGTGTCCTACATTCATGTTTAGCATGGTAGATAGGAGGCAGAAGCTGCACTAGCAGAGCTAAAAAGGTTTAAGTTAATCATTTAAATAGATATATCTGTAATGCCACTTACAGTCAAATAACGGCAAAATGGGATGTCTGGGAAAGGCGCTTTGAATAATTTTGCGTGAGCGGTGTATTTATCTTGCAATGGCACAAATGTACAGGAATGATTCAAGTGCCACCATCTCCTCCACATACCTTTTTCAGTAGGCTGAGTATGTTTTCTGAATATATTTTTAATATCTTTGTTTTTCTTTCTTTTTAGGGGAAGTGATGTTTTTTAACATTTTTTATGAAGTGTTTACTGTTTGCACCTCGATTGTTGCAGAAGATAAAACTGGTAAAAGCATATTATTTATTTAAATATGTTGACAACTGTTTACATCACATACTTGCCAAGACCAGTTTTCAGTATTGCTTTGCTTACACCCTTAGAGTTGGCAGATGGGGTATTCATTTTAATGAAAAGTTAAAAGCATCAAACATGATTAAAGCCTTCCTCATGATGATGGCTAGGGATTATAGGACGAAGCAAAATTGTGCATGGTGTTATGCTGTGCTCCTTATGTTGGGAACCCTGTATGCATATTGCTGAACAAGGAAATTTAAAACTGCTGTAAAGTTGACTATTTGTGGAGTTTTGCTTTGTTTTCATACCACCAAAGTAAATGAGGGTTGAAAGGTGTGAAGAGTCTTGCTCTTGGGTCAGGGAAAGTTGAAGCCTTGTCATTACCTCTATGCGTGGGGGGCATCCCGTCATCAGGAACAGGAATTGTATTGTGTTGTATTTAGCCCTTCATACCCTTGAAGTGATGAAATGCATTTTCGAATCTTACGTTATTTGATGGGTTTGCTATGGTCGGAACAGTGCGTGTCCTGTACTTAAGGTGGGTCCTTTTTTGATGTCATATGTAGAGCCCAGTGTTCTATTTGTGATTTGTCTGTGCTTAAACGGGAGTCTAAAGAGAAACAGTGTGGGATAGGATGCTTAAGCATTACAGGCAGTGAATGGATGGGTAAAGAGCATGTGAGTGCATAGGATGTTATGTATGAATCTAGGACCCTAGTGTAATTTTCCCGATTCATGCCCATATATCGGTATAAATCACCCGATCCTTATATAGGCATAGCAATCATACCCTTATTTAGACTGAGCCTATGCAGCCCAAATACGGCATAGCTACTTCCACTAAGTTCAGAGAATCCACAACGATTTCTTGGAAAAACACGCCTTCAGCAGCTAGGGACTTCCCCTTGCCTGAATACTAATTTATCTAGGAAATCATGGAGTTTTCAAAGAACTGAGTCTTTGATGACGTTATTATGTCCAATCATACTTCAAACTCTGCACCTTCAAGGTATAAATATGCCTACATTTGCCCAGACAAAGACACAGTGGTTTGGAGCAGTTCGACTATCTAATTGCCCAACGCGCCCTGCAGCAGCAAGTGCCGAAGGAAGCCGACCCTCCAGCTGCCGCACTGAGAGACGCTGTCTTTTTACTTGCCGAGAAATCCAGCTCCAGTGTTTCCAGGCTACCCTTGCGGGTTGCTTGGAAATTGAGTCCTGAGAGAGAGATACAAGACCTCCTTCATTCTAAGCCAAGGTACGGAGCTGATTAGACCCTTAGAGAATTCTTGGCAAAGAATACAAAACTTAAGCTACACCTCACTTACTTCATCCCTTGTACTAGACTTAGGTTAGGTACACCGGGGTAGGCGTATTTTAGAAGCACCAGTTGAGTACTTTTAGTCATTAGTTTATCACTGTATGTATTTTATGGCTTAGAAGCCATATCATGCTTTTACAGTACTACTTTATAACACTTATCGTATTATATACCTTGTACTTTATAACCAGTATTACGATTGTAGCAGTACATTTCTTATGCTTGAGAAAGAAGACTGTTCAATAAATACTTTTTATTGAAAACTCCTGTCTCTCTATTTTCTCAGCACCTCTGGTGAAACTAAGCATTCGCGATTGACTGAGTGAAATAGCTATCCATTGTTTCCGCGACTCTGGAGATTGATTTCTTATTCTTGGGAAACTAAGTTGTCATGTTTATGTGGTTGTCAGAAACTAATCCCTTCTTGTGAATTCGAGAATGTTTCTAGTGACCTCTGAGCTAGCTGGCACTCACAATTAAATCTAATATATTCGATAGAGACCTAGTCGACCTCAGTCCTAAGTCTAAACTATAGTATATATTATTCCAATGTGCAGAGCCTATTGGGAATATAGGAACTACACTACAAGGAAACTATGTGCAAAGAGTTTTCATATTGTGTGTATGGCAAAGAAATCTCCACCAGTGTTGCCACTAGTGTGAAGCAATGAGTGAAATAAAATCAAGGCCACTCCTATCCTAAACGAGTGAGACCCAAATGTGGATGGTGGGAGGCTTGCCTGCCCCAGGGCTTTCCACATGACTGCTATAAACTGAACTTTGCTCAACAGGCCCCAAGTTACGTGTATTCTAATTGACAGACTCCACAACACCGGCATACAGCAATACGCACTCAAGTGGATCACCTCCTACCTCTCAGGACGCACGCAGAGCATCCGCCTACCTCCCTTCATCTCTGTTCCCATGTACATCATATGCTGCATGCCCCAAGGATCATTCCTCAGCACCACCCTGTTTAGCATCTACATGACTTTCCTCGCATACGTCGTCAGATCCACAGACTCAACATAATCTCCTATGCCAACAACACCCAACTCCTCATGTTGCTCACCTAGGACCCCTCCTCTTTAAAACCCACTTCTGCAACGCCATTACTGACATAGCCAAATGGATGAGAGAAAGGTGATTCAAACTCAATTCCGACAAAACAGTACTGATCTTCAGAAAAGACACCTACGCGTCAGACCACAGCTGGTGGCCAGCAGAACTCTGACCAACACCCACACCAACGGATCATGCGCGCAACCTCCGGATCGTCCTCAACAACCAACTAATCATGAAACGCCTAGTTAACACAGTTGCCTCCTAATGTTTCCACACCCTGCGCATGCTCTACTGAATCTTCAGGTCCATCCCAATCAACACCTGAAAGACTGCCACACAGGCCCTCGTCACCTGCCTGTTCGACTATGGCAACTCTCTCTCTTCCAGAATTCCATCAAACTCCTCAAGGGACTCCAATCCATGCAGAACTCCTCAGCCAGACTTATCCTGTACCTCACAAAACTGACCTACATCACCCCTCACCTATGAGACCTCCACTGGCTTCCTATCAAAAAGAGATCCAAGTTTAAGATCCGCACGCATACAAGGCTCTACACACCCAAGGACCTTCGTACATCAATCATCGACTGAACTTCCACCTGCCCACAAGACACCTGTGCTCTGCCTCATTCGCCCTTGTGCACATCCCCTGTGTCCATCACAGCGGCAGCAATCCTTCTCCTATATCGCTGTCAAGTCCTGGAACGACCTGTCCTCCTTCTCCTCCTCCTCTAAACAGCATCCTCCCTGGCAGACTGTAGGTTTAACTCTTTTTATTTGAAATCTGCACCTGGAAGGCAAATCATTCAGGGTAGACAGTAGAACATCAGCAGCAATAATATACATGAAAAGGGTTTGGATAGTGCATGGGGAAAGCTTTAATACAGTCCAGTACTCATTAGATCTGTTGCTGCGTTGATCTGTAAAGAAAAAGTGCTACGTGCCAACCAGGTGGAAACACCCTTTGTCCCTACCCCCAACTTCCCCCAAACCCCCTCCCCGCCCCGTCCAGTGCTCAAGTCAATCTCCCTCTGTGTCGCCCCATCAGGCCTCAATTCGGAGTCCCGCCTTTCCCCCCCCAGCGTTAGTCCTCGCCCTCCAGTTCCGTGAGACGTAACAAGCGGAGATACCGTGGGCATGTAAGTTCTCTGAATTCTGTGATCAGTAGAGTGCGGAATGGTTGCCAAAGCTCATCAAATTGATCTTTGTCTCCTGCTAGTGTGAGGGACATCCTCTCCATCCCCAACACCCCCCATAGCCGGTGAAGCCAACCTGTAGTGGAAGGGATGGTAGCAGTGCGCCAGTGTATCAGGATGTTTTGGATCGCCGAGCCTAGGGCGATGGCCATTTGGCGTACTCTTCGTGAGCGTAGGGGGTATGTTAAGGAATTGGGGAGCCCAAGTATGATGTAGGCAGGAAAGCGGGGCAGTTCGGTGTGGAAATGTGTATCTAAGTCATCAATCACTTGTGTCCAATATGGTTGTATCAGGGGGCAGTCCCATAGAATGTGCAGTAATGTGCCCAAGGGTCCGCAACCCCTCCAGCAGCTCCTGTCTTTGCCATGATCCATTTCACTAATGCGTTCCGGCCTATAGTACCAGTATGTGGTCACCTTAGTTAGTGTCTCAGTAAGCCCTGAGTGGTATGCCGAGTGTCGCGCTCGGTAGGATATTTGGCTCCATTCTTTGTGGCTCAGGGTCCTGCCTAGTTCCCTCTCCCAACGCTTCCTTCCCGGATTGTAAAGATGGGTTGATAGTGGTTGGAGGAATTTGTAAATGTCAGATATGAGTTTGGTGTCCGAGGTGCGAGTCAGTAGCCATCTCTCGTACGGCCGGAAGTGTCGGTCGGCTGTCTCCCTCACCTGTGGCTGTAGGGCCCAATGGCGAACCTGAAGGTAACGCATGCGTTCCGTTTCAGGGAAGCTGTATTCTTGTCGGAAGAGGGGGAAAGGGAGCACGCCCTCCGGACCATAAATGTGACAGATGCAGCGGCATCTCGTTGACCGCCAGTGGGTGTAAAAGCCCCCTTCGCCATACCCGGGGTGAAGTCTGGGTTGTCGACTAGAGGTGTTAGCGGTGAGGGAAAGGTGGTGAGATCGTGTACCACGTTCGTGGCGTCCCACGCTTGCAACGGGACCCGTGTGACGAATGATGCGTAGAGATTAGCCGGTCGGGCTGCTTTGTGAAGGAATGGGATTTCCTGAAGTGGACGTCCCGCTATTGCTTGATCCTGGAATAACCAGGGTTTCTCGGACTCCCACCTGCTCCATTCTACCAAATAACGCAATTGCGCCGCTTGGAAATACTTGCGTAGGTCCGGTATTCCATTCATTTTGAAGCCGGCCACTGCCGCAAACTTCTCCAGTTCCACCAAGCTTGCGGGGAGGGCCGTCCGCGGATTGTCAAGTGTGAGCAAGACGTCATCCGCGTAGAGGCTAATGGTATGTGTGTAGCCACCGAATTTTATCCCCGTCACCGCGGTGTTTTGGCGGATCCTCTGGGCTAGTGGCTCCATGTAAAGGGCAAAGAGCAGGGGCGACAGAGGGCAGCCCTGCCTCGTGCCCCTCTCGATGGGAAAGCTCCGGGAGCTGTAGCAGTTAACTCGGACCACTGCTGTAGGAAATGTATAGCAATTAAAGATGAAGGTGCTGAATTTCTCACCGATGCCAATTTTCTTCAAGACCATCTCTAGGTACGGCCAGTGGACTCGGTCGAATGCCTTTTCGGCGTCAACCGCCAGTAGCATACGTTCCCCGGGGGTTCGGGAGGTCTTCTCTATAAGGTGAGTGACTCGCTTGGTGTGGTCGACCGTTTGGCGGTCCTGTATGAATCCTGCCTGGTCTGGGTCTATGAGGCCTGGCAGGTGGGGGCGCCAAAATGCTCGTGTACAGTTTGAGGTCGACGTTAAGTAGAGAGATGGGACGGTACGAGCTGCATTTAGATTTGTCTTTCCCTGGTTTGGGGATGACTGAGAGACGCCCGTAGGAGGTCTTGGGGGATAGCCCCCGGTTCTGAGAAGGTGTTAAACAGCCGGGTGAGGATCGGGGCTAAAATAGTGCAGAAGAACTTATAGAAAAGACCCGTGAAACCGTCAGGCCCTGGGGTTTTTCCCGGTTTGAGTTTAGCTAAGGCCGATATCACTTCCTCGATGCGGATGTCTCTGTAGAGATAGTCTGCCTGCGAGGGCTCCAAGGAGGGGAGTGCCACCGAGTCTAGATACTCGGCCGCTGCCCGGCAGTCGAGACGATCCCCGGCATAGAGAGAGGTGTAGAAATCTCGAAACGTGTCCGCTATCGCTACATCTTCCGTGACCGTCACTCCATCGGAGCGGGAAAGCTCTTTCACCGTCTGTTGGTTTCATAAGACACGGAGTCTGCTTGCCAGCAGCCTACCGCACCTGTTCCCTCCCGTGTAATAGGCATGTCTCAGCCGTAAGGATGCGTATTCCGCCCGGTCTGTATCCAGCGCGGACAGGAGGTGTCTGGCCGTTTTAAGCTGTTTCCAAATCTGGGGGGCCCCCGTCCGCTGGTGGATGCGTTCTAACTCCCGCACCCGGTGGGTAAGTTCATCTCGCTTGAGCTGCCTATCTTTATTCTCCGCTGCGGAGATGGCTATAAATTCTCCTCGGATCACTGCTTTCATGGCTGCCCACTGTGTTGCCTGCGTCGTGTCTCTGTTAGCGTTGTGTGACTGGTAGTCGTGGATTGCGTCCTGAATGCGTTTCACTACCTCTTTTCTATGTAGTAAAGTGTCCCGGAGGCGCCACACCCTGAGGGGATTTGAGGTAGGTGGCAACGTAAGGGTGGTGGTAACCGGCGCGTGGTCTGAGAGTGAAAGCACTCCTATCTCTGTCTAGGTGGCTAGTGTGCAGACCGGGCCAGAGGCTAAGAGGTGATCCAATCTGGCTTAGGTCTTATGTGCGTTAGAGTAATAAGAATATTCTCTGTCATTTGGGTGAGTACGGCGCCAAAGGTCATGGAGGTCCAGCTCAGTGAGTCGGTCTGTGCAGTTGGTGGAGAAAGTCTCGGCCTGGGGAGAACGTTGCGCTGACCTATCTAAAACTGTGTTAAACACCATATTGAAGTCCCCTCCCCTCCCCCCAGTATGATGTCTGTCTGGGGTGACGGTGATGTCTGTCAGGGCTGAATGGAGGAAGCGCTCTTGGCCCTCGTTGGGACTATAAATGGACCCGATGGTGAACAGTAGGCCTCCCAGATCAAAGCGGTACACCAACAGCCTTCCTTTCTGTTCTGCACATTTGTGTAAGACTTTACCTTTAAACGCCTGTGCTACTAAAATCGCCACTCCACCGGTCTTATTGGGGCCAGAGGAAAAGAGCTGAGTGGGGAATTTTCGGGACCGTAGTCTGTGGCAATCACGCGTCATCAAATGCGTTTCTTGCAGAAGGCAGATGTCTGCCCGTGAGTTTTCTAGCAGGGACAAAATGGCACGCCTTTTGACAGGACTGTTGAGACCCCGTACATTCAGGGTTAGAATTTTAAGAGTGGTAGGTGGCATGGTGTCTATGGGATTTGGACTGGCTGGTTAGCACGCCTGACGAGGTGTGAGACGTCAGGGTCGGGTTACGACCATTGTGTATAGAACGGAGCACTGGACATCCCACCCCCTCTCCCACCCATCCCTCTCCCGGAACCAAACCCCCCCCCCCCACCCATCCCAGCCAACCCAACAAAACTTCCCCAACCCCAACAAAGTCCTCCCCCACGACCATGTTTGCCCCCCCAACCTCCCCAAAACAATCCCTGAGAAGAGAACTACTCATAGTCTCGGGCCTACTTGTGCATAGCACAGGTCCGTAGTAAGTCATTGTAGAGGGTAACGTGGCAGCGGCCGAATCAGCGGCTCCCCGACCCATCCCCCCAGGCAGAGCTATAGTGTGAAGTTATACCCCTGGATAATATTGTCTTACAGTTTGGTCGCTGTGTTATCCGCTACTTCTTGCACTGCTGCCTCCTGTTCTTGAGCGACTGTGGCAGGGTCAGGTTTCGGGATGGACCTCAGGGATCGCCTCCGCCGTACTGTCTGCCATCCCTCCCCTGGTCGTCGCAGGGGCCCATCTTGTGATCTGCTTGGGGATGCTTCCCTAGATCCTGTTTCCTTCGGCATGTCAATGTCTAGTAAAGCACGAGTGTCGCGGAGTGACTTGAGCTGGTGCAGCGATCCTTTCCACCTAAAGATCAGACGAAACGGCTGCCCCCAGGAGTAGGGTATTCCGTTGTCTCTTCGTGCCATACCGACTCTATTAGCATCGGTCAATCCATATCTCAAACTCCTCAGACTCCCCCAGGATCTCCCGGAATAGGTCCTGCAGATATTCGACCATAGTGTTCCCCTCGGACTTCAACGGGACTCCTCGGACCCGTATGTTCCGCCAAGAGCGGTTCTCAAGGTCTTCTGAGTGTGCCTGCAGGTCCACTTGCTGGTCTTGAAGACGGAGAATCTCTTGTTGCAGCTGCTCTACCTCCATGCTGCGGGACTGGTCTGCCTCTTCCACCAACGCCACGCGCTCGCCCAGGCCGTCTAGATCTCGACGCAGCTCCCGTTGTTCTCCTGCCAATTCCTGTTTCAGGGCTTGGAAGTCATCCCTCAGGGTGTTAAAGAGGGAGGCTAGGAAGGCTTTGGTTATGGGAGCAGTCTCGTCATCCTGTCCCTGGGGGCTAGCTGGAGTCTTCGGGGACGCCGTTGTCTGGGCTTTCTCCCCTTTTGGCGTGCTTTTGTGGAGAAGGTCCACGATATTACGGGCACCCTTGCGTCCCGTGTGTGCCATGTCGCCGGTGTACGGAGCCTTAGGTGCCCCGGCGTAAGGGTCAAGGAGGGCGCAGGTGGCACTACGGTGACGTCGGGAGTAGCTCCTGCTAGGGCCGTTGAGCTGTCACGGAGTCTCAGGGCCCGTTGTGTGGTAGGTGCTGGGGTCGGTACGTGGTCTTGCGTGGCCGGGGTGCTTGGAGATCGTCCCGTGGTGAGCCGGGTCTGAGCCAACTGTCAGGGCCAGGCGCAATGTCCAAGGGGAGAACCAGCGGGGCACCTTAATTTGGCGCGGCGGTGGTGAACGCTTTATTTTCGTGTCGGTGTCTCTGCTGGGCTGTGGGAGTTGCGGGCTGGGGGAGCCGGTCGGGATCCGCTGCGTCTCCGCCTGCGTGGACGGGGTACGGGGGCCCCACCCCCAAGTTCGAGACCCCGGCAGCCGATCCCCGGTAGTGGGTGCAGGTTCTGGGGGATTACCGCCGTGGTCGGATTTCTTCCCGGGGACCCCAGCGTGGTCCGCGGACGCGGGTTGTTGGTGCTCCCAAAATGGCTGGAGGTGTCTGCTCCGTAGTCTCCCCAGGCCGAAAATGACGCCCCGAACCCGGCCGCCGGTGTCCCCCCAACGCAGGCCCAGATCGGCATTCGCCGGCTCCAGCTCCTTGTCCAGGGGCAGGTAGATCCGCTAGTCTCCAGGGGCGTGCAGGGTTGCCCCGCCTCAGTCCTCCCGGGCCCGACCACGGCCTTCTTGGGTTGAGGCCCGGTCCGGCACCCTCGTCGCTGCACGCCCTGCTCACCTCTTTGTAGGCTCAGTCTCTCAGCGGCGGGGGGGGGGGGCTGCTGCTCTTCTTGCCGGGGGTCTGAGGATTTCTCCGGGGCCCACCAGCGCCCGGGGTGCGGGAACAGTCTTCCGGCTCCGGTCTCCTTCTGGACTAGGCCCCAAGCCGGGGGCTCGGGTGGTCTAGCTATCCGTGCTGCCGCAGGCCGGCGCTTCTGCCGCCCGTATCGACTGGAGGTCAGCTTTGCGGTCCCCGATTTTTCACCTGTGGCATCGGCGGAGTCCACGTCTGTCCCCTCCGACCGCTCCGTCCCGGGTCACAGGGCTCCGGGCTCACTCCGGGCAGCGAGCGTCCGCGGCCGCCATTTCTCCGGTGTTTAGCGGCGGGAGCTCCTGGCGGGCGTAGCTAGGCTCTGGGAGGCAGCGCAGTCCGAATCTTCAGCGGGGAGGTACCGGTATCAAGCGTGTCGACCCCGGTTATGGAAATAGCGCTTTTGGGGGTATCTCACGCAATTATAAGGGGGCTTTGGGGTTCAGGGCCGGAGAGCCTCGCGGAGACACGTCCGATCAGGCCCCCATCTTGGCCACCCCCCTGGCAGACTTTAGACAGTGACCAGAGACACGGCATCTTGAGCGCCCAGATACCCCTGGGGGTTGCAGTGGTGTGCTATACAAATACTGTTTGATTGATTTGGAAAGGTGTCTCTCATCCTCTATAGTTATTCTTGTGTCAATTATGATGAGGATAATTGAGAGGAGGGGAAAAAGGTAAACCAAAAAAGACATTCTTAAAATATTCTTTTTTGGAAAACAGTCTCTCAAACTCCAAATTCCCCCCCAAACAAGATACACATGCACCAAGATGATTGTGGTTGTCAACCCCTTGGAGTTAGTGGGGAGAGTGACTGATGGAAGCTTTGTAAATGTTCCAGCTGCAGTAGGTGGTGAGCTGTGGACGAAAGGTAATTATAATGTTGTGAATGAGAAACTGGGGTGTGTGCGGGCACAGTACAAAAGCAGAATGTTTTCGCTGGAAGTTTGTTTTACCAAGTATTGCAGATAGTTTATTTTTAAAGCCAGAGAACTTGAAAGAAAGATGCATGTGTTTAGTGGGCATCTGCGGTAGAATAACCAGTCCTTTTGCTTTAAAGGGCATTCTTTCTCTGTACTGTGGTGTGCAGACCCAGCAGTAATGGAACATAGCAGGAACTTAGTACCATGGCTGGCGTTCTGTGTTGATTAACGGATCTGCTTTGCTGGTGTGGGAATTAGTGCTTCTGCACTTCCTGGGAGCAAACAAGAAAGGGGACTGAGCAGGTGCTCTTGCGCGCATCTTACTCTACAGGGACTCTACCAGGTGTTATTCTTCTCTTGGTCTCAATTAATAAAAATAATTACGAAAATGAATCTTCAAGCAACTACTTATTTGTGTAGGAAAGTATATTGTAATACAAGGTACAAATACATGTTGTAAAATGGCACATTGTAAAGCATAAAATGTTCTGTAGTAGGGGATCTCTGTGTATAGTCCTAATCTAATGAATAGTCCCGCTCATGTGCGTGGACCCCGGAGCAAACAAAAATAATCTCTTAAAATGTCTTCTTTGCAGTCCTGCATAGACACTTGAGAGAAAATCAAGACAAATAATGCAGCCTAACACTTCCAAGGCTACAAAGACCACCACTTCATCTAAACAGTGAAAAGGATAGCCAACAATGTCAGATTTTACACATTGTACCAAGTTTCCTTCAAAGAGAAAACTCCCCTTCACCAAAGTCCTTGAAATGATAGAGATGAAGAGTTGGACAGACAAGCCCCCATAGGCTGCCATTATGTGTCTGGAAAAGGGATACAGTGCCTTTAAGGAACTCTCCAGAGACCCTCTGTATCTCAGGATGCACGGCCAAAGTCCTTTTACTTTCAGTTCTTTTTTCTGGCTCCTGCTAGTAGGACCCTGGAGCATTGAGCTCTCCCTTTTTGGGTATTTCTTAAATTTTTGGCCCTTTTCAAGTGTTTTGAGTGTTTTACTCGACGTCTGGGGTCTTCCTCTTCCTTTTGCTGTGTTTTTAGCCAGCTTTGCCCACTCTTTCTGTCGAATATGCAGCTTTATTCAACAAGTGCCCTGAGTGTGCCAGGAAGAAGGCAAAATCTGACCCCCACAGAGTATGTATACCCTGTCTCCCTTCCTCCCATGTCCCTGAAGCCTGTGAGATTTGCCGAGCCTTCTCCCGGAGGACCCTGCGCGACAGGGAGAAGATTTGTCTCCAAGACCTGGAGCAGAGGAGACATCAAGAACCAGGTGGGTCTGGGCATGGAGGGACATGGAGGGACTCTGTCATGGTCCTCTGCCCGTGCTTCGGCCTCTGGGGGGCTTACCTGTCAAGAAAAGGCCCAGAAAAGGCTCCGGTTCCGGTCGATGTGGATGACTTCGGCGTCGAGAGGCATGACCACTATCTGTTCCCCGTCGACCCAGGGCTCTGGGTCAAACGTCGTCTACGTTCGACGTCGAGGGGAAGGACGTCGAGACCTCGGACGAGGTCGACGTCGAGGACTTCACCGGCGTCGACATACCATCGATGTCGAGATGAGTCCAGGAGGCACCGGCGCTCGCCGTCGAGGCAACACCGCCGTCGAGGTCAAGGAAAGACAAGTCGACGTCTAAGAGAAGAGTCGACGTCGAGCCGTTCATCGACGTCGAGCCTATCGACGTCGAGAAGCAGAAAGGCGAAGAGATCAACGTCGAGGAAGGAAAAGTCGACGTCTAGGAGGTGTTCAAGGGCCAGGATGGTGTCCTCTGCCTCAGTAGTCAGCCTATCTTCAGCATAAACTAGTCCCCGGTCGCTGCGGGGCCGGCGCTCGGCTGACAAGAGGTCTGCCTCCAGGGTATCCTCATCAAGACCTGCACAGAAGAAGAGGAGAGTGGTTAGGTCTTCGGAATCCGATTATTCTCGGACTTATTCGCCTTCCTGGCCCAGGACGCCTATGCCTCCACCAGTGGCTCCGCCATTGCCTCAGAGGAAGCCTCCTCCGCTACCTCCTTTGCCTCCTCCTCCGACTTCTCCGCCTCTTCTCCGCTTCCACAAATGCCTCCTCCATCTCTGCTGCACCTTCCATCACCGCCTACGAGGCCTCCACAGCCTAGGCCTCCGCAGCACCCGCCTCCTGTACGGCCAATGGATCGTCCGAGGCCTAGGAGGTCTAGATCACGGTCCAGAAGGAGACATCGATCGCGGAGTGGCCGTCTGTCTTCGACACGTTCCAGTCAGTCACCTGAGGGAGAGGTCACGGTCCTGTCATACGGACTCTTCCAGTGGCCGGAGATATTCTCCCACCTTATCGGATTCCCCCATACGAGGGTGTCACCGGTGGATGACATTGTTACATTTCAGGAGGTGCTATTGAGAGGGCAGCGAAGTTGGGGATCACTTTAACGCTACCCACACCTTCGACATCAGTGATTTTTGAGACCTTCCACAAGCGGCATTTGTCTCTCCCCTTGTTGTCCTTGGTGCCAGGACTGGAGGAACCGGCTATGGAGCTTCTTCTGACTCCGTCCTCAGTGAAGTCAGCTCTGTCCCGGCTGCAGAAAAAGTACAGGCCCCCGGATTCCGATCCAGCGTTCCTGAGATCAGATCCAGTACCGGATTCTGTTATCGTAACTGCGACCTAGAAGCAACATGCTACTACCCCGTCGTCGACTGTGCCGCCGGATAAGGAAAGTCGTCAGGTGGACTCAGCTGGTCGGAAAGTCTGCGGGACGGCGGCAACCTCCATGAAAGCGGCGAGTGCCTCGGCGCTCTTGGGTCGCTATGACCGCTCCTGTGGTAGTCCCTGCAGCAATTCCTGGAGCTACTCCCGAGGGACAGGAGGGAAGACTTCCAGGAGATTGTGAATGAGGGCATGATGGTCTTCAATCAGGTCATCAGCTCTGCGGCGGACGCCTCTCTCCTGACGGCTCATGGTTACTGCCATGGTATCAATTTACGACTGCATGCCTGGTTGCGCCTCACATCTCTCAAACCAGTAGTGCAACAGAGAGTCGCTAATTTACCATTCTCTGGATCGACTCTCTTTGGGTAACATGCAGACGAAGAGATGGCCCGCATGAAGGCAGAGGTAGAGACACTTAAAGCCGTTGGTTAGGAGAAACCAAAAGAGCAGAAGTCCTTCCGCCCGTTCCAGAGGTGGTATGGTTCGCAAAGACGAGGACAGGGTTGTCAAGCTGGTCAACAGCAACAGTAGCAGTACCAGCGGCAACCCTTCCAGAAGCGTCAGAGGGACGGAGGCGGACAGCAGTCCTCCTCGGCGAACGAGGGCCCGGCCGGGTCTAAGCCCTGAGGTGCTACTCCCCCCCCCCCCCCCCCCCCCCCCTCTCCCATTCCCTCACCCCCCACCCCCCCTTCCGTTACCCGCTCCGGTGGGGGGGAAGCATACAGAATTACTTGGCAGAGTGGAGAAAAATTACTCAGGACAAGTGGGTGCTGAATATTGTTTGCAATGGATACAGTCTTTGTTTCGTCAGCCCGCCTCCAGCGATTCCACCGGTTTGCTCACAGTTCCAGCTGCTCGAGCTCCAATCGGAGGCCGATACCCTGTTAAGAAAAAGGACGATAGAAGATGTTCCTTTGTCTCAAAGGGGAAAGGGTCTTTACTCCCGGTTCTTCCTGGTGTGTAAGAAGGACAAGAACGAGTTCAGGGCCATTCTGGATTTGCGACAAGCAAACAAATGGATTGGCAGGGAGAAATTTTGCATGCTGTCTCTGCACCAGATTTATCCTCAGCTGCAAAGGGGAGACTGGCTTTGCGCAATAGATCTGCAAGATGTGTACTTCCATGTGCCCATTGCACAGAAACATCGGAAGTTCCTGCGATTTCTGGTCGGCACAAATCACTATCAGTACACCGTACTACCGTTTGGACTGAAGTCTGCGCCCAGGACTTTTTCAAAGTGCATGGCAGTGGTGGCGGCTCACCTGAGAAAGAACAAGGTGTTTGTCCACCCGTACCTGGACGACTGGTTGATCAAAGCCTCCACCTTCCAGGAAGCGCAATTGCACTTCAACAGGACAGCTGTTCTGTTGAGCCAGCTGGGGTTGCACATAAACATGTCCAAGTCTGTTCCGACTCCTGTCCAGTGCCTACAGTACTTGGGAGCCTCCATCAATACTCTTTCAGCAAGCGTGTCTCCTTCGCAGGAGCGACGCTTATCGATCCTTCGGAAGGCTCAGGCTCTCATGGCGGTTCCATCTACGACCGTGAGGACGGTGTCTTCTCTACTGGGGTCGATGGCCTCTTGCATCTTCCTCACACCACACGCATGCCTCCACATGAGGCCGCTGCAGGAATGTCTGGAGGATCAGTGGGACCAGAAGCGGGGGAGCTGGGACGACAGAATCCGCTTGTCCCTTCACGCTCAACCGTCCCTGAAGGGGTGGTGCTCAGCAGAGAATCTCCCCAAAGGGGTTCCATTCCACAAGGACATTCCCACTCAGACTATCGTCACGGATGCTTCTCTCCAAGGCTGGAGAGCGCATTCAGACCATCTACAGATCCAGGGAACGTGGTCCCCGGCGGAGTCCACGTATCACATCAATTTCCTGCAACTCAGAGCAGTCCACTTGGCCCTGAAGGCCTTTCATCCATCCTTCCAGACCAACTCCTTGCTTGTGCGGACGGACAATACGACCACTATGTATTACCTCAACAAGCAGGGGGGCTTGAGATCGCGCACACTGTCACAAGAAGCGCAGGCGATCTGGCACTGGATGCTAGCCAGAGGACTGACGATAACTGCTACGCATCTGCCAGGTGTGCAGAATGCTCAGGCGGATGCACTCAGCAGGCTGGTGCAAGAAAGCCACAAGTGGGTTCTGAACGACAAAGTGCTAGGAGACATCTTCGACAGGTGGGGCACTCCAGACGTAGATCTGTTCGCCACCGCCGAAAACAGAAAATGCCGAGACTTCGCCTAAAGGTATTACCAACCGGGGACTCTGGGGAACGCGCTATGGATCAGCTGGTCGAACAGCTTTCTGTACGCTTTTCCACCCATTCCCCTGATTCCGGCGGTACTCATCAAGCTGTCTCAGTCCAGAGCACGGATGATCCTCATTTCTCCGGAGTGGCCCCGTCAGTGGTGGTTCACGGACCTGCTTCACAGGTCTATCCTGCCCCACCTGCAGCTGGCATGTCGACGATCTGCAAGGAAGATGTTGTCCTTCCATATCTCTTGCATTTGGCTCAGTCTGGCCTTAATTTTTAATCTATTAAGATTCACCTCGCAGCGTTAACTGCGTACAGGAAATGTCCCTCACAGGCTTCCTTCTTCCAGATCCCTGTGATTAAGGATTTTTTGGAAGGACTGAAGAAAGTGTGCCCTCCTGTTCGGAGTCCTTCGCCTTCTTGGGAGTTGAATGTGGTGCTGTCCAGATTGATGAAGGAACCTTTTGAACCCATTCATAAGGCTTCACTGCAGCACTTGTCGTGGAAGGCGGCTTTCCTCGAAGCCATTGCATCGGCCCGAAGGGTGAGTTAGATTCAGGCATTGTGTTGTCAAGAACCTTATACTGTATTTCATGCTGCTAAGGTTGTAATGCGTACTCCCCCTAAGTTCCTTCCTAAGGTGATTTCTGATTTCCATGTCAATCAGACTATAACTTTGCCTATTTTTTTCCAAAATCCTTCTACTCCAGCGGAAAGGTATTTACATTCCCTGGATGTCAGAAGTGTGTTGAAGTTCTACTTGGATAAGACCAAGGACATTCGTAGGTCAGGCCAATTGTTTGTCAACTATGGGTCGGTTAGTACTGGTCTTGCCACCCCTAAACAGTCCATCTCGAGGTGGATTGTGTCCTGTATCCAGTTATGTTATCCGAAGGCTAACAAGACCTTAGGGGGTAAGACTAAGGCTCATTCTACCAGAGGCAAAGCAGCTACAACAGCTTTGCTTCGTAATGTTCCCATTGCATAAATCTGCAGGGCTGCCACTTGGAAGTCGGTCCACACCTTTTCTAAGCATTACTGTCTGGACTCTGACGCCAGAGCAGATGCTCAGGTTGGGCAGGCTTCATTGAGAAATCTATTTGCACATTAGAGGTGTTGTCTGTTTTTTCTCCACTGCCGGGTTGGTTGTTTGGGATGGGCTTGCCATTCTATTCACTACATTATGACTATACACAGAGATCCCCTACTACAGAAGGAGTAGTTTATTTTTTGTAACTCCAGTTCTGTAGTAGGGGTATCTCTGTTATAGTCATAAGCGCCCGCCCTCCTCCCCGGTGCAGAAAATGGTACTGTAATGTATGCTACAGGCCTTGCTTTATACACCTTCAAAAAGAACTGAAAGTAAAAGGGCTTTGGCTGTGCATCCTGGGATATCGAGGGTCTCTGGAGAGTTCCTTAAAGGCATGGTATCCCTTTTCCAGACACATAATGGCAGCCTATGGGGGCTTGTCTGTCCAACTCTTCATCTCTATCATTTCAAGGATTTTGGTGAAGGGAAGTTTTCTCTTTGAAGGAAACTTGGTAAAATGTGTAAAAGCTGACATTGTTGGCTATCCTTATCACTGTTTAGATGAAGTGGTGGCCTTTGTAGCCTTGGAAGTGTTAGGCTGCATTATTTGTCTTGATTTTCTCTTAAGTGTCTATGCAGGGCTGCAAAGAAGACATCTTAAGAGAGTATTTTTGAGTGCTCCGGTGTCCACGCACATAAGCGGGACTATTCACTAGATTATGACTATAACAGAGATACCCCTAATACAGAACTGGATTTACAGAAAAGAAATTACTCCTTCTGTCTCCTTGGCTATCTGTTTGTGGTAATTTAGTGCATGTTTGTAAATAACACCTTTCTGAGATATTATTTTCAAAGTAGTTTGCGCTATTCGAAACAGTGTTTGTTTGCATATTAGACCTGTCACTTGGAAAATTAGCAAAGAAAGAGGTGTTCTATGTTAGTTTGAATGCATTACATGCATTAAATATACGTTGTAGGTCAATACATATGATGGTTAACCAATACGTCTTTCTTTTATATCACCAGGCAAGTTGTTGCATGCAAGAAACCTTGACTTTGGGCTATTTCTTGGGTGAGTATGAACTTCTCTATATAGCTCTTACGTCTCCAATGCATATTTCTAGTACCATTTCATCTAGGCACTATGCACTGCCATCCATCACTGCGAGATAGTGTTCCAGTCGATGAGGTTTAACAGCTCATCTGTACAGGAGTGTGCATGTTTAGACTTCCCCTGCCCGTAAGTTAAACTACACTGTCATTTGATGGTATAGTGCTGCTCTGTGACTGGCCTACCTATTTTAAGAAATCCTACACTTGAAAATCTTTATCTGGCTTTAAATTCACCTTGCTGTTTCATCTCACACACTCTACGAATGGATGCATAGTCTTCCGAATTAAAAGCAATGTCCACACCAGTAAATAGTGTACTCCAACTTTATTAATAAATCTAGTACAACAGGGAAATAACCAGTCCACCGTTTGTGCCTCCAGCTCCCAAAATTGGCTTAAATCCCAAAAGGGGATTATTGTACCTTGGAAGAGGTTTGCTTTTCAATTGTCTTTTTAATTATGAGGAAGCTGCACTACTGGCTTACGGTATACTCTCAAAAGTAAACTAGGACACTCTGTCCTAGGAAGAAAGCCATCTTCAAGAGAGATACATTGATGTAGGTTTCACATTGCTCTAACAATGCCACAATCATTTTCTCAATTATTTTATCCAATGTCTGGAGAGTTATTAAAGATAAGGACTGTTTTATGCCAGGTTTGTTTAAAAGGGGTATACATAGATGGTTTTAGTGATCTTAGAACAAAATCTTCATGGATATATCTATTCATAAAAAGGCAGATATTTTGAGAAATTAATAAAACATGCCTTTTAAGTATCCTGGCAGAAGTGGGGTCCGCAAAAGTATCAGTGGTGTTAGATGTTCTCAACACAGGTTACATAGGTGGAGCGCAAAGCAAAAAACATCTGCATTACAGAAGGTATAGAGTGGGTAACATAAACTGAGAATGGGTAGAAAATCTAACTGTTGTCAAGTCCTGTCTTAGTTTTTTTTTCAGTTGCATCCACAAAAAACGAGCAGAGTTTGTTGCTAAAGTTGGTAGTAGGGAGAATCAAAATTCAAATTTATTTTAGTTTTGTAATTAGCTAAAGTCTTTTAAAAAGTTATTAAAAACCAAAGTGAATATATATTATTAGAAAATTACCTAGAAATGTATTCATCCTTGGATTTAAACTAAATCAAGATTAATCCTAAACATCACAGTACTAAAATACATAAAAACATTTTGTCCAGAAGAAACGTGTTTGTACTGTGAATTTTCATTACCTTTTTTTGGGCCCCTAAAGTGTCAAATTGTTTTCCTCGGTTATGGACAGTGATTTTGCCAGCCTACTATTCATTGTGTCCATATAAAATGCGTTTGTGCTGTACATATTAATTTCCTATTTAACCTCTTTAGCGTCGAGTTTTTTCCAGGAGTGCGGAGAGCAATTTTACCAGCCTAATATTCATGGCTTTGTTTATCAGGTACAGTCCCTCCATAATAGCCTGTCTACATATCTATGTAAAAGCTTCATGCATTCTCTGAGAAGCACTGGACATGAACATACAACATGCAAAAGATTTTATTTTTCTTTGTTACAAAGTCAACCGGTTGCAGCTGCTGGTTGCATAATCTACTTTGGCAGAATGTCTAGGGTTGGCAAGCCTCCAACCGGTGGGCCAGATGTCCAACCGTGTTCTGCAGTCACAAAAGGGTTTTCAACCCTTTTGCAACCACAAAAAAACGGTGTTGGTATGTACCAATGCTATTTTGCGTAGATCAGTCTTTGCATTGTTCAGGTTGTTATATTCCTGGCCTTCACTTGTTACTGATGGCAGTGAGTTGATGCGTAATACCTTCTTTGGTGAATTAAGTCCTTCTTTTACTATCTTTAAGGCTGTCTAATATTAGGTAAAGTTGTTTTATCGTGGTGTGCATTTGTCTCTAATAAGCTTTCATTTTTGCCTTGACGCAACCTTTTTTTGAGGCGCCGCTTTTCCTTTATCGGACTCCCATTTTTAAAATGTTAGTAGGCTCCCCACCTAGTAACTCTTCTAAGAGCAATTTATCTGTGATTGACAGTATATCCTAATCTTACTTTGCCAAGCATGGATATCTATATGTTTTGTTTTTGTCTGCCTTAACTGCCTCTGCACCTTCAGTACATGCTCTCTCTGCTAAATCGGGGTCTGGAAGGCTAGTTACATCATTAGTTCTCTTCGGTTGGTGCACTTCTGCTTCCACCATAACTTCATTTGATTGTGTTTTGAGTTGGCAGGGAAGAGATTGTTGTTTTTCCATATTGCAGTCCTTAGTTACTAGTTGTATTTGGTTAATTTCTGTATTTTTGTGAGCTGACTGATCTGCCGTCTGATATGAGCCTTGACTTTACTTCTGTCAGTAGATGTCTTAAAATTTCCAGCCAGGTTCTTAGTTTATCCAATATTGGTGAACCGGTGCAATGGGCAGGTTCACTAGCTAAATCAGATTGCCCCATAGTACAAAGTTTTTAAGTTGTTTAAGTCTGTTGTCTATTCTTGCCGTATAGACTGCAAGTTTGTTCAATAAGTCGACTTGTATATCCAATTTGTCTGAGTTGTAGGTAATTCATTGACTATTGTTTTTGTAGTATTTTTTAAGAGTGCTGGCCATGCTGCGTATGTTGGTCTGAAGGGACTGGTCTCCACTCTGCCTTCTTGAAGCATTGATAGATTGTGCATGCTCATGGAGATATTTCCCAACTGGGTTTCTTTCATCTTGGTCTTATTTATGTAACTGTATTGACCTATTGTTTTAGGGAGTACTTCAACTGCTGGCACGGTTGGCAAAGTTTCTTTTTGGTTAGGTTTCGAAATTAGGGTAATAGAAATTGTGTCAGTCTTAATCAAGGATGCCGTTAAATGATTATTGCCTTTCAGTTGCTTTCTCGAGGTTGAGAACTTGATGTAATTACTTATTTAAGCCTCTATTTCTTTGGTAGCTGCCGAAGCCTCCATCTAAGATAATAGATACATTCTTGTGGAGATTTTGGGGCTTATGGCTTATGGCTGACTAGTGTCTGGAGCCATGGTCCTCATTCTCACCATCACAGTGCTTCTTTAGTGTTAGCATGAAGTGTCTTTACTACCACTGACGGGTCTGTTGTTGTTGTGATTGTAGTAGCCCCACTATCTTCAAAGCTGTCAATTTTGCTTTCCCGTGGCAGGAGCGTTTTAAAGAAATTTAAATTCTTATTTTTTTAAAATATTTGTTTATTGGGATTTTACAATTCTTATACCACAACATTTTTGCAATGTATTAACACATATATATATGTAGTTGGGTGTACAACAGTTATAGGCCTACACATACATGTTACCACTGAATCACATCCATTATAATCGTTGGACATTAGAGGGAACCTTTTGGGGAGGGGGCCCTCCTGTTGATTTATGCTTTTGGCAGTAGCGTCATACGTTCTGGGTGTTTGCCTCCAGTGGGCACGTATGGACCTCCTGTCTTTGTATATTAATTCCCAGTATTCTTGTCTATTCTTGCCTGAATGTGCTCCCATCTAACTGACATCGGGGTCATAACTACCGATGCGGAACTTCGAACCTTATGTTTATGTTTTATATGTTTGTAAAGCGCTCGATTGCTGAGGCGTCTTGGCACTGTGATGTGTGGATGGAGAAGGGACATCAAGGTGAAGGCCTATGGGTCTGTAAACAGCCAGGTTTTGAGACTCCTTCTGAAAAGCTGAAAGTTAGGTTGGAGCTTCATGGAGAGCGGCAGTTTATTCCAGAGCTTCGCCGAACAGTGTGTTATTGTTTTTCCCCCCCATCTTGCCCTCCTGATCTTTGTAGCTTTGATAAGACCAAGATTAGCTGACCTGAGATTGCGGGGGGAACATATATCGGGAAGAGGTCTTGTAAATCCTCGGCCCCCCGCCATGAATTGCTTTGTGTACAAGACTTAAGGCTTTGAAATCAATGCGTTGTTTGATGGGTAGCCAGTGCAATGCTCTGATGCCGGCCGAAGTCGGCTGTCCTCTAGGGATGACCAGGAGAATTCTCACTGCGGCATTTTGCGGAGACTGCAATTTTTGCAGGTGGCATTTCTCGATTCCCAAAAATAGAGCATTGCAATAATCCAGCTTGGATAAGAATAAAGCAACCATCACTGTCTTTTGTAGCTCTTGCGGGTTGTATGGGAAACATTTTCTCAGTTTTCAAAAGAAAAAAACACGAAGAAGTGAGGCTGTTTACCTGAGGGCCAAAGTTCAATTTCCCATCAAAGATGATCCCTACGTTTCTGACCTTCTATATTGGACAGGGACATTTTCCGGCTTCCGTTGGCCACCAGGACTGATTCCACAGGGGCCTGCCTAACCCGAATTCCATCATCTCAGTCTGTGTTTATTTTCAGATAGATCTGACTCATCCAAGCCATGATCTCCTTGAGACAGGTGTGAAACCTGGCCGCTGTGGTCTCTGGCTGACTAGCGATCGAGATGACAAGTTGAGTGTTGTCCGCGTAGGAGACCAGAGCAAAGCCATGCTTCCTAACAAAATTCGCCAGAGGGGTGACTTAGATATTGAACATGGTCGGGGAGAGGGCAGACCCCTGCAGAACGCCACATGGGAGGTGGAAGCTGTTGGAGCTCATATTTTCCCAGAACAGTCTCTGCTCTCTTGCCTCCAAAAAGGAGGAAAGGAGGGCCAAGGCAGTCCCTTCTACCCCTATGTCCCCAGCCGCTGCACCAAGATGGTGTGGTTCACGGTGTCAAAAGCAGATGAGAGAGCAAGGCGCACTAGAACCGCTCTCCTCCCCCTACCCCCCCTCCCCCCCCCCCCCCTCATCCACCACCCTGCGGATCTTTTCAGTGGCAAGAATTAGAGCCGATTCGGTGGAATGGCGTGAACGGAAACCGTGTTGGGAGACGTCCAACAGATGGTTTGTATCTAGGTATTTGGTCAGTACTGTATTCAGGTGTTTCTCTAGGACTTTGGCCGCAATTGGTAGACCGGCAATGGGTCGATAGTTCTTGAAATCATTAGGGTCTAAGCTGGGTTTCTTCAAAAGGGGAGTGATACACTGCTTTCCACATATCCGGATAGCAGCCGGAGGACAGTACTTGGTTCAGAATGGGGGTAAGCTGTTCACAAATCTTGTAAGCAGCTTGATGCATTTTAGAAGGGGGGGCGGGGATCAGTGGGGGCACCAGATTTTATAGAAAGGAGTTTCTGTGTTGCTTCTGTATTTATAGGCTGAAAGCAAGTCAGTCTGCTGAGGGGGCGTGCTACCGCTGTTTTTAAGTCATGGAGTTCTGAGGCTACTGGGAAATCGGTATAGATCCCTTGTACCTTCTTTTAAAAATATTCCGCTAAACTATTACAAAAGGTTTGGTCGGGCTGAAAGGTGTTATCCTGTTGAAGGTGGCAGGAAATTAAGCAAAGGAACTTTTTAAACCCGTTAAACTATTAACTAAACCTCAACAGTAGGAGTGAACTGTGGGGGTGTTAGGGAGCTATCGGATTTTGTGCCAGTAGAATCGATAGTGTGGGTGATATTGTTGTCTCTTTATAATGTAATGATGTGGGAGTGTGTTTTATACCTGTGTGTGGGGGATTGTCGAGGTATAGAACGGCTTTAGTTGGGTATCCTGGTACAGACGAGGGAAGCTCCAGGTATGACGTCAGTGCATGAGTAAATCTGAGTGATGGTTAAAGAAATGTAAAATCTTATACAGGGATTTCATAACTTTTTGTTCTGATCGCAGGGGTCGGGGCTTTGAGGTGCTGTATGGTGTAAAGGTAGCCGCAGGCGCTGATATTCGGCGGGGGAGAGGCAAAAATGAGTGAGCGCAGCAGAGCTGGGGCTGGATAGCTACTGCTAGTTCTTGGGTCACTGCATGAGCTCCTGGATGGCAAATTGCACCACTGCTCCTCCTCGGCCCTTCCTCAGCGGCCGCTTAATGCCGGCAGCAGGAAACTACTCATGGCCCGCTGAGGCCTTGATCTCTGCTGAGGCAGCGGCTCCGGCCTGGTCATGCACCACACGCACTCTGCTGTGTTGTAACTCTGCTCGCACATCTGTTTCTGCTTCTGATACACTTCTAATTCCAACTCCGCCTCCCTGCATTCTGTTGCCTCCTTTGCCTTGCTTTGCTATTGATTTTCTGGTTCTTTTCTACATCAGCCTACCTTCAAGAATCTGTGTGTGGTGTAAATCGGCAGTAATTATCGGTAAACCTTCTTTCACCTGCCGCTCTCTGTGCAATAAGGAGTGTGTCACATATGGAGAATCCAATCATAACACTGTGAAGGTGAGGTGGCAAAACCAGCCAGTATGATTGAATCCCAGATTCTACAAGCTCAGACTGCTCTCAAACGGGCTTTTGCCCCCCGTTGGCCTACAGTGACATGCCACAGTCTGTGCAATGACAGGATGAATTTTCAGCCTTTACACACCCTGAGTGTTGTAGTCATATGCCTTCACAAGGCTCACAACAACACCTCTTGACGAAATTCTCAACACCTATGTAGACCCTGAGATAGCTTTTGTGAAGAAGAGGGAGTGCTTAATAGATTATCACATTAAATATGTCAGCTGGATTCATCACTCATGAACCCAGAAATGGCTTAAGTCATCCACCCCTGCCTATCCAAGATTTGCAGTAGAAGGCATTGAGCCTACTCTGTACTAGATATATTTTCTCCAATACTGATACTGATGAAATTCTCACTCTGTATACTAGTGGCAAGTAACCTGCTAAGGTATTGTCGGCAGTTACTTCTTCCTCTTTGCCCTAAAGGAATATATTAATGCAAGAGTTTCACAGTTTCTGGCATAGGCCATTTTGGCAGATGAATCTGCTAATTTAATTTTTTAAAGACAGTACTAGAAACATTGAGAAAACAAAAATTATTGTTAAGAATAGCAGGTATACCCACCAAGATGTAAACTAATACCTCGGACACTATTTCACCATTTGCCATCCTGAAACAACAACTCAGTGGACACTCAAACTTTTCCTGTGATATTGCATGGATGAATTCAGATGCTACTCCGGCTTCCCCTTTCTGTAATAACCACCACCTTCTTACCACTGTACACTACTGGAGGTGGTGAATTTATTGGTGCTAAAGTGATATTGAGTTCCCACATGGAGTTCATCCTTGAGTTGTATTTGGTGTTCTTCACCACTGAAGAACTCAATACAAATCTGGGTTTGTATCAATTGGACGGCTGCTTGAGAGTTTCAAAATTAGAACTTCTGTCAAAATCATTTCCTCACATGTTTTTGCTCTGTGCCAGAAAACAAACAGTCTACCTATTCCCATATCACAGTGGGATAACCAGAGAATATATCATTATAAAGGGCGCTGTAGCCTGGCGAGGGCGCTATTAAATTGAGGTACTCCCTTTTCATTCATACTCTAGCCACGATCTGTCCGTCAGCTGAACGAAGAACTTATTTTTGGTACCTTTTATAGGACACCGTTCTTTATGGCTCACTTTGACACCCTAGTTGGGAAAGCAAGCCCTCCCCCTGAAGGATCTTGGTTCATCATGAAACCTCAACAAATGTCTCCAGTCTAAAGCTCAGTAGTTCTACGGAGCTGCAGGCTTTATTGCTTCCTCGTTGCACTGGCCTTGCTCCATGTGTGGAGATTTCTTCTTTGTGTGTGCATACAAGAATCTCAGTGATGCCTGGTGTCCTATCTCCCTTGTTGTTCAACACAGTCTTTACCTAAGATACAAGAGTCCTTTTCTCATAACCAGCTGTCCCGTTTCATCAGCGCTTTCCAGAGATATGCCTGACATCAGATTTCCCATTATCCAACAGCATGTACTTAATGTATGGTTAGAGATTCGATTTCAAGGCTATCTTTATATCTCTAACCTCATATGCTCATTTCAGTTACAGAATAGGTTCTATATAAATGTCCTTAACCAACCGCTCACTTACTAATGTCCTGTCTGGTCACTTGTGGCACACTGGCATAAAAACACTACCGTATTTTGAGGACACTAACAAGAGGAGTCCCCGTACAGTTATCTAAGAAAGGAGTAGGACTATTACTTGCCTGTACATTGAACAGTTGTTGGTGCTTGGCAGCATCACTGTGTTTCATGTTTGTAAAATTGCACAGTCTTGTGTCTAGGGTATAGATGTGAGTTCAATGTAATTATGGTTTAAAGTTTTGTCAGTATGTTTGTTTGTATATATCTTGCACAGGGACCCAGGGATAAATAAAAAATCCAACTGGTGTAAAATAAGACTCAGATCCATGGTGTCAGAGGTATTGTGCTTTGAATATAGTTTAGGATTCCCAGCTCTGTACTCCCGAACGGAATCATTCCCCTGTTTATCGGATCAGATCTTCAGACCGCACATATTCTCAGTATGTGTATCATGAGTGCAGTACTATATTTAACAAATTATATTTTACGTTGGTGTTGTGCCCAAAAATTTATGCAACCCTGACGCAAAAATGAATTCAATTTAGACATTTTTTGTAAAACCCTGCCATCAAGAACTTGGCAACCAGGAGAAACCTGGCAGTAAACTTGTCTTGCATAATCTGTTGCAAATTCTGTATTTTAAAATATATTTTGGGTTAAGGCACCTGCTGCGGACATCTCTGTGTGGCAGCTAAATCTCAGGGAATAGTAATAATGGTAATAGAATTCTGGAGGATACCTTATTTGCTGGAGAGACCTGTGTTTTTTCTAGTCCCAGTTTCGAATCTAAGCAGCATAGAAGGTTATTATGTCTCCTGCAAAGCACATTATGTTAACACGTAGATGACAGATTTTTATTGTATGTAGATGGGTAAGTGGGTTGTTTGTTTTAACACAGAGATTTGTTGTTACTTGCGGTTCACATATTGTTATTCTTATATAGCACAGTGCACTCTAACGGACATGTGGCTTCTACACCGTGTAACCCTCACTGCCTTGTGCAACAACACATCCTGTACATCTGAAAATTAAACCGGGACAAGTTTATCATATTTCTGTTAGGCACAAACTCTTGGCAGGGTAGACGGCGTCCTCTGTATGAAAATAGTGGTAAGACGCCGGCTACCCGCGTGTATTGTCAACTTGTGCCCTGTTTCTATATACATGATGTTATTGACTGGCATACTGGGCGTATAGATCTCAATGTGTTGTGGCACTTATTTGAGTATGTTCCTTAGATTCATAAGAGAAAAAAAAACTAACCTTTTAATTTCAGTGCTGAATTTCAAGAAATGAAGTAATGTCGATTCTATTTTCCCTCCTTGGGGGGTGGGGGATGCTCATATGGGCCTGTATGTATTCTCAATAATTATAGAAATTAAGTTTGGAAATAAAAAAGAAAGCTAGGTCTATTTTTTAGTAGCGCAGCAAGACTCTTCTAATGTTGTACATCTGAAGCGCGTGCTGGAGAACTATTATTCTGTTTTGAATTTGAGTCTCTACCGTGGACCAGTTATAAGTAAGTGTTTTGGGCACAATCGTTTTTTTTAAGGGTAAAAAGACACTAAATAAATCAGTTGTTGGTCTGAGTTTCAGTACAGTCCATACTGAAGAACAGTGTTTCATATGTATTCAGTAGGACTTCGCTTACGTCCCTATTTGTTTCAATGTACACTGTGATTATGGGGTCTATATCATGGGCCCTGTTAATATTATAGTGCAAGGGGTAGGTCTGTACAAGTATCCTAAACTGATGTCTGCCTAATGACCTGAAGGACAAATTGCCTTCGACTTTATTCACAATCCTCCAATCGTCCGTTCAATGTACAGATACTAACTTTACAATTGGTGAGGAGGGAGAACGTGAGAGGTGAAATGAGACTGGCGAGTCGAGTGGGCAAATGAAGAGTCAAAGCAACTTATGACAAAGTTATCTAGCTCCCACCTGTGCCAAGGAATACCTGGAGCCCCAGTGAGCAGCATAATGCTTCCATTGCTGCTTAAATCAATATCAGTAACCAGGCAGTAGTTGATGGTGGAAGTAAGGAGAAAAGCTTCTACAAATCCTTGGCTTGCATACTTTGTTTACGTTAAAAGCTTACCTGGGCACTGTGCTTTCGGGAACTCTGGACAGTCCTGCAGCAATTCCGGCGAGACCGCACCGCTGATGGTGACCCGGACGGTCCTGGACTCCAACTCCCAGCATTCCCGGCGCTCCAGAGGGCCACAGGTGCTCGCTATCATCTTTAAGCGCCAGGAGGCGCTTAAAAGCATGCCGAGCCTCCCGCAGGGCAGGACACGCGCGGGCGTGCCCGGGCCCGTCCGCGCCTGTCGTAGCCAGGAGGAGGCAGACCTGGGCCACCCCTTTTCCATCAAGCTACTCGGAGCTCCCAAAGACTTGGTTAGTGACTGTGAGTCTTATAAAAACTCCGCCTATTGTTTTTAATTTGTTTTCATTTCTCTTGAAAGTTGGATCTTGTGATTTAAGCTAATAATGAGTAAGAATAACCGTAAGGGATCGGGGGACTCTGGGGTTGTTGGAACACTCGATGCCTTTCTCATTAGAGCGGAATCTGTTCTCATACATGAGATTGAGCTTACCCAAAAGGAGATTGTCTTTAGACCCTCGCAGAGTTTCTACTGGAGCTCCTCTAGCATGTCCTCAGTTAAACTTGGATCCATCTGTTGAATTGATGTCACAATCAGCTTCTGGGCCTTCTGTAACTCCAATAGTTGCTCCTTCCACCCCAGCTAGTGATTCGATCGATATTACTCCGTCCCCAGATAAAATACTTACTCGCCAACAGCGACAAATCCGGGTAAAGAAGGGGAAGGGTAAGACCATAGTTCCATCTAAGAAAAGGAAGGCGGGAGCGTGCCGCTTACCACGCATCAGGTTAGCTAAGTGGCAAAAGCCAGAGTGGCTGCTCGTGGAAAGAAAGGTTGTGTACAAGAGGTTAATACTCCAAATGCCTCTAACCCAATAGTTAGTAGCTCTCAGGCCAGTTCTAAGCAGATGCCAAGTGATTTGGAGGACAGGTTTCTAAACAAACTTGAAGATAGACTACTGGCAATGTTTGAACCCCTAGCATTAAAACTTGAGGATATTGCACAAAGATTGAGTAATATTGAGCTTCAACTATCGCTGCCAAAATTTAATCTATCTGATGGTATGCTTAGTGGCTCTATTGCTCCTACTGGAGTGCCTGCTCCTGTACCAAACCCGCCCCCCAGTGACACCTTTGTGGCTGCTAAAACTGTCACACAAGCCCCCTCACAAAGTATGGTTAACACACTAGTTTCAGATGCAACAGCCCCACGTGGGAGGGAACCAGCCGGGATCACTAGAAGAAGGTTGCCACAGGGTGGCTTGTGTGGTCATATTTGTAATGACAATCTCAACTTACTCCTGAGGCGACGCCTTATACTATTGTACTCACAAATGTACCTCCCCTGCAACCCGGTTTTGAGGAAAACTGGGTCTCACTTAGGAATAAGGTCCTTCATCTAGTAAACGCCAAAACAGGGCTGGGTGGTCATCTATTTAGAAGTTTTAAAATGGTACGTAGAGTTGCCTGGATAGGTAAATCAAGGAAATCAAGTAGAGGTGATTGCGTGTTGGTGAACTTTGGGTCCCCCCCCATATAGTAAAAACAATTCTAGATACAGCGGGATCAAGGCATTTGAGTGGGGAAGATATTAAGATCTTACCCTTGGGTTTTTTTTTATTACCTTTATTGTGCGAAGAAGAGCATACAAATACGGGCCTATAACCAGTCTGGCCGGCCACGATACATTATGCATAGCACATTAAGCAATAAGGAGGTATACGGTAGCACCCAGCATTGTGAAGGCAAACAGTAAAATCAGGTAAAGGCTGAGCACTACTGCCGAGAATAGGATCAATGAAGGTTAATTTTCGTTTTTTTAATAGGGAGTATAGCAGGAACAGATGCAGTTTCAATTATCTGGGTCCCCATAACGGGCCACGAATCAAGCAGCAAGACAGAACGGCATCAACATCGAACAGTTATCAACCATAGGCCGCAGCAATCAGGATATAAACGCCATACAAATCAAATCTGAGCCCTCTGTGACCCGCCATTCGTTGACCAACCACCCAAGCATATATGAATACAGAACGGTGGAACCAGAACAACAGCATTGATACACGCATCCTCTATACCTACCTAAATGATGGGGAAAAGAATTGGAGGGGAGGGGGAAGGGGGAAGTACTATAAAGGGAAAAGAGCGAGCGCCGCGCTGAAGCGCACGCCCCATAGCGACAGGAGTGCACTAAGGAATGTAAGGAGCACACTGTCAGAGGTGGGGCGCGTTTGTCACAGCATACATGCAAACAATACCATAAAAAGGAGAACATCTCGCCCCCCAGCCTCACCCACTGTCACTCCACGAAAGAGACGCCCAGACGCGGCGCGCCGATAAAGAAATACAAAAGGGTCATAGAACAAAGAAAACGAAAGCAAATAAAAAGCCTCAACCCACCCACCCCACCCTGCACCCCTGCAAAGGCTATGGCCTACCCCCCCAGCAGCGTGCCTGTCGCCCTAAATAAGAACCCGAAATGTAGAAGAGCCAGAAAGAAGGGAGAGAAGAAAAAGACAAAAAGAGAAGGGGAGAGGAGAACAGGGGGAGGGGAGGAGACAAGCAGTCAAGACGTACGGCCCCTACCTTCCACCCCCCGGCACACCTATGCAACATCAAAACGAGACCAACACAATCTCAGGTACCATAAGGCCCCTAAGGGATCGTCCATATCATCGTGATCGGTAGCATTCATCTTCTTCAACCGGTAATCAGCGATCCTCCGAGTCCAACCAGGCTCACCCCTGTCCCTTACTGGTCACAGACACCATTTGTGGTAGATTGGGGGGCAGCGGATGCATGTCAGAGGACCCCGGCAACCAGCAGCAAAACAAGAACAGTTCGCGACAGTTCAGACTTTCCATCGTTAACAACAGGAGCAGCAAACCGTAGAAATGCAATACCGCCGTACAGGGAAGCAAATTCTCCCCCATAAGGCAACAGCAGGACCTCGCCAAGACAAAACGAAGCGGCAACTCGCGTCGTTCCCTGGACACTCTAGCAGGAACAGGCCACGGCATGGAGCCCGCAAACAGTCCTGTCACAACCAGGTCAGCCTGGAGATGCGGACCCGCAGAAGCAGAGTCTTGCTGACGCCCGGCGGCGGCACCCCCGCTACAACCAAGGGGGACGAGGCAGAGCCCACTCGAGGCCGAGCCGCAATAACGAGGGACGGCCCAACAAACATGGCGGCAGTCCGCCTATCTGGCGCTGGGGCGGCAGGGGCCATGGCCGCATGTAGAGACTGCAGGGCTGCAAGGACATCACCGAGCGTGGGCTCACGCTCACTAGACCAGGCCCCCGTACATTTCAGCAGCACAAGATCATCTCCCCGAGGAAATCCGTGGTCCATGGCGACTGCCGCCATTTTGTGAGATCAGCCGCGTCTCCACGCTCCACAACTCCCGGAGCGGGCTCTTAAGCAAGGCCGCCGCCGGACTTCACTCGGGTCCCCGGAATGGCAACCGTGGTGCAGAAAGGAGAACCACCAAGCGGGGGTCCGCCAACGCCTCCGCCCCAAAGGGGCCTCGCCTTCCCTGGGCGCAGGGCATCAAGATGGCCGGACAAGGCAGCAAAAAGAGGGGGGGGGGGTACCCTCTTGCGCGGTCCACCCCCATCCACGGCGTGCCGCGCTCTACCGCCGGGTCCACGGGCCGCTGGACCGAGCCCGGACAGTATCCTCCGGCATAACCGCTCAAAGGCCCTCACAGCCGACCCCTCTCCTTCACCAGGGGCCGTCGCTGACACCACCTCACCGGCCATTCCAGCCAGGCAAGTCCCCGGTCTCCACGCCAAGAGGGCCACGGATCGAGCAGGAGCACAGCTTCGGATCCACAACTCACAGGAGTCCCGGGGTCAGACGGTAAGTACGAGCATTGCTTACTCTTCCAGTTTTCTACCGAGTGTGTCGTTTTGGGGCAGGATTAATGGCAGGATGTGCGTGCCGGGAAGGAAGTCTGGCGGAGCCGAGCTACAGAGCGGCCATCGCGGTCGCGAGCTTGGCTCCTCCCCACCCTTGGTTTTTTTTAATCAAAACTCTCCACTTTCGACAACTGGCGGGGTTGATTGTAACATATTAACACACGCTCAGGAAATGTACGGGTATTCTGTACCTACCCACAACAGATATGAATCTTTCAAGAATTTGGAGGACCTAGATTGACTGGGTCCCGCAACTCGAATTGAAAAGACCACATCTGTAATGGACGAACTAGACTGGGTACCTCAAGCACTGTGCTTTTGTAGAAGTGGTGAGGAAGTCTCAAATGTATCCCAGTGGCGGCTATCGCCTATTAACTTGGGTCCATCTGAAATAGATAAGGTATGTGATAATGGTTTGGCTTACTCGTCTAATTCTATTGTTAAAGCTCCAGTATCTTACATGTTAAATTATAGACAAGGATCCCAAAAAAAAGTGGAGTTTCTACAGAACCCAGTACCGTTTAAAAATAGCTTTGTGGAATATTGCGGGTCTCGTAAGCAAAGTAGCTTCTACTGAATGGACCTAATTTAATGAGGACCTTGATATAATATTCTTTCAAGAAACCTGGGCAGTGGATCAAGTTTTCTGCCAGGGATATATTCATTTTTCGAAACCTCCTATACAGGGGGAACGGGGCAGACCGAAGGGGGGTCTGACATTGTGGGTCAGGCAGAACCAGGAATTCAAGATAGAGGAGAATGCTATTGACACACATGATATTCTTATTGTCAAGTTAACATAGGGTAACTCCCAGGATGTCTTACTCATCAATGTTTACTCTCGGGGTCTACAAGGAGGGAAGGCCTCAAATATTGTAGCCCAACTTGATGTTTTTTTAATGAATCACAGAGGTCACTGCAACATTTTAATAGCCGTGGACATTAATTGCACTTATGAACCTATTGATTGTGAGGATATGAATTTTAGTGTAGAGTAGGATGATCAATGGTCGGGTCCACTTTTGGAACTTCCTCCCATAAAAAAGTAGACCAGTGCAGCACTCCAATTGAAAGTATTCTGTCTGGAGCATGGGTTGAGAGCGGCAAATGGTCGCACAAAATCTTATAAATCAGGGATGCCAACATACAATAGTGGGCATCGCTCTAGTCATATTGACTATTTTATTTTAAACAAGGAGTTTTGGTCAAAATTGTTAGCTATAGTGGTAGAAGCCCTGCCAGAAAGTGATCATAATCCTCTTTTAGTTACTTTGCGGGCTTTGAAATTAAAGCATGCTGATGAGTCGCCACCATGTGTAGATTTTGTAGAAGGTCATCTGTCTAATGACTCAAGACGCCTTAACTGGGCCAAGGTTGCACTCAACCCTGAGAAAGTGCTAGATATGAGCAATCTAGTAGCCAATACCATAGTTGTTCTCCAGAAAGATGCTGTACTTTGGGTACACTTGGACAGAGTTGGCCAGGTACATGAGCTCCTTTTTAATCAACTTAGAAGTTTTTTTTACAATGAAAAATAAAAAGGGCCCCGTATCATCCAATTATAAGGCCGCAGTTTGGTATAACTCGAACTGTCACTTGGCCTATAGAATTTTGGCAGTAGCAATCAGGAGCAAAGAACGGGTCGCCATAAAAGAGAAGAGGCAGGCATATAAGACCGCACAATCCTAGGCTAAAAGGGACAGAGATGAAGCTCATTGGGCAGAATTACTTAGTGCATGATCCGGGAGAGACATGACGAGATTTTGGCATCTGGTGAAGTGGGGACCCTAGAAATGTGTCATCGAATCATGTGGAACCGAATTAGTGGGTCCGCCACTTCAAAGGTCAGTTCGCTAGGGACTCAGGTGCCCAAGTCACCTTTGTAATGCCGTCTTCTCCCCCTCCTCTCAGTATTACCAAAAAGGAGGTAGAAAACGCTCTCCTCCAGGTCCCCAAAGGTAGGGCTCCTGGTCTTGACTGCATTCCTGCAGATCTTTTTCTTCAAGATCTGGACTCCTGGGCAACGTATATACAATTACTAATGAATGCTATCGACAAGGGAGTGGCGATTCCTAGCTCCTGGGCAGGTGCAGTAATCCTTCCTATTTTCAAAACGGGGGACCGCTCCCTACCAGGAAACTACAGGCCTATAAGCCTGATCGATTGCATTCAAAAGGTATCAGCCAGGGCTGTTCTAGGCAGAATGCAGGCTTGGCTGGAGGATTGCCACATCCTTTCCGATTTACAGGCAGGGTTTCGACAGGGTATTAGTACAGTGGACCATGTTTTAAGGTTTGTTCTTATTTACTGGCGCACTGTTACCCCGGGTAAAGGTTCAATCTATGCCGCCTTTGTGGACCTTAGGTCAGCTTTTGACTTAGTTCCACGCCCTAAGCTGTGGCATAGCCTTTTAAAATTGGGTATGCCATTGGATATCTTGGTTTTTGTTATCAAATTGTATACGGATAACTATGCCCAAGTTAGATGGGATATGGCCGGTAGTACCACTGAAACGTTCCCGGTAGAGAAGGGTGTGAGGCAGGGGTGCGTATTGGCTCCCACCTTATTCTCAATATATATAAATGGGGACTTGGAATATTCTGAAAACTGCCCCACGGATGCCCCGAGTCTAGCAGGGTCAAAGATCCCACTCCTAATGTTTGCCGATGATACCCTCATTCTCTCCAAAACAAGGCAGGGCCTAAAACGTGCCCTCTCAAGATTTGAGGAGTTCTGTGCGGTCCACGACCTCGTTGTCAACGTGGACAAAACAAAGTTTATGGTCCTCCAGAATTCTAATAAAGTCATCGGTGAAGTTAGAATGCAGGATGGTATTTTAGAGCAAGCAGAGACTCTTTCATATCTAGGGGTAAATATAGACAAAAGACTTAGTTGGAAGCCGCAAATAGACAGCCTAACGGGCGTGTTGCTTAAGGAGCATAGGTGCTCTTATACTAAACCCTTAGCTCCTGTTCTGTAGATTTATCATTCTAAAATTGGTGCTTCAATCCTTTATGGTGTAGAGTTGTGGGGGCATGTAAATCTGGAGTCAACGTTTTAAGTAAAGGTCAGTTTTTCATGTAGGGTTTTAGGAATATTGAAAAGGCTTTTTGAGATAGCATTCAATTTGAGGGTGGAAAATTAGAAAAGCAACGTTATTTACAAATGATAGTGCTATTTTAGGTATGTTATTGACACTAGAACATGGTGAACTGTCTGTTCCTCTGCTGGGCTATCTCTAGACCTTTACTTCTGCAAGGACAGCTGATCTGTTCAGGGAGTGTTAGTGTAAAGTAATGGCTGGAACAGTGGGGCAGGGCAATATCAAGAGCTTTTGATTACCCTGGTAAGAAGCAGAAACCTTGTAATAATAACAATATGAAAGAACATACGGGGAAAACAATACATACAGAGTGGATGTCTTCTGATGGTCACCTTTAAAGTTTGGCTCACAGTTTTTATTACAAAATCAAATATACAGTATACTTTTATGGGAACGTCTTAGTTTCATAAAAGTTAATTATCTTTGGGAAGAAGCTGGACCTGATCTCAGCTTCCCCAGCAGACCAGTGTTTAATCTTGGGGCCATCGTTTTATCTCCATGTGATCAGTGCTTCAGTGCCCTCATCAACCGCATTTTTTGTTCTAGGGAAAGCTCCTGGCCAGTTCAGACTTTGCCACTAAAGATATATTATAGTGTATTTTCTCTGTAGTGAGCACCGTTTTCCCTAGAACAAACCAAGGTTTCTTTGAGAAGGCCTCCAATTATAGATATAAATAAGGGCTCCATTAAGAACGTGTCTACATTGGCAGTGCCTTATTTTGGTGACATCCTGTGGGGACAATAATGTCCTTTACATGGTATATGGAGATGTCCCCCTACCTGAATGCCCAACTGTATGTGAAACTGGCATCCTGACTTTTATTTTTCTGTGGCATCACTCTGTCGAGCATGCACGGTGGCCTTGGCCTAGGCCTATACCTGAAATTGCGAGGTTCAGGGCCTGTCGTTTGACCTGTGACACGGTGACAGGAATAACATGGTCTACGGATCCCTGTTGTGTACATTTAAGCTCTTATGTGAAACCCAGAATCTGGCACCTACATTGTGCTTGTCAGATGTGTGTGTTGCTATTGTCAGCATGTGACACATTTATGGTAGCAAGACGGTGTATGCCTATACACGTGCATGTATACGGAGGCCAGTGGGATCCATTTGGATGCCCCAGATTTAACATGGCTCAAGATGGATGATGGTGTTTCCCCACACAGTAACAGTGTATTGCCTCCACTCCAGCGGTTGAAGGGTGGAGACCCAGAAAATGAAGTGTGAAGAATGGAGGCAGGGCTTTTGTTAGAAATTCCATTAAGACTGTTTTCGTGAAAGACAGCTGACTACTATTTCCTGAGCACTGGCGTGATGGATGGTAACAATGAGGGTTGGAACTGCAGTTTCTGTTGCTCAGCAAGGAATCTTGGAGCCAGGTCTGCCCTTTTGTCTGTCCCTATTTACTGCTTCAGGATGACTGATGACAGCCAGGTGCCAAGATCACATTCGTGCTCGTATTTGAGCACTCCTGCTTGTAGCCAGGCCCAGTTCTACCTGCTACGAGAACTATCACTGTCCGCAAAGACTATGTTTGGAGAGCAGTCCGGCAAAGTCAGCTGAAAGAGAACCACCCCAAACTGGTTCTGCATAATGAGGTCTGGATCCACATCCCATCTTTAATTTATAGTGCTTATAACCTATTAGTGCGTGTAGGGGTTCAGATCTGGTATGTGAAGGTTAAAAGGATTGCAGCAGTGGCCAATTTTATACCAGTTACACGTTTCTAAATTACTGCCACAATGAGTAGTTTTTGTTAACTTCAGGTGAAGTATTGAGATGTGTCCCTCGTGTGAATAATTGTATTCACCACAGACTTTCAGTTCTCCATGCCGTCCGTACAATACAGTCACCTGTTCATTTTGGCTTCAATATACCATGCACCTACATGAGTTTTCACACAGCGTAACTTGAACCTATGGCATGCTGTGCCTCTTTGCCCCCAAATTCCCACTATCCCCCATTCTGATAAGACTGGTGCAAATAACGATAGTAACTGGCAAAGTCTCTGATGAGGAGTAGTGGGCCAGTGCCTCCTAACCATTTCAAGAAGGAATAAATAACCTTAGCCGAAGTGAAACAACACCACAAACATGAGAGTAAAGTGTTGGTCATGAAATTAAACACTTCACAAAGAAGAATGGTACTGATTTCTTCAGGTTTTCCGGTTGTACATTGTTCTGGGCAACCGTTGTCTGTGTTTGTGTTAGGGGCTGTGTAGCTTGGAGTATTTATCTGTTATTCTTTTTGAGTGGAAAATGATGTGCAATTTGTGTGTCTGGGAGAGTGTTTGAGTAGGGAAAGTGCAAGGTTTGCCCTGTGCTGATGGATTGGGTAGATGGGGTTGCCATGTGTAGATGTGTGAGAATGTTTGGCTGTGCATGTGTTTGGATTGCTGGATGTTTGTTTCTTTGTAAATTCCCTCCATTTTGCTGTTGTATGCATGGTCTAATATGTGTGCGTACACTTGCTCAGAATCACAGTAAAATGTTGTTGTTAGTGAGTAGATGTGTGCTAAATGCACCCATGATCCTATATCTTATGATGGCTTGGAGTGTGCAGCTATTGTTTTCACCTGAGTCCGTGTTCGTCATGTTGGTCTGATGAGTGTTTCATTTTGTTAGCCAGGGTGTGGTGTCTGAGCATGGTGGGTATGTATGCTTACTTTGATGATCATGTGGTGATATATGTGAAATGTGACAGTTATGTCTTTTGTTTAGCATGCTTTGTCTGTTTCATTGAGTCCCTTTACCATGTGAGTATGATGTAGTCGGTGTTAAACGTCTTGGTGTTCTGTGTGTCACTGTCTGCTTAATCTATCGTAGGGGTTGTCCTAAACATGTGTTATCTTAGGCTGATACCTACCTAAATATTAACTTTATCCACAAACTTCCAGTCATCATTAAAGCAATGTTGCTCCCAAATTACCAAACAGTAAGATTGCTTGAGTGGTGTTTATAGCACACCCATTAACCTTTCCCCCCTTAGTTTATTCTATTTTTATACATACATTGTACATCTGAATTTCAGAAGGGAGATTTTCATACCGTGATCTGTAATCATTTTTATTTACACAGATGGGATATCAAAAATAATTCTTGGACAATTACTGAGCTCCTGAGGCCAATGGTAGTGAATTTGGATTTCCAGAGGAACAATAAATCTGTTTTCTTATCCACAAACTTCGCTGGATATGTTGGCATGCTAACTGGAATCAAACCAGTGAGTGTTTATTTTTAAATATATTACCCTACTGTTGATCTCTGTATCCGCTGGAATGTATCAATATGCAGATACCAGGGCTCTTAATACCATATTCTGAATGAGGCAATTGTTTTAAAAAAAATACCATATGGTTAATAAAGAATCTATCTTTATAAGGCATACTGTCAAGGATCCACTAACCTGAGTATCAACAATTGCGGGAGTGAAGCTGACCCAACCAATCTCCCCGAGAATCGGCTCCAACCCACTATTATAGAAAAAACATAAGTTGTGGCTGTTAACCACCCTTAGGGAGAATGGAGGAGGTAATCGGAGAACCACACTGGATGATTACGCTGTCACACCCAGCACAAGGTTGTTCAGGGAATCCCCTTTGGCAGATACTATCTATAAAGAGACAACAGCAAAAATTGGCAATTGGTATATACAAGTATGCCTGCTTAGACCCACCCACACTTACTTTATCTCTGTTTTAGATCCCTCTCAAAACTCACCAACTATAAAGACTCCAGAAGGTATCATTGGGAGGAAAGTTAACCCCACTCGTCCTCTCTGTAAAAGGTGACCAGCCAATATTCGGGAAATAAAGGAATCAGACAACATAAGGCTCCTCTAAGAAGTATAATGTGACTACACAAACCAAGAATTAGAAAGACCCCATAGTCACATATGCGCTCCCACAAGGTCCATAAACTAAATTAGTCAGTGCACTGACCTTCATGTTCTCTCTCGTAGAAATTCAGGGGTCCAAAGAAAGGAAATATATTCAGCACTAGAAGGGAGAATTCCACTACAATCTGCAATTCACCCTAGTGTACTAAGTGCTGTAGGCTGGTAGGCAGTGCAGCTGAAAAACACAATGCCGATATACCCTGCCAGAACCGAAATAAATCAGAGGGAGGTCACGGGAGCAAGACACTCTGGGTGGGCAGCAAAAAGGAACGAGACTAAAAAGCCCTGTATGATCCCCGCACCGAGCCACGAATGAGACTGCAGCGGAAACCACAGGATATCCAGAAATAGGGAAGCGGACCAGAAAAAAAGAACTAGATTGTCACCCTCCAAGGTGTAGACTCGGGAAATAGCAAGGGGGCATGGACGTAGGAGACCGAGACTCAAAGCCAAGCACAGATTTCTGTCTGATTTCAGTTTTTATATTGTGCCATGACCCCCCCCCACTAGTAATCATCCCTCAATCCTACCGGGAGTTCAGTATGAGACCAGCATTTGCAATGCAATATGTCTCGCATTTGTGAGCGTTTGAGCTATTGGCATTGTAAATGACAAGGCCTTTTATTTATTGTACACCGACAGGCAAGTGATATGGTGGTTTATTAGTTACCACTAGGGGTGGGCGTAGTTCGCGAAGTAGCACTAGGCGAAGCTACGCGAAGTGCACTACGCAAGCGTAGTAGCATGTTCGCACTGTGCAAGATGTCGTTTTCAATGATTGCACAGTGCGGACAAGCATCCGGCGCTGTGCAATCATTGAAAACGGCATCTTGCACAGTGCGAGCTGTACTTTTCTGCCGCTCGAGTAGATTTTTACTCGAGCTGCAGCTTTCTCAACGCGGACTGGTAGTTTCTCATCGCGAGCGGTCGCGAGCATGCGTGACCACTCTCAATGAGAAACCTGACCTCCCCGCATTGAGAATTTCGCCGGGAGGTTTATTTTCCATGCTCGCGATCGCCAACTTGATGTTGCTGATCGCGAACAAGGAAAAAGTCTTGCGAGGATGTCATTTTGCTTGCTCGCGGTCACCAACTTGACGTTGAGGGCCGCGAGCAAGCAAAAAATGACCGCTGCACTTCGCGACGCTACGCATGTTCGCACTATGCTATGTGCAGTTCGCGTAGTGTGAAGTTGCGCAAACTTCGCAAACTACACGTGCGTAGCGTAGTGCTTTGCCCAGGGTTAGTTACCACAACAGCAGCTTCACATCACTAACCAGTAAACTGTAAGTGGGTCCTAGAGAACCCAGTGGAGCTGGAGCTCTAGAAGCTATTACACTATGAGTTTACAACCTACACTAGTTAGCAACAAGCCGCATAGCAACCGGCATGGTTAAGTTTACAAAGCCAATAGGTTTTGCCTAGGCAAGATCTATCGGCTTTGTCAATGTTTTTTAAGTTAATGCAGAGTGGGATGCTGTGCAACACAGCTTAAAGCAAAGAAAAAGAAAAAAAGCACTGTCACACACCCTGTGGTGAACCGGTCATGAGGTTTTTTTTTTTAGGCTAAGTGACACTGCACCCTGCACTTCTGTGCATTATGAGTGAAAACGTGCTGGGGGAACAACACAAGGGAGTTGTAGGGGATGAGGGAGCAGCAACAACGGACAGCAGGGTGGGACGAGAAGGGAGTTGGAGGGAGCAGCAACAACAGACAGCTGGAGGATGGGGGTACAAGCAACATGAGAGCGGAAGCCTGACTGTAGAGTGTCATGCACTCTTAAGAGTGGGTGGCAAAATGTAAACAAAAAAAAGACCCTGCAGGAGCGCGTGGCCAGTGGAAGGACGCTCGCTGCAAACAGGAAGATGTACTAGGTCCAATGCTCAACCCCACTCTCAATCACAAAACCGGCACAAAGAATTGGCAAAACCCATGTGACTTTAAACAGAATAGAGAGAATGGATTAATTAACTGTGGGGAGGCTAGAAAAAGCTACTTCAAATAAAAAAAAATGTGCAAACTTGTTTTTCAGCATGGAACACATTTAAAGATGTCCAAAGCATCAACACCCAAACCATCAGATGACCTTTTAATATCATTCTGTGTGCACATGATCTTATCCACTCTAACAAATGAGATGCCATCAAGAAAATACTTTGTAAAAAGATAGATTTGAAGTTACTCTTTCACAGAGTGAAAAAAGTTACTTGGAGTAAGAAAACATAACTGGAGCAACGGCGATTCGATAGTGTAGGAAGCTGGCTCTGTATATACCAAATTGAGGTATAGTGTGCAGAGTCCAGTGGATCCCTAAAGGTAGGCAGAGGTAAAGTTCGATAGCACTCCACTCTCTATTTGTGCTAGTGTGGTTGAGTAGTAAGGCAGTATCAGAGGACAGTGTTAGGCATTTGTTGTACACACTCAGTCAGCAAATGAATTCACACATTTAAAGACCGAACTTCAGATCAATTGTTTTTGTATAAAAAAATTCTGTTAGTTATTTTATTTCGTAGAATAAAGCAAGCCTGGCACAGGTAAGTTGATAAATACTTTGCAGTAAATATACAGTTTGAAATGCAGTTGTAAATGTACTTTGAAATGGTTACAATTTGAATTACTGGTAATGCAATACTGTGAAATGCTGTACATAAACTATGTATCGATTTTGCTATGAAAATTATAGGTACATTACTTTTACGTTACTTTTGAGATTACTTTTGAGATTACTTTTTCTACTGTGTGATAGGCCTAGATGTCACACTTGGACATTTCCTAGAGAAAAGGTAAGTATAGTCAGTTTTGCTCAGTTGTTATTTTTCAGGTTTCCATACAAATCAACTCCACACATCATTTTTTTCAGAGAAAACCAGTCAATAGGTTCCTATTGAGAGAAAAAAAGTTAACGGTTACCAGGTAAGTAATCTGTCTTTGGAGTTGAGCCTCTGGGGTTTGAACAAGGAATCCCCCAGGGTCAAGAATGCACTCTCATTACACCCTCAGTGGCACTATGGCGTCTGGGTGCAGAGTGCTGAGTCCCAGTGTTATCCAATGGGGAATAGGGGGCCTCTGGTTGGTGGCTGCTGGCTAGCAGGCCACTTGGTTGTGCGAGCAAAGCTCCTGGACTTTAGCTCAGGGCAAATGTGGGAAACAAAGTAACACCAAAGGTGCACCCTCAGTGGCACTAGGGCGGTCTGGTGCAGGGTGCTGTTTCGACGTTGGGCGCCCTGTTGGTTTCAATGGGGAACCTCCGGTTTGCAAAGACATTGCAGGCTCAGGGACGAAGGCCTTCTGGGTGCGACCACCACTTCGAGAGGTAAGTTGGTAAGTTAGGGGTTGGTTAGGCACCATTGGTTTGGGCACACAAGGCCGTGGGGCGTCGGATGCAGGGGTGCCTTTTGGGGTCAGATCTTACCATCTCCTGGTCGCGGTTAGGGGGTGGCTTCTGGATTTAGGCTGCAGGTATCAGCTGGAGGCTTGAGGCAGGTCAGGGGTCGCCGAATCACTGGTCAGGACAGCCTGGTTGGCCTCCTCGTGGTGTTTGCCCACTCAAGCTCGGGCCGTGGACGGTGGGTGCAGAGTAGGGTGGATCTGAGGTGTCCAGCCAGAGGTTGCAGATGAACAAATCCGGTGTTCACGGGAGACAAAGTCTTTGTGCTTGAAGGCAGGCAGGTCCTCCGTGGTTTCTGAGGTTGCTGGCTGCAGGACACTCTGGGATTTCGCAGGAGCAGGTTCGAGGGGAGAAAAACAGGCCGGGAGGGCTGGGGCCAAGTCATCTTCTTCCTCTTCTTCTTTCTCCTCTCCCCCCTTTACTCCAGGTTCAGGGGTGCCCCTAAATACTTTATTTGAGGGTGTTACAGGTAGGTAAAAGGCAGGGACCAATGGGTCCCTTCCCTGGGGTGGGTGCACCCCCTATTATGCCACCCTCCAATGGGAGGAGGGCATGAGCATGTCCCTGGTTGGCTGAGTCCCCCCATCTTCAAGATGGGGGGGTGGGGACTGAGAGTTGTGCTTCACCTCGCCTCACCCACCTGAGGGGTGGAGTTGGCGGAGGTGGGCACACCTCTCTTTCTCACTTGTTTTTCCCGCCGGTTCTCCCACCAACAGTGGGGGTCAGAACCAGTGGGGACCAGTTGCTGGGAGCAGCAAGTGACCTGGGGAAGCTCACAAATGCGGCAAGCCTTTGAAGCTTCCCCTTTGTAAACCCTGCCTATCCCAGGGGAGGAGGTTTGGCACCTTGTCCCCGTATGGCATTGTTTCAGGCTCCAGAGAGCAGCAGGCTCTCGACCCAGGGGTCCAGAAACGTCTGGTGGTGGCAGCTAAAAGCAGTAACTCCGCCTGGACGCTAGTGGTAGGTTTGTTTTCAGGGGGCATCTCTAAGATGCCCTCTGTGTGCATTTTTCATTAAATCCCACACTGGCATCAGTGTGGGTTTAATGTGCTGAGAAGTTTGATACCAAACTTTGCAGTTTTCAGTATAGCCATTATGGTGCTATGTAAACGTAAATTTACATGTATTTATATAGCGCAAATCACTGACCGAGGTCGGTATCTAAGCGCTTGCTTAGGGAACCCGTCCTGGTATTCCCCTGTGAGATAACCCCGGCAGGGTATCCACAAGGTGAAAGCCAGGCATCCCGCCGCGAGGGGCCGTTGTGGAGATTAAGCAAGCTATTGCCCAGAGTCGCAGAGTGTGAACCCGTGAGTCGAGAAGGCACCGGAGCGAGAATTATCGAGTCCGTGGAATTTTTTAGCCCCAGACCTGCCGAGGCGGGGAATTGAAGCCTGGTCCAGGGCCGATCTCAGCTTCCGGGTCTGCCGCCTCTAACCCCTGAGCCACACTTCTCCACATGCTATGGAGTTCTAATTACAAACTCCCAGCACCATATACTCTTAATGGCTGCACTGCACTTACAATGTCTAAGAATGGACTTAGACACTGTAGGGGTACAGGGCTCATGCACCTTGCACCTGTACCCTCACTACTGGTATAGTGCACTGAGCTAGAGGGGTTACTGACCTATGCCAGGGCAGTGGGTTGCAGGCATAGCACACAGAGATGTGTGCCATTTCGACTCTTTACTTTGTTCTGCACCAGGACATGCAGCCTGCAAAGGCAGTGTGTGAGTGTAATAGTACAGGACCGCTAAGGGTGGCGCAATAAGGGCTGCAGCCCTTAGAGGTCTTCTCTGGTTACAGTGCCTTGGGTACCTGTGGTACCATTTACCAGGGGCTGATCTGTGCAGTTTTAGGGAAAGAACATAGGCCCTGGGTACCTGAATATCAGGAGCCCAGGGCACACTCAGTCAAAGCACATCAGCAATTCAATTAAAGTGAGGGCAACCATGCAGAAAGAGTGCACTTTCTCACAGATAGTACCCTAAGTAAAGAAGCTTTTGGGGAAGGAAGGCTTTTCTAAGTGCTGCTAGCTAGGCTGCATTGTTTGGAGAATAGAGGTGTGGAAAGTCAGTCCAATTTACAACCTATGCCCAGGCTGCTAGCTCAAGACGCCTCTTAGTTCCCATTCTGAATAGTTACCAAATAAAGAGACGGGCGCTGGGAGTAGGAACACAAGAACAGAGTTTTATTTCTCATGAGGAGAGCCTGTCATTTCGGACACGAAACACAGTGTCTTTCGGGAGGTGCTCTAACAACCTCTCTGAGGCCTGGCCTCTTATACCCTGGTTTATGACATGTGAGCATTCTTTATTGCATAGAAAAACTCTGTGAACTCATAAAAAAACATCCCCGTAATCCTCTTGTCAGACCCACCCCCACATGTATCCACAATAGAGGTCCTCACCCTGCTGATAACATGAGGGGACTGTCACGCAGCTGAGTGTTCCGCCGATTCTTAGGATGTGTGCGCCTGATCGTATCCCAGGGGGTAGGGAGGCTAGGATCAATAGTGGGCCCTTTGAAGAGGAGCGACTCCATACAATAGGGGGCAGTAAACTGTATCTCCCGGCTAGGCGATGGCCTCGGACCTGTGTGGACAATCGGACTCGGGGGAAGGGGTCATCAAAAGGAGAGGTATTCATGCCGCGTGGACAATCAAGCGCGGGGGGGAGAGTTTACCAACAGAGGGGTATTCATGAAAGGAAAAAGAGGTGTTGGTCAGGCGCGAGCGTGACTCCCAAGGACAGAGTCACACAGAGAGAGAGAGATCTCATGACCCGTACATGAGAGAGCGGGGGCAGTCAGGTACGGCTGGGGGGGGTTATGTCAGCTGAGGCGAAGGATGCTTCTTCAAGAGGAAATGGGGGGGGTGCGTGGGTAAAGCAGGAGGGTTACTTTTCAGAGCAGGGTCGCGCAGAGGGAGAGGGTTTTATGGTCTATGCACATGAGAGTGGGGGGGGGGTGTTCAAATGTGCGCAGGAGGGAAGCCGGGGATTCCAATGAGCAGGCAAAAAGGGCCATGGTGCCTAAAATGGCTGTCATGTACATATGGGCACGGGCTTTTACTGGCGGAATGATGCGGTCAATATTTCACGGTATTCATGGTGCTTACAGGGAGGGGAATGGGAAAAGGCAAATGAACGCCGCTTAGGTACATCAATTTTGCTAATTTCCACAGTCGCCGCTTTTAACATAAGCGAGTTCATTTCCTAATTAACGGGTGTACATATAAACATGTATGGTTGATGAAAACTTTATCAATACTAGCAGATTGCATATAACCATGAGCAGTCGATGTGATTGGCAGAATGCAATACATAGAAATTTACATTTGTTGGGTTACTACAAGCCTAGGGTGCAGCATACTACACAGTATAAATGCTTCTGACTTTACAGCTCTAAAGGTGACCGACAAACATTTTGAAAACAATACCAAGTGGTTGAGGGAGGAATTCAGTCCAATATATCTTCGTCACAGTGTCTTTTTTAGCAGTGAGCCATCACTGGTAGGCTCTAGTCCGTTTTCTTTCGTTGGTGCTGTTGAGCACCGGCGGTGGAGCTATAGGTCCAGCGTTGCAGGGTGCGGTCAGTCCTCTGCTGTTAGACCACAGTCCTGTTCCCTAACCAATCCTTTTGGTGGTGCCTTATGCTCGGCACCTATATTTCTTTTTACTTCCGTTTGCAAACCTTATTTCCACCTAAATGCTGTTTCTTCTTTCTGAGTCAAAAAGTCATGTGGAAAAAGAGGGGGGTTGTTGGATAGTCGAGAGAAGAGAGGGCAGAGTGGGGTCAGATCCTTTCGGACACTTCCAAGGGAGCAAAGGATAACGAGCAGGCAGACCCATCAATCGGGCCCAAAAAGAGGGCGAAGACTTCAGGCATACGTGGGTTAGCAGACTGAGGGCGTCAGGGCAGCCCGTCAAGTTTTCATTTTCCACGTTTGAGATTGCTGTCTCGTCCCGTATCTTGTTGCTCTGCAGCTCCACCTTTGGTTGAGGTCACATGTGTCTCAAGATCTGCAGCCAGGCTGTACGTCACGTCCGACCCTTCTCCTCCGATGATCGTATATCTTTGAATGGGTACAAAACAAGCTTTAGAGAACTGGCAGGAGAAGACATTTATGCATGTGAATTCCTCCCTCAATCCTACGCACTTGGGAGATACGTTCATCGGTCACAGTCAGAAGTCTATTACCATGCAGTGTATATGTCGGCATTCCTACTGGGTTCATGCCAAGTTTATTCATCGTCTATTCATGACACATATGGAGAGAAATCAGACTCCTATCAACTGCGCAATTCATCAAACTCAACATTTCGGAACCTTCAGGGGAGACTCGTCTTTCTAACCCGAGCCTTGACAGTCTAACATTTCCCTTCAGAGCTGGTTAATCCTTTCAAACAGGGCGGGGGTGCTATCATCAAGGGAGGGGGAGGGTAAACAGACTTTCATCGAGGAGCGACAGTTAATCAAGGTCATCAGTTATACTTCGGGGGTAGCCGATATGGAGCAGGGGGGGGGCAATGGGAGAAGCGGGGACGCTTTGGACATTCACGCTTGAGTACATAAGGGTGGGGCAACCTGGACATTGGGGATCAATCTGGGCATTGGGGGTTGTGTTTCTAACTAACTGAAGAATAGGAAGCCATTGACATGTAGTCCCCCTATAAAAGGCCAGATTGGGGGATATCAGTCGTCTTACCTGCCCTTTCTTTCTTAGCCAATTCAAGTTCATTTATTTTGCAGAAAGGAGAGGTAGTAATATGGCAAGCCACAATCGTTTTAGTTTCTGTCAATTTTGCTGAACACCTTTGCGTTCAAAAAAAGGAACCCAATTAGGCTGGTGCCGACGGGGCACAATTTTACCACAAAAAGGAAGAGGGAATAGGGAGACTCTCATAGAGAGTGAGTCGTCCGCAACCTAAACGAGCCATTCGGTACACGTATGACATGTAGAGAGAGAGAGAGAGAGAGGGAGAGAGAGGGAGAGGGAGAGAGAGACGTGTACAGTAATGGGTCATTTAGTGCGCTCACAACACAGAACAGCAGGGGTCAGGTAACACAGAGACGCGAACAGAGGGGAGACATAACCCATACATTACATACACACAAACTCATTCAAAGAAAGACAGTACATGTATTACATACAAAAAGGTTCATGACAAAACACAAAACCGTTATTGGCCAAAAAGATCTCTTTCTGCATGCTGCGTATCTTTAGTATCCTATTTGTCCACGTGCCTAGCTCCTTTTACCTATTCCTCCTTTTCCTTTCGTTTGCTATTTTTGCGAGCGTTCTCGATCGCCAATACTTACACCTCGGTCAGTTGGTCAGGAATTAACCTTGTCGGGCTATTGCCCACGGTTGGATCTCGAACCACCCTTTTTTTTTGTTTCTTCTTTTGGCAAGAAGTTTTCCAGGCTGAGGCAACGGAGGGCTTTAATCGGGAGAACAGTCGGACAGCTTGGCTATATCTATGTGAGAAGGAGGTGGTACATTTTGAACATCAACAACATTCCTACTTTTCCAGACGGGTGGTGCCTAGGTAAACCTTACCCCGGAACTTTCCTTGTCCTTTCCCTATCTAGTAAAACGTCATAGTTGCACTATCTGGCGTGCTGGTTCGAGTCAAATTCTGTCATACAGTACTAACCCGTCAAGTTTCTATGTCAGTCCATCCTCCCAGTCGCTACGTTCTAAGGAGGAACAGTCATATCTAAGTCTACGCCTGACCTCAGATAGGTGCTGGAGGGGTTGCGGACTTCTGGGGGACTTCCGCCATATCTGGTGGGACTGCCCGGTGATCCGTCCGTACTGGGAGGAAATCCTCTCCCACATAAAGGACATATTGACTTATCCCATTGATGAATCTATGGCCTGTGTCCTGCTAGGGCTGCGAGACCCTGGCCTCGTTTATCAGACCAGGGCAGATAAAAAGATTTTGTGGCTATGCCTCGGCGCAGCGAAGCTCACACTGGCTGCGGCCTGGAAGAAGAAGGAGGCCCCGGCGGTCTCATTGTGGCATGCGCAGCTGTGGAGGTTGCTCAGTCTGGAGAGAGTGGCGGACATCTTCCTGGGCCAGTATAAGAATTTCCGATATCAGTGGGGTCCTCTGGTTACGTTTCTTTCTAAGGGGTTACCCTCGGCCGTATGTCCGGCTTCTTTGAGGTCGATGCACCTCTTTCAAGTGTAATGTGGATATGATTGAGTGTTGAGTGAATGGCGTCACCACCGGGGGGGAGGGAGGGGGTGGGATAGGGCTGTTGGTTGTTTTGGTTTTTTTGGGCTGTGGAGGACCCGCGAATTGATTATTTGCACCGCCTGTATGGAACTTGGAGGTCTGGGGTCCGGCACATTGCGGCACTGGTCATCTTAGCTGGACTGACCTGATGATAAGCTGGTAGAACACTGTGTACAGTGGCCCTAATTGATATGTCGTCTCGAGCCTGGACTGGATATGCGTATGATATGATATGGTTTGGGTCATTGCTGATGTGTGTACAAGGAGTTTACCTTGATTTTGTGCACTGTGCGGTTCCCCCGCAGCCCTATGTTTATTCTCCTATGCAACTCAAAAATAAAAATTTTACAAAAAAAAAAAAAATTCATCAGTGCAGGTTTTAATGTAATTGATATATTCATTATTAGCTAACAGTTTCCTATCAAAGGTCCAAAGACACTTTTGGGTAGGATTATTATCGTAAGTAGTTAGGAATACTAGAGACTTATGATCCGAGATTATTTTAGGTGGTTTGGTTATGTTTGAATGAGTTGCTAAGTCTCTAGAAGTGAAAATGTAGTCTATCCGGACATGCTTTTGATGAGGATGGGAGAAGTATGTATAGCCAGGGTCATTTGGATTATTTAGTAACTATATTTCAGTCAAACCCAAACTATGCATTAAACTTTTAACTGCGCTATATACTCTTGGTGTCCGGCCCATATATTCCTAATTTGGCGTTTGAGTTGACAATGCAGGAAGAAGAGAGATATTAAAATCGCCACAGAAAATTAACGGGCCTTGCCATGTAGCTAGTTCTGTTTCCAAGAATTCAAATACTGCGGGATCATCATGATTCGATCCATAAACGGAACATATAGTAATTCCGTTGGCGTGTTTAACGATTGCCCACCTTCCATGTGTATCCGATAAGAAGCGTATTCCCTGACCAAAGCAGGATTTTGCAAAAATTGCTACTCCCCTTATATTTGAAGAATGGGATGTTATCAACAGGTTGTACCCCTTAAGATTTAATAGGGCTCTTTTACTCCAAGGAATATGTGTCTCCTGAATGCACAGAATATCTACAGGATTTAGTTTTATTAGTTCTCCCAGCCTTAGACGTTTGTCTCTGGATAAGAGCCCCCCTACATTCCAGGATTGCACACTGAGTTTACCCATTGTTAATGTAAAAAGATTGCATGATATTCTTATTCTTATTCATATAATATTCTTTGTCCTGTTGTATCTCCTTTCTCTTTAATTCAAAAATTAACATTGCTCCTGCTACTACACCTGGTTCATTTTTTGTTTTTTGCTCCCCTGCCCCACTCTCTCCAAAACCCTCCCAGCTTACCCCTCTCCCCTTTACGTAGGCATTCAGACTCCACTAGAGTCTGTGTGATGAGATTGCTGCACTTCTGCTGAGCTACCGCTTCGTGATTTAGAAAAGAAAAAACCCTAATGGTAAAACGACAGAAAAAAAATAAGAAAAAAAGAAGCTTAATTACAAGCCATTATGTACCATGACCTTAACCAAGAAGGCCCTATATCTTGTCAAACATTAATGTAGTTCTCAGTTCATATTAACTAGCTATTATGAAGGTAACAACGTTTAAGTTACATATTACAAATCGTTCATGAGTAAGTACTGTTCTTAATTAAACATATATGATTATTTTCAGAGATGACTATAGATTGTCTAAGGTCTATCTAGGATATTTCATCAAGATAGGCTTTTGCCTTAATTTCAGACTGAAAAAACGTTGTCTCGTCACCATGGATAGTTTTAAGTCTTTCAGGATTGTTCAAATATGCCAAGGCTCCCTTTTCTTGGAATGGTTTGATCAGTAGGCACAACCGCCAACGTCTTTCCACGGTCGCGTGACAAAAGTCGGGCCTTGAAAAAAATGAAAAATCATTGAGAGATAGCTTGTGATCGGGTCTCGCTTTCTCAGCCACCACCTGCCGCAGCAAATAGTTTCCAAAATATACTAAGTTAGCTCGGGGGTACACCCCTGGCTTGGGTGGTAGATTGAATGGAACTCGGTGGGCCCGCTGTATTTCCAAGTCCCAGTTCTAGTTTTGAACTTCAGGCATAGAAACACTAAAAAGTTTAATAATGAAAGCTCGCATATTCTCCCCCTCCATTTTCTCCGGCACACCTAAGATGCGCAATTTGTTGCGGCGCTGCCTATTTTCGAAGTCCTCAAGCTTCCATTTAATATCTATTAGCTCTGCCTCCTGTAACTTAATTTTCTCCGAGTTCTCAGAAGAATCTTTTTCTGCCATCATTACCCTTGCTTCCATTTCAGTAACTCTTTCACCAATATGGTTGCAAGTTTTAGAAAGCTTCTTGACGACCCCCTGCATTTTGCGTAAGGCTGCCCGAGATCTTTTACTGTCTAACGCGGTCTCTTCTCTGTGAGCTGCTATTGCTTGTAGAATAGTCTCAACCGCCGTAGGAGGTATCTCCGAGAAAGCGGAGCTGGCACCATGATTGATGTCTGAGCATTATTTAGCTAGATTATTTTGCATAACTCTGGTACTTGCTTTAGATTTCGTTTTAACTGTGTTAGCATTCTGTCTTCCATCCCCATAGCTATCTTCTGAAGAATAAGGATGAGATTCCAGTTCATCATCTTACTCCTCCTCCTCCGTAGACATATAGCTCTCTGACCATTCCCCTACAACATCAGCTCCGACCTCCCCAGTTTCATCAGAGAAAGAGTAAAACTCACTAGGATCCTTTTCAACCTCTAGGATCTGAGCAGCAGTTTGTAGCAAAGTTACATTCGTTGATAGCTCATTAATACCTTCATTTGGTGCATTTACTGCAGTTTGCTCAGGATATAGAGTTCCAGGTATTAGTTCTTCGGGGTTAACTGACCGCAAAGTCGGTGTTGTAAGTATAGTCTGGTTTATAGCTGTCTCCCCAGTCTAGTTAGCCAGCTCACTCTGAACCCCTAAAATGTTTCCACCTGGCCCTGTGAAAGACATAGCACGCCCCTCCTCAACTTGATTCTTGCTGGTTTCTAACCCCTCTGCCATTTTGCTGGTTTGTATGGATTCGGGAGTCTTAGCAAATTCAGTGATAGATTCAGATTCAGGGATAGTCAAACTATTCGATATATCCACAACTACGGGCTGGAGGATAGCGGGAGCACTTAGGGGTTCAGATACTCCGTTATTTAAACCCAAAGCGTCACTTGTCGGAGACATGGGGAGGGCTGGGGGGGCCTCATCCTGTATACAGTTTTGATCATCATTCAAGGGTAAAGGTAATAGTGACTCAGCCTCAGCCTGAGGGCTAGCCTGAACCGAATGTTTCTTTAACAATAAATCAAGTACTGTCTTTCCCCCCCAGTAGTACTTAACTTTCTCCGTGATGCGAGGGCTTCCTGTCTTGGAGTGATGGTCGTAGTCACTGTGGTTTGTTGCCTCCTTGACTTTGATCTCACTGTTTTGGCTGGAGCACAGTCAGACTCTTCCCCGTCCAATGAGCCCTCTCGTTGATGCCTTTCAATTTCCTTGCGCAGTGTTCTGGCTGCTTTCGCCACCCGTGCTCTAGTTGCAGCGGCTGAAGCACTTTTCGGCGGCATTCTTGGTGTTCTCCTTGTTCTCGGCGTCTTTCTGTGAACACGGGTGCACCCAGCAGAAGCCACATGCCAAAAACACGAACACGGAGCTCCTCTGAGGCGGCAGCTGCACTACACTGACACGCCCACCGCAGCAGAGCAGTCAGTGGTCGAAGTCGGAGTCCGTTTGATGCGCCGTGCAAAGGAACCACGAGCCTCTGCGTCAACCGAAGTAAGCTTGTGTGTATCAGGGCTTCTCTTGATTTTGTTGCAGTATAATACTCTTTGTAGCATAACGTCTGTTTGTAGGCAACAAAGCGAAGGGAGCGGGAGTGTTAATTAGGGCATTAGCTCGGGATTCGATACAAAGTTTCCCTCGGAGTTCACAATTTTCTTGCCTCGATAATCAACAGTCGATCATAGGTTTATTTTAGCTGCCATCAAAGAAGCCCAGAACTGTTATAATCCTCGTTCAGCAGAAAGCGATCGGCGGCGGGTCGGGTCATCCACGATCATAGCAGTGAAGCGGAGCTCAGCGAAGTGCTGCTAACCAGTCTAACGCTAGGACGCCATCTTGCCCTTTATTTTTAAAGAAATTATGCAACAAACATGCAAAAATATGGTAAAGATTTCAAAATTCAAGAAAGTGTATAGTAAAAGCATCTTACCTTGGTGCAACAAATCCCTGCATTGAAAAACATTTACAAAAAATAATAATGACCAAATATTAACTTCACACCATTTATGTCTTCCCCACCCTAACAACAATGGCATTAGTGAAGTAAGAGGCAAGTCAGTTGGTCATCAGACCTACGTAACCAAAGCCGACGTGTAATATGGCTGATTACTTGTTCAAAGTGAGTCTTTTACACAGTACTACTATGGCTAAGATAATACACAGGTATTAAGAGACTTTTTGTAGTGATCGGTTGCTAGCAGAAGTAATAATGGGGCATTATTGTGGGGAGAAAAGGAGACATTTGCCAGGCTGCACTGCATATTATACAGTACATTAAAACACTATTACCAACAGGGGACTTAACCCATGGTACGAATTAACAGCCTAATTACCGGAGCAGTTCAGCTGCCAGTGGCTATTACTTTGAACGCAAGTGTGGTTTCTGCAGAGCAATACTCAGCCACGTGACTTCCATGACAACCCAACCACACACAACGAGGCGCGCAGAACACACGGGTGGTGCACACCCATCTTCTCTCACAGAACAGAAAAGCAACAATAGGGAGAGCAGGCGGTGTGATGTGAAGAGAAGTATAGAACAGGCGGAAATAAATCAGGAGTGGTTTGAAGAGCTGTCAGCGGATTTATTGGCAGAGCGTGTAAGCCCACGAGAAGGCGCCAACCCCGTCCCTCAAGCTCATGGTTTGTTTTACTTACGACCTTAGGGTTTCCCTTTCTGGCTTGTGTGTGTGTGTGTGTGTGTGTGTGTAAACCGCTGCGTCAGAAGCTCCGACTGGAATGGAGACACATAGCCCGCGGACTTTAATCGTGGGCATCTCTATTGTTGTCTGCGTTATGCCGGTGCCTAACGAATAAGAAGTGCTAATGAGAGGAGATAAATCCTTGGCAACAGCCCCTTATCTTCCAGAGGCGTGCAATGGGTACAACATTAGCATGATTTTAAAACTAGTATTCCCCAAAGAACGTAATACACAACTACAGCGTAAGGAAACTGTAGTTTGCTGGTATACCTGAAAAAAAACAAAAAAACAGAAGTTCAGTATTGGAGCATCACCAACAAGGAGCCATTAGAATATGGCATGACGATATAGTAAGTGTCCTCACAGCTCCCAATTTTAGGTTACAACATTAATGCAGAATTATGTGCCCGGGTTAGGCGTATGTAACTTAGCTGCAGATTTTCTTACATTGTCCTCTCCCTTCACAATAACATTACTACTATGACATTTAGCACATATTTGCGTGTGTGACAATATTGGATTAGTTTCTCTGAAACTACTTTTGTTTATACATCTGGCTACGCATAAAATTATCACAATGCCTCGAACACCAAGTACAAAGCCTTTACGCACAAATGTAATTCTTTGTTCATCCATGGGGCGACAGGGCTATCCACATATACAACATAACCTTGCTAATCTATACGTACATTGTAAGGATGCTTTTTATTATAAGTAATAAGCCTCTCGTAGAATTAGCAGAGGAGGCTTTTCACCTGACACTGAGGGTCCTAGCATGCTGAGACTTTGCCAGACAGTGATCTGACATCTCCTTGAGGGGTGCCCAGTTCGTGACCAGGACGGAGTCCTACATTCTCTCCCACCAGGTAATGGGGTTGGATCATCCCTAAGGGGAATTCTTGGCTCTACACCTACACACACTCTAGACATACACAGAGTAGGGATGGCTTAGTAGGAGGACGCCTGATTACTGCACGGTGAAGCGCCGTTACCCCTGTGAATGGAAAGAATTAAAACTTCCGGGATGTGAATGTGCCCGGTTCAAAATTTCCTTCACTCACTGCTATAGCTTTACTGGTCTTTTAATATATCGGCCTCCGGGTTGCGATGCCGCCTTTAGGGCCGCTCTCCCGGACGTTATCAGCTCAGAGGCTCCTGGCTGTGCTAATTTTAATGTGTTAGGTGACCTTAACCTGCACTTTGATTGCTCATCCCAACCCTCCATTCGGAGCTGTCTAGCCGATCTAGAAGCCTTGCAGCTTTCACAGAGGGTGACATCCCCCACTCATCAGGGTGGACATATACTGGACCCGTTTTTCACTAATTTAGAGGAAATAACTATATGCCCACCTATCCAGCTGATATGGACTGACCATATGCTGGTGAAGGCACCTATTCCTATGTCTGAACCCCTCTTTTTGATGCAGAACAAAATCACTCTCATACGAAAGTGGAATAAATTAAAGTTAGACGATTTTTATCTTCTACTGGAGAAGGCACCCTTGCCTCCCTTCTCTGATGTCAATTGTGGCTACGAGTCATTCTGTAACTGGATTGTGACGGCCCTTGACTCGTTAATTCCTCTGGTCCGATCCAACTGTCAGACTAAAGTCCACAGTCCTTGGTATGATGAGACCTTAGCGTCTCTTAAGAGAGACTGTAGGCAAGCAGAAAGACGGTGGAGAAAATCTTTTGACCCTGCGCTTAAAACCTGCTATTTAACTCAAACTAAGGCATACCATAGAGCGGTCTGTAGAGCTTGTGCCGCCTACTATGCGCAGGAGTTTCGGAATAGTCCCAACCCCTCTAAACTGATTTTTAAGGTCCTAAAGGACCTCATAACCAAGAGGGCCACCGCAGCGGAAATATGCACAGACTCCCACTGTGAAAGTCTGGCATCCTTCTTCATCGAAAAGGTGCAAGCAATTTACTGCACCTTTCCAACTAATCTGCAACATTCGGATCTAGCTGATTGCCCTATGGGCGATGATGTGATTCTGGACCTGCTGGCCCCCCTCTCCGAGGAGGGGTTTGATTTATTTCGCCAAAAAATTAAATCTGGCTTCCCTGTGGATCCACTTAAACCTGCCCAGTTTAAGAACATGCAGGCGACATGTCGCACACCCGTGCTAGCTCTCATCAACCTGTCGCTGGCCTCGGGGATCGTGCCTATCAGATGGAAGCAAGCGGTTGTGACACCTATTTTAAAAAAGCCTTCCCTAGATCCGGTAAAACCTGAGAATTATCGCCCCATTTCACTGCTGCCGTGGGCCGCCAAAGTCACCGAGGCCCACGTGAATGGGATCCTGGCTGACCATCTCGCCAAAGCCAACATCTTGGACCCCACTCAAAATGGATTTCGGGCGGGCCACAGCACGGAGACTGCCTTGCTGTTTATGGTTGAACATCTGCGCTCCGTGCTGGACACCGGTCGAACAGCAGCACTCCTGTTATTAGATCAGAGTGCCGCGTTCGACACGGTTTCTCACGAGATCCTTTTGCGGCGGCTAGAGGAAGCAGGCGTTAGGGGGTCCGCCTTGTGTTGGTTCCGGTCCTTCCTCTCTGACAGATCATTCCAGGTCGCTATCCCACCCGGTAAATCTACCTCCTACCCGCTGACACTGGGGGTTCCACTGGGATCATCTTTGAGCCCCACTTTATTCTACCTATACGTCAGACCGCTGGCTGCGGTAGTCAAGCGTTGGGGCCTGACAATGGTATCCTACGCGGATGACACGCAGCTGGCGGTCACGCTGAGTGGGGACTCAGATGTGGAGGCCCTCAGGTTTCGCGAGGGGCTACGTGCGGTGGCCAATTGGATGAATCAGAACTGTCTCCAATTGAACACTAAGAAGACAGAGGTCATTGTGGTCGGAAAGCAGGCAGGATGGTGGAATGATAACTGGTGGCCTCCCGAATTAGGAATGACCCCTTCCCCTGTAATGGAGATAAAAAATCTTGGGGTCTGGCTGGACTCTACTCTTAGTTTCACTTGTCACACTAAGAGGTTGGCAGCCTCTTGCTTTGGCATCATCAGGGGCCTTAGACCTGTACTTAAATTCTTCGATGCCCCCACCAGACGATTAGTGGTCCAAGCCTGAGTACTATCTAGGATAGATTATGCCAGTGCGCTGCTAGCAGGAACAAACCAGGCTGAACTCACGCGGCTGCAGCGAGTGCAGAACGCCGCAGCCAGAGCGGTGGACTGCCTAGGCGTTGTCCGGTTTCAAGAACACTGCAAGCGCTCCACTGGCTGCCTGTCGGTCGGAGGATTGAGTTTAAGGTGCTTTGTTTGGCTTTTAAAATCTTAAAAGGCACGGCCCCCCCTATATTGACGAACCTACTGACCCCTTATGTCCCCTCTCGATCCTTGAGATCAATGGGTCATAACCTGTCTATTGTCCCACGTTTCTTGTTGAGTAGGACAGGTGGCCGCTCCTTTAGAGTAGTGGCCGCAAAACTGTGGAACTCTCTTCCTGCTGAAATTCGGACATTGGACGACTTATTCCAGTTCAGACGTGCCATTAAAACCTTCCTTTTTAATAAAAATCTCTGATTAAGTATCTTTTATGCTGTGTTGTGTATACCTTCTTATGGCGCCAGGACGCCCCTTTGCTGGGGCAGCTGTGCGCGGTACAAAAACAGTTAACATAACATAACATATATATACTGTTTTAGCACCATGGTAGAACTGTACCTGCTATTTACTCTTTTGATGCCTGTAATCACTTTCATCTGCTTCTGTCTACTGATCATCGCAGCACATGTATTTTATTCAAGAATAACGTTGTTCAATAAATATATTGAAAATGTTCCACTGTGTATTCTCTATACATTTTCCTTAGAGCAAGGAACATGAGTGACTGAGCGAAAGGGTCCTGATATTTATTTTTATTTATTTATTTATTTTTAATATAATTTTACTGATTTTGCAATATAGAACAATGTACAAAAGGCAATTATCAGTGTCAATAATAACTGTGCATCACTCATGGCAGCAGCAAAAGGCAAAACAGCACGTGCATATAAGATATACCTATACAGTTTCACAGGAATTAAAAAGGAGCAGTGAACCGTTCTGCACAGAACTTAACCCTTTCCGTGCTGATGACGGAACTGCTCCGTCATCAGCCGCTGTGGCGCTGTGCTGATGACGGAGCGGTTCCGTCATGGCCCGCTCGCCGCGCCTGCGCGGCGCGGATTCCGCGCCTGCGCTGGGCGTTCCATTGAGCGGGCGGGGCCATGACGGAACCGCTCCGTCATGAGCACAGCTCAACCGCGGCTGGTGACGGAGCGGTTCCGTCATCAGAATGTGTGCGCCGCACGCCTCTTTCCCCCCCCCCCCCCCCCCCCGGCCCCCTTAGTGCTGCGGCGGAATAGCCGCCGCAGCGAAGGTGTTAAGCAATGTAGGATAAGCACAGAGTGCATGATAATAGCATATGATGTAGATAAGTTGTGGAATAAGCAAGAATAAACTGTACATTGTCACATCAAATCTAGTCTACATTAAATAAGAAATATAAAGATAACCAACCCTCCCCCCAACCCCCCGTTCTCTGGTTCATAGATACTGAATGATGTCCAAGACTCCTATGGAACTATCCCTTGTACACATAGAACGAATGATACATAATAGTGCTTAAAGATGTTTAGTGACAACCTAGGCGGGTACAAAAGGGACTGTTGTGTACTTGTATGCGATAATTATAAAGCTGACAGTGGTCAAAAAGAAATACAGGTAAGTCTTTCAGGAAAATGCGGGAGTAATGGGGTGAGTTGCAGCTTTTGGTGACGCCAGGGTTTGTAAAAGAATCTATAGCTCGGAAGACTTCCAGCATTTGATCCCAGTTTCAGCTACTCTCCATCGTATCAATTCTGTGTGCCAGTACAGTTGCATAGGTGGAGAGGCAGATTTCTACCTCATAGTAATTGCTGGCTTAGCAAGAAGTCGGCAAATTTCAACTGTACCTTCTGTCTCTTAGGGCGTCCATGGAGGCCCAAAAGACTAGCTTCTGGAGATAATCAGTCACAAGTGTTAGTAACTTGTCGAATAGTATGAGTGATGGCATGCCAAAAGAAACGGAATCTAGGACAGGCCCAGAGCATGTTAATGAGGTTTGTATCTGCTTCCTGACATCTAGGGCAGGAGAGTTGGGCGTCTGGCTATATATTATTGAGTCGGTGCAGTGGGTCCTGATCTGTTACCACAATCTCTGAGGAGTCCGGGTCATCATGTTCAGTGGTTGCCGGAAACTATTCACTCCCTGGTAGGGTTAGAGGAGATTATGGTTGCACTGTGAGCTAGCTGGTCTGTAGGCCAACATATCCTGTGGGTGCTAGGAATTCGTCTAGGCACCTCACCCAAAGTTTGTTGTCCAACAAACGCGTAGATCCTACGGATTAGTGGGAATTACACTACAGAACAGTATAGGGCCGTTAGAGTAGACCATTTTATCAGTTATCATCCTGCTAAATAGCATGCACAAACACTGCAGGTGGTTTATTTGGAAGCGTACATGCTTGTGCAGTGACCTGGTCTCACCAAAACAGTGTACTGCCATTAATCTGCAACATTAATGCAGTGCCATTTTAAAATGATTTGTGCAAATAATTAAAACTGCAGGCTGCAGCATCAGCAGTTATTGAAGTTCTAAGATGCTGGCCATGTTATGACAGAGGCTGAATTAGCCCCATCTTTCTTCCATTCCTGTCAATTGTGCTCCTCCCTTCACCGTTCTTTTTAGCTTATTCATAGGCAATTGGCCTAGGAGTTCAGTGACTGTGGCAATAATATAATTTGCTAATGTTTTTCAATAGTAAATTCTCTGGAAAGATCTGTTTCCTGAAGGTAAGCATCCACGGCCTCGCTCCTAATTCATGGCCCATTGGTCATCTGGTTGTGGCTCCTCCCCAGCTAAAGCAAGCTTTAAAGTAGTGACAAATATAGGATAGCGTTCTACAGATTTGTGTTATTGATGAGTGTTAAAATTTAAAATGGGATTTATCTCCAGTGTTTTGCATAAGAAAACTGCACTGCACTGTACAGTATGTGTGGCTTCAAGATATATTGCAGTTCCATTTTAAAGAGAATGATGTCTATTTGCTCTGAGCATCAAACCTTTCGCAGTACGGATTAGAGCAGATATAGATGACAGGACATGCATACAATTTCCTCGTTAGTGGATGACATCCTATTAATCCGAATAAAGCTGAGCACACTCATTGCCAGTTATTCAGACTAGGATGTGACACTATGAAAACAACTACATGTTTCAAAATAACCTTTTGAAATCAAAAATCCTGAATTTAATTTGATCCCTGAAAATGCCCAGATGCCTTTCAGATGGGCGACCCGCTGTGCTACATACCTCAAGTTAATATCCCTTCATTTCCTGCGCAACTCTATAGGGTTAATTATTGGAAACTCCTACAACCCCTCTGCAGCCAGTACTGCAAATGGTCAATCATTTCTCTCTTGTGGCTAGACAAGATAAATTAAGTTAAAATTAATGTACTACGAGGGCTCTTTTATCTATTCCAAATCCTACGTGTCCTGGTATGTAGCAAAATCTTCGTATGACTCAAGAAGATGACTGAAGTTTTTCTGGAAAGGACGGAGAACCAGGCTTGCAAACTGAATTATGAGCTAATTTGCAAGAGGTCTGGCGCTTCTAGACTTCTCCACTTGCTACAGAGCTGCATAACTGATATCTCTTGGATTGGTCCTTTAGAAAGACTTGTAAGCTATGGCCGCACATGCACCTCACAATAGTGAGTAGAACTATCTGGGACTTAGTGTAGAAACCTAAACTAGATGGAACTCACAAGTGCTTAAATAGGTATTCCCATTAACAATATGGGATTCTCTCATGAAACGTTTACACTAAACATCTTTCAGCTTGCCACACATCCCTATCAATAACAACCCAGCCATCATTAGCATTTGAAACGTTTGATAAAAGAAGGAAGAGAGAACAGCTAACCATATTGGACATGTTCCATGCGATTGAGATGGTACCTTTGGAGACCTGCAAACAGTTGTTTCACCTAGAGGAAACTGAGCATTACCACTATAAAGAACTACAACATTGGGTGTTTAACCAAGTTGTCAGAAAGGCTGCTACCAAAGGCTCAATCCTGAATCAAACATGTGTGACTATTGTTGGTGTACTTTTGGAAGCAACACCTGTGACACTCCACCCTTGTACAGCAAAATGGGGTGACATACTAATGAGGGACCTGGGAGAGAGAGAATGTAGCATGCCAGAACTGCAACATCATCCTATTGAGGGAGGACCAGGATAAAATCAACATTGACTGATGTCTCTGCAGCCACATTGCATACATTATATCCACAAACTAGTGCTCCATGTTGGAGGGATTGTGGCTTATTGGGAGGCTTTAGACACATAAGGTGAGACTGTCCTCGCATTAGACCTTTATGACAAATTCTGGTTGCCATGAAAATTATCTCTTCGAATATCCCATTCCCCTCAGATGCTGCCATTGAGTTGAAGGGCCTTTTTAGTTCCCTCATAAAATATCAGACCAACGTTGACTGCACCTTAATGAGAAACAGTGTAGGGGTGCAGAAAATTGTGTTTGCTTCATACTGAAAGAAGAGAGATCCCCTGCCCATGACACACAGGCATCGGCGACTGTGGGCAGTATTGGCTGTGGAAAGGCTCTCAAAGGCACACTCTGACCACTATAACATTTTGTAAGGACGAGGCCATCTATCCTACCTTTCACAAGCTTCCTGACAGTGTACTTTCCCCCAAGATTGCAGCCCCTGATTTTATTCATGGACTAGATACCAATGTATGTTAGTTCTATTTTGTAGCCTTCGGGGCCCTACGGGTAAGTCTAGTGTGTAACTGTGAAATGCAATGCCATATATAAGATTTTGTTTTCTTTGTCTTTGCTTCCCCACATATGGACTTTAGGTTACTATCAAGTTTGCTGGCATGATGTCTCCAATTAATTATTTTAGAGGTTATAGTGGCGGGAGGGTGATTAGGGAAGAAAATCTGTCTTCTTTGGTGATGATTCTTTTTCTGAACATCTGGTTGCAGAAGACCTCTCAGCGACATGTCGACAGCTGACATGGAAGCAACTTCCCCCAGTTCGAGGCATGTGGGCTGCTGAATTCATATCTGTGCATAGATCGCCGCCTAGTGTTGGGTCCGGATGATTGCACATTGTTGTCCTGAAAGAGTCTTCGAAGTATCACGAGATAGGTGGCTCCTCCCCTGGACTACAGTGCGCATGGGCATCGCCTCCATCCCCAGATTGTTTTTTTCCGCCATTGGGTTCGGATGTGTTTCGGTTCCCTCTGTCGGAATCGATAGTTGTTTAACTTTCCTAACTTGAGACCAAAAGGTCTTTAGGATTAGCGTCGGTATTGTCCATCGTTCGGGTTTGTTTATTCATCAGCTCCGAACACTTGCTGCCCTTCCGCGTGCTGTCGGCGCGGACGGGCCTACACGACGCTCCAGGCCACCGTGGAGGATAGCTCAGAGGAGGAGCATCCTCAGACTGACTCAGGGGTCAATCCCCACTATACGGCCCATGTCGAGGGATCTCCTTCGGGCCTTACCCAAGACCTCAATACTCGTCCCTCGGCCCCTCCTCCGGGCCCGGCCACGGACATTGGTGATGCGCCACTCCCGGTGAAGAAACCGAAAGTGAAGCCATCGGGGTCCACACCAACGGTATCGAAACCGAAAGTGAAAGTCGCACTGGTGGGACAGAAGGCTCCAGAGGCCTCAGCGCCTAAAAGGCCCAAAATGGCCGCCGACACCAAGAGCCACGCCAAGATGGCCGACCCGAAGACCCCGGTGTCGAAGCCGAAGGCGAAGACGACCGACGCGGCCGTGTCGGCGCCGAAGATGGTCGAGGTCAACGACCCGAAAAGAACCTCGAAGAAGCGTCAAGACGACCCCAAAGCTCTGGCTGCGCCGATTCCGGTCGTCAAGGCCAAGGGTGGTGATGTCGGCTCCGAAGACCGTGCCTTTGATCGCCGACCCGACTCCGGACTCGGGGGAATCGCTCGAGCCGGTCCAGCCCTCCCCGTCCTTAACCAAGAAGGTCACGGAGTCCCTTCAACGTATTCGGAAGGACGCAGTGGCTCCCGAACCGAAGGATGTGGTGCCGCAGCCTACACAGAAGCCGGAAAAGGCGCAGACGCCGATCCACTTCACGCTGCCGCCGAAGACGACGCCGAAGGCTTTCGCTCCAAGGCATGGGGCCGGGGTGCCCTTGAAGCTGGTGTCGACGCCCAAAGCGTCATTGGTGGTGCCGAAGCCTCGGCTCCAGCCACTCGCAGACGAGGAGCGCCGAGAGGTTGTCATCGACGCCAACACAGGCAAACTCTCTCTCCTTAAAAGGAAGATCACCCCGGAGCCGGTGTTAGAACATTTTCGTATTCCACTCAAAAAGAAGTTGGACTCTGCGGGTACTTCTGCCCCTATGGAGCCGGCATCTCCACAAAATCTAGAACTCTCACCGACTCATTCTAACGCTGGGGAAGGTGACGGAGATGAGGAGGACGAGTACAATTATCCAGCGTACTCGGATCCGGAGGAGGTCAATGAACCTTGGTCTGCTGGAGGCGACCCTGAGGACCCTCAGTCAGGTCACGAACCGCAGCTTTTTGCAGCGAAAACTTCTCCAACAGAGGACTCTGAAGCCTTCAACGCTCTAATTGAGAGAGCTGCGGCTAATCCTGATGTCGACCTCCATGCGGACCCTGTGGATGTCGATTTTCTGTTTGACACTTTCTCAGTGGCTGTAAAGTCGGTCAAGACATTGCCTATGCTCAAGGGAGTGCTGAAGCACGCGCCGGAGGTTTTCAGGGAGCCCACTCGGGCGCGAGTCATCAATCCTCGTATTGACAAAAAATACAAGGCAGCGCCCACTGATCCAACGTACATCAAGGGACACTTGCCACTGGATTCTTTGGTTGTATCCAACGCACGCAAGCGGGAAAACTCGCAGACCACGGGTGATGCTCCTCCCCCAGACAAAGAATCGAAAATCTTTGAAGCCTCAGGAAAACGTATTGCTGCGCAGGCAGCTAATATTTGGCGCATTTCAAACACGCAGGCCCTACTTGCACGCTACGATAGGGCGCACTACGACACCCTAGAAACACTTCTGCAGCACTTACCTGATCAGTACAAAGAGGCAGCTGAAATGTTGATTCAGGAGGGGAGGCTAATCACCAATGCTTCCATTAAGTGTGCACTGGACGTGGCTGATACTGCCTCCAGGGCTATAAACACTAGCGTGTTACTGCGCAGACATGCATGGCTTAGAATATCAGGCTTCAAACCAGACATACAGACAACCATCTTAAATCAAACAGTTAATCCAGACCACCTGTTTGGCCCTGAAGTGGATGCAACCCTTGAAAAAATTAAGAAAGACACGGACACTGCTAAGTCTATGGGGGCCCTCCAGTCCCAGCAGTTTATTTGTTTTCGCCCGTCCATCTAGTCTTTGTCTCCCCGTGAAGCATAGCCTGTTTACCATCTCGCTTATTGGCTACTTTCATCCTTCAACAAGTGTCTGCTTTTCAGGAACTTTGAAACTGCATGCGTTTTCCGTGTTGCCTGTGTTTTCCCAAGTTATACATTTCTTTTCATAACATTATAAACTTCATGTCGCACTTTCCCTTGTTCATTTGCTTCCACCACCATCTACGTTGTTCTGTCTGCGTTTGCATCTATTCCCCCACACCCGTGTTGCTTCCACCTGCCCTCCATGTTGCACTACCCACTCTCCTGTTGCTTCCATGTTCTCCACGATTTCGCCTTCTGTTCTTTCACCCATCTGCTCATGTTGTTGTTTTTTTTGTTTACCGATCCAACTTAGATTGGTAAATAAAAAGAACAAAACAATGACACTAAGGCTTTTTTTCTAGGACCAATAGGTCTCAGAGAAGACTAATTGGATTTGCCACTGCTTGTTTTGATTGGGGAAAGCCTGCTTTTTTGGTTTCATATGTTGATGCTGGAGTGAGTAAGAAGGTTTCCTTTTGTTTAACTACTTTGCAGTCTCTGGCTTCTTGCAGATAGTAGAAAAGATTTACACCCCTCAACTGAAATGGGGTACTGTATCAAACAAACATGCTAATATAGAAGCGAACACAGCATCAGTAACAGTTGCTGCTTTAAGAATCTGGTACAGCAGGAAGCACACCAGATACTACCAGGAAAGTTTCTAGCGCCAATAACACCCACTGCTGTAAACGAAAAAAACAGGGCATCGTCTCGATTTAATTAATTTAAACTTTCCATACATGCTGTCGGCCAGTACATTAGAAGCGTTATGGTCTAACTTAATTTTATCCAATTGACGCAGATATTCTTACCCAGATATTATCCAGTATATTTTCTAACCACTCTTCATTCCTGCATCTGACAATCACTCTTTTAGAACAAGGTAATCAGTTCTCTTTGAGTAATAAACAAACATTGCACTACTCCTACAAATCATTCAGCAATATGTCCATCCTATTTTGTATGTTTTTAACATGTTATATGTATTTTCCAAAGTTAAATATTAAGTCAGAAAAAATGAAAAAAATGTAATTCTGTGATCACACATCTTTATTATTAAGAATACCAAGCATTGTTTATTATTAATTTGTATTTTGTATTTCTGTATTCTTTTAAATTGAATTACTGTGAATATAAAATGCTTCCTGTCATTCGTTAAAGTTAAAATTATAAACTTTACAGTCGAAGGGTACCCCCTTTCCTAGCACATGTGCATATCTTTATAACGTCATGTCTCTGCTTAGAATAAGTTACATTGCTAAGCGCCCGCGCTGAGTTTGTTGAAATCATTTCTTACAATATAACACTGCTTGAATGTTGGTGCTGCATATGGCTGTAACAAAAAAATATAAATTATTCAGGGGAAATATGCTCACACACATTACATTATGTCATTGTATTACCTTCTCATTCTAACTCAGTATGTAAAACTCATAATTCTTTATTCATTTATCCATCCACCCATAGCTATGCACCTATGCCTTCATCTATCACCATCCATGTATCCATACATTTGTGTATCCATTCACTTTTACCAGTCCATCATCCAGCACCCTTGCATTAATTGATTCAGCTTTGCACCTATACCATGCATCTACGGATCTCCCATATCATCCATATATTTGTTCAGCTACAAACACACATTTGTGTGTGTATCTGTCTGGACAGTTTTCTTCGTATGGCTGTTGATCGCTTATGTCTCCTCTGTGTGGGGATGGATTGTTGTACGTGTGCTGGTGTGCGCCCACATGTTACTGACAGTATGTTGATCTTTATAGGCATGAACGTGTCTTTTTGTGTGTATATGGCTATTTATAGGTGCGTTTCTATTTGTGTCTATCGGTTGGGCCGCACCCATGCAGGTATGTGTGTATATTGTGTATCTGTGTGTGCACTATATAAAAGCTTGCTTTATTTATGTTGTCGGTGCTCGTTTCCTTCATGGTGGAACGTTTAACCCATTTATAAACTGGGTATAATAAGAATGATTTCTACGTTTCACATATTTTTCCTTAACATAAAGCAGCAATAATGCTAAATGTGTAGAATTAACCTTAATATTCACATTTCTAATGATGATAGTGTAATATGCATTTGCAGGGACTACATAAAAATTGCATGTGTCAGGGACGCAACTAGACTTAAATTTAGTGCAACATTAATGTAACTACATTGACTAGTTATGTATATCTTCTTTATATTGTTAACAGGAAACATTCACTCTCACAATGAATGAGCGTTTCAGCCTTGATGGTGGTTATATTGGTGAGTAGACTGTTGATCATTGCTTGTTGAACAAGTCAAACCTCCACCTACATGGAATAATAATTATTAATAAAATTTAAGAGAAACCTATTGTACCTCAAAAGTATTAGGTTTTTTGTAACCTTGATTTGGTTCTTCTGTGTAGAAGTAATCCCTTTCTTTGTCATGCTTGTAGGAATTCTGGAGTGGATTGTCGGAAAAAGGGATGGCATGTGGATGAGCTTCCTAACCAGATCGGTGCTGGAGAACGCTACAAGGTAAGGGGATAGGGTGGCGTTAGGCCTGGTCTTTTGCCTCTTTTATCCACTGTTTAAACCTTGAAATTTAAATCAATCCAATGCATATGAATTGTTAGCACTGCATTGCTTGTGAGAGATCTAAACCAGTGCTTTCTCCTTATTTACCTCACTGAACTAAAAACGAAAAACATACTTCTGTCCATCTTTTACTTCTTCAACAACATCCGTCTCACACCTTGGTTCCTTTCAGAGTCGTAGAATTTAAGTAATCCCATTTACAGCAGCTGAGAACGTCTTAAGATTTAAAATCTGAAATCTAGATATATGCAGGCTGGCAGTGCATTAACGGCTCGTCTAAAACAATCCTTGAAAATGCAATAGGTCTTGCCTTTGATTAAGTTAAAGCCATTTGCTTTGCTAATGGTATTGTATAGCAAAGTAAATGGCTTTAACTTGATGAAAGGCGAGACCTATTGCATTTTTAATGCTCGTCTACTCTGATGTGGTAATAATTAGCTAGAAATAAAATGGCATTGATCACACAGCTGGGGAGCTCTGTTAATAGCCTTCGATTGGCACAATTATACCCAGAGTCCATCTAGCATTTCAAATCGCCCCCAAACTAACACTCGCTCTTTGCACATCTGACCAACGACAGCCTCCGCCCTCCCACCAGTCCTCGGCCTGGACCCGACACCATGAATCTCCCATCACAAGGCTTAGTTCAGACGCACTGCGACATAGACAGCGTTCAAGAGAGCTGAGAGCGCAATGGCGCACTGATGGGGACCGGTGCGTAAAAACTGAAAACAACCTGAGCAAGGACAGGAAGACACTAACAGGGCCAGACTGCATGAGAGAGCAAGCAGCCAATCACATCATGCCCCGGGAGATAACCCCAAGATAGCACATCACGTCTTGCAGACAACCAGAGCATGTGTACTGCTTTCCCTACCACACAGGGTGATTTACTAAAAACGAGCTTTTTGAAAACCTTAATTATTTTGTGTGCAAGTGATAAAATTATTGTAATATTTTTACAGCCCAGTCTATCAAATTGCAGTCAATGTTGATAAAAGCGTTTGTTTAGATCCTATGTGCTTATTTATTTAGGGCAGGGGTACGAATTTAAAAGAGAAATTACACGTCTGAATGCATTTTATGCAAATTTGGCATTTGTTGCGCTTTAAAAGTATTTTTCATTCATTTGTAAAATAAAACAAGCATTGGCATAGCCAATAGGTCTTGCCCTTTGGGACCTTATAAGTGTTTAGCCATGCAACAGTTGATGTTGTTGCACAAAGGATATTGTGCTGCATAACTAAACACTTAATACTTATAAGGCCCCAAAGGCGAGACCTATTGGCTATGCCAATGCTTGTTTATTATTGCTGGGCATATCCTGCTTCTTTCATCCCTTCTATAGTTTTGCCACCCAATGGCTTCATTTGCTACAGCTCCTGCCAAATCACGTTTCATGGACAGTTTATTTTTTGCTGCTGTTATGAAGATTTCAAAGGACTATAGTCTGTCTGGAAATTTCAAGAGTAAAATGGTTGGACTGGTCACTAATTGTAGCTGATGAGGGTCACATCGGCTGATGCAAAAAGCTACATCTGACTGCCATTGGCATGGCCTTACATGCTGATGGTAATCCCAGAGTCTTTCAACCCTGTTCTTAAGGAGTCCTTCACTCACCGTCTTCTGATATGCCTTGTGGTGATGCACTAGTAGCAGAATGATTTCATCTGCTTCTATTTTTTATGTTCGTTGGATGAGACCAAAGACCCATATCCGTCTTTTACGCATCTTCTTTGTTGGAGGGCATATTGATTGCCTGTGGAAAGTATTTATCGATGCAAAAGAACAGAATTCAAGCAGATATTGAGTCTCATTTCCAGGCACTGTTTATTAATGTGATGAAATAACATAGATGCAATTTAGACTAAGACAAGACCTCTAGTCCTGGTTACATGGGAGTGTATGTCTTACATGAAATGTTACAAAACAAACCTGCGTTTGCGCTGAACCTTATAATAATCTTTCTCTGCCAGGACCTATATATAGTTTATACATTCTATTGAAAAATGCACACCACTGAGCTGTTCATCATGGTGTCCATTTCTGGAGCGCGCTCTTTGAATCCTCATTAAGCCGTGCTACACAACATCATGATACAATCCAAACTACTTTTGTCATTGGTGAGATCAGCGCACCATAACAAAACACAGCTTTAAAATTCCTTGCTGTGAATCATCGTGCTGTGTTCAGTAGGTGACGCTCCTAAGCAAAACACCATTTGAAGAACTCGAGAATTCGGTATCTAAGAGAATAATGTACCAGGTGGCCTCGTGGGTAATCAAGTTGATGATACAGAGGTGAAAATCCACGTGCCGATCGCATATAAAAGTATCAATTGATGTTTTTTAATTTCGTCTGAGTAAGTTGTTGATTAGAAAGATTGTTGTTCCTATTCAAACATGAAAGCCGTTTCACAGTTTCAAATGTTCTACAGACTGTAGGCCTAAATTATGACTTGGCCACTGCGTGGAGGTTTGCGTTATTGGCAGGTCTGTGATGCAAGGATTAAGGAATGGCATCTTTTAATGTACTGCCTGGCTATACAGCAAGGTTGTGTGGTGGATGGGCAAATAATGTGCCAATCTTCAGGTCCCACTGTCTTACCAGGTCTGAGCCCCAACCACTGCTATAAGCAGTGATATGTTGAAGGCCACTTTGCATAATTAGCCTAGCCTGAAAAAGACTCTTGGACACATGCAGACACCTGGCTGCCCATTTGTTCTGGGAATGGAAACTCAAATATGGGTCAACTTAAAAACATGGAACAAACCAGATAAAAATAGAGAAAATGCCTCACTGTACAAACGTCCACATATGCCAAAGTGTAATCTTAATATCAGTGGAATTGTGTGAAGTAGTGCCAGGAAGCCTACGTACAGGATCTTTAAAAATCTCTTGTTTTTACCCCTCATTACCCTTGCCTCTTTAGGCCATGTTATTTAGTTATTTATAAAGTTTTATATAGCGCTATCTCAGCTGTGATTTTACTGCCAGACTGCACACACTGTGGTTGCAAAGCATGCCATAGAGTTTTGCTGGGGTGAGGGGGCTATCACGAATGAGTCTGTGCATTTTTGGCATCTTCAGTGGATACATTAACTTTAAAAAAAGTGTCCAGGTTAGTAGGTGGTCTACAGACAGCAGAGCTTGGAAATACAAAGCATTTATTGCGACTGGGCCGCTTTATAATCCTGTTTTCTCTGCTCCACGGTGTAGAAAGGGTCTGTGCAGTTCTGTAGTAGGGGATCTCTGTGTATAGTCATAATCTAGTGAATAGTCCCGCCCATGTGCGTGGACCCCGGCAATCAAAAATAATCTCTTAAGTGGTCAAACAATTGCAGAACTGCAAAGACACTTAAGTGGGGGACCTCTCTGAGCCTGTCCTTGCTACTATGTGGACTCACCGATTGCCTTCATCCTCCACGCCTCGCCGTACCCGCTATGCGGGGCCCGCATCGCTGAGGGGCGTTTGCTTTAGCCGGGAGCTGCTGGTGTGTAATCGGGGCTGAGGGCTGCGAGCAGAAGGGTTGGGACTCACTCTCCCAGGAGTCTCAGGACATCCTGCGCCCGTTCCACCTGGGCCGCTCTCCCTCATCGCCTCGCCCCCAACAGAACCTGCTCAAATTCTCGGACTGCCTTTGCTTCGTGGGACCTCTCTGAGCCTGTCCTTGCTACTGTGTGGACTCACCGATTGCCTTCATCCTCCACGCCTCGCGGTACCCGCTGCGCGGGTCCCGCATCGCTGAGGGGTGTTTGCTTTAGCCGGGAGCTGCTGGTGTGTAATCGGGGCTGAGGGCTGCGAGCAGGAGGGTTGGGACTCACTCTCCCAGGAGTCTCAGGACATCCCGCACCCGTTCCACCTGGGCCGCTCTCCCTCATCGCCCCGCCATTTCTTCCACCCACTCCAAGGCCATAAGAGAGAGCGTGAACCCCGCTGCGCGGGAGCGCGCCGGGAGAAGCCCGGGACAAGGGCGGGACCATCTGTGGCCGTCTGTGGCCGTCTGTGGCCGTCTGTGGCCGTCTGTGGCCGTCTGTGGCCGTCTGTGGCCGTCTGTGGCCGTCTGTGGCCGTCTGTGGCCGTCTGTGGCCGTCTGTGGCCGTCTGTGGCCGTCTGTGGCCGTCTGTGGCCGTCTGTGGCCGTCTGTGGCCGTCTGTGGCCGTCCGGGGCTGAAGGAGGCTGGGCTGGGCCCACTTTCTTTCGCCCGCACTTTCTTGCTACCAGCTGAACCAAGGCATAGATCACGGACATGCCCTCACCGGCACCATGTGAAACTCCATCAAGGGTGGGGGGAAGCAACACAGGGACTCTGAACAATTATTTCAAATCCGCTAAGGGAGAAGGGGGAAAAGAAAGCTCCTTAGAGAAGCGCAGGGCAGAGCGCCGCCGCTCCATTGAAATCATGAAAAGCAGACCCCTTAGCGAGATAATTCCCTATCCCATCTCCCAAGAGGAAGGCACCCCCAACGATAGCCAAGATCCATCAACCCAAGACGGCGTCCCCCTATTGTTATGGGATAGCTATACCATGCCCGGTAAATTGTCCGAAAAGAGCACGGAGGTCATCCCACCCTTAACCTGTACCAATATAGCTGTTGACTTGGTCACCCAAACTCCCCCGCTAAACAAAATCAAGAAAAGCAAGCCTAAGCAAATTGTTGTGGCGGAACTGCATGGCCCCCCACCCAACAAGCGCAGAAGGAAGACAAGGGGGGGGACAGGGGAAAAACAAAATATCCCACTTAGACTTTGGCAAAAAACACAAGCCTGCACTCACTCCTGTCAGGGTCAGAGATAATGTGCACACCATTACTTCTCCTAAGGATACAAGTGCTATCACTGTTGTCACTAACAGTGATCCAGTGGTTAACCCGTCCAACAGAGCTCCCCCTCTTGCATCCCTAGGGAGTATAGAATTCCTACTCCGTTCACTCTTGCTGCCCATTAGTGAAAGCCTGAAAAAAGTCGAGATCAGGCTTACCATTTTAGAGGCAACTCTAACTACCCTGAACACCTCGGTTAGTAAGCAATCTAAAACTACGGGGCCCAATCCACCTATAGGAACCTTCCCTAATAAACAAAATCCTCCCCCTAACACAGGAGTCTTACAGGGTGCTAATAAAGGAGCTTCACAGGGCGCCGCCACTGCCCCCCCCCTTGCAGCCACTTATGGCTATTCCTGTTCCGACCCCACGAAACACTTTAACCATCATGCCTCCACAGATAATAGACCCTGCCCCCCACAGTCTACAGCCAGGCATAAATTCTGGGTTCCCCCCCATTGCTAGTATTTCCTCTCCCCCTCCTGGCCAGCCTGCTCAAAGACCACGGAGACCAGATCTGCCACCGGAAGCCAACAGCCTTATGGTGGTTTTAGCGTGTGCCCCCCCTTTACAAAGGGGAGAAAACTAAGATTTCCAATCTCTCAAGAAGAAAGTCATTAAATGGCTGAATTGGAACAGACCCCTACCACCACACTTTAATAATGAGATCATCATGGTCAGAAGGGTGCCCTGGTTGGGGAAGACGAGGAAAACAATAATAGGGGATTGTATAATGGTGACTTTCAGGGACCCTGGTACTGTTTTACATATTTGTGCAGGGTCAAACCGATCATTGGATTCCACCATACAGACCCTGCCAGTCTCCTTCTTTTTTCCACCCATCCGCATGCATTATGACCCGCCACAAGGAAACTGGGCAAGGGTGGAATGGAGACCCAGACATAAAGAATATGTCCGACGTCCAAATTACCAGCCACCTGATAAACCCTATTTCCACTACAACCGCTTCAACTGCTTGAGCGGGCTTGACGGGGTTGATTGACTGTCCATCAACAATTTTGCGACCCTGGACAATGGTTCCTGTAGTCTCCCTGAGCCACCTGGACTCATCGTTGATAATGTTCCCGATGCAACGACTGGTGTAACACCCGGAATTGTCTCCCCCCACTCTTCCATCCCGGCAACTCCCACCCCTGAACACTTGAGACTAATTTGGTGGAATGTCGCCGGACTAGCTAATAAACTGGCCGCTCAAGATTGGGAAAACTACATCGAGACTGGGGACGTTTGCATGTTCCAGGAAACCTGGGCAAGGGAAGACTATGGGCACCAAGGTTACCAGTCATTTTTCATCCCGGCCAGGTGGGAGGGTAAAGGTCGCCCTTCAGGCGGGCTCACAACCTGGGTGGCATCCCACCTAGGTTGCGAGGCTACACGGCTACCGGCCCCCTCCGACGATATCCTTGTGGTTTTATTGTCCTGGCCAAATCAAGCAAAACTCGCCTTAATAAACATCTATTCTAGGCCAGTTGGAATTGCCAGGGAATCACCCACCATAGATGAACTTTCGGACTATTTATCCGAAATATCAAGAGACTTACCCTATGTAGTGGGAGGGGATCTAAATTCCCATTTTGAGCCATTGCCAGGTCTTTTAGAGGGTTTTCCAATGGAAGAAGAGGTCAGGTGGTCAGTGCCTTCGGTAGAAGCTCCCCCTCCGAAGGCATGGACTCCCGTAGCATTGCAGATCACAGCCCTTACCCTAAAGTTTGGAATTAGAGCCTGTAATGGGCGTATTAGATCTGACATACCTAGCAGAACCACCTATAATAGAGTGGGAAGAGAATCTCGCTTGGATTATGTCCTGGTTCAGATAGCGAACTGGCCAGCTATCCGGGACTTTAGGGTTCTGGAAAGGCTAGACAGCGATCACAATGCTCTTGAACTTGACCTCATTCACCCCGGCCTTCAAACCTGCACAACGTCTAAGGAGAGGAGCAAACCTGAACTCCTGCTGGAAAACAACAGGAGAAGAATCAGGTGGGAACAACTGGCCTCAAGCGAGTAGAAACTTCCGAGGCTTTATGCAGGGATAATCCCCATCTTGGAAACTGTGGGAGATTTAGTTACCGGGGTGGACAATAAAGACTCACAGGCCAATTTATACCAGGCCCATGAGGACCTTATAAAGGCTGCGGCCCCTAACCTCTTTAGTAATGTACAGAATTCAAGGAGGGGGCAGCCATGTAAATCCTCATGGTATAACACAGCCTGCAGAAGGGCAAAGGGGGAACTCCTTAGATCCATCAAGGAGGGTCTAGGTGGGGAGAAGTTAAGAGAAAGTAGACGGGCATACAAAAAACTTACCGCCCACGCTAAAACTGAATGGGAGGAGAATCAATGGGAAGAGCTCACTAAGTCCCTAGCGATAAAAGATCACCGAATGTTCTGGAGAATAGTAAGCGGGGGGTCGGGGAATCTCCATTCGGCAATCGAGCCAAACATTGCACCAGGGGTGTGGCAGGCACACTTTCAATCTCTTTATAGCTCTGAGCCGGGAGAACTTACTATTGACACCGGCGTTGGTTGGCCTGATTATGAGGGGGATCCAATAACATTGGGCGAGGTCACGGCTGCAATAGCGCAGCGGTCGAAGCGCCTTGGGACCCTACGGGTAAGTAGTGCGCTATATAAATGCCTATACATTTACATTACATTTACTTACCTCGGGAAAGGCGCCAGGATTGGATGGCCTACCCGGGGACCTGTTCAAGCAGGAGCCCATTGTCTGGGCCCCCTACCTTGCCGCTCTGTTTAACGGAGTTCTCAGCGGCATGGAAATCCCCAGTACTTGGCTGGGGGCGGAGGTGGTACCCATATTCAAAAAGGGCTCGCCTCTCCTCCCAGCCAACTACAGACCAATCAGTCTAATCGATGTGGCACAGAAGCTGTTTGGCAGGGTATTGTTGAACCGACTCCAGGATTGGGCAGAAGAGGCGGGTGTTCTTAGCCCGTACCAGGCGGGATTTAGAAAGGGAGTTTCCACAGTGGACCAGGTCTTTAGGTTGAATATTATCTACTGGAGGGCAGCGATATTCGAGGGCGGCAGCCTATACACCATTTTTGTGGATCTGCGGGCCGCCTTCGACCTGGTGCCCAGAGGGAAACTTTGGAGCGTTCTGGCCGAGATGGGTGTTCCCCCGGACATCCTGATAATCTTGCAGAGACTACATCACAATAACTATGCTCGAGTAAGGTGCGGGAGGTCCGGGGCACTTACGGATAGATTCCCCGTTGATCGAGGGGTTAGACAGGGTTGTGTGCTGGCACCAACCCTGTTCTGCCTCTTTGTCAACGGGGTATCGCCCACCTAAATGCCACCGAATACACTGACACCCCCAAATTGAACGGCAGCAGGGTGCCTGCAATCATGTTGGCAGACGACACCCTGCTGCTGTCCAAAACCCCAATGGGGATTCAGAGGATCCTCGATTCATTTGTGGCCTTTTGCAATGATAGGGGCTTAGAAATCAATGCGGCTAAAACTAAGTTTATGGTTCTGAACCCAAGCCAAAAATTGCGGCCGAATCCGCTATTGGGAGCCTCACGGCTCGAGAGAGTCTCCACCTTCGAATATCTTGGTGTAACTCTCAACGAAACTATGTCTTGGGGATCACACCAGAGCAGGGCCAACCTCAAATTGGTACAGACTACAGGGGGCATCGCGCGGATGATGAATGGCTCCTCATACCGTCCGCTGGGGCCGCTCATCCAGATCTATAAGACACAGGCCAGGGGCGCTACTATGTATGGGGCGGAATTGTGGGGACATACATCTTGCCGTAGTCTGTCCTCAACTGAGAATAATTTCATCAGACAGATAGTCGCACTTCCGCCCAGCACCCCGCTCCTCCCCCTGAGGTTAGATCTGGGTCTGCGACCAATAGCCGACGAACTAGGTTTGAGACCCATAGCCTTCTGGCGAAGGCTATGGAGTAGCGATGAACTTTCTGCCTATAGGGCGGAACTGATGGAGCTATTGACCCACCTGAAAGCGCTTCTGATCCCCTGGATAAAATATATCCAAAAATCCTGCATGGCACTGGGGTTTCCTGACCTTTGGTCTAATCCTGTTAACGCCTCATTAAACATCTCAAAGAGAGCCCTGGCCATCGCTTACCACGAACAAAAGTTAGCCATGGCCCTAGACAGCCAGGGTGAAGGGTCACTAACTTCTGTATTTGCTCAAAGTAAGGACTTGTACAGGTTTGAGAGGGTCTTAGACGCCATCTCCCCCGTGCAGGCCAGGAAGCTGTTTCTCCAATGGAGATATGGCACACTGCCCCTACGATCTTTTACCAGCTCCTGGTCATCACCCTCCTCCACTAAGCAGTGCCCGGCCTGCGCTGCCGCAGAGGAAAGCGATTTACACGTGGTCCTGTTTTGCCCAGTTTACAAGGCAGCGAGGAAATATTGGCTCCTACCACTGATCAGAAATTTGGGTTGTAGGGAGTACCTTCCAATGTACAGAATTTTAAAAACCGATGCCTCAAGCCTAACTGTGTTTGCATTAGCAAAATTCCTCACCAATGTCTGGCACACTCGCACCCGTATTTTGAAGACGCAGGCTCCCTCTTAATTCTAAGGTCCACAGTTTTAAATGTAATTTTAGTAGTATGCAATTTCAAGGTTTTACACTGTATAAGTATGCATTGATTGATTATGTATGTCGATTTTATAGTGATTGTATATGTTTTACTGTATATCTTTGATGGCCAATGGCCGAAATAAAGATTGAATAAATAAAAAAAGACCAATAATGCAGCCTATATCCACTGGCCACACTGTCCAGTACTTCAACTAGAAATTCCACCAGAAACACCACACATACAACACAGCCTGCCCAGTTTCTTCACAGAGAAACTTGCCTCTACCAGTAAAAAGCCTCTGGAATGATAGAGAGGAAGGCATGGACAGACAAGCCCCATAGGCTGCCATTATGTGGCTTAAATAGGATGCTGTGCCTTTAAGAGAACTTTCCAGAACTTCTCCCAGAATGCACAGCAGGTCCCTTTTACTTTCAGTTCTTTTTTCCGGCTCCTGCTAACAGGACCCTGTGCATTGAGCTCCCCCTTTTGTAAGGGTTTATTGGATTTTTGTGCACTTTGTGATTTAAACATGTTTTCAGTTTGTGTCTTGGTGCTTTCCCTTCACTGTGTGTTTGCTCAGGCTTTTTAGGGCTCTAAAATGCTTGCTCTTTTCGACAAATGCCCAGCATGTGGGAGGAAGAAGGCCAAGACTGATCCACACGATGTTTGCAACATCTGCCTTCCTGAAGCACATGTCCCTGAAGAGTGTGACATCTGCAAGAACCTTTCAGCAAGGACCCTGAGGGAAAGGCTGAAGATTAGGCTTCAAGGCCTAGAGGACAGACGACTGCAGGCTGCAGATGGGTCTGGGCAGACTGGGAAGGCTCCCTCTGCCTCTGCTGAGGCCTCTGAGGGGCTCCCCAGAGGCAGGAAGACCAGCAAACGGTCCCGGTCTCCGTCGGCGTCGATTGCATCGACGACTACGTCGAGAGGGATGACGACGGTGTGTTCCCCGGGGCTCCGGGTCGAGACGGCGTGAAAGATCGACGTCGAAGGGCCTGGGTAGGCCTCCGTCCAGATCTCAGTCGAGGGCTTAGTCGACGTCGACGTCAGCGTCGAGCCATCGACACCGAAGGAGTGACAGGCGTCGGCGCTCGCCGTCAAGGCGACACCGCCGTTCGCCGTCGAGAAGGCGGTCAGCGTCGAGACGAGGATCGGCGTAGAGACGACGATCGGCGTCGAGGAGATCCTCGACGTCGAGGACCTCGAAGAAGCGGTCGGCGTCAAGGAAGAGCCGACATTAGTCGTTGAGGACGGAACGTTCGACGTCGCAGAGGCGGCAATCGACGCCGGAGTCGCGGAGGTGACATTCGACGCCGGAGACACGACGCTCGGCGTCGAAGGAAGAGATCGGCGTCTAGGAGTTGTTCCATCTCTCCTAGACGGCGCAGAAGGAGTTCTGGCGCCAGAAGTCACGCTGGTTCTGGTGGAGGGCGCCGGAGACGGCGATCACCTGCTGGAGGGGCTGGTTTGCAGTCCCCTCCCCCGAAGAAGTCACCGGGCTCGGTGTACTCGGTGGTTTATACACCACCTCGGCCGAAGGATCCTCCTTCCCCTGTACCTAAGGAGGACCCTCCCATCAACGCTCCATTTCCACCACTTCCTCCCTCAGGACCACGTCCACCACTTCCGCCTCGTGGACCGTCCCTCGGTCGGAGACACCTCCCGTTCCTCCACCAAGATCGGTGTCACTGCCTCCCCTTCCGACACCACCTAAGGGGACGCCAAAGCCGAGACCTCAGGATAAGCCACGGAGAACGCCTCCACGGTATCCTGGGGAACGTCCACGGACTGGGAGATCGCATTCTCGTTCCAGGAGGAGGGAACGATCACGCAACAGGTCATCCACGAGATCGAGATGACGCCACAGGAGGCACAGGTCTCGTTCCCATACGAGGTCATCAGGGACCAGGGACTACTCCCCGACTTTGTAGGAGTCACCGGAGACAAGAGTATCACCGGTGGACGATTTAGTGTCCTTTCACGACGTCCTGCTAAGGGGTGCAGCAAAGTTGGGCATCTCGTTGACGGTGCCCACTCCTAAGACGTCGGTAGTCTTCGAGATGCTGCACCAAAAACATCTGTCTCGACCATTACTGCCTCTGGTCCCGGGCCTGGAGGATCCGGCCATGGACCTTTTTCTCACCCCGGCGGTGACTAAGGTGGCCCCCTCGAGACTACAGAAAAAGTACCGGCTCCCGATTCGGATCCGGCCTTTCTAAGGGTGGAACCCCCTCCAGACTCTGTGATAGTGACGGCGGCTCGTAAACAGCATGCCACCACTCCGTCATCCACGGTCCCACCAGATAAAGAATCAAGGTGGATGGATTCTGCTGGGCGGAAGGTTTGTGGGACGTCGGCTACATTCATGAAGGCGGCGAGTGCTACGGCCCTGTTGGGGCGCTATGACTGCGCACTCTGGGAATCCCTCCAGCAGTTTGTGGAACACCTGCCTCGCGACAAGAGAAGATTTCCAGGAGGTGTTAAACAAGGGGATGTTGGTGGCGAATCAGGTCATCAGTGCTGCGGCCGATTCTTCCCTCCTGGCGGCGCATGGCTTCTGCCATGGGGTTAACCAGAGACGACACGCCTTGCTCTGCCTCACGTCGCTAAAACCTAACGTCCAACAGAGGGTTGCCAATTTGCCATTCTCTGTCGAAACTCTGTTCGGGGAAACATGCGGATGACGAAATGGCCCGCATGAAGGCTGAGGCTGAGACGCTCACGGCTGTGGGCCTGGAGAAGCCCAAAGAGACAAAGAAGTCATACAGCCCGTTCCAGAGGCGGTTCGGTGGACAGGGCAGAGGGCGTGGCCAACCTTCGGGACAGCAGCAGCAACAACAGCAGCAGTTCCGAAGGCCGTTCCAGAAGCGCCAGAAAGGCAGAGGAGGCCAACAGTCGGCACCAGCAACCAAAGGCCCGGCCGGGTCTAGGCCCTGAGCACTTACTTCCCCTGCATCCGTTACCCACTCCGGTGGGGGGAAGCGCTCTATTTTTTCTGGCAGAGTGAAGAAAAATTACTCGGGACAAGTTGGCGCTGAATATTGTTTGCAATGGATACTGTCTTCGGTTCTCCAGCCCGCCTCCAGCAATTCCACCGGTCAGCTCGCAGTTTCAACTGCGCGAGCTCCAGGCGGAGGCCGATACCCTGTTAAGGAAAAGGGCGATAGAAGACGTACCTCTGTCTCAAAGGGGAGATTGGCTATGTGCTATAGACCTACAGGATGCGTACTTCCATGTGCCCATTGCACACAAACACAGGAAGTTCCTGCGATTCCAAGTCGGCGCCAATCACTATAATATACAGTACTCCCATTCTGCGCCGAGAACATTCTCGAAGTGCATGGCGGTGGTATCAGCACACCTGAGGAAGAACAAGGTGTTCGTCTACCCGTACCTGGACGATTGGTTGATCAAGGCCTCCTCCTTCTCGGAAGTTTGAGCACACTTCCAGAAGACGTGCGTTCTCTTGAACAAGCTAAGGTTGCACATCAACATGTCCAAGTCTGTCCCGACTCCGGTCCAATGCATACAGTACTTGGGAGCCTCCATCAATATGCTGTCAGCAAGCGTGTCTCCTTCGGAGGAGCGATGCTTATCACTCCTTCGGAAGGCTCAGGCTCTTATGACCACTCCATCTACAACAGTGAGGACGGTGTCTTCTCTGCTGGGATCGATGGCCTCTTGTATCTTCCTAACGCCACACGCACGACTGCACATGAGACCGTTGCAGGAGTGCTTGGAGGACCAGTGGGATCAGAGGAAAGGATCTTGGGATGACAAGATACGGCTGTCCCTGCATGCTCTTCAGTCTCTGAAGTGGTGGTGTTCGCGGAGAATCTCCTCAGAGGGGTTCCCTTCCACAAGGACATTCCCACGTAGACCATTGTGACGGATGCTTCCCTCCACGGCTGGGGGGCGCACTCCGGAGACTTACAGATTCAAGGAACGTGGTCCCTGATGGAGTCCACGTATCACATCAATTTCCTGGAACTCAGAGCTGTTCACTTGGCACTGAAGGCCTTTCATCCGTCCTTCCAGACCAACTCTCTGCTTGTACAGACGGACAATACGACCACGTTGTATTACCTCAACAAGCAGGGGGGTTCCAGATCACGCACTCTGTTGCAGGAGGCGCAGGCGATCTGGCACTGGCTTCTGGCCAGAGGACTGACGATAACGGCTACCCATCTACCAGGTGTGCAGAATGTTCAGGCGGACGCACTGAGCAGACTGATTCAGGAAAACCACGAATGGGTCATAAACGACGAAGTACTAGGAGAAGTCTTCGCAAGGTGGGGGACTCCAGACGTAGATCTGTTCGCCACCGCCGAAAACAGAAAATGCCGAGACTTCGCCTCCAGGTACTACGAGCAGGGGACGCTTGAGAATGCGCTATGGATCGACTGGTCGAACAGCTTTCTGTATGCTTTTCCACCCACCCCTGATTCCGGCGGTACTCGTCAAGTTGGCCCGGTCCAGGGCGCGGATGATACTCATTGCCCCGGAATGGCCCAGATAGTGGTGGTTCACGGACCTGCTTCACCGGTCTCTCCTTCCTCACATACGGCTGCCGTGCAGGCCGGACCTTCTCACGAAGTTAGGGGGGCAGATGTTGCACCCCAACCTCTCGTCTTTGAGTTTGGCGGCATGGCTCCTGAGATAGATTCAAATGGCCATATTGCACTATCTGAAGATTGCATGGACATACTGAAGGAGTCTAAGAGGCCTTCCACTCTGACTTCCTATGCTTACAAGTGGAAGAGGTTCTGTATCTGGTGCAAGTCCAAGAGCTATGACCCGACGACGTGCAAGGAAGATGTCATCCTTCCTTACCTTCTACATTTGGCGCAGTCTGGATTTGATGTTCACTCCATTAAGGTTCATCTCGCTGCATTGACTACCTACAGGAAATGCCCTTCACAGACTTCCTTCTTCCAGATCCCTGTGATCAAAGATTTTCTGGAAGGCTTGAAGAAAGTATTCCCTCCTGTCAGGCTCCCTTCGCCTTCATGGGAATTGAATGTGGTGCTGTCCAGGTTCATGAAGGAGCCTTTTGAACCTATTCATAAGGCTTTGTTGCAGCAACTGTCCTGGAAGGCGGCGTTCCTCGTGGCCATTACATCGGCCCGCAGGGTGAGTGAAATTTAGGCGTTGTGTTGCCAAGAACCTTATACTGTATTTCATGCTGCTAAGGTTGTTATGCGTACTCGCCCTAAATTTCTTCCCAAGGTTATTTCTGATTTTCATGTCCACCAGACCATAACTTTGCCTACGTTTTTTCAGAATCCTTCATCTCCAGCGGAAAGGTCTCTACATTCCCTGGATGTTAGGAGGGTGCTGACATTTTATCTGGATAAAACCAAAGATATTCGTAGGTCAGACCAATTGTTTATCAATTACGGATCGGTCAGGACGGGTCTTGGTACCTCTAAGCAGTCCATTTCTAGGTGGATTGTGTCCTGCATACAGTTGTGTTACCAAAAAGCTAATAAGACCTTAGGAGGTAAGCCTAAGGCTCATTCCACCAGGGGCAAAGCTGCCACGACAGCCTTGCTCCGTAACGTTCCGATTGCAGAAATCTGCAAGGCAGCCACTTGGAAGTCGGTTCATACCTTTGCTAAGCATTACTGTCTGGACACTGATGCCAGGGCAGACGCTCAGGTTGGGCAGGCTTCACTGCGAAATCTGTTCGCACAGTAGTGGTGTTAATTTTCTTCTCTCCACCGCCGCTTTGGTGTGGGGATGGGCTTGCCATTCTATTCACTAGATTATGACTATACACAGAGATCCCCTACTACAGAAGGAGTAGTTTCTGTCCTGTAACTCCAGTTCTGTAGTAGGGGTATCTCTGTTATAGTCATAAGCGCCCTCCCGCCTCCCCGGTGGAGAAAGTATTCATGTAAGGAATGCTACAGGTCTGGCGTGTTACACCTTCAAAAAGAACTGAAAGTAAAAGGGACCTGCTGTGCATTCTGGGATACTGGGAGAAGTTCTGGAAAGTTCTCTTAAAGGCACAGTATCCTATTTAAGCCACATAATGGCAGCCTATGGGGCTTGTCTGTCCATGCCTTCCTCTCTATCATTCCAGAGGCTTTTTACTGGTAGAGGCAAGTGTCTCTGTGAAGAAACTGGGCAGGCTGTGTTGTATGTGTGGTGTTTTTGGTGGAATTTCTAGTTGAAGTACTGGACAGTGTAGCCTGTGGATATAGGCTGCATTATTTGTCTTTAAATTCTCTCTTAAGTGTCTGTGCAGTTCTGCAATTGTTTGACAACTTAAGAGATCATTTTTGATTGCCGGGGTCCACGCACATGGGCGGGACTATTCACTAGATTATGACTATAACATAGATACCCCTACTACAGAACTGGAGTTACAGGACAGAAACTACTCCTTCTTTTTCCTGTCCCACTCAAGAAATCTCCCAGTCTAGCGCGTTGCCTGCAGACAGCAGAGCTTGGCAGTAACTGCCTCTTTGTGTGTTGCCTGTTTGCCTTTCCAACCTCTGCTGTCTGCAAAACATGCACTTACTCAGAGCTGCTTTTAGTTAGTGTGAAGCCGTGAAAAAGAAATGCTTAGACCCCCTTCTGCGCTGGTGCAGTAAATGGAATCCCGCTAATTTATTTTACCTTCGATCTTTGCTGTAGCACGAACTCTGAGAGTTTTCGAATTAACTAAAGCACCGAAGACGCACAAAATAAATAAGAGACCCCATTTGTGCCAGGGCAGTGCAAATTACAGATGACAGTGACCTGATGCTGGTGGGCCTCCTTCAGCTCAAAAAATGCTTTATTGAGAGGCAGCAGGAGAGGGGAGAGAGGCGGGGGCCTGCGCCGGTCTCCCTTGCGTTTCCCTTGCGGGAGCCAGCATGGGCACCATATGTTTGCAAGTTAATTACAAACATTTGGTCTCAAAGCTTGCTACCGCAAGGGAATCGCCAATCGTGCACGCGTTGCCATTGAAAGCAATGCAACACGTGCATTGGTTTTAGGGCGAAAAGTGAAACTATTTCAAAAAGTCTTTTTCCTATGCAGCGTAGGCAAGACCTAAAAAGACAACATGGGCAGAGTGAAAGTTAATTTCGAATAGTATCATCATCATCATCGTTTATTGAAAGTACCTTGGAATTGAACATCTAATTGAAGTGGCAGATGGGTCCAATGATACAATTTACACAAATACCGGTATCAGCAAATTTTCATTTGAACAAAGAGACTGCAAGTTATTCTCATGCAATGTAAGGGCAAAACGGTGGTCGCAGTGAGAGTTACTCTGCATAAACACACAACTCACATTCTACTCTCCATGTCCAGCCACCAACAAGAAGCATAGTAAGCTGGATAAAAGGCCCAACATGCAATACTCCACTACCAAATAAAACACAAAAAGACGTTACTCAAATGTTAAACTATCGACTGGCCTCCCACGTTAGTTACCCCCACATTCTGCAGCTGCACCCCTCACCTGGTCTATGTAGTCAGCCATCTTTCAAAAGCAGCACTTTCACCAACGCAGGATTCGAACCGGCAACGCTCTGCTGGCGGAGAAGTGCAAGAGTGTCCTGTGCCGAATCGTAGAGACGGATGAAGGACAAAGGTGGAGCGGGATCCTGCATACTTGATAGTAAAAGGAAACAGCCAATTTGTAAAAGAGCCATTTTCGTTGGGCCTCTTAGAAATCCAGTCTAAAAGAATACAAAGACTGCAATTTCCATAAAAAGGCTTTAAATAACAAAAGCAAATCGACATGGCTTCCTATTCCTTGTATGTTTCTCATTTTATGAAACAAATTCATCCTGAATATATATTTAAATTTGCAAGACTGTTTTAAAAGGAAAAAAAAGTAATAATTTCAGATTAATGTGCAATTTTAATACAGAAACTTCAAACATTGTTAGGCTAGCAATTTCTCTTCCTCTCTTACATGAAATGTCACCTAGAAACGTGAGCCAATGATAACGTTAGTGGAAACGCGATGGCCAAGTAATCTGCAACATATGATCTTTGCGGGCTTGACATGCCTTCTGTCCTCAAGCCACCCCTACAGATTAATAAAACAAGTGACGGCAGAAGGATATCTAGATAAAAGAAAAGTCCCCAGTGTCACGCCGCCAGTGAAGCATCCAGTCCCTGCGTGCACATCTTCTGTCCAACCGCGTGTACGCTTGGAATCCGTATTGATTCCAAAAGGCCCTCACCATGGCGAGAGCAGCGCGTGCGTGCTGCTAACGCCAGGCGTGGCCTAAAAAGGGTCTATCTGATTTGAAGTGTGATTCAAGCTTGAGAAGATTGGAGCTCTATTATCTACTGAATCACTGCTACGTTGGAGTTTTTTTTTGTTGAGCTCTACGGAAAGGATCCTTGATAATACCAGTGAATCCAGTTTATTCAGGAGTGGCTTAAATTGGGGAAAAGAGGCAGGGCGGGTAAGGGGGCCAGGGAAGGGGGGGCAACGGATGCAAAAAATAATTAAAAAATAGGCAGGGGGGGGGGGGGGGGAAGTGGACATCGAAGACTAAAAAATAAGTCTTACATGGTTCCCTCCAGCATCGCGTTGTGCTCTTCCGCTCTTCGCCGCCGCTGCAGGCAGGCACAGACTCCAAGCCTGCCATGCGACCAATCCTGAAGCTACTCTCACATGAGCGCAGCTTCAGGAGTGGTCAGAGCGTTGATGATGTGTGCTCCATGACAGACTGAGAAGGCTGGCCAAAAACCACATGCGCAGCGTGTGAGTTCATTGCCATGATGAAGCCTTTGTAAGGTGAAACGTGTTGGCTGCTGTTTGAAAACCACAATAAAGAAAATACTAAACCTACAAAAAAGATTAACGAACTATATCTAATACTGGTTATCAATGCACATAAACGCATATGTTTATCTGATTTGTGTAAAAAAAACTATTATCTATCAGTTTTGTTGGCCATTAACTGTCTGGAAAAGTCTGGATCATCTATGTTGCAGTTGTTTTCTGAAAAATGTAGTGTGCAAACTGGTTGCATCCACATTTCCTGCACTCCATGCTTGTGGTAACTGAAATAGTAGTTGTAGCAGGACTGTGTTTATAGGTGGATCTGTCATACAGTGCAGTCCTGATGTTACTGCTACACTTTTATTTTTTTTTTCAACTGTCCTTCACGGTCTGTCCATTTGAGTCTTGCAACATTTGGACAGTGTGGGAAAGCATGTAAAAGCTAGCGGTTGAGCTGGTATTGTGCTCTTGTCTTACTTTTACCTTGGGCTACATAGTTTACATTTTTTATGGATTTATTTAAATATTGTTGAAACTGTTGCTATAATTTACCCCTAAATTGTCATTGCTATAGCTCTGCGACCAATTTTTGTGCTTATAAGGTTCCAAGAATGCTGCCCTGCTGGTGTCTGATGTCCGTGTCGAACACATACAAGGTCTGCACCTATTTCCTGAACTATTTCACACCCTTTAATCTTATATGTTCTGTTAGTGGATTGTCAGGTTAACCCTCCTGTTCAGAGCCCAAGAAGTAACTGTGATCACTGGAGTATCTCTTTTACAGAGTTATGAGAGACGGGTGCCAACCACTCTGCTAATAATCAGGACACCGCCCAATGGGTAGCAAACTGAGACCTACCTCATGAATATTAATGAGGCAGGTCTATTTGCGAGCTAATCCAGAGCTACGTACATCTGGCTCCAAGTGTCTTCCCCGGCCAAGAAGGAAGCCCAAAGGGCCTGAGCTATTAAAAACAGTTGTTCTTTTCCCACTTGCACAAAATCAACAATTCACATATATATATATATATATATATTGTCAATACCTTAAATCTTATATATAATGGGAAGACTATTGTGATGGTAGATCCTAAACTTCCTGGGAGATGTCACTTTGAATCCTAAATACCTGGCTCATAAACAAACGTTAAATTGCAATTAGAAGTAATGGCTTTTTTGAAGACCTGTTGACATGGAATAGGCTTTATAAGGTGGGGGACACACGTAAGGGAAAGTCTGTGTGCTTTACTGTTTTCACTGTAGGTACACTTCATTACTCTCCTTTGAAGACCGGGACCACATGAGTTAGTTTCACTTCCCTGGGGCCTACAAATTCCAGACATGCGCCAAAGTACACTGTAAGTTGTGTAAAAACTGCTGAGTCGAAAGCCATATCTGTACTGCTTAAGGGTCATCCAGAAATGTCATATTTCTTTGACTCAGCTCATAACCAGAGGCTGGCCGGGTATGACCCTGCCAGGCTGGATTAATTACCTTCCTCCCCAAGCTGTAGCATCAGAGGCCTAGCCTTTCACTGCAAGCATTCCAAGGGCAAATGTCTTCTCTCCAGGAGGGAGAGATGGGGGTCAAGTTGCAGGTTATCCATCGGCAGCTGTCACCCAGTGCCAGGCTGGGGCCATGAATTCAGCCCAGGGGCGAGGGGGGCTTTTCAGAGACCATGATGAATGAGACCCCTGGACGACGCCTTCTTGAAGTATCCCAGAAGTCTGTGCAGGAAGAAGGGAGCAGTGGCAGAGGGGTGATGTGTTCTGCAAGATAGAGCAGAAGTGCCTTCCTGACAGCCCCCTCCAATTTATTTTAAAATGTCTTGAAGATGAGCTCTCTCTGGGGTGTGGTCTTGCTGAGGAAGACTGGTGCTGAAGCCTGGCGCTGTGAGCAGTTGGAAGGAGGAACCGCCTGACTGTCCCAGGACTCTGGACTGCGCCTTTGAGGGAGTCCAGGGCCAGTGAGGAGAAGTCTGGGCTTCTGCGTAAGGAAGAGAGAGGACCAGAAGGAGAGCCAGGTGAAAGGCTGGCTCAGGAAGCCAGTGAAGACAGCTCCTTGCAGAGTCACCCTCTTGGAGGCAAGGATGTTGAAAAGTGCTCCAGGTGGCTAGGACTGGCCAAATGGAGCAAGAAGAGGTGCAGATTGAGAAAATTGGTCCCTGGGTGCTGAGGTATGACCCCCAGAAGGTAGGCGACCTTTGACCTCTGATCAGACCGACGAAGCATGTGGGGTTCCGCCGCCAGTCTTGAATGTGCCCCCAGAAGAAGATGATGTTGGGGAGCGCCATCGCACCCCCGTGAAGGTACCTTTGGGGCCCAGACTCTCCATCCTGGGTCCCCGAGAAGTAAAGTCGGTGAGCACCGTCGCCCTCCCAGTGAACTGCTCACCCGGGGGTGCCAGGAGCCCACCCTGGCCCCCAACGACAACGGAGGTCAGGGATTCCCATTGACCCCTCCACCCCCTAAAAGAGGTTCCTGGGGCCCAGGACCCCCAACTCCTGGCCCCGCGGAAGATTAAGCTGGGGAGCGCAGTCGTGCTCCCCGTGAAGATCCCTGGGGCTCTGGATCCCCAACTCCGGGCCCTTGTGTCTACGGTGAGGAGGGGGGAAGTGCCATCATGCTCGCCCATGACGGGTGAAGACTAAGCCAGGGAGCGCCTTTGCACTGCCTGTGAAGAACTCCTTGGGGCCCTAGACGCTTGACTCCGGGCCCTGCTGCTGCGGACATGAGGGGGGCATGTCGCCGCACTCCCCCTTGGCAGGAAGGAGGAAGGGGGAGTGCCGTTGCACTCCCCTGAAGCCCTGTCCGACCGGCTGCAGCCTCCGTGTCTGCCCGCAGGAACGGACAGACCAGAATGGAAGGCCGGTTCGAGTAGCAGCATGCGAGGGTGCTGGCCAGTCGGGGAGCTGGCAGGAGTAACCGGGGGGTGGGCTCCCGAAGCTGCTCTCCACGCTCACCTGAATTCGGGATGCCTGGGTGGGACCAGGCCCCCTGGGAAGTGCGGATGTGGCGTGAGGCCGCCCACAAAGGCAGTGCGGCTCCCCCGGAGCAGCGGGGGAGCCGCTGCTCAGTTATGCACGCACTGAACGTGAAGCTTCCCATAATGCCTTGCAGGGCAGGATGGGCCTTGAGGTAAAGTTGCTTGTTTTTGCGTGTGATTATAACTGTGATGCCTTTTAGGGGCTTTAATTGCTTTGCATTATAACTGTTATCAGAGATGATAAGTACCTGTCCTTCTAAGGGATGCTTAGACATGTATTCTTGCTACTGCGTTAGTTGAACAACAACCCAGACTGTCCGCCACTGTGATTCAAGGATGTATACTGTATGGTCAGTATGAGATGCTCAGTCAGGGCTATGCGTCACTATGGTAGGTGGTTCCATTAGAAATGCTTGGTGAGATAATGGGGTGGGCCGCCACTGGGATGGTGCCAGTGGGAAGGGTCCTCACTCCAGGTAATGGTCAACCCACTGCATTTGGGGGGCAAGATTATGTGCATACATGGGAGTGGTGGTACTAGACCCCCCCCCCTCAACCCCCCTCCTTGCTGGAGGGGTGGGAATGTTATGCAAAGTCACGAAGTAAGTCCAACAGCTTATGTATATTTGTAAATTGATGCATAGTATATAGTAGTTTGTGTGTGTGTGTAAAAATATACTCTTCCTTTTTATAAGGAAAAGTATAGACTGGACAGTCAATTATTCAGTGTTATTTCTGCGTACTTGTAAATGGTGATTACTAGCCCACACCACCTCCCTTGAGTAAGCCTTAGACTGCTCTGCAACGCTAACCTCAGAGTCGAGCGCTACAATGGGGTGTTTGGTTCCCAGCGAAGTACAAATGTAGACCTATTGTTTGTGCAGGCCTCACAAATACTGGCTCGTTTTCCAACAAAGCATTTCCTATTTTTGCGCTTGAAATGTGTTATTTTGCATGTTTAATGATAAAGAAGGAATTATTTGTTTGCTTAAAAGCTCATTTGTTTCGTAGTTTCCAAAACGCCTGTATTCCAGTGTGAATGGGCAGAAATAAGTGTAACCCAAAGTCATTTCTGAAATTAACATGTCACCTTTGTATGTATTTACTCTATATGATCTGGGAATGGCGCAGTGAGCAAAATAACGATGTATTACACCCAGAGCAGGGGGTAAATGTTTGACAATGTTCAACATTCTGTCCATCATCTTTGTGTTGCATTTTCACCCCAAGTGGTAAGGGTATGCCCAGATGTAGATCCCATGCTTGCTACTCCACCGGTTTCAAGTTAGTCTGGCTGACAAGGGTTGATGCCCGAAACAGGTCCCAGCATGCTTTTTTTCCTGTCCAGGGAGGGCCTGGCCTGGCACTTCGGGCTGGACTGTTCCCATCTTGAACTGGGTCAAGACTGATTTGTATATGGTGGGGTCCAAACTAGAATGGCAGGGTGAGCAAAATAACGATGGATTAAACGGAGATCTGTGCCTGGGGGTGAATGTTTGACAATGCTGAACTTTCTGTCCATCATCTTTTTGTGTTGAAGATGAGGGTCTTCAGTTCTTCTTCAAGAGTAGGAGTCATGGCCTCTGTCAGACGACAAAGAATGTTTTACTTTTTATGCACATTATGTACTTGTGTGTAGTCACAGGATAGTGTGATCAGATTTTCTGATGATCTATTAATATTGTATATTTTAATTGTAGAAGTACATTATGCCACATAGAAACAAATGTTTTTATTGCCTTAAAAAAAACATGAACATTGTGTTCTTACAATAATAGTAAGGCCTTCAATACCTCACCAGCACCAGTTAAATACCTAAAGGGTCATGGGTGAAGGAGACTTGTCGTCCTAAACCCTCTTTGTCATGTTTCCATCGTAATGGCTTGAATAAGTTCCTTGAAAGAGTCACCTGAAATACAAACTGCAGCAGCATCAGGCAGTTGCACGGCTTGCATGAATAATCATGTATTAGTTGGGTGACATTTTGCAAGAGAAGTTCTAATTAAACACATTAAGAGCCAAAGTAGTATTGGAGTGGTTGCACACTGACCTACGGAGCCTCTGTATCAGAGGTGGCCTTTCAAAGCAAGGCAGGGTGGTTTAACCCCTTCCATGCTGGTGACGAACCCCAGCCGTCACGCTCTGCGGCGCTTGTGTGCTGATGACGGCTGGGGTTCGTCACGGCCCGCCCTGTTCTTTTGTTTACCGCACAGCGGCGGAAACGGCCCAGCATGGAAGGGGTTAAGTCTTATGGATGACTTGCATGAGTGCAGTCCATAGTTTGGTGCCTGGACAAAGACAGAGTGTTTATTTTGGTTAAGTGAAGACGGGTGGAAGCCACTGAATTTGGGCTTTTATGTATGTATGGAGTTTAAACACTTGGCAGGTAGTGTCCATTCTCTTCCAGGGGATACTACTCAATAGTCATAAGCACTGAATAGTCCCGCCCTCGTGTGGGACCCCGGAGCAATAGCCAATAATATGCATATATATATATATATATATATATATATATATATATATATATATATATATATATATAACATATATATTTATATAACATATAAATACGCATAAAATAACCATATATATATAGATAATATGCATATACATATGCAGCCCAATATACACCATACTAAGCTCAAAACCTGCCCTTACTGCCTGTAAAATCTTTACATTTGCTAAATAAAGACATATAAATTACATTATATGACAAATCAAAAAAGAAAACGCTGCCCCGGTTTTCTCTGAAACACACAACCTTTATTTTCAAAGGTAAAATAGGCAGGATCATAGAGGCAGCTTTAGCCTAGATAGGCTGCATAGTAACAGAAAAATCTGGCGCCGTGCCTTTAAGACCTCTGTGAGCCTCCAGGCTCCCATCATGCACCACAGGTGACAGTTGGGTCAGTTCTTTTTTCTGGCTCCTTCTGTGAGGATCCTGGAGCATTGAGCTCGCCAGTTGGTGATATTTTTTCACTTTCTTCTGGTAATTCTCCAATTTTTTCGTCTTCACTCAACGTCTTTAGTCATTATCTGACTAATCCAACAATTTTTTGCCGGTTTTTTGGCCTTTTTTCCAGTCACAATGCCGGCCTTATTTGTTAAGTGTCCAGCCTGTGGTAAAAAAATGGCCAAGACAGACCCACATTCGGTCTGTATGGCTTGTCTGCCATCTTCACACAAGCCAGAACTCTGCTACCATTGCAGTAAGTTGTCAAATAGAACTTTGAGAGAGAGAGAGAGAGAAGAGCAGGCTTCAGTCCCTGCATGACAGAGGAGAATCAGTGAGTGGAAGAGAAGAATTTCACTCCAGGAAGCCTTCTTCTCAGCACAAAGAGCGTAAGGACAGAGGGGAGAAGAGAAAACATCGGTCTCCTTCAACTTCGAGGGACAGATCTTCTTCTAAAGTTCCTGTGTGCTCAAAATCGGTATCGAAATCACCGTCGCGGCATCCGTCAACGTCGAAATCGCCGTCGAACAAGAATTCGCCGTCGAAGCAAGGTGAGAGGCGACATGAGCGTAGGCAATCCAGGTCTGGCTCCCCTACGACTGTGAGAGGACGGGACTCGACGTAGTCTCGTTGACGGTCACCGCCAAAGGCTCGAAACATCAGTCAAGGTCACCGTCGAGAGGCGCAATGACGTTGACGTCGAACCGGGCAGTAGAGGTTTCGACGTAGAAGAGCCCAAGTCATGTGGCGTCGAGGCACACGACGCCGAGGAAATCATCGCCGTCGAGGCACATGACTTCAACGCCGAAAGGACACTCGTCGTCAAGGAGATCGCCGCCGAAGGGGTCGCCGCCGAGGAGGTCGCCGTTGGCAAGATCGATGTCGAGGAGGCTGTAGTCGACGTCACCTGCAGCTAAGAGGCCTAGAACGGTGTCCAAAGACCGATCTAAGGTTTCTGTGGTGTCTTCTGGGAGTTCTTCTTCCTCCTCTGGGCTGAAGATTGTACAAATCTCTCCAGATCCCTCGAGCGCCTTCACCTACAGGGGCTAATATCTCTCCACGATGGCTTGGGGGATCAGAGACTGGAAGATAAGGAGGATTAACTTTCCAAGATCTAAGTCCAGGTCTCCTGTGTCTGCAAGAACTGTGTCAAGATCAAGGTAGCCTTGACAGGTGGTCCATTCTCGAGGACGTGAGCGTATTCCTTCGAGAAAGTCTCCATCAGAGAGGAGGCGTGCTTCACCCTCTCCGAAGTCTTCGCATCACCGTTCATCTAGGAGACGCAATGCTAGATCTTCGACAAGGTCTACAGATTCGAAGAGGCATTACTCACCGACGCTGTCATCAACTCCTCCAAGTAGGATATCACCGATTGATGAGGTAATCACCTTTAATGAAGTTCTCTGTCATGGAGCAGCGAAACTTAATATCGAGATGCCTGTCTCTACGGCCAAGACAACAGTCATTTTCAAAACTTTACATCAGAAATTATCATCAAGGCCTTTACTTCCTCTGGTTCCAGGTCTGTTGGAGGCTGCAGAACATAAGTTCTTGACTCCTGCATCTTTGGGAGCGGTTCCTTCGCGGATCGCAAAAAAGTATAAGGCTCCGGACAATGATCCATTATTTCTGAGGTCTGAGCCACAACCTGATTCAGTCATCGTCTCAGCGGCACGTAAAAATCAGGCAGGAGCAACGTCATCCTCTGTGCCTCCTGATAAAGACAGCAAAACGATGGACTCGGTAGGCAAGAGAATGTGTGCCACCTCTGCTTCCTACATGAAGGTCGCCAGCGCCTCCGCTTTACTGGGTCGCTATGACCGTGCACTATGGGATTCCTTGTCCCGGTTTGCAGAGAAACTTCCCAAAGAAGACCAGCATGATTTCCTTGAAATTCTTCATGAAGGTGGTCTAGTGGCTAATCAGGTGATTAGCGCAGCTGCTGATGATTCCGACCTGTCTACACATGGTTACGCCCATGGACTCTGCGCCAGATGCTCAGCTTGGCTAAGACTTACGGGCCTGAAGCCTGAAGCCCAAAACGGAATTGTTAATCTACCGTTTAATGGGAAATCGCTCTTTGGCTCTCATGCTGATGATGAAATGTCGAGAATGAAGTTGGAGCTTGATACGGTGAGAGCTGTTCTCGAAAAGAGAAAGGACTTCAAGAAAAAATACCGTCCTTATGATCGGAGACAGAACCAACAGAGGGTTCAAACCCCTCAATGGTCGTCACAACAGACTCAAGGAAGATCTCCGTTCTCCCAGCGTCGTCCTGGTGGAGGAAGGGGTGGCATTTCCAGACAGTCTGCTCCTGGAAACAAACAGCAGCAACAAAAACAGTGAGTTTTTGCTTCCCCTGAGCCCGTTAGCCACTCCGGTGGGGGGAAGTGTTCGTTTTTGCCTGAAAGAGTGGGAAAACATCACGATCGACAAATGGGTGCTGAATATTGTAAAAAATGGATATTCAATCAGGTTCAAGTCTCCTCCACCCTCCATTCCTCCTCAAAAGACTGTGATCCATCGACTTCATCTTTTAAAGCAGGAAGTATCTGCATTCATCCTAAAGAAGGCCATCGAGGAGGTTCCAAGGGCACAGCGTCGACAGGGCATTTACTCCCGATATTTTCTTGTCCCAAAGAAAGGTCCAAACGAGGAGTTCAGGCCCATACTAGATCTCAGGCCCCTCAATCAATTCATTCGGCGAGAAAAGTTCAGAATGCTGGCGTTGCATCAAATAATTCCACTGTTGCATCAAGAGGACTGGATGTGCTCTATAGATCTTCAGGATGTGTACTTTCATATCCCCATCGCACCAAAGCATCGGAAGTTTCTAAGGTTTTGCATACAAACCAGCCATTACCAGTTCAGTCTTGCCCTTCTGGCTAAAGTCAGCTCCTCGCACCTTCTCAAAGTGCATGGCAGTCGTAGTGGCTTTCCTACGGAAAAGACACATTTTCGTCTACCCATATCTAGACGATTGGCTGCTAAAGAGTGCATCTCAGATTCTGCTTCAGCAACATCTCACGCTCTGCATACATCAGCTGCGGAGGCTGGGCCTGCACGTAAACTTCAAAAAGTCTATCCTCAATCCCACGCAGAGGATACACTATCTGGGCGCACTACTAGACTCAAAGGACGCAAAAGCGTATCCTTCGGAGGAGAGACTATCCTCTATTCTCCTCAAGTGTCAAACCTTGCTAGATACTCATCTACCAACGGCCAGACAGATCTCGTCTCTGCTAGGGTCCATGGCGTCTTGCATTTTCCTCGCTCCGAACGCCAGACTGCACATGAGAACTCTACAGCAGTCTCTGAAGGATCAGTGGTCCCAGTTTTCAAACCGTTGGGAGGACAAACTGTCACTACCTCTGTCAGTGCGGATCTCCATTCGATGGTGGATGCAGCAGAGTCATCTGGTAGTGGGAATGCCTTTTCAAGAGGACATGCCTAGGCAATCGCTGGTGACAGATGCATCCCTTCAGGGATGGGGCGCCCTTCAAGTTCAAGGAGTGTGTTCAGTGAAAGAAAAACTATCATATAAACATGTTGGAACTCAGAGCTGTCCACCTAGCTCTCAAGGCTTTCTTTCCCGCGATCAAGACATCCTCCCTGCTTGTTCAAACGGACAACACAACAACAATGTACTATCTGAACAAGCAGGGCGGAACGAGATCCAGACCTCTGTCACTGGAAGCGCAAGCAATCTGGAAGTGGCTTCTGGCTCGGGGTATGAAAATTTCAGCTGTTCATCTGCCAGGTGTTCTCAACATCCAAGCAGACGACCTAAGCAGACACTTCGCAGAAGCACACGACTCAGGCCTGGGGGTCACCAGAAATTGATCTTTTTGCGGACGCCAAAAATGCAAAATGCCGCGTCTTCGCGTCCAGGTACCCACAATGAGGGTCCAAGGGAAATGCTCTTTGGATGGACTGGTCAGAGACATTACTCTACGCTTTTCCACCGATTCCACTCATTCTCTTAGTGATCAAGAAGCTATACAAATCCAAGACAGACATGATCCTGGTGGCTTCGGATTGGCCTTGCCAATGGTCGTACCCGGATCTCCTGTATCTATCCAAAGTACCACACAGGAGGCTTCCTTGTTGTCCGGATCTGCTGACCAGAGAGAACGGCAGGGTGTTCCATCCCAACCTGCCGTCCCTGAAGCTAGCAGTATGGTTCCTGAGTTTGTCCGGTATGGACATCTAGGCCTCTCGTAGGACTGTATGCACATTTTAAGAGAGGCAAGGAGAGCTTCTACAAGAAAGTCGTATGCTTTCAAGTGGAAGCGGTTTTTCATGTGGTGTGCTGCGGAAGGTCATGACCCTATTCGAGGTCAGGAACAGGTACTGTTACCTTACTTACTTTCTTTGGACAAAGCAGGTTTGCAATATTCTTCTATAAAGGTCCATCTGGCAGCAATAACAGCATATCGAAAGTCCCCTGCGCAGGTCTCTTTCTTTCAAATGCCAGTTGTGAAGGATTTTCTGGAGGGTCTCAGAAAAGTGTATCCTCCCGTGAGGGCTCCCTCTCCTCCTTGGGAGCTTAATGTGGTTTTGTCTAAATTGATGGGTCCACCATTCGAACCTATTCATAAGGCCTCCCTTCAACATCTATCGTGGAAGGTGTCCTTCCTTGTAGCTATTACTTCTGCGCGCAGGGTGAGCGAGATTCATGCCTTTTGTGCTACAGAACCCTATCTCGTTTTCCATGCGAATAGAGTGGTGCCTCGGACTCATCCAACATTCCTTCCTAAGGTAGTCTCGGATTTTCACATTAACCAGTCAGTTACACTACCTACGTTTTTTGCCAATCCGAACACTCCAGATGAAAAAGCTTTACACTCTTTGGATTTGAAAAGAGTTTTGAAGTTTTATCTTGATAAAACTAAAAGTGTTAGAAAGACTGATCATCTGTTTGTGAACTACGGTCCTCTGAATACGGGCTTGTCTGCGTCTAAGAGGTCCATTTCTAGATGGATTGTGTCATGCATTATGTTATCTTATCAATTGGCACGGAAACAGCTCCTGGGCAAACCGAGAGCTCACTCCACTAGAGGAAAGGCTGCTTCTATAGCAATGCTTAAAAATGTTCCTGTTCATGAAATTTGTAAGGCAGCTACGTGGCGTTCGGTTCATAACTTCGCGCGCCATTACTGTCTTGATTCTGATACTCAGGCGGATGCTCAAGTTGGTCAAGCATCCCTGAGGAATTTGTTTGGGTGATATATATTAGTATACTGTTTAGAGAGTACGGTATTCGTCCGCAGGGTATGGGATGGGCTTGCTACTCTATTCAGTGCTTATGACTATTGATGAGTATCCCCTGGAAGAGAAGGATTAGTTACTTACCTGTAATCCTAGTTCTCTTCCAGGGGTATACTCCAAAGTCATAAGCAACCCACCCTCCTCCCCGGACGAATACCAGAGCTGTCTATTTTACATGTTACCCATGTATTTATCACACTGTTATACGCCGTCCAAAAGAACTGACCTAACTGTCACCTGTGGTGCATGATGGGAGCCTGGAGGTTCACAGAGGTCTTAAAGGCACGGCGCCAGATTTTTCTGTTGTTACTATGCAGCCTATCTAGGCTAAAGCTGCCTCTATGATCCTGCCTGTTTTACCTTTGAAAATAAAGGTTGTGTGTTTCAGAGAAAACCAGGGCAGTGTTTTCTTTTTTGATTTGTCATATAATGTAATTTATATGTCTTTATTTAGAAAATGTAAAGATTTTTACAGGCAGTAAGGGCAGGTTTTGAGCCTAGTATGGTGTATATTGGGCTGCATATGTATATGCATATTATATATATATATATATATATATATATATATATATATATATTTATTACCTACTGGCGGTCGCCAGTAGGTATATATAGTTAGGATTTTTTCCCTATGGCATTTTTGAAAATTCTATGTCTAATAACTTTGGCGTTTGTGGACGGAATCGGCTGAAATTTTCAGGAAAATGGCACATTTTGTTTCTGAGCAGCTCCTGGAAATTTGGGGGGGGGGTCGTCAAGGGGGGGCCGAGAAAAAAGGGGGGTCCCAAAACGCGTTTTTCCCATGTTAATTTCCATAGGGCGGTTGGACTCACTTTGAGCCCGAACGGCTGAATGGATTTTCACGAAACTTGGCAAAATTGTAGGGACTGTTAGCCCGATGTGCCTTTGCTAGGTCTCAATATATGTGCTCCAGTAGATTTTGAGAAATTAACGTTCAAAACAAGATATATATCTGTAACAGCGCTCCGGGCAGCGATCCGGTCCGCTTACTTTTCGCGAAACGGAACTTTGCGCGCAGAAAGCTGATTGGCTCTCCGGTGTCTGTCAACATTCTAAACAGTCTGGAGCGGACGCCATCTTATCTCTCGGTAGGATCGAGAGAGAAGAAGAGGTGAAAAACGAAGGGGGAATTTAATGAAAGGGGGCAAGGTATACCCCTCTTGACCCCCTAGGATTGTTGTTGGGGTTATTAAAGGGTCCCGTGGGGAAAATAAAAAAAAATGATTTTTCACGGTAGAAGCGCTTCACGGGCCGCGAACTGGGCCGCAAACTGGTAGCGAAACGGGAATTCGCCATTTTGTGCTTCGTTTTAATTGTTTAGAGACAAAAATTATCGCCGCACATTGGCCACAATGCATGAATATCGCTGAAAAGTCAGCGATATTCATGCATTATCCAGCAAATGCTCTTAGCCATGTTATCCACCTTCCATTGGATAACATGGCTAAAAACTGCTCTGTGCGTGAGCTTTTTTTTTTTTTTTTGCTGCGTGACGTTTGTTAACGTTCGATTCGATGGAAATCAGGAAGTGTTGACCACCATTTTGTCACTGCGAGTAAATATTTTGTTATAAATGAATCCTTATTGATAAACATTGTCTGCGCCATCTTGCGTTTTTGTCCAATGCCACAATTTTGTCGTGCACGGCAGCCATTTTAGATGCGTTGACCAGGGCCACTCTCTGCACGCCGCCGATCCTCAGCATGGCTCCCCACCCTCGCAAGCATCTCCCCCACGCACTGGTCACCCCCGCTCTTTCTCTCATGCATGGGCCATATACTTCCCCCCCATCTGCGCTGCTCTTCTCTTGAGAATCACACCCTGTGCCCGCCCGACACCTCCCTTTCACCCTATTCACTACGGCACCCTCTGACACTCCTCTTCCTCTGTGTCCGATTGTCCAGGCCGGACCTAGGCTATCACCTAGCCCTGCGGATGTAGTTTATGGCCCCAGCTGTAGAGTATCCAGACATGCCAACCTTCCCGATTCAGGCGTGAGACTACTGATTTCAGTGCTAGTCTCCCGCCTCCCGATTCCTGCAAGCAAAAACCCGGGGGCATATTACCAACAACTAGCGATAATTTTTGTCTCTAACTTGTTTAGAGACAAAAATTATCGCCGCACATCGGCGAATTTTATCGCACATAAACCTCGCTATTAGCAAGGTTTATCGCAAATGCGATGAAAAACGGCCGCAATGCATGAATATCGTTGAAAAGTCAGCGATATCCATGCATTATCCAGCAAATGCTCTTAGCCATGTTATCCACTTCCCATTGGATAACATGGCTAAAACTGCTCAGGGCAGGTGTTAGGTTTTGGAGATATTCGCGCTTAGCGCGAATATCTCCAAAAGTTGGTAATAGGAGATAGCGATGGTTAGGGACTGTTTCCAGTCGCTAAAATCTTGGCACGCCCACTTTGCATGTCATTAGTGATAAATATCACTGATATGCAAAGCGGGGCCCAAGATGGTCGCTATCTCCTTTTAGCTGTCACTAACTGGTGTTAGCGACAGCTTGGTAATGGGGAGATAATTTTATCTCTTTTTTTTTTTGGCTTTTAAAGCCAAAAAAGCGGAAATAACCCCCCTTGATAATATGCCCCATGATTTCTCGGGGGTTTCAGCTGACAGGGCTTGGTATTGTGTTACGTGCTAATTCTTCCAGGAAACGTCAGAGGGTCGATGCAGGGGTTCTAGAAGGGGTGATAAACCATTTAAGCCTCATGAACAAGCGCATGGTCTTTTAAAGATTTATGAAGTACTCGGGGCGGCGGTGTGTGTGTGCCCTCTTTCAGGAGCGGGCGGGGGGGGCACTGCCAGCAACTTGCCAGGCCAGGCAGTGTTCAACACGTGCATCACCCTTTCTCTGCCTGCTATTGCGCTCCATGCTTCGGAAAGGTAAGAAAAAGAACGTGCATTTGAGTTTGAAATGTCCGATCTTGTAGCAGTACACTTGCAAAGCCCACACATGACAATAATCCGATTCAAGGCCCCATTCACCCGATTTTTTAAACATATATAGCACTCCAACAAAGTTAGATTTTAAAACTTTATTAACATTTAACTATAATGAACGGAACAAAAACTGTAAAAACATTTAAACATTTTTCACCCAAAAAAGCAACAATGGTCAGAAGCTGTCTTTTGTGCGAATAGTCCCAAGGCAGCACAACGTGCAGAGTTCTGGACGGCACCCAGGTGATGTCACCTGGTGCCGCACTGGTTTTTGGGATCCTACAATGCTGCTCCGAAAATTGGCGTGGGGCGTCCCGGGTGGTGCGGGGGGAGGCCTCGTCAGTAGCGGTCTGTTGTGCGAATAGTCCCAAGGCAGCAGAACGCGCTGAGATGTTGATGGCACCCAGGTGATGTCCAGTAAACTGCCGCACTGGTTTTGGTATCCTACAATGCTGCTCCGAAAATTTGCGTGCGGCGGCCCGGGGGGGGGGGGGGGGGGCGTGGGGGAGGCGGCGTGAACGGGCCTCCCCAGGTGGCGGCCATCCAGCTGAGTTGCGCCCGCTCTTGCGGCTACAGCGTCTCGCTCACCATGTTGTTTAGTTGCTCCCACTCTTGCAGTGCAGCGATAGGCGCCTGCCACATGACTCTTAAAATGGCGGACGGCTCTTCGGTTTTGGGCCTGGTCCACTGAAATGGCCCTGGGACACCTTGGAACTCGGACGCTTGCCTGCTAGGGCTTGGGCTCCATTCTCGAAAAGCGTCCCCTCAGCCGTGAAGATTCTACAAAAGTCTTGGGGGCCCCCGACTCCCGCAGGCTTCCGGTGGGGAGCGGCTGCCATGATTGCTCGCGGAATGACCACGACGGAGCCACGAGATGGTGGTGCTCTCATGCTGACGCCAGCTTCAGTCTGAATGATCCAGAAACAAGGTGGGGCTTTCATCGTTTGGGAAAAAAAAATGTTCTAAACCAATGAAAAGTGTTATTTTTAGGTCATATGACCAAGGCTTCCATCTTTAGGAAACCAAAAGTAAAATGATCCAATGAAAAGTTTTATAAACAAGTCACATGACCTGTTATGCGGCATAGGGCTACAAAAAGCGTAGAAAATCCGTTGGCACGTGAGGCGGCGTCAGTAGCGGACCGATGTGCGAATAGGCCGAAGGCAGCACAACGCGCTGAGATCCGGATGGCACCGAGGTGGTGTCAAGCAAATTGCCGCACTGGTGTGGCCATCCTACAATGCTGCGCCGAAAGACGGCGTGTCCAGCTGAGTTCCGGTCACTCTTGCGGTACAGTGAGTCGAACGTGCCGAGATCCGGATGGCACCGAGGTGGTGTCCAGCAAATTGCCGCACTGGTGTGGCCATCCTACAATGCTGCGCCGAAAGACGGCGTGTTCAGCTGAGTTCCGGTCACTCTTCTGGCACAGTGACTGGAACGCGCCGAGATCCGGATGGCACCGAGGTGGTGTCCAGCAAGTTGCCGTACTGGTGTGGCCATCCTACAATGCTGCGCCGAAAGTCGGCGTGGGGTGCCCCGTTGGCTTATGAGGTGATGTCAGTAGTGGACCGATGTGTGAATAGGTCGGAACCAGCACAAGGCGCCAAGATCCGAATGGCAAGTCCTGGATGTTGAGTGCCTCAGTTGAGATTTCTGAGCAGTGTTTGTAAGACTGTCTGAAGCTTATGTGCACCTGCTGCAGCTTCACTATTGCCCTGGTGTGGCCAAAGGTCGCACATGACATAGGCGGCCGGCTCCCGAGGTCCGGCGGAACTTTTTTCCTTTTCCTTTCTGCTTCTTTTCCTACAATCCGTTTCATCTGAAGACACGACCAGGTCCCTGAATGTGTGCAGGGGGACGCTATTGATTGAATGAAAATGGCGGCTTGACACAAAGCTGACTAAAGCGTTGCTGTTGATGCTATACAGACAAAAATTGGTTTTCAGTTTGTACATTCTTCAGGATTTTTTTTTCTATCCAAGTCTGATTGACAGTTTGTAGAAAAATGGCTTCAGATTTTCCACATACTACTCTTCAACATTCTTCCTAAATGTAACAATGTGAAACTCACTAGGAGAACGGCTGTTTCTGTTTCCTTTCAAAATGCTGCCAACAATATTTTCTGAATGGAAGACACCATCTTGTAGCATAAAGGGCCGAAAGGGGTTCTGGTCTGGCCGATGGTTGGTGGAGACATTTTGACTATATCTTGGACCTGCCCGGCCTCGCACAAAATGGCGCCGGTATAAATGGGACTCGTAACTCCTTGCCCGCAAATGTATATCTAGAAAATGTTATTGTAAGTGGCCCTGTCGTATTTTAATTACAAAATGTACGTCCACCGATTCCGCAACTGTTAGACACCTTTGTTCTTGCAACCTAATGGCCCGCTCGTTACGTTCCTCTACAGTGTAAATGTCTCCTCATCATATACGATTTCAGTTTGCTCCGTGGCCGGCCCACGTGGTTATAGGCCCGTATTTGTATACTGATATTTTCACAATAAAGGTTTTTAAAACAAAACACGGTAGTAGTATTTACATTGGTAAAGTTTTTACTTTTAGTCACTGTTTTCGAATCAGTAAAAGGCAAGTGAAATAAAGCAGTCCAATTACATGACTGATAAAAGGTATAATATGTAGGAACGCAGTAAAGATAAATGGTCAAGGGCAGTTGTGTTTTTCATTTCTGCAACATAAAGTGATCGATAAGAATCTGATAATCAGGCGTATCGGCGACTAAGACAGCAGGCCGAGTCTCTTTTACTCAACGGCTCCGTCATGGAACGAAGAAACGCCCTTTTTCTCGAAAAAGGAATATATTTTACTTGCAGGACAGTTGTAAATTTTCCGGGAAAGTACATTAGCCTGGAATATTATAACATATATGTTTTAAAAAAAATAATGTTCGAAAACAATAAAAAGCGTAATTTTTAGGTCATATGACCAAGCTTTTCATCATTAAAACTAATGATTTACTGGGTATTATGTATTTTGCCAAATGTTTAAATCGTCTCAGAGTATTGCCCACACAAACTGTTTTAACCGTTTTTATCCTTTTTATCGTTTTTAATAATTGCATGTAAATTGGAAAGTATCAATTGTGAATGTATGTAGTATACTTTTATGATTTTAATTAATCGAATAAAGTATTTTTGACTCTGACTCTGACTCATCATTAAAATAACAAAAGCAAAATGAACCAATGAAAAGTTTTATTAACAAGTCACATGACCTGTTATGCTTACGTTACGCGCTGCGCGCCGCGCCTCGAATCACTTCCGGGTGCGCTAACGCGGCGTGTCATATAACGCATTACGCGACAACGTAGGTCAAGAATATAGTCAAAATGTCTCCACCAACCAGCGTTCGGAACACAACCCCTTTCAGCAGTCCAAAAAGTTCTGTTAAATGACAACAGAGGGGACAGGCAAGAAGAACCATCAGTCAAAGAGGGGAGGGCAAGTTCTTCTCTTCCGGGTCATGTTGGGGCGCTACCGGAACTGATCGAATTGGTAGTCTAAAGTGTTTCTGGATGTTTCAGACTAAAGCTGGCGTCAGCATGAGAGCACTACCATCTCGTAGCTCCGTCGTGGCCATTCCACGAGCAATCATGGCAGCCGCTCCCCACCAGAAGCCTGCTGGAGTCGGAGGCCCCCACGACTTTTGTAGAATCTTCACGGCTGAGGGGACGCTTTCGAGAATGGGACCCAAGCCCTATCAGGGAAGCGTCCGAGTTCAAAGGTGTCCCAGGGCCATTTTAGTGGACCAGGTCCAAAACCGAAGAGCCGGCCGCCATTTTGAGAGTCCTGTGGCAGCCGCCTATCGCTGCACCGCAAGAGCGGGAGCAACTCAACTACATGATGAGCGAGACGCTGTAGTCGCAAGAGCGGGCGGTAAACAGCAGAATGGCGGAAGAGGCACAGTGGAGCAAAAGCGGGCGGAATGGTAACTGAAACGGTAAAGGGGCGCCCCACTACAGCGTGTCTTCAGGTCAAACGGATTGTGGGACAAGGTCCAGAATAGAATAGTCATCAAAAGGCAAAAAGTTCCGCCGGACCCCGGGAGCCGGCCGCCTATGTCGGGGGCGATCTCCGGCTACACCGGTGCTATAAGACTTGGGGAGGGTGTCGGAGCCAAGCGTCTTCTCCGAGTCCATGGCCATCACACCGCCCCTCAGGGGCCTCCGTCAAGCTGTTTAGGAAGGTAACATATCACATTGTTTTCTAATGCAGTCAGGTCCACAAACGACACTCACTTACTTTGAGAATAGTGAAGCTGCAGTAGGTGGAAATAAGCTTCAGACAGTGTTACAAGCACTGCTCAGAACTCTTAACTATGGCACCCAACATCCAGAACTTATGCCATTTGAGAATGGCAGTGACAGTGAAGCAACTCAGGGACCAAAACCATTAACGTACTTTCAAGTATGAAAAACTTACTTGGGGAGGGGGCAGGAGCGAAGCGCCCCCTCCCTGTCCGCGCCACCACACCGTATGTTGAAAATCTGAAGCCATCGTTCTACAAAGTCAACCAACCTTGGATTGAAAAATCTAGAAAAATGTACAAACTGAAAACCAGTTTTGGTCTGCATAGCATCAGTAGCAACGCTTGCTATCAGAGTGCATGAGTTTCATGCTCGATCGATTGAGCTAGCCGGATCGGGCAATAAAAAGTATAAAATAGTTATGTAAATAGTTATTTAATAAAATGTTTTACCCTGTTTCTTTGCTGGTGTGTTGTCTATATTTTTAATATTTGCATAGGGTTTGTCGTTATTTTGGGCGGGGTGGGTGACTGAGTCGAGCTGTCTTGCAGCCCTCATGGTGTGGAGCTCAGTTCATCTCACTATTTTCGTATTTCTCATGAAGGGTTGTTCCTAATATTTCTATTTTAGCGAGGTCAAAAAGAGATCCAATTAGTGGCCTACTGATTTTGCTCGATTACTTTTATTTTTTTACACGATTTTTCACTATCTGCAAAGACTAAACAGAGTATTGCGACTTTGTGCTTGTTTGTAAATAGAGAAGGATCCAAAGAGAACCAATTCTAAAACAGTAAATGCTTGGATAACAATCAATCAAATGGAGAGACAAGCAGGCACGACGGATTACAACGGGGGCAAAGGCCTGCGTTAACTACCGTTCACTATCTGCAAAGAGAGAGTACTACTAAGAGAAAAGAGGGGAGGGGGGGGCAGCGTTCAAAGCACATCAGCGTGCATAAATACGAAAATGTTTTTATCTATCACGTACTTGACATTTTAAAGCTTTTCATATTTGCTATTAAAAAACCAATGAAATTCACAGAAAAAACCATAGGTTATAGTGGATATATAGTTAGGAATTTGCATTTACAAAACCTTGAAAATTCAATGAAAAAACCATTGGTTTTAGGCCATATATAGTTAGGGATTTGCATTTACAAAACCTTTTTTTACTCACATAAAACCATTGAAATTCCATATATAGTTATAAGCGCTAACTATATATCGCGCACCCGCAATCCACTGCTGATGATGTCACATATTACATCATTCATGACATGGTTAGTGACATCACTGATGACATCACTGAAAACATCTCATTTGACATGACTGATAACATCACTGATGATATCATTCATGTGATAATACCATGAACCTCTTCAGACTCTAATATAACCTTAGATACAATCAGTGTAAACAGACAGTCACAGACTGTCACTCATCCATGGAGTTACTCACACACCTAGTCAGTTATGCCAAAAATCAATCACACCTCCATTTTCTCAACTATACAGTTATACACACCTTACTTATTCAAACATATACTAACACATATTTACTTTACTCTCTTATACAATCCCTGATACAAGTTCACAATGATCCATACAGCCACTCACACATTCACTGGCTCTTATGCACAGTTATTTATATATGTCAACTCTCACATGTACTGTGTTTTACATATGTACTTACTTTGACATGTAGCACTGAGATATCCATTCATTCACCAATACACTCATGCACACAGTCAACCGCCCATACAGCTGTTTCCACATGCACTTTTGAACCCATACATCTAGTGAATCAACTGCTCACACATCTATGCACAGAGTCATACACCTCCCAGCCACCCACACACACACTCAGTCTCCCATACAAATACTTGGGCAACCAATCAATAACCCATATAGTTACTCATATAGCTACTGATCAACACATGCAGCAGTTTACAGAACAACAGACATAATGATGCACAAATTAAGACAGTTTAGTCACTAACCCATGCACTGAGTGAGACCCATTTAATCACTCACTCATACAGTCAGACATGCACCTACTAAATCCTTCATCTAGACACTTATACATCCACTCATTCTTCAATATGTAAGACATATTTTTACTTTACAGAAACATACAGTCACTGGATGTTGTCATCAGTGATGTCATCAGTGATGTCATTTGAGATGTCATCAGTGATGTCATCAGTGATGTCACTAACCATGTCATGAATGATGTAATATGTGACATCATCAGCAGTGGATTGCGGGTGCGCGATATATAGTTAGCGCTTATAACTATATATGGAATTTCAATGGTTTTATGCGAGTAAAAAAAGGTTTTGTAAATGCAAATCCCTAACTATATATGGCCTAAAACCAATGGTTTTTTCATTGAATTTTCAAGGTTTTGTAAATGCAAATTCCTAACTATATATCCACTATAACCTATGGTTTTTTCTGTGAATATATATATATATATATGTTATTTTATGCATATTTATATGTTTTTATATATATATTTAGATATATGCATATTATTGGCTATTGCTCCGGGGTCCCGCACGATGGCAGGACTATTCAGTGCTTATGACTTTGATGAGTATACCCCTGGAAGAGAACTAGGATTACAGGTAAGTAACTAATCCTTATGTTACTGCTGCTGAACCTTTGTGAGACTAGCCTCAGCTAAGGCATGCCGGGGCTAGTCGATAAGCCAGGTCTTCAGCATCTTGAAGTACTCAAAAAGTGAGGATGAGGCTCTGATGTGTGATGGCACGTTGTTCCGTCCTTTATGAGCGATGTAGGAGAAGCCCCAATCACTGGTACTGTTTCTGTGTATAAGTGGGATGTATGCAAAATAAATTTGGAAGAGCTGATGTGTCTGGATGGTTTGTGAAAGAAGAAACAGCTATTTAGGTAGTTTGGACCAGTCTTGTGCCTTAAAGGTGTGAGTGAGGAGTGTTAACTGTCCACTATTGTGCATGGGGAGCCAGTGTAGCTCCATGAGAAGGGTGTGTTGTGTGTTCAGTGTGGGAGGCTGAGTGTGAATGTGGCTGCCGAGATGTGAATGGTTTGCAGGTGTCTGGTAAGTGGTTTTCTGCTTCTGTTTTAGAGGGTATTTCTGTAATTGAGCTTCTTGGTGATGTGTGCATGTGTAACTTGTGATGGTGGGGAGCCATTTGAAGATTTTCTCTGCATCTTCAGGGTGTGGAAGCAGGAGGCTGTGACACAGTTTACTTGGGTGGTTATGTTGAGTTTGTTGTTGATTATGGTATTAAGGTTCCTGGTGTGGTTGATGTTAGTAGGTTTGGTTTCTAGTTCAAAGCAAACACAAGGAGATGAAGGACGAAGTGCTGAAACTTTGCAAACACTCTCCCCCAGTCACAGATCTGGGTTGAATCCTTCATTGTTCTTTAGTTCACTTCGCCACCCCAGTTTAGACACAGCTATATGCAAACCTGTGCCTCATGGGAACAATCCAGCCCGAACTGCCAAGCCATGTCTTCCCTGGACCCATAAACAAGCATCCTGGGACTGGTTTCGGGGGTAACACCCTTCATCAGCTAGGCTAGCTTGAATCCAGTGGCAAAGTGAGCAAAGGACCCATGTCTGGGCACACCCTGCCAACTTAGGGTGAAAAAAGCAATCACAAGGAGTTAAAGGACGGAGTGCTAAACTTTTTAATCTCCTTTTGTTTGCTTGATTCCTAGTTCAGCCTGCCACCAGGTGGAGTTTCATGGTGAGGGGTTCTTCCTGAAGATGACAACTCATTAGCATTGCCTGTGTTAAGTTTGAGACAGTTGATCGTCATCCAGTCGGAAACTTCGAGCATGCAGGGGTTGAACTTGTCCCATGCGTCCGTGGTATTGTTTGATAAGGGTAGTAGGAGCTGTGAGTCGTCGGCATAGGGGAGGACATCAATGTTGTGGGTGCAGATGATGCTTACTAGAGAGAACATGTATATGTTTCAAAAGGTCAGGGTAAGTGATGAATTCTACGGTACTCCACAGTCAGTATGGAGCAGAACGAGTAGAGCGCATTTTGTGCTGTGGATTCCAGTCTGCCCGTTAAAACACTTAATGCCACTTATGTCCTGAGCACCTTGAAAGTTGTACCTTTCTTTACACGGTGCCATGTAAAGGGGTTTTAGAGTTCCTTTCATGGATTATCATCTACCAAATAATTAAAAAAAAATATATATATATATTTCTTTATTTGCATTTTATATTATACTTGAGTGCATTATATTTTGTACATATTACATTTCAACATTGGGCATGCATCTCTTATGTCTTTACAGCATCATGTATCACGTGTACGTATTTGCTGTTATTAGTAGGATATTGAGGATGCAACTCTTAACATAAAGTTCCAAACAACAAGTCGACATATCAAAACAGACTTTTGCAACTCTGGCAAACCCTACCGTACCACTCCCTCCCCTCCTGTAAAAGGCCCCTCAGCTTGGATCGTCGTGCCTTAGTTCAGATTTGCCTGTACCTCGGGCCCCTCCCTGACTACTCATCTGTGTCATTGGTGTTGTCCATGCGGTTATTACTATCCAGGAAGTGCATCGTTCATGGCTCATTCTCACCTTCACTGATGCCCCCTTCTTGCAGTATGTCCCCCTCTGGCTCTTGCCCCATGGACTGTCTGCCTAGGCCCAAACCAGAAGTAATAGCTCCCAGCTATATGGTGAGGGAGGATGGTTTTTTTTCTACCTCTGGGTAACCAGTCTTTTTGCGACAATGAGGCCTAGATCTATAAATCTGGAAGTAGCTTTATCCTTTTTGGATCTGGGAAATACCCCTAATATGCATTCTTCCCATGTGTGTAGTTGTGGGCGGTCAGCGGATTCCGACCAGCTGTCACCTCCTGCTAGTATTGGTGCAATGAAGGGCAGAACCACAGCATATGAAAGAGGTCCACTATCCTCTACCAAATGATGGTGATCTTTTTGCTATTTTGTTTCTCAGTGCTTGCTTGATGGTCTGTTTTTTCTTTTATATTTGTCTTGACCATTAATATTGCTAAACATATATTATAGCAAAATTGATTTTGGGGATGAGGATTGCATGTATGTATAAAAAGGGAAATAGGAATATCTACTATAAACCTCATTGGTTGTGTATATTTTTTTGTATGCATGATAAGTCCACCTGTAATTGGTCCGAGTAATATTGATTATATCCAATTACTTCACCATCCATGCATCTGGGAACAGAAACCAGCCCTGGAAAACTGCTCAGCTGGACCCCCCATGGGGTGAGGGGGAGTGCGGACGAGCAGTTTCGGAGGATTTTGTTACAGGGGGTGATATTGCCGACCCCCGGTAACAAACGGCCCCCCAGGGGCCCAAAACCAGCCCGCACGCTAGCGGTCTACCAGGAAAATGCCCGGTGCCCGCTATGGCCAGTCCAGCCCTTCTGGTCTCCACAGTTCCAGATCAGTTGCACAGTATAAAAGCCTACTTCTGCATTTTGTTTGTTGTGCAGTTTCTTGTAGCCCAAGCAGCGGTTTCCTTTTAGTTTGTTGAATTGCAGCTGTTGAACTTTATTTTTATTTGTTTTCATTTAGGTTAATCTTTTGGCCTGTGTATTGAAATAAATAGGGTACATTATGTTGAACTATTAGCTCCTTGCTTTATTCATTTGTGATGTTCAGTATTTAAAGACTGACAGCATATGCTTCTTTAAATACAGCTATGAAGATGCAAAGAACCAGCTTATGAAAACAAAGCTGTTGGCTCCTGCTTACTTTATTTTGGGAGGAAACCAATCTGGTGAAGCCTGTGTTATTACACGTGCCCGAGTGCCCTGCCTAGATGTTTTGGAGTAAGTGATATTTTATCTATCTTGATATATGTATGTGTCCGTGTGTGTCTATGGAGGTAGGTGTGTATGATGTACTTGTGTAAAGTGCTTTCCATTGTTGAGTGTAGGAAAAGCCCATGACTCACAAAAGCCTGCTGTACCTTCTCTCCCTCTAGATTGGTGGTAATTAGCATGTAAGACTCTGTATACATGTTTTATGCCATGCAATTTTTTTGAGCAGTCCCAAAGCACAATCTCAGTGCTTACGCCCATGCTTTCAGGAGTGAATATTTAGGGTATCATTATCCAGAATCATGTCATGTCAACTATAATAGTGGAATGGATCTGACACTTGCACTGTTGTAATAAATGCCAGAGTCTACGTTTATTACTACACTTGTTCTATATATAATATTTTTTTGGGGCCGCATTTATTTCAACTAACTTGGCATAAACATTTATGAATGTATATTACATGTTTGGGTTCTTGTTTTTTTTGTGCGTGAAATGCAGTTGTATAAAACCCCATATTTCACAGAGATACAGACATGTGGAAAACCCAAGGATTCCTGTGAAGTACTGGCTCTGTATTATAATGGCATCCCTAACCTCCTCTGCACAGCTTTATCATTGTTTATTGTTTAATCAACATTCTATATATGAAAGGTAAACACAACCTGAACATTCAAATTACATTCCCTGCCTAATTTTAGCTGTAATTTGCACCTTGTTGTTTGAAACAGCTTCAACAATCTATTCCTCATAGAGACAGATTGTATTTTTATAAAGTAAGGGTTTTTCCTAAAACCTTATCTACGGCCCCATTTTCAATGTCACACCACCAACTGCCATTCCGTCATTATACAAAAAGACCCTACTGATGCAGAGGACGCTGTTAACAGCCCTACTACTGTACAGGGTCTTAGCAATGATATTGTCAACAGTTGCGTCCTTGACAGCAGATCCCATCTTTTCTGCAAGCATTGACAACCCCAGTATCCTATGTACAGTTGCTGCTCAAGGTGTTGAGACACCAAATGGTCCACATCCTGAAATTGGAAGAGATAGCATACTTCAGTAACCTGAAGCAAATTTCTGACACTGCTTACAGCCCTACTCACCTGGACGTCCAGAACCTCACCACTTTTTATTGATACCTCTCCTTCCACCTCGGCCCCCACCATCTCAAGAGCAACCTAGGCAACGCACACTGTGTCCCCTTCTGCTGAGGAGATGAGGTACGATGACTACTGACAGTTACTGATTTGGAGGTGGAAGAAGAAGAGTAAAGTTCAGAACAACAAAGAAGAGGATCCTAAATGGAGGTATTTTGTATTATCCAAGGAGGTAATAAAATAGCACCACAACCGGATTCTTCACACGGCGACATCCTCCAGTTTCTCGTCTTAACGAAAAGGACAGCTAATACATTTGACCGCTCCCGGCCATAGTAGATCAGCAATGCTTATGATTTGTTTGATTTTAAGAAACAGCCAAGAAAGGATGTAAGGCCATCCTGATCTTGGACTACATGTCGATAGAAGGACTAAAACTGTTGTTAATGTCAACCACAGTTGAGGCACTTATATACAACACATGGAGTACAAATACAGAGGACCTGACTGTCCCAGCATGCTTGACAGGCCATCCCAAGCCAGACTCCATCATAGAAGCATCAGCCCATATTTCTGCACCTCTTGATAGATATGTAAGATTAATCGACAATCTGGGCAATAGGGTTGATTCAGTAACAGCAACCTAAATACAGGCAATTAATGCCCTGGCTATCCTCGGATGGTCTGAAAGTCAAATCTGACATACCATCTTGCCACTGCTCAACATGATCCTGGAGGGTAAGCATAAGGAGGCTTCAGCCTTGGCCAAGGAAGAGCCATCACATCAACAATCACCATCAACGCTGCCATGGATTAATCAATTCCAGGGTCTTTTTATCTTAACCCCCCCACCCCCCTCCCCCCTTTGCTCTGTCCAGAGTGTGGCTACACCTGGGCGTATTGTAAGCAGACCCGATGATGAAGCATGTCACACACTTCGGTGTGTGAGTGAGGGCAGCATTTTCAAAACAAAGGATTTTTTGTTTTGTGGGATATATAGGGGTTTTCTTTGTTTTTCTCTCCACCCCTATGTGTGTACAGGTAAAAAGAGGGTAACATCTCAGATCATGCTTCCAAGATAACAAATTTGCCTCACTTCTCCATGCTGGCGTCCTCATTAACCCCCATAAAGGCCATAGGGAGGAAAATACCTTCCATCGCTCCAAATTAGTCCAAGATCACCATTGGGCACATTAGTTTGCGGAATCTAGGCCCAATCTGGAATTCCTTTAAAAACCACCCCATTCAACTATGACTTCTAAATATCTGAAGCTACTGACTTAACACAAATAGAGCAAACTTGGTCTTTGCTCGGGTGGGCCATTGCAAAACGTAATATTGCCCAGAAATGGGGGGCCGGAACGGTTCTGACTCTACGCGACTGGGCAGTTGACATGGACAGGGCAATGATTGCCGAAAAACATAGGGGCTGCCCTAAGAAATGCGACTACAAATGGAAGAGGTGGAATAGATACAGGGGTACTATTTGCTTGTCGCCGAAAGTAGAACTGGAAGGTGAACGGAATAGCTACTGGATATCTCTGTTGTGGATGATGTGCCCCCACCCAGTACTGAATAATGCGGTCTCTTGCACGCCAAGTGTCGAATGGTATGCATCTTTGTTTTGCAATTTGTCCTACAATGCATGAATTATTTGATGGATATGCCGGAAAGTATTACTATGACGGAATGGAAGGGTCTCTACTGCGTCTCCCAGGTTACAAATGTATCAAAGTGTACATTTATGCTGGGGACTTATATACTGTCTTATTGCTGCTTCATGTTTTTCTTTTTCTTTTACCAATAAAAAATGTTTTAAAAAACACCCCATTACTCACCCAGAAAGGAACACTAACTGCATTTACGGGAAATCCAGCAGGAAATTCTTCTTCTGCTAACGAACCAATAAAATGAGATTCTAATAAAGATTCTTCCTATGAATGATCCAAAGCTGTATGACCGTGAACATTGCATCACTGGGGTGTGAGTTATGGTTTCATAAATAAATACCTAGTTTCAGTGGGTTTAGTTTTTGTGTAGAAACCATAACTTTACTTGTAACTTTGTTCAGGGGATTTCTATGGTATGGTAATTTCTTACCAGCAAAAAACAAAAAAAACATAACATGCAATTTATTTTCATTTGGGGCATTCAATATACTACAGCTTCTATGTTTTTGTGTTTTACTAATCCCAGTAGTCTGTGTGGACTACCCAGAGTCCTGTGCACCAAGGGTTAGCCTGTGCCAAACACACTGTGGCCAACTGCAATTGTGGCCAAGCCCCCTATGCATTGCCACACACAGCAGATGACTGGGGGGAATACCCCCCACTCCTATGCAGCTAGCCTTTTCAGCACCCACTGTTTGGTCTTGTGCAGTGGGTTTGCAACACTGCAGCTAATCTCAGTTGTGCATGGACCCTAAGCCCAGCACGCTGTGAAGCCAGTCTCTGCTGTGCCGAACTTTCATCCGTGGATCAGCACCCTCTGTGGTGTTCCTAGAGCCTACTTATCTAGGGTGCCCATATGGCAAGATCCACCATTAACTGGTGCATTTTTTCATTACCGAGGCTGTCCATGAGACCACAGACACGGACCTTGATCCTAAGGCTTCACCAGTTCTCTCTAGGAACTGGACTTTATGGTCCGGTACTAATCCTACACAGAAGTAATATGCCATAAGAGCTAATGAGATGGTTCAGACAGTTTAAAAAACAGGATGGCTGACCCCAGCCTAATGGGGCCAGCCGCAACATAGATTGAATGATGTAGCAAACTTCCTGGTTCCCTTGGAACTAGGGTATATTGATCTGGGCACTGTAATATGGGTTTGGTGCAGGTTGGGGTGGTGCCGGGTCACTCATGAAGATTTAAAGCACCACTTTCTCCACAACCTTCATGGTTTCCATCTGTGGTGGGCTAAGCTGGGCTGATAAGTTCTCATGGTTCCTTGGCAATTTCGTGCAAAACCTTTGCTATGCCCTGTGGAGATTCCTTTAAATTTTTTAAAGGGAGAGCCAGTTGGCAGTCCCCTACAAGGAACACTGTAAAATCGTGCCCCTGGGCTATACTAATGCTACATCCACCACCAGGCATCTCATTGTCTTGAATGAGGAGGATCACTTTTGCTGGTAAACAACCTTTTTCCTAGAGTTCACTGGGTTCAATCATTAGCCATGTCAGCAGCTTATACATGCAGGGTCTGACCTTTGGCCTCTCCCTTAGCTCAACATCCCTTTCTCCTAAGCCCACAAGGCTGGATCTTTGGCTAACTCACAGAGATTGTAATCACATGGTCTGTCCTTCAGCCATAAACTATGCTCGGCACCCTTTCCACAGAGCCCATTGGGCTCAAACTTCAGCTAAGCCCAGTAGACTCTGAGCACAGCTTTGTCCAAGCCCATCACTCAGCACCAGTATTCCCAGTGTCTGCTGAGCATGGCTGTTGGCCATTACTAGTGATATTAGGGCACTGAGGCCTGGCGCTCAGTGCACCTGTTGCATAGCCTGCCGGATATGTCCACTGTCTTAGTTATTTTATCATTTCCACCCTTCTAATAGATGCTTCAAGACATAAGGTTGTAATTGCTAGTGAACAGATGTGTTAACGTACAATTGTTGATGACAGTTGAGGGAATGTGTGATGTCACTAGAGATGGTGACAGCATATGATGTATGTGTAAGCCCTGAGAAATACATTAGAGGGAGGGGAAGTTTGTGTACTTAGCTACATACTTGCCTGCATTTTATGACGGAAAAACAGGTAGGATTTTCAAATTCCAAAGCAACTCATTAGCATAATGATTACTTCACTAGATGGTTGCTAGTAACATACTTTAGAATTACTGGAAATCACATTACATGATGTCCAACATGGATCAGAGGAAAGAACCACGTGCCCTCTGACCCAGATGGTATCATCAGATGCCAACTTTCTCTTTTCACTGTCTCCTACTTCTATCCTCCTTCCTTCACCTCTTCTTCTCATCCCTCTCTCAATACTTTTCTCACTGTCTCGGTCATTTTCTCTTCTTCCATACCACCCTTCTTTTCCCTTTCTCTCTTCCGCATTTTCACACTCTTCTTTGCTCTCTCCACAGGCCCAGTCACCCCCCATTCACTCCTCTGTCACCCTCTTTATGTCTCCTCATTCCCTCTGTACTCCTTTTTCTTCACCCTGATCTCCATGCTACCTCCTCTCCTCTTCCATCTTTATAACAGGAGCACAGGCGTTTTGTACCCGGGTTCAGTGAGTCCTTTTAGCCCTTCTCCCTCTTTATGGTCAACCACTTGTGGAGCAGGAACTATGCTTAGCAGTAGGAGGTCCCTGTGCTGCTTTCTACCCCTTCCCTCTACTCTGAGCTCTTGTAGCAGATCTATTGAACTGTGGCCATGTAAGCTTGGTGCCAACAAAAGGAAACAAAAGAGAAATAATCAATCAAATCTGTGGCAATATATTTTTCAAACAAACACTAAATGTCATTATCATCTGTGGGAAAGCTTTTCACCAGCTTCTTGACCTCTGTTTAACACAAGGTAATGCCTTATCAATTTTGTGTTGGTGTCCGAACCAAGAAGCACCCATACTAAATTGTGGCCAGTGCATGGTGTTCCTGGTGAAGTGACAATTGATGTGTTGCCTTAAAGCTCTGCAGCCTAGAGACATTGGCTCTACCCATACAGGTGACCCATTGGCTCGAGAGACAGGGTGGTTCGTGAATGACAGATCCGATTGGCTAAAAGTCATATCTGTCAATGTCAGTCATAGCTGAGCCTCAGTAGAGTTTAGTGCAGATTATGTGCTGCTTTTCTCACTTTTTTTTTATAGCATGTTTGGTGCAGTGTGAGGAAAGAGCCCAGTGAAATCTTGGTGCAGAGTGGCGCCTTTGAAAACGCCCTGCATTCTGTGCCCCAGGAGAGCCCTCCTATGGCCTTATACAACAGGCTCTGGCCTGAGCCTATTGTTCCTACCCACAGAATCTGATGCACATTTGGCCACTCCCTGTACCCATTACCCCATCTTTAATTTGATTGGGCACAGGGTGAGGCCTTTGTTCGTGGCATCTGATCACTTTTCCCATCTCCAGTACCCGCAGCCATGGTGCCATCAGATTAAAAAGTGTAAAAAGGAAAAAACAGGACAGAAGGGCTTTTCCATCTATGCACGAACATTGGTCCTCTGGAGCACTCACTTTTTTTGTATTTTAGGAGGATGTTTACTACGCAAGAGGTTGAAGGTCATGGAAACCGATATGGGGACTCTTTACCAAGTTTGTGTATTGGTTAACCTTGATTTTCAATCTGTTCAACTCAATGGGCTGAAACAGCAACTTCTGATTTTAGAGCATCAGTCAGTATAGTGTCCCACAAAAAATGTCTAAGAGCAAAATATATTGATCGTCAAATTGAAGTTCTTGGTGCAGTGTCAAGAAACTGATTTGTTCCCAATGCTGGAATTGCAACACAACAACTATAGGGAGATGGGTGGTTTTCTCTCGGGCTAGAAGAAAGGAAGCCTACTATGAGCAAAGGATTTTCAAACCCTTCCCAAAAGCAAGTCACTGTCTTGTCCAGTTAGTAGACCTACTCCGGTATACTACACCATTTGACCAACCATATGTGACCCACACATGTTTATAATCTCCCTACATGTTCCACACTTGATGAAGAAAAATGTCCACAGTTAGGGAGACTGCCCGGATCTTTAACCAGGGAGAGCCAGTAGCCGGTCTTCCCACAGAGGTGCAGGTAAAAATGCCTGTTCCTCCGGACTACAAATCTGCAGACACCACATAGTGTGAGTTGGAAAACCATAGTCACCATCAGCGAGACTAGCAATACATACTTGGTATCCTAGTTATCAGAGCACTTCTTTGATGAAGAGCACCAAAGAAAAATGGAACTCCTCAAATGGACTCATGATTGTCTAATTCACTGGAGGAAAAAAATATAACTGGAAAAAGCAGACCAAACAGAACAGCATAGCTTTTCCTAGCCAATCAAATGACTTTCATCTCAAGACAAACACATCACTTCAAGTGTTTTCTCTACTTCACCTAGCAGTCCAAATTCAGAACAGTTTCACTTTTTGAATTCCACTTGACAGAAAGCAACCAGCATTTACAAATGCAGTAGGTTTTGCCCTTTCTTCCAAACCCTGGCATTGTCAAAGATGCATCTTTTCTAGATTTTGGAGAGAGGGTAAGCTGATAACATATGCAAGCGTACACATTGTATATGTTCACTTGCACAGGTTACTCTCTTCTCTTACTCTCTTCTCTGATCCAGCTAAAACTTTAATTAAACATTATTTACATTCCTACCTTGGTACCATCATGGAATGGCTGCCCACAATGTGTCATGGATTTCCACCATAATGCAGAGCCAGCATTATAGCAGTTATGAGTACTATGGATGCCCAGAATATGTTAAACACTACCATTGTACATGGATGCACTAAACATGGCAAAAGTTACCACAATACTCAGTACTGCTATTATGCCATGTATGCCCGCAGTATGTCAGTAATCACCACTCAGGTGCAAGTGCCAGCATTTTACTAGGATTGATCAACATGTATGGATGCCCATAATTTGCCAAGAGTTAACACCTCTGAACCCGGTCCAGCATTTTACTAGGTGTTGGAATTGTGCCATGGATGCCCACAAGTTTCCAAGAAATTCCACTATTATGTGTGTGCAGCATATTACAGAGGTTGGGTATTGGCCCTTGTTCATGGATGCCTACAATGTGCCATAACTAGCACGTTTTTGCCAGGCCCAGCATTTCACCAAATTTGGACAATGAGTATTATCCTATGGATGCTCACAAGTTTCAGGAATAAACACTATTGTATTTCATAAGGGTGGTGTTAGAAATTGGATTTCTGGTTGGCTAGGGCATGCGCCTAAGCCAGGCATGCGTCTAAGCCAGGCAGAAACCACCAATCTAGTCTGGGCAAGGGAGTTGCACGCTGAAGATAACCCCTGCTCACCCCCTTGGTAGCTTGGCAGAGCAGTCAGGCTTATCCCAGAGGCAATTTGTAAAGCGTTTACGCAACACACTCACACAACAGCGACACACTAGGCTGTAGCCTCTGCGGTCTATGGTTCAGAGCTGTGGGGAGGTGAGCACACCATTGACCTGGTAAGGGCAGAGAATACGTTTGTGAGGGACTTGGTCGCTCTCCCGCTTTCTACACCTTTAAAACCCCTCTTTTTAGACATGGGCAAACATTCTATTGCAGACGTGGTGCGCCTCCGTCCTTTTCTGTTCTGGGTGCGCCTACGAAGGACACCAGAACTGGCAAACTATGCGTTGGTCCTGGATGAGCTGATCACCCTGAACAGTGCAAACAAGATACCGTGGCTAACCAAACTGAAGCAGCTGGTTTTGAAGCTAGGTTTGGGTGAATTTTGGACTACCCAGTCCCCTCCCCACAAGCAAATCATCAAAAAAATCTATTGGGATTGGGTACAGGAGGAGGAAATAAAATACGCAAAGTGGGGGGCACTAACGACCCATTTTATGGAATTCAAACCTTGTAAAAAACTCGAGCCGTTCCAAGATTTTATTCAAAACCCAAGGGACAGGTCTCTCTTCCTGAAAATGAGATATGGGATCCTACCCTTGAAGAAGTTAACTGAGGGATGGAAAGGAAGGGGGGGGGGTCATGCCCACTCTCTTAGCTGCCCTGGGTGCCCATGCACAAGCAAATCTCTTCCCCACTTCTTGTTCGCTTGTAGGGCACATAAAAGACCGAGAACAAAATGGTTAAAACCGGTATTTAGAGAGCTGGGTGTGAGAGAGTTCAGAACTGCTTTGCGCATTCTCTTGTCAGATGCTACATCTATGCTAGTTGTATGTGGGGTTGCTAAATATCTAGCCAGTGCGTGGTCTATCCGCGCAAGACTGTTGGTTGATGACAAGAGATAGGCTTGGGCTGCCAAATTGATGTATATACCCACTGCTGCTAATGTATTATTGAATTTTTCTGTTTTAAATGTAAATATTCTGAATTTTATCTTTTTATACTATGGCAAGAAACGTAATGAATAGTAGATTTTTTAAATATGTGTTTACATGTTTGTATTGTTTGTACTTTTATGATATGCAAATATCGAATAAAGTAGTACAACAACTAGGCACACCACAAAAGATACTCCACACAAGGTTATATAAAAATAGCCTTTGGTTTATCCATAAAACAAATTAGAACGTAATCACATATATACACTGTGCCACCTGGCACTTGGTATGACTTGACAGGGTGTTGTATTTCTATCTAGGACCCTAATTCGATATTCCCGATTCATGCCCTTATGCGGTTATAATTAATAATATCCTTATAAAGGCATAAGAATTATATCCATATTCAGTAATAGCCCATGCAGTCCAAAGCACAGCACGGCAACTCCCATGGACTCCTAGAAAGCACAACGCGTTCTTTAAACAAACCAAGGCTCCAGCTGCCCGGGAAATTCCCCCCTGCTTTTGTTTTGATTTGAACAAGAACTCCTGGAGTCCAGAAAGAACTGTTAGTTCTTAGTGTCGTCTTATGTCCAACCTTGCGTCAAACCCGGCACCTTTCAGGTATAAAATACCAACAGTTGCCTTAAGCAAACACACAGTGGTTTGGAGCAGAGCGGCTATCTACTTGCCCGAGAGCCCAGCTGATGCGAGAGCCCACGGAAGCCGCCCCTCCCCTTTGACGCGCTGGAGAAGCTACTTTTTCTCACGCCGAGAAAATCCAACTCCGCTGTTCCCGAGTCACCCTTGCGGGTTGCTGGGAGATCGAGTCCTGAAGAAAGAGATACCAGACCTTCCACATTCTATTACCAAGGTACGGAGCTGACTAAACCCTTAAGAGAATTCTTGATTCAGATTCTTGGCAAAAAACAATCTTAACCAACTTAACTTAAACTGCTACTTACTTACTCCTTCCCAAGTATTAGGCTTAGGTCAAGTACACCGGGGTAGGCGTAGTTAGAAGCACCAGTTGAGTACGTTAGTCAATGGTTTTATGTATGTATATATTTTATCTATTTTAAAGTATCATATGGCTAAGAAACCATATCTATGCTTTTACAGTATTATTTCATAATACTACTTTTACTGTAAGCACTTTACTTCATGATAAGTATTGCAATTGTGGCAATTCATTTCTCTTGCATGAGATAGAAGACTACTCAATAAAATAACACCTTTTATTGAAAACGCCCATCTCTCTATTTCTCTGCACTCTGGTGAAACTAAGTATGCACGATTGAGTGAAATAGCTGCCTATTGTTTTCACACAACTCTAGAGATACACTCTATTCTGAGGGAGCAAAGTTGTCATGTTTGTATGGTTGTCAGAAGCTAATCCCTTCTTGTCTAAATCCGGAGAGTTAACTCTTTCCTGAACATTCGAGAAAGTTTCTAGTGACCTCTGAGCTAGCTGGCAAAACGAATTAAGTCTAATATAGTCAGTAGAGACCTAGTCGACCTCAGTCCTACGTCTACACTGCTGTTTATATTATTCCAATGAGCAGAGCCTATTGGGAATATAGGAACTACACTACAAGGGATTATATACATCACAGAGCCAATCGGACCTCTCATACCGTCACATACAAGGCCAATTGGGCCAGTGTAATCATCATCACATATAGTTGGGGCGACCAGTATGTACTGGTAGGTTGGTTCCTAGCACAAAGCATTAGACGTAAACACAGGAATGGTATTCACATAGCACACTAGGTAAACCATCAGCCCCAGTGCCCCATAGTAACCACTGGTCGGAAGGCACATAAGCACCTTATGCCTACACAGACTTAGTATCTGAAAGAAACAGTTAGTTATAGACTCCTTACCTTCAATCGGACTCAGACCCGTCCACCTCAACTCTTTGAGATTAATTCTCTTCCAAACGATCACGCTTCGGACTGGTTGCCAGATCCCGCAGGTCGGGACCTCTGAACTTAGCCTTGATACACTCTGCTCTAAGGCCCAGCTTAAATCACACCGACTACTTTGTATTCTGACCCCGGACCACCAGGAACTCCTATCCTATCCAGCACTGTTTGCTCTTCAACCCAGTCCTGATGAAGATCCAGATTAATGAGGATCGAAACGCAGTCGACCATTCAGCGCAATCTTAGGCGCAGCATACAAAGTGGTTCTTCCAAACTACAGTCAATCTAAATTAGAACAAAGCTCCACAATTCTACTGGAACCATATTTATTTACTCCCTGTATATATTTATGCACTAGTCACCATGCACCGTTTATGCTGATTACATTGTCACTTGCGTTGCCACCTTGTACATCACTTGCACACCTTGAGCACCAAGTACAATTAGGGTTGTATTATTTATTTAACTACAGTGCTGTAACAACTGTAACTTGCCCATCCTGTTTGTGGATAAATATGATGCCATGAGCACATTTGCAATAACTAAGTGTCTCCTTATTTCTTTTCTGACAATGTCTACGACATATCCGTTCTAATTGTCTTCCATTAATACCAGTTGGGATACTACATGTTTTTCTAGATTACCTACCCCAATCCCAACGTGGTTGATGGGTTTTGCTCCTGTGTTTTATACAATGCTTCTGTCTTGGGCAGTGAAAGGACTGGACTGAACTTTCTGCAGTCTACTTTTGTGAGTTTCTCCAAGGGCTGGAGGTAGAGCTTGCCCCCTGTTTAAGAAATCTCAGGAACAGCATAGACTTCAAGCACTTCTACCCTCCGCACTGGGGACTCTGTTTTTTGTGCTGCAACAGAAGAAAAGAACCCCGATGCTGTCCACGACGCTGCTGCCAACTCAGTGTCCTGAAGGCACCGCAGAGGGCACTGCCGCAATGCTGCACCGCGAACCCGGTCTCACCGACAATGCCTTCTGAGGCGGCCACTGAGCCACTGCTCGCACTGTGACCTGTGGGCACCGCACTCCGCACCGCCTTGCTTCACGATGACGCCTTGGAATCCCCGACGACGACGCTCAATGCCGAAATCGATGCCGCTGCTTGCACCGTGGTTCGAGGGCACCGCTCGTAAAGTTGCACGACGCACCACTCTCATCCCACACCGCTGCCTTGGCAAAGCGACGCAGGCGCCATCTACTCCAGTTCGTCCACTGACGACAGCGCTTCAGCCACGACGACGCCACTGCTTGCACCGTGACCTGCCAGACCGCCTTCACCTCGCACAGCAACCCTGTTCTCACCGACGACGCCATCTAAAGACTACGCCACCGAGCCGCTGCTCGCACCGCACACTGCACCGCTGCACTTCGCACCGCAGCACTCGACGCCTGCCGACACCAGCGCTCCTGACTCCAACTGAAAGGAGATCGAACTGCAATGCGTGTGACTTCGAGGGCCCTGACGACTCCTGCCCCGACCCCTCGAACAGCCGCCTGCGGACGCCGTGCTTTCGGAAGCGCAGCGAGAGGTCGCAGACGCCCTGCATTTCTAAAAGCTACTGTTTGCAGGTCTTCCTGACACCGTAGCTGGCCTGCTACTCCGCGGTCAGCCAGAATTTTGGATTTGTTTGCTCACGATGCCGTGATAGCCCTGGACGGAGCTATCGACATCAAGGAACTGTTTTTCAAGCATATTTTGATATCTGAAGATTTTTAAGTACTGTATTGTGGATTTTTATCGTTTTTAGTCTTGTCTTAAGTATATAAAAATATTGGATATTTTTCTAAACTGCTGTGGTATTCTTTTGTAGTGCTTACACTGTATTACTGTTGGTTATGTGCAAATGCTTTACACACTGCCTCTAAGATAAGCCTGACTGCTCTGGCCAAGCTACCAAGGGGATGAGCAGGGGTTATTTTAGGAGTGGAACTCCCTTATCCTGACTAAAGTGGTGGTTTCTACCTGGCTTTGGCACATGCCCTAGCCTACCAAAAATCCAATTTCTAACATCATGCCTAATAGGTGTTGTGCTTATAACTGATAAAAACTGCAGTTATAGAGATGCTGCTGAGATTAAAATAGTAAATCTCCTCTGTTATTTTTCTATTAGACTTGACATCAAACAGGGTAGATGGTATGTCCTGGAAACCAACTATGATCATTGGAAGGCACCGTTTGTTCTTGATGACCGTAGAACCCCGGGAATGAGGTGCATGAACAGGACAACACAAGAGGTAATCTGAACAACTGGTTACTCAAGCAAAATATGTTGTCTTTTCAAATGTAATATCTCTTAGGGTTCTTCACAATGTACCTGGCCCATATCGACCCATGTATTTCTAACATATTACTTTCATGCTATCTTGGAACACTTATTCCCATTATAGTACTGTCACTATAAATGAAAACAAGCATTCCAGCGTAGATCTGTCATTCTAAATAACGGGTACATATTCTGTTCCTGCTAGTTACTTTAAGTATTTTAGCCGGTTACTTGCCACCGCTGCCTGTCTAGAAGAGTATTGCATGCAGCATAATATCACTGTGAAAACACACGTTTAAAGAGGTCTCAGTGACCTCAATCGTCATATTTTCACTATCAACTACTCTCCTTTTGTTAAAAGGTGCTTGGCTTCTTTAAAGTGTGTGAATTTAATGTAAAGAATGTATGTTTTTGTTTAATAAGCTTGTGTGGATTCACACCAAAATGTAGAGGTGCACATGCTCTCGTAGATACCACACTTACAAAGATACACAATGAACACTTGTAACTGGTTGGATGTGGGTGGGTGCATTGATGGATGTTTCATTGCTCACAAGAGGGAGCTTCATGGGTGGGCTGGATGATTGGTGTGGGTGCATATATGGATGGAAAGTTTCAGGAGATAGGTAAGACTCTATACAGCCAAACCTGCAATGTGTGTGAAATCAAACACCCATGATGAGCTTAGTCCACAAAGAGCACTGTTCACAAAACTCTAAACAAACTATGTGTGTCACCCAGTTTCCCATGAAAGTGCTTCAAAATTAGGAGTGCAGCGAGCGGTTTCAAAATAAACACAAACTCTCAAAAGCCTTCACGTGCCAGAAGATCTCTTCAGATGTTTACTCTAAATTAAACTATGAGTTTACATTTAACATTTTACTGCTAATACATATAGAAAATCCCCAGTTTTCTGAATATTTCATATTTGCAGAAATAAAGCAAATCAGTGTGTTCTGTTAAACAGAAGCGATGTGAAAAATGCAGTTTATATGGGTGTGGTATTGACGTAGGTGTGCAGTAGTTTGGTGTTAATGTTAAGTAAGGTAAAGCTCCACTGCTCCAACGTCTAGAATGTGGTTTTCTGAACAATGAGCAGGTGATTCAAAGCAATGTTTATTCTTATCTGCTAATGATTTAAAGTGAGGCCAAGATAACTGGTCATGGCTGCAACATAGTGTGTGATCAAAGAACAGTAGAGCATCCTGTATGGAGGGGTGGAGTTCATTGGAACTCCAGCATGGAAAGAATTTAGGGGTGATGAGTGTTTGTTACCAATAAGTTTATTTGTGATAGTGGAGACAAGCGATAGTATACACACAGTGCATTATTAAAGGTAATATAAAGAGATGTGGTAATAGAGCCTTGCATGATGGAAATTGCAAGTGTCTTATTTAAGGTTGATGTGCATTGAATGTGTGTGTATACCCGATGGGTGAATAGTATGGATCCGCTGTATTTACTGGATTCCTGAAAACATTTAATTTGTGCAAATCACATTTGAATACAAATGCAGATGGATATACTACATTCAAACTAAAGTAAGAGCAACTAAACATCACAGAAATGTTTAAATGGTAACGCTTGCACATGTGAAATGGAGCACTTCTGGAATACAGACACCACATTTCTGTATCTCGTGCTGCAGGCTCATTGTGCTCTTGGAGGTGTTGTCTGTTGTTGGGTCTTTAATACAGACCGCTTTAGCTATTCGGAGGCAGACCTGATGTATCCAATACATAGCATGTACTTAGAGAGGTATTTGGGACAGCCTTGGGTGGCTTTGTTGTCAAACTCTGTTGTCTGTAGTTGCTTCGATGGCTTTCCTCCCTCTACTTGCGTTTGTCCCACCCATGAGCATTTTGATCTCACATTATTCTGATTGCATGAGTTGAATCCATCCACTGCTGGCTTGAGGGGACTCTTTTCAGGCCTAACTACATATAGCTTAAGATGACTGAATGACCTGAACTTAAAAACAAGGGATCCCTTATGTGCTATTGTTAGAAATGGGGTAGCGTGGTGCAGAACACATTTAACACTGGGGCATATTGTGTCCCTAAATCACATCAGTAGGGCATGGGATCACATTTAGCATGGGGCAGAAACATCTCAGCATTGGGCCTAACCCCAAAACATCATGGCACACCACTTAAACATGCCCTAGGTCGTTGCAGCTGCCCCTCCCACTGTCCCGCGAGGCAGCTGTGTAGAGGAACTCAGGCCAGCATGAAGAGCATGCGAGTCCCTCTTCTGGGGCTCTCAAATTACCAAGGCCCCACTCAGTGCAGTAACACTTGAGCACCTCACCACTGGGACTCTCACAATACTATTGCCCCAAACGTGGCAACTGCAGTCCGGTGCGGCAGTTAAGCAAAGCTACAGTCAGCAAGGGCCCCAGCAATGCGTCCCAAAGGGCCCCCCCACAGAACACTGGACCCGGGGGCGGGCACCGAACCTGTTGCCCGACACACCCCCCAACTCCGCCACAAGCAGCCCCACTCACCGGCTAGTCTCTTCCACTGCTCCTCTTCGTAGGGGCGAGGGCAGGCGGGTTGGCTCCTGATGTCTTCGCGGGCAGGGAAGGCACCGACAATGTGCCTCGGTAGTCCCTGCCCGCCTCTCTCCACACACGGTGATTCCTCGGTCTTCACCTGGGCTCCGTAAAAGTTGCAGCTCTCTCCTGCTGCTTCTGGCAGCCGCCACTACACCCGTGGGGCTCTCCTCTCCTCCCGAGAACCCCGCCAACACCAGCACTCCTCCGGTCTTCACCCGGGCCCCCTCCTGGGACCCGGGGCTTCAGTCAGCAGGTGCAAGGCTCCAGACGGCTTCTGGGGCCTCCCTCCTCTCCCCACCTGTGCTGCCTTGCTCACGAGGGCACTGACCGGCGGGGTGGGCTCCCGCTCCGGTCTCTCGTCACTCCCGGGGCTCCTTCGTCACTACGGGAGCCCCGCAACGTCACCACTTGCTTCCGGTTTCCTCCTGCTTCCGCCCCTGCAGGGCGGGACTTCCTGGCAGTGCGGTAGTCTGTGCCAATCACGGCGCGGCTCCCCATATCCGGCCGGGCTTCGGCAAAGCTTAGCCCTGTGCCTGACTTCCGCATCGTTTCTGCGAATGCGGGGTGGGCATCCGCTGTGTTTCGCACAGCGGCTCTTCCAGGCAGCACGCGGGGTAGGCACCCGCCAGTTTTAATTATGCAAAAGCGCTGCAACACGTGGGGTAGGCACGCGCACCTCCTGAACACGGGGGGTGTTCCACGCGCTGGGATTCCTTCCCAGCACATGCCGGCACACACCAGCTCCTCCCTTCCCCGGGCACTACCCCCTCAAAGCGCTCTCCCTGTGTGGGGGTGCAGGCTGGAAACAGTCACTTAGAATATAGCACCCACCAGATATAGCGCTCACGCTCCTCACCTCCTTCTTCATGGGGAAGTAAGATACAGCGCTCACCCTGCCCTGGAAGGCACAGTCCATGGGAATGTAGCGCTTTCTCAACCCAGCGCTGCAGAAGCCAGACACTCTCCTTCTCCTGGCACTTTAGATGTAGCGTTCACGAGGCGCAAGGTACCACCAGCAGCCTCGGGGACCAAAGATAGCGCTCCTTCCTTCTTCAGTGGCCTGGTAGCAGAGCAGGGCGGTAGGTCCTAGAAACCATCCTCCTCAGTAGTGTGCCACTCCTCCTGTACAGCAGCCTTTACTCCTGCAGTGGGGCTTCCACTAGCCCTGTGGACAGCAGAGGGGTTACAGTTGGGTACAGGGTCCGGCACACAGGCCCATATGGCGGTACCTCCTGGCAGCAGGATCCCTCACGTTCATGTCCCTGCTCTGACTGAGCACATAGTGGCACAGCCCCCTACTTATACGCCCCTCACCCCACCTACCAGACAGTGCCAGAAGCTTCTAGAAGCCTCTGGGGAAACTGGTTCTAACTGGCTCAGGGGGAGGAGTAGAGCACCCTGGGTGCCAGGCTTCCCTCCAAAAGCTGGAATGGCTGGGAACCGAACAACTAGACTGCTAACCCACCACAGTCAGGTGGCACCACACACAGCCATGGCATCCATTTTAAAAGCGACATTTCACCAGGGTGCATTCTTATGATGGGGGAATTATAGGTGCGTACACGATTGCATCACATTTAACATGACACCTCACACCACACATGGCCTACACATTTCTCTACCAAGGGGGAGAAAAAGCAAAAGAATTTCAGGAAAATGGGCAAAGTCCAACAGCTATTATTCAATAGTTCACCTATGATCAAACAGAGTGCACTGAATGACAAGTATATAAATAAGAAGAAAAGTATCACTTGCATTCTTTAAGGTATATATATTTTTTTAAACCTACTGCAGCATCTGAATTATTCCATTGAGATACTTAACGGCTGCTAGCATATTTTTGGAGAGTTAAGCGAATATGGGATGCTTATTTGTAGGTATGCATTTACAAAAACACACTCTGTACTTGTGATTTTCAATGCTCTTTTAGTTTTCGCTTTTTAATCAACATTTTTCAGCATGTTGAAGCTTGGGAGTCCATATGTGTTAATGAGAAGAGCAGTACTAGAAGTCTTAGAATGCAATGTGCTGCTACCTAAAACCCAGCGGCTGGCAGAGGGTATTCTACTTGGTATGTGGAACTTTGCAGCACTCCCCAAGAACATCTTTAGGATCAAATCTTTTTATTGGCAAACAATTAAGCAAATCACATACACAGCAAGCTGCCTACATCCCATTACTGGCTGGCCACGAAGATCCGATGCTTACCCAAGAGCTGAGCCTGACCCATCATGTAGCAGGGATTTCTGCTCCTATACAGAACTGTGCATAGAGACTTAGAACCTCAGTGAATTAGGGTGTGCCAAAACTCACCTTAGTATCCAAAATCCCTTACAGACTAGCAATCCGTGTTTCATTGGTACTTACAAAACCCCAATGATTTAGACAACCCAGAGCATGGACTTAGAACACCTCAGGAAACGTGGAACACATGAATACTCTTTCGTTATACTAACATATCAATCCAGAACGAGGAGTCAATGAGGACGCGTGCGAGTTTGAAATGTTTATTTCTAATGCAGTGTTCTCAAACGCAGTATCTTAGCTAATACAATCAAACGTATTATAAAGATCAAGGTTAAAAGCATAGTTACTATTCCATAAAATACAAAGGGTGAAAGCATGTTAAAATGCAAAAGGAAACCGGTCTCAATAGAACCTCAGTTTACTCTCCCTAGCTAGTATATTATATTATATCTACAGAAGGTTTCTTTGGGTTTAGTTGGACGGGCATGGGCCCATCCAACTAAACCTTTGGGTTCAGTGGAAATGGATCACATCATCTCCTACACCAACACTCTGCATACGGATATTCATCAAGTGTAAAACTTCTGCCTTGCGCAGTGCATTATTAATCCCGCCTAAAACCAAAGTTGGCCACAGCTGCATCTATATTATGTCTAGCCAAAGCGCTGATCAAACTGAACAAGCGCTGTGTGAAAATGGCCTTGGAGGCCTCGGCACTCACTGTACAGACATAGCTTACCAAGCCTGATATTATAAGCAAACATGTTATTCTCATGTAAAGCAAAATATTTCAACTAGGCGAAAAGCTTTAATAACAAAATGTGTTGTGTGCAGAGGCTGCGAAAAGGTAAATGGCGTTTAACTTCTAACAAGCTCATGCGAACATAACACAGTGCAAAGGGAAATCCAAACCACTTGACACCCTCCCTTTTGATCCAAGCACGGATAGGACAGAATTAAAGGGGCAAATTTAGGAATGCAAAGTTCAAGATCGATAGTTCGAACACAAGTCTCCAATTTGATACCTCATTAATAGAGATAAAAAAGAAAAATTATCGTGATAAAAGGAGAAGGGGGAAAAAAATGTTCTCATCCTTTGAACATTGACAGAGTCAATAGGTTAGGGCACAAAAATTGTGTGTAAAAGAATTCAATCATTCAATGAAAAAGTTTCAATCAAGGAAGCCAGACTGCAAATACATCTCATCCTAATAATGAATATGCAAAATATGCAGCAACAGCCTCCATCAGGAAGTCACTGTTATCATCCGAAAATAACTCCGCCATCCAATTTAACAAAGGAAAAGAACGTACATGTTCTTCAATTACCGGAGCCTCTTGCACCATCAGAGGACAACTCTGTGGGTTCTTGAGGAAGCTGCAAGCCAAGAAATCTTGCGCCGCTGCGAACACATTCCAACGACCCAGTACTCCATGCATCGCTTCAAAGGCCATAATCCCTCCATCTAAACAAAGCAATTCATGAGCAACTAAGGGGCTCATGAGCTGATTATAATCCGCATCGGTAGACACCACATTGCAGAGACACAAATCCAGGGCCCATTCGAAGTCGAAACTCAGGCACTGAAAAACAGGCTGAACGCATGTAAAGTAGGAAAATCGAAATGATAATCCATAAGCTGCACTCATTGTGGCAAGAGGCAGCGCACCATAGTACTCAAGCATCCGGGCTCGAAGGAGCCCTAGCCGAGACGGCCCGTCTTGCAACACAGAATGTGCATCCATTTTGAAATAGACAGAACAGCACTAGGACGCCAGCAGCAAGAGCCAGTAGCAAGGGAAATCCACCAAACAGGCTGGAGAAAATAGAATGGAAAAAAGCTGGAATGACTCCGAAAATCTTTTGGAAGGAAGTCACTAAGCCACTGCTTACACTTTAAAAAAGTGAGCCAGCCCCGAAGTGGAGGACGCATTGAAAATAGTATGAATTAATTCACCGAAGTGTAAGGGCAAATCAGTATTTAATGAGGCATGCACCTCTGTGCGGGTGTTTGCCACGTGAAGGACAAATGTTTCACGAGCAGATGTGAGGGTAACTTCTTTCTGGGACAATAGAGCTCTTATGCGACTCATCTTATTGAACTCTGCTTTCAAGGTCGGAATCTTAGGCCAGATGGAAACATCAAGTTTCCCATGCGGGGGTGGATACATTACATTCTTGCAACAAACTACACATTCACTGACTGTAACGACATAAGCAATCCCTTTAATTAACCCGCAGCAATCCTCATTGTTCAAAAGTAAATAACTCCCGTTAGCCAGCAACATGAATGTGGGAACAATTGCAGGCACGGGTGTACCTTTCAAAACGCATGCTAAATTAGGCTCGTTGCAAGAGCCATGTAATTGGATATGTCGACACATTAAGGAATGATCCGGTGTTTCAGTGCATTCTTCGCCATTTAGATAAACTTCTCTTCCCTCCCTAAGACATCTATATGTAAAAGAAGCGACCAGGCTTCATGGAGATAAGAACTTCCTAGAGGCTCGTATCTGCCAATGGCAAAGTACTTCACACAATTTTTAAATGCAAATAAAGGAAACAGCAGTTATTAAACGATGAATAAGCCATGTAGCAGCATTGGCTTCCGCCACAGAAAACGGTAAAGGCTCTAACTTCTCTATGTGTAACATGGAAAAAGAAGCATCCTTCAATGATAGTAAGTGTTGCTTGTCATCAAATTAAAATGGGCAAATAAGGATGGCGCATTCATGTAACGCCACGGCACTTTTCCCGCTTTAAGGGTCTGCAATGTCCATGCAAATTGCATAATGGAACGTAACTGGTTCTGACCGTGATACAAAGTGGACGATTCATCCTGCACAATATCGACAACAGATTCAATGTGTAAATTCGAGAAGAGAGCATGTTAATGCTGTTCTCTACAACTGCTAGCACTTTTTCTAAATTGGCTTGATCTATAGCCCTAAGGCGAGTAGTCACCTCAACCTGGGAAGCGTTCCAGATTTTGTTATAAACAGCATATATCCATCTCTTGGATCTACCTTGAGCCGGGCCTTTAATAAAATCATTCAAATCAACATCATCAGTCAGTTTAGACAAATGCAATTTAACTGACGCCAAGGTAGAATGTCTGAGCCAGTTCTGACACAATTTGCCTACGGAATAGGTAGTCACAGAATGGCCACTTTCAAAACTGGGATCCACCCTGACCTGTGTAAAGCCTGGAGCTAAACCCAGAAAACGATGCTGGCATGAATCAGCACTTCTGTGCCAGAGCAACCAGCCTTCGGGATCCAAACTGGATATGTTAAAGGAGGAATTCAATAATAGATTTTGTAACTCTCTCATTGACAATTTTGTAAAATTACCCCAACCGGAATATTCCTCTAAATCAGGAAAATGAGTATATAATCTTTTAGGAGTAGCCAATCCAAAGCATGTTGTCTGGGAAATTGTAGAATTCAAAAACAACATATGGTTTGGGATGAGGCATGCATGGTGCAAAGCCTCAGTGCCTTGCACTTGCCAGCTTTTAGAACCCCAAACTGATTTAAGGTCAATTGTATCCTTCCACAACTCGTAGCCCCCAACGGCCAACTGGTCTAGAAAGGACTTCGGATACAATAATTTAGTATTGGTAAGTCTAACTTTGGAAATTGACTTTTCAGCCATTTTAAAATAAAACGATTCAGAAAAGGGGGGTGGTGATGAACAGAGTGTCTGAATTAAACAGACCACTCTTACCCAGTTCAAAGATCAGGGCTTGATCCATCACCGTTATTTATCTCACTGCCCCATCCCAGCTCAGAACCTGGCTATATGCAAATCAGTCTGTCCCTGGCCCAGTGCATCATGGGAACAGGGCAGACTAAACTACCAAGCCAATTCTTCACCAGAAAGGAGACAAGCTACCGGGGACCGGTTTCTGGCATTTCAGCCGTCTTCGGCCCGGCTTGCTTGAATCCTGATGGAGCAGTGAGAAAGGGACTCATGTCTGAGTAAACCCTGCCACACCTATAGTGGCCAAAACGATTCAGAAAAGGGGGGTGGTGATGAACAGAGTGTCTGAATTAAACAGACCACTCTTACCCAGTCCAAAGATCAGGGCTTGATCCATCACCGTTATTTATCTCGCTGCCGCATCCCAGCTCAGAACCTGGCTATATGCAAATCAGTCTGTCCCTGGCCCAGTGCATCATGGGAACAGGGCAGACTAAACTACCAAGCCAATTCTTCACCAGAAAGGAGACAAGCTACCGGGGACCGGTTTCTGGCATTTCAGCCGTCTTCGGCCCGGCTTGCTTGAATCCTGATGGAGCAGTGAGAAAGGGGCTCATGTCTGAGTATACCCTGCCACACCTATAGTGGCCAAAAACGATTTAGAAAAGGGGGTGATGATGAACAGAGTGTCTGAATTAAACAGACCACTCTTACCCAGTCCAAAGATCAGGGCTTGATCCATCACCGTTATTTATCTCGCTGCCGCATCCCAGCTCAGAACCTGGCTATATGCAAATCAGTCTGTCCCTGGCCCAGTGCATCATGGGAACAGGGCAGACTAAACTACCAAGCCAATTCTTCACCAGAAAGGAGACAAGCTACCGGGGACCGGTTTCTGGCATTTCAGCCGTCTTCGGCCCGGCTTGCTTGAATCCTGATGGAGCAGTGAGAAAGGGACTCATGTCTGAGTATACCCTGCCACACCTATAGTGGCCAAAACGATTCAGAAAAGGGGGTGGTGATGAACAGAGTGTCTGAATTAAACAGACCACTCTTACCCAGTCCAAAGATCAGGGCTTGATCCATCACCGTTATTTATCTCACTGCCCCATCCCAGCTCAGAACCTGGTTATATGCAAATCAGTCTGTCCCTGGCCCAGTGCATCATGGGAACAGGGCAGACTAAACTACCAAGCCAATTCTTCACCAGAAAGGAGACAAGCTACCGGGGACCGGTTTCTGGCATTTCAGCCGTCTTCGGCCCGGCTTGCTTGAATCCTGATGGAGCAGTGAGAAAGGGACTCATGTCTGAGTAGTGAGCTATAAAACGGTGTTGGATCTAGCCCTGATCTCTTGACTGGGTGAGAGCTTTCTGCTTAATTCAGAGACTCTGTCCCTCACCACCCCTTGTTGTAAATATTTTAAAATAAAAGGCATTTGGATTAGATTGATTAAAATCTGTAAAGTAAGTGAACCTTTTCAAAAAGTTCCCACTGGGTGTAATTTACAGTGAGTCTCCTGGTATTAGCTTTATGCAGGTAGTGATTGCCAAAATGTTGATAACAATACAAATCACCGTAATTAGCTGACTCTAAGTAAAAAATCTTCAGCATCAAAGGCAGCATAATATTTCAAATCAGAAAACAATGATTCAACGGCCTGAACATCCCAATCATCAGAACGTATATTTTGTTTAACTACATCCCCCATAGACACTCTAAGCACATTAGGTACATTTATAACCTCAGTGGGCCCATGAATTTGAAATCGAACCGATTCCCATACAATCCCATCTAAGACAGGCCAAGCTGTGATGTTAACAAAAGCCAAGTCTCTCTGCACTCTGTGCGATGAGGAATGGGGAGCCAAAGTTCCATTTATATGTCGAATGCTAGTTCTCTCCTCGACATAGTGTCCATTGATGAGACGGAAAAAATAAAACACAAAACCAATCGTCATAAAAAGGTAAATCGAAAAAAGCACCATCCAAACATAAGTCCAAGGGGGAATCAAAAAATGTTTTTTAAACAGTCTTGCCAAAACAGATATCTGCGAGGGTTTATTAGATGTGTGGGAAACGGTGTCAAATGAAAATCTGCATTCTGTAGCCAAGCCAGTTTGCAAATCAGGCATCGATAAGTCAGTAGGATAAGTGTATTCATTTTCATCATGTTGAGTACCAGGCAGTATACCCAATAAAGGACTGGAAATTGCAGGCAACTCGAGAGCAACATCAGGCACAGGATTCGAAACCAGGGCCAAAACAGAATTTCTCATAATCGAAGGACATGGGACTGCCGGTGTCATACTAAGAAGAATCAGCCACTCTGTGTATTTTGACATTGTCAATAGAGATATACCTGTTCTCCTTATGACCTGGAAGTGGTGGTAAAATGACTGTTCTTGTGCCCTTCACTCCAAGCACTGGAACCGGAGCTCGATAAGAGGGACCAAATTCTTTCTTGTTCTCGATCTTCTCACAAACCAGTTCTCCAACTTGGGGTAGCTAGCCAACTACCGGGATCTGCAACGCTTCATCCGAGGTGGAGGTTAAATGTTCCTTTGCAAGACTGTCTCTTGTCTTTTGTAGATCCTGTAAAACATTGCAATGTTCATCTACGTCAAAGGAGGCGACTTGAGCCAACGAGTCTAGACCGTCAAGGTCCGGGACCTACATCTTGATACCAAAGAGCATTTCGTATGGGGTCCGCCCACCCAGAGACCTTCTAGGGAGATTATTAAGAGCACGCTGCACGCCATTGAGATGGGCCAGCCAGTTCCTGCCAGTGCCTGTAACTCGAGCCGTCAAAGACTGCTTTAAATCTCGGTTCATCCGTTCCACAACACTATCACCTCAGGTCTGTATGGAGACGAAAACTTGACTTGGACCCCCAACGAAGTCATGGCATCCTTATACGCCTTAGAGACGAAAGCCAGACCCTGATCCGAATGGAAGGTACCACAGGCAAACATCCCTACAAAGATACGCAAGTCTCTTATGACAGTCCGTGAATAAGCGCTGCAGTGAGACCATACCTACATAAAGCGTGTGCATGAATCAACTGCTACACAGATGTACTAATACGCAGTATCAGAGGAAAAAGGACCGCAGTAATCTAAATAAACACACCCAAGGGGTTTATTAGAAATGTACAACTGTGCCAGGGGCGGACGCGCAGCAGTTGAAGGCTTAATCTGCTGGCAAATGTCACATTGAAGGACATAATCACGCGTCTGTCTGTACAGTCCCCGCCACCAGAAACGTTGTTGTAACTGAGCTACAGTAGCCGAAACGCCTGCATGCGCAGACGCATCACCTTCATGGGCTGCGGTAATCAGTGTAGGTCTGCGGTCCGCGTTGGGAAGTAACCTCTCTCCAACGTCAGGAATTTTCACATAAGGAACTTTATCAGAACTTAAGTGGTATGAATACTTTGAAGGGAATCCTTTAGGACATTTACCTCCCTTCTCAGTTGCAGCAACGACTGCCAAGATATCATCATCAATCTTACTTTTGGAACGTGTAACTGCTGCAACCAAATACGTCAATACCGCTGATTTCGCTGCCTCATCGGCAAGCGAATTGCCAACAGCGTGGACTCCTACGTGCTGATGACCGAGTGTGTGAATCACAAACACGAGGGGTAGCTGCTCTTTAAGCTCAGGCACTCTGACCCAGATCATTTTATGTTTTATTGTGCTACCTTTGGAATCACGAAAATCATTTTGAATCCAAAAGAACAGGTTTTCATTGTAAGACTGGACAAAGTAGTAAGAATCACTCACAATAAGAGTTGTCACACCAGGATCAGCGTACTCCAATGCAAGCATCAGAGCACGAAGCTCTGCCAATTGTGCGGTGCAGTCCCCAAGAGTCTGCGTGTGCACGACTCTGGACTTGAACTCATCATTCACCATGGCACCTACCACAATAGTGCAAGCGGAAACTTATGCGTGCTTAGACCCATGCACAACCTGCGCTGAACCATAAGTGTATATGATGCAATGGAAGTCCTCCAAAGGCCGCATAGCCAAAGGGGCATGATGAACAAATTCATACTGCAAAAACTCCTGCGACTGTAAGGAGGCATCAAAAATAAACGTGACATCAGGAGACGTCAATAATGCTGCCCATTGTATCCACCGAGGGTGCAAAGCTTTAGAATTTGGCACACTGGCTTTCGTCACTGCTTCTAATGCAGGAAACGGGGTTAGAACCAGCATGCGTTTTCCCTTCGACAGTGCACGTTCCTTGAGAATCGCCATTTGCACTGCTGTCAACTTTTTCCACATAGGAAAACCGCATTTCAGCCGAAGTGTACCAGTGTGACTTGTAAGCAATAGGTACTGTCTCCTTCGTTAAAAGTAAGGTACGTGAAATCCACCGCCCCAGGGATGATTCTTATCACTAGGTTGGTGTGGTTATCACGGGTCCATAAGAATTTATATTCTAGAAGATCAGCCTGCAAAGATTGCAAAATAGCTGAATGTTCCGGCAGTCAGCAAGATTTGGTAAAAGTAGGTTGTATCAGAGCATACAAAGGCTTGATACGCTGGGCATATTCGGGAATATAAGTACGCCCGAAATTCAAAAATCCCAGCAAGGACTGTAATTTTTTCAGAGTTGTAGGAGCGCGCAGTTGTGCGCATTTCTCCAAGAAGTGAGGAGCAAATCTCCTACCTTCATTGTTGAGCTCGTAACCCAGGAACAACACTGTATACCCTGCAATGTGTGACTTTGCAAAGTTGAATTTGTAACCGAAGTCCGCAAAGTTACAAATTATGCGGTCAAGGCGACACAGATGTGCCCAAAGCTCATTGTCTGTGAGATATATTTCATCCACATACGAACACGCATCAGTGTCTATCCTCTCTAAAAGAGAGACTATACGGACAGCAAACACGCAAGGACTATTCTTATAGCCCATAGGTAAACGAGTATAGTAGCGTTGTTTGCCGCCACAGGTAAAACTGGTCCACTGGGAACTCAGTCCATCCAAATTGTGGGCAAAAAAAACTTTGGATATGTCAAGTGTAGTTTTAAAACGTTTACGTACCAGACCATCCACAAGAGCAGAGCCGTGAGTATTCTGTACTGCACAGGTACGGCAATGCGAGTTCAAATGCCGGTAATCCAATACCAAACGGTACGAACCTTCAGGCTTGGTTACAGTAAAAAGAGGGTTATTCATCGGTGACACACAAGTTTCAATCACACCTTGATATTCCAACTGTTCAAGGATTTCCGCGACGGAAGCCTTAGCTTCTCGTCGGATAGGATAGTGAGGTTGATGCTGCGGCATAGACCGCAAAGGAATCTCGTGGTGCTATAAAAATGTATCCCAACCACACTGTGTACGGTACAAAGCCGGCGCAAGAGCCTTAGCCCACTCTTCTGCAAAATTCAGCGCATGCTTTTTCGAGATCGTGTGTGCGAAACTAGGGAGGATCGCCTCTTCCCCTCTCGGAGCTGCGCGCACTAAAGGTGGGGGCCAGTCAGCCTCCTCTAACAAAATGTTGTATGTAGTCGTAAGATTTTCCCAAAACACCCCCTTGATTGTACGTTGTATGTCACCTTCAATTAAAAGGACTATTTCATAAAGTCTATCAGGGGAGCTACTCTAGTATCCGCTGTCTCTACAACAACAAATCGATCAGTCGCTGTCACCTTCAGTAGCGGACGCAGGGCCTCTCGCACTATGGTAATCTCCGCCGCGCTGTCCAGCAAGGTCAGAGCCCATGTCTGATTCCGAAGCTGCGTTTTCACTATCTGTGGCATATCTCGCTGTTAAAGCGGCAACTTTCTTTTTCTGAAAGTGGGGTCTCTTCGGTGAAGAATCATCCTGCTTGCCTTTATCGTCTTTCGGGCGGAGCTGGTCACGTCCCTGCTGGCCACCCCGACCTCTGCCGCCTCCTCCACCACCCGTCGATGAGGCCGATGAGTCCTGAAAAGAACGAGGAGAGCGTTGTTCAGAAACCTGAAAAGGATCAGATGATTTTATCGTCGTGCGATCGCGCAAGTCGTAAATACGTTTTGTGGGCGCAGGCACTGGTGATGCAGGACAAGACTCCTGTTTCTGTTGTTGTTGTTTACCCTGTTTTAGTTTTTTCGCCCAATTTAGTTTTTTGGTCTTGGGCTGATCGTCATTTTCTGACTTCAGCCGTTGGGGTTGCTTCTTCTCCTTAGTGGAGAATGGCTTGACACCCAAGCTATTGCGACCCAAGGTCTTATAAGCCGCCACAATAATCCCTGGTAACTGACGGGGTTTGTCGGCGTCGGGAACAGCCTGCAATGCATTGGACACCTGAAAGTTCACGGCATCCCCCTCGACATTCGTAAGGATAAGATCGGAAACTACGTCAAAGGAGCCGCCCAATTCAACCGCTGCCTCAGGTCCGTGCTCATCTTGAACACGTTTAATGACCGTCGGAAGGACAGTCATGGACGGAGGGCCAAAGCACCTCGCATAAACTGCCGCAAAGATCTTTCCCCACGGCTCAGTCACCAATTTCTGGGGTCAAGTCCTTAGGCATGCTAATTGTCAGAATCCTGTGTTTTTCACCAAGAGTCGTGTTAGGAAATACTGCTTCCAGCTGGTCAAACTTCTCGGCAAGCCAGAAAGGAAATGTATCCTTATTCTGGGGGCGCTTGGCCATCACAGCATTGACCATTACAGGACTAAGTTTAATTCCGCCCTGTCCAGCAAAAAGCGCTGCACCTCCTGGGGCCCCGCCCGGGAGATTGCGGGTTATGTATTGAACTAACGACCTAATTACATTAATCGCGACTGTATGTAGCAGCCGCAAATCAGCAACGGCAACCGCTACATGTCGAGGATGCGGTGTAAATCCAGCCAAAACAGGCCATGTAGCACCTGGAATGGATAAAGGACCTAGTCTCGGTGCCGTCAAATAGTGGGGTAGGGTGCCATCAAACCAAACTCTGTGCTGCCAAGCATGAATTGGAACCTCCTGTGTCCTGTATGGTGCATATACCAGTGTATGTGTCGAACACATTGTATTAGCGTTCACAGCCGGGAAGGTCACCCACGAATAAAATATTTCGTATGGGTGAGCCACCGCTGCACTCACCACCATAATCAAGGCCATCCCATCCACGGGGACATGATGATTTTGCAAGTGATTGCGCACCACAATGCGACTATGTTGCGGAATGTCTACCACGGCCATAGTGACACAGAAAGAGAAAGGTACAACTAAAAACACGTAGCACAACTGGGTAGTAATTCAAGGAAACCGTTTTGAAAGAATCCAGCTTGAAAGGACCTACATTAATATAGGCAGGTTTGTCCGACACTACTGTTTTCTGGAAACAACAGTGAAGGGTGTTAAGGACCGATATTAGCACTACTCAAGTGTCTGCTCCTATACAGCATCTGAATTATTCCATTGAGATACTTAACGGCTGCTAGCATATTTTTGGAGAGTTAAGCGAATATGGGATGCTTATTTGTAGGTATGCATTTACAAAAACACACTCTGTACTTGTGATTTTCAATGCTCTTTTAGTTTTCGCTTTTTAATCTTTTTCAGCATGTTGAAGCTTGGGAGTCCATATGTGTTAATGAGAAGAGCAGTACTAGAAGTCTCAGAATGCAATGTGCTGCTACCTAAAACCCAACACACACAAAAAATTTGTATTGTTTGTTGGATGTAATATTGATGTTATTCTTTTGGATATTTTCGTAATGTGTTTTGTGTTAGTTGTTGATTGAGTAAGACTGTCAGTAATCTTTTGTATTGTGTATTCTCTTTCTGCCATTAGAAGTAATTTTTGTATGAAATAATATGACTAAAAGGTATAAATAAATATACCGGACCAGATTTAATGAAATTGTTTATTTGGTCCCCAATTACAAGTCAACTGAGAAGGGGGCAATTTTTTGTGCGTTAGATTTATATAGGGTCCAGCCCTCCCTCAGCCCCGTCAAGGACCTATCTCCTTTTGTGCGCTACCTAAAACCCTGCGATTGGCAGAGGGTATTCTACTTGGTATGTGGAACTTTGCAGCACTCCCCAAGAACACCTTTAGAGTGCTGCTACCCCAAACCCAATGAATAGTGGATGGGTATTCTACTTAGTATGTCGAACTTTGCAGCAATCCCAACATTTTTAGGATCAAATCTTTTTATTGGCAAACAATTAAGCAAATCGCATACACAGCAAGCTGCCTACATCCCATTACTGGCTGGCCACGAAGATCCGATGCTTACCCAAGAGCTGAGCCTGACCCATCATGTAGCAGGGATTTCTTCTCCTATACAAAACTGTGCATAGAGACTTAGAACCTCAGTGAATTAGGGTGTGCCAAAACTCACCTTAGTATCCAAAATCCCCTACCAGACTAGCAATCAGTGTCTCATTGGTACTTACAAAACCCCAATGATTTAGACAACCCAGAACATGGACTTAGGACACCTCAGGAAACGTGGAACACATGAACACTCTTTCGTTATACTAACATATTAATCCAGAACGAGGAGTCAATGAGGACACGTGCGAGTTTGAAATGTTTATTTCTAGTGCAGTGTTCTCAAACGCAGTACCTTAGCTAATACAAGTAAACATATTATAAAGATCAAGGTTAAAAGCATAGTTACTATTCCATAAAATACAAAGGGTGAAAGCATGTTAAAATGCTAAAGGAAACAGGTCTAAATAGAACCTCAGTTTACCCTTCCTAGCTAGTATATTATATCTACAGAAGGTCTCTTTGGGTTTAGTTGGACGGGCCCATACCTTTGGGTTCAGTGGAAATGGATCACATCATCTCCTACACCAACACTCTTGCAGACGGATATTCATCATGTGTAAAACTTCTGCCTTGCGCAGTGCATTATTAATCCCGCCTAAAACCAAAGTTGGCCACAGCTGCATCTATATTATGTCTAGCCAAAGCGCTGATCAAACTGAACAAGCGCTGTGTGAAAATGGCCTTGGAGGCCTCGGCACTCACTGTACAGATATAGCTTACCAAGCCTGGCTGATATTATAAGCAAACATGTTATTCTTGTGTAAAGCAAAATACTAGGCTAAAAGCTTTAATAACAATGTGTCGTGTGCATAGGCTGCGAAAAGGAAAATGAGGTTTAACTTCTAACGAGCTCATGCTAACATAACACAGTGCAAAGGGAAACCCACCCCACGTGACAATCAGAGTAGCAATCACAGAGAGAGCAAGATAATGCACAGCATGTTGCCTACAACCCAAGATGGGCCAGCCCATATGGGGAACAAGGATTAGAGGTCATTCAGGTGTAATAAAAGTGCAAGAATTGTCAGACAGCTGAGAATAACAATGACTGTAGCACTGTATTGCTGAGTGCGTTGGAAGGCTTTCCATGTCAAGAAAAACAATAAAACAGAGAGAAGTAACATTAAAAATTAAACAAAACCCACCCCCACCCTCTCCCCTTCCGACTTGACCATGTTAGGTTTGCAAGTTTCCTGATTAGGATTGCTGCGGGGCAGGAACATGGGGATTATGGAGCCTCGACTTCTTCCTGTTCGAGAGGCAATAGTGTTAGAATATGCAAGTATGCCGGACAGGTCAATTCCCCGAACTATGCGGACAGAGTGGTAATAAATGGGGACCATATTGTCGCGTATGTTGTGAAATCCGCATTGGAGGCCATTGATAATCAGTCCATACCCAAAAGGACCAAAGCAGGTAGGGCCATGGTCTCTGATCAGGAATTTTGTCAGAACCCCAGTTTATCAAGAGTAACCTGTGCACAGCAATAAGGGCCAAAGCTATCTGTCAGCCTCTAGTGGACCGGAGTAGTAGATATGTGAGAGCGTGGTGAGGAAGTCCAAGAATATGTACGTGGGGAATCAGGGGAGCTCACTATTGAAAGCACTATTTATATCCGTCAGAATGGGTTCCCAAAATCTCATGAGTTTGGGGCAATTCAACAGGAGGTGTATCAGAGTCCTGGGGTTGCCACAGCCTCACCAGCACTGACCATCGTATAGCGCGTTTCATTTCTGAATACGTACAGGGGTCTAATACCAATATGAGCTGATTTTATATGTTGTTTCAGTATGTTCTACATTATATTATATGCCAGAAGAATATATCTCCCCATTCTTTGTCAGTGAGACTACGTCTAAGTTCTGCCTCCCAGTGGGGCAGGCCAGGGGTCCTAGGATTGAGAAAAGCTTTCGTCAAGTGGCAGTAAATTTCTGAAATAACTTACTTGTCATCTTCTTTGGCGAACAACCACTTCTCGAAAGTGGTCATAGGTCTGCTAGCTTTAGGGCAACCAATGGGTCAGCTGGGTGTGAGTAAACCTGTCTTGTTCCAAGAAGGAGTAATGGGGTTTGAGTTGTTCAAAGGGAATAAGACCTTAGTGATCGAAAAGGCAGCCTACCCGCTTACAGCCTCCCTACAGACAGCACTTAACAATACCCAATGACAGACCTGGTGGAAACTCCAGGTTCGCAAATAAGGGAGTCATAGGGGAGGGGAAATTCGAGAGCCAGTCAGTTTCTGCTACCTTGTCCCATATTTTCAATGTAGGGCTGTTGGCCGGGTATGAATAGAGACCCCAGGATCTATGGACACGGGGGAGCTAGACATCTCTCGGTATGTGTGAGCCCACTACCGTTTAATCCATGACGACCCAATTCTTTTCTGTCATTAGGCGATTCCACTCAATCCGAAATCTCAGCTGCGCAGCTTGATAGTACCGCAAGACATTAGGAACCGCCAGACCCCCTTCTTGCTTGGTACATTGCAACTGTTGTTTTTGGAGTCTGGGCTTCGTCTTACCCCAGATAAAGTGCTCGACGAGGGGCGAACCGTGAGTACACCGCCCCATATAGACACTATACCAATATCAGAGACTCAGGTCGAGGCATCGCCAGCAGGCCTTAGCCAAGATCAACATTCTAGTTCTACAGCCCCGCCATACCGCCCGGCTAAGAACATATTCAAAGAGCTCTCTGAGACACGCCATACGGCACCGGTTCCATTGAAACCGAAACTCGTCGACAACACAGTCTTCGGACCTTAAGTCGTCGAAACGAAAGTAATTAAGCCAAAGGTCATCGAACCGAAGGCCGTAGCTCCAACACAGCCTTCGAAGCCAAAGACCGTCGAGCAGACATCAGAGATTAAAGCTGTCGAGTCAAGCTCAAAGCCTAAAGCCGTTGAGTCAACATCGCGGCAAAAAACGTTGATTCGACGCCAAAGCAAAAGCACATTGAATCGAACCCAAAGACAAAGCATGTCGAACGAGCAAAGGAGCATCGAATATCGACAAGGGGATAAAAACAGTTGACGAAAGTAAAAGGCCTACCCCCAAAACTAACGTTGAACTGAAAGTGAAACCTAAGGTGGAACAAAATAAATCGGTCGAGCTGAAGCGCCTCGAACCGAAAAAGGGCATTGAGACAAAATCTCAAACACCTAAAACACCTAAAGACACTGTCGAACCGACCAAACCACTCGTTCCGAAAAAGGTGGTGAAGCCAGCCAAAGACGTTCAACCGACAAAATCTGTCGACACACATCAAAAACCGATCCAACCACAAAAAACGGTCGAACCCACTAAACATATCGACCCGAAAACAAGCAAAACAAAGGCTACTGCAGCAAGGCCAAAAACTGTGGAGGACGAGATTATGCACCCAGACTCCGCCACAGAAGACCAGTCAAAACTGTATATTAACCCAGAAACTGGTAAAGTGACTGTTTACACAAAAAAGAAAAGGCCTCTGCCAATAGGAGACTTTCCTAGAATACCACTCAAAAAGAAGAGACTGTGCTACCTCTCCAATACTTTTTGAACCTATCACTCCAGCTATGCCTACAACCCCATATACCCCAACATCACCTGACTACAACCCAGATGAAGATCAGGATGCAGATGTGAGGTTTGGTTATCCACAAAATCCAACTGAAGACCCCAACCTACAACCATGGGGTGCAGGAGGAGAACCAGACAATGAAGGGACTCTGCCCATTACAGAACCTGCAGTTTACCGAACTAAGCCATCACCCACAGAAGATACAGTGGCCTTTAATACTTTACTTGATAGAGCAGCTACCTACCATAATGTAGATATGTACTCTGATGCTATTGAAGAAGACTTTCTCTTTGATACACTAACAACATCTGAGAGACATGTAAAAACACTCCCCATGTTGAAGGGCGTCTTAAAACACGCACATGACATTTTTAAGAACACTGCTAGGGCACGGGTCATAAACCCTAGAATTGAAAAGAAATATAGGGCTGCACCTATAGATCCTACATACATCAAGGGCCAGCTACCCCTAGACTCCCTAGTGGTATCCAATGCACGTAAACGGGCTAATTCCCAAACTACTGGAGAGGCTGCTCCTCCGGACAAAGAGTTAAAGATCTTTGAGGAATCAGGCAAAAGAGTAGCAGCTCAAGCAGCAAACTCATGGAGAATTGCCAATACACAGGCCTTACTGGCCAGATATGACAGGGCACACTACGATAGCTTAGAAGAAATTCTCCAACACTTACCTGATCCTTACAAACAGCAGGCAGATGAACTTATACAGGAGGGAAAGCTCATCACCAATGCCTCAATTAAATGTGCCCTAGATGCGGCGGATACAGCGGCCAGATCCATCAATACAAGCGTGCTGCTAAGGTGACACGCATGGCTCCGCATATCCGGCTTTAAGAATGAAGTTCAATCGACAATTCTTAATTAGCCCATCAACCCAGACTTTTTATTCGGTCCAGCAGTTGACTCAATTCTGGACAAAATGAAAAAGGATGCAGAAACATCAAAGTCCATGGGAGCTCTCCAGTCCCAACAACACCGGGGCTCCTTTCGTCGCTCCAATTATAGAGGAGGAGCGCAAAGTAATACATCACAGCAATCCTCCAGCTACAAAAGTAACACGCAATCCACATACAACAAAAGCACAAACAGGGGTGGATACAGAGGCAATAACATCAAAGGAAGGGGTCGTGGAGGAAATGCAAATAGATCCTCCACTAACACCAAACAGTGACTTATTGGCACTACCCCCAGACCATATAACACCGGTCGGGGGAAGACTACAACAATTTCTGCCAATCTGGTTAAATATCACAACAGACAAGTGGGTCAGGCAAATTATCCAACATGGCTATTGCCTAGAACTCACCTCAACCCCACCCAACATACCACCCGTGCACCGTCCAATGTCACAGGAACATATAACACTACTGCAGCAAGAGGTCATCAGTATGCTGCAAAAGAGGGCCATAGAACCAGTCCCGCTACAACATACTCCCTATACTTCCTGATTCCAAAGAAGGACGGGTCTCTCAGACCAATATTGGACCTCAGGCCCCTCAACCTGTACAATTTGTCGGAGCATTTTCATATGCTCACTCTCCAGCAAGTCTTACCATTGCTTCACAAGGGAGACTTCCTAGCAACTCTAGACCTCAAAGACGCATACTTTCATATACCAATACACCCTGCTCACAGAAAGTATCTCAGGTTCACCATTCAAGGACAGCACTACCAGTTCAAAGTCCTACCATTTGGTGTCACAACAGCTCCACGAGTCTTCACCAAATGTCTAGCTACAGTGGCGGCACATCTCAGAAGGCAACACATCCATGTGTACCCATATCTGGACGATTGGCTAATACACGCGCCATCAGCCCAGTAGTGTGCCAACCACATGTCAAAAACCATCCATCTCCTGCACAGTTTAGGCTTCTCGCTAAACTACCCAAAATCACATCTACAACCCTCCCATGTACAACAATACCTAGGAGGAACTATAGATACACTGGCAGCAAAAGCATATCCCAACGCAGCACGGATCAACAGCATGCAAGCATTGATCCAAAAATTCAGGCCCCAACACTCAGTGCCAGCTCGAGTGTTTATGCAACTAATAGGCATGATGGCCTCGTGCATATTCATAGTCCCGAATGTCAGACACACATGCGTCCGCTCCAAGAGTACCTAGAAAGGCAGTGGAATCAGGCTCAAGGGCAATTACAGGACCTAGTGTTGGTGACCAGTCGGCATACAACTCTCTGCATTGGTGGAATCCACAAAAACTTTGCAAAGGGCGACTGTTCCAAGAGCCTGTCCCACAAATAGTGTTGACCGCGGACGCATCCCTACTAGGATGGGGAGCCCATGTCCTACACTACACAGTACAGGGACTCTGGACTGTACAACAAAAGAAGATGCACATCAACTTTCTAGAGCTGATGGCCATCTTTCTAGCTCTAAAAGCGTTCAAGACACACTTATGCAACAAAACCGTGTTGATCCGGACGGACAACATGACAGCTATGTATTACATTTAAAAACAGGGGGGAACACACTCACCACAGCTGTCGCACCAAGCTCAAGCAATGTAGAAGTGGGCCATTCAAAGGAACATGTTTCTTATGGCAGAGCACCTCCCAGGCAAGGACAATCAAGTAGCCGACCTGCTCAGCAGGCACAGTCAACAAATGCACGAATGGGAGATTCACCCCACAGTGCTCTAACCATTCTTCCGGAAGTGGGGACACCCGGAAATAGATCTGTTTGCTACAAGCGAAAATGAAAAATGCCAGTACTTTGCCGCCAGGTTCCCACATCCGCAATCGCAGGGCAATGCGATATGGATGAACTGGTCAGGCAAATTTGCGTACGCTTTTCCCCCAGCTCCATTAATACCGCTGGTGGCACGCAAATTGCGCCAACATTCGCTAACACTGATCCTAGTTGCTCCCACATGGGCGAGGCAGCCATGGTACACAACGTTCCTAGAGCTGTCGGTGGTGCCCCATCAAAGACTGCGACTCACCCCCAATCTTCTAACTCAGAGCCATGGAGAAATCCAACACCCAGACACGCAACAGCTGAACCTGGCGATATGGCTCCTGAAATCCTAGAATTTGGATACCTGAACTTGCCTCCAGACTGCATGAATATTATCAAAGAGGCAAAAAAACCACTACCAGAGCATGTTATGCAGCAAAGTGGAAACGTTTCGTCATTTACTGTCATAACAACGATATTAACCCACTTGATGCTTCTACTCAAAACATCTTTTGCTATCTCTTGCACCTACAACGCTGCAATTTAGCCTATTCATCCATCAGGATACATTTAGCTGCGTTAACAGCATATCTTCAAAACAGGCAACACCTTTCACTATTTAGGGTGCCAGCAATTAAGGCGTTTATGGAAGGACTCAAACGCGTAATCCCTCCAAGACACTCACCTTCACCAGTATGGAATCTAAACATTGTTTTAACCAGACTTATGGGACCACCTTTTGAACCACTACACTCATGCGAAATACAATTTCTTACTTGGAAGGTGGCTTTCCTTATTGCCATTACTTCGCTTCGAAGAGTTAGCGAGCTGCAAGCCCTAACTATTCAAGAGCCATTCATTCAAATACATGCAAATAGAGTAGTTTTCAGAACAAACCCTAAATTCATGCCAAAGGTGGTATCCCATTTCCATATAAATCAAACCATCGAACTGCCAGTGTTCTTTCAGAATACACAAACAGGAGCTGAAAGGGCCTTGCATACTCTAGATGTCAAGAGAGCTCTGCTATACTATATAGACCGAACTAAGGCATTTAAAAAAACAAAATAGTTGTTTGTTGCTTTCTCACCGCAACACAAAGGCAACCCTTTTCAAAATCAATTATAGCCAGATGGATCGTTAAGTGCATCCAAATATGTTATTTAAAAGCCAAACGCACCTTAACAGTTCCCCCTAGGGCGCATTTCACACGCAAGCTAGGGGCATCCATGGCTTTCCTGGGTAATATTCCTTTACACGAAATTTGTAAAGCAGCCACATGGTCAACCACACATACATTTACAAAACACTATTGTGTAGATGTACATTCAAAACAGCAAGCTGCTGTAGGACAGGCTGTTCTCAAAACTCTTTTTCAGACTGCTGCAGCTGACACAGGTAGCCACCGCTAAGGGAGATACTGCTATACATTCTATGCACAGATATGAATTCAGCAGCCCACATGCCTCGAACGGAATATGCTACTTACCAGTATGCATCTGTTCTTGGCATGTAGGGCTGCTGACATTCATATCGCCCACCCACCTCCCCGGTGCCTGTCGCAGCTGCAGAATTCACTCTTTGCATGGACATCTCTTACTGTACTATACTCCATCTCTGCCACAATGGTGAAAAACAATCTGAGGATGGAGAGGATGCCCATGTGCACTGTAGTCCAAGGGAGGAGCCACCTATCTCGTGATACTTCGAAGACTCTTCCAGGACAACAATATGCAATCATCCGGACCCAACACTAGGCGGCGATCTATGCACAGATATGAATGTCAGCAGCTTTACATGCCAAGAACAGATGTATACTGGTAAGTAGCATATTCCTTATTGTTACCCAACTCAATGGTACTCATTTTATCGACCTCAAAAGGATGAAACGTTGAGTGGGCCCGCCAGTATTTGAACTTGTGACAATGAGGTTAAACACAGGCCCCTACAGTGGATGTATTAGTCCATTAAGCCACAAGACCCGGAAAACAAAGGCATAATCCTGTAAAAGACCCACCTCATTTCTCTCTTTCCAGTACCAGTTAGCTTGAGACTTAGCGAATATCGCCTAGGCATACCTAACCTAGTGAGGCAGTTGGGGCTATGCCACAACTACAGAATGCGTCTCTCCCTCATGAAAGAAAATGCAGGTTACTGCCCTGGATCTTGATACCTAAGGCTACGGCTTTGGAAATCATTGCTACACTAACCAAGTGTGCTCCAAATTTTGATATGTCAGTACCAGTGGCGGCTCCTCATGGGAGTGCTGCGGGGTGGGGCAGGGTGGGGGGTAGTAAACTCCGGCATACGGCCGGCCGGAGGAGTTAAGTAAAGAAATAAATAAATATAACAAATTATATTGTGCGTGCTGCATTGCCATTTGGCATTGCAGCATGCACAAAATAATTTGTTTTATTTATTTATTCCTTTACTTAACTCAGGCCGGCCGTATGCTGGAGTTTACTACCCCCACCCTGCCCTTCCCCCGCCTCACCGCCCCGCAGCACTCCCACGAGGAGCTGACACTGGTCAGTACCTGCAAAAAAGGCTTTCGGAATGATATAAACAGCTAGGTAAACTCCTGGAGGTCTAATTTCCACCTGAGTTGGCTTAATAGGGCTTAGGCCACGCTCCGCCCCCTCCACTCTCCATTTGAAGTAGATGAACCAACGCGCAGCGTCCACGCGCAGCGTCCACGCGCTGCGGCCGCGCCGAAGGTGCGCCAAAGGTAAGCCTGTCTACGCCCGTCCGCGCCAAGACCGCGCCCAGCGCCAGACCCCGTGGTCCCCGCAAACCCCACCCCTCCCGCATCACATACAATGCAGCTACCCTCTCAGCCCTTAATTCCGGCCGATCACCAAACTGCTACCAAGCTGAACCTGGACGCACCCATGGACCATTCGCCTGCCTCTCCTGCAAGTACAACTGCATTAAGAAACCCACCACACCCTCAGATTCCAAACCGCGCTCCGACCCCAACCATCTGAAGTGCATCCTGCTCAACACTCGCTCGGTCCACAGTAACGCCATCGAACTATGGAACCTACTTGACACCACAGCGCCGGACATCGCCTTTCTCACAGAAACCTGGATGAACACTTCCTCAGCACCCGACATCGCCATTGCCATTCCGGACGGCTACAAGATCATCCGAAAAGATCGCACCACCAAACAAACAGGAGGAGGCATCGCCATCGTCCACAAGAACACCATCCGCATCTCTACCAGCTCCGACGATAACCTCGCTACCGCCGAACACCTCCACTTCCAGATCCACACCGACCCGAAGTCCACACTCAGAGGAACCCTCATCTACAGACCACCAGGACCCCGCGCACAATTCTGCGAAGACATCACTGAATTCATCACCCCTCACGCCCTCCCCTCCGAGGACTACATCCTGCTAGGAGACATCAACTTCCACCTAGAAAAGAACAATGACAGCAACACCACCACCCTCCTGGACAACCTCGCCAATCTCGGACTCAAACAACTTGTCAACACCCCCACTCACAACGCAGGGCACACGCTCGACCCAATCTTCACCTCCAGCAAGCATATCTCCTTCGACCACACCACAGCCCACCAATGGACGGACCACAGCTGCGTACACTTCAGCTACAAAAAGACTACAACCCTCAACCTCCCTCAACCAATTCCGCGCAGAAACTGGAACAAAATTACAACCGACCAACTCTTCACATCACTGCAACAAAACCTCCCTGCAAAATCATCGGACCCAAACCTTGCAGCAACCAACCTCACTCAATGGATCACCCATAGCGCGGATGAATTAGCACCTTTGAAAAAACAGCAATCCAAACAAATCAACAATAAAGCCCCTTGGTTTAATGAGGACCTCAAAAACTCAAAGAAGACCTGCCGCACCCTCGAGAGAGCCTGGAAAAAAGACCGAACCTCAGACAACCAAGCAGCCTTCAAGAACGCCATCCGCAAACACCACCAACTGATCCGATCCACCAAGAAATCAGCACTCAAAGACCGACTCGACAACAACGCCCAAAACAGCAAGGAACTATTCAACATTGTCAAAGAATTCACCAACCCCCCGGCCGGCACGAACGACATCACCCCCTCCCAAGACCTCTGCGACTCCTTAGCCTCATTCTTCCACAACAAAATCGCAGACATACATAACAGCTTCGCAAATGAGACCGGAATCCAAGCCCCACCACCCTCACCTGAACCTAAACACCCCTCTAACAACCTCTGCGCCTGGAACCCAATCACCACTGAAGAAATCATCCGTCTGATGAACTCCATCCACTCAGGATCACCAACCGACCCATGTCCCCACCACATTTTCAACAAAGCAGACTCCGTTATCGCACCCCATCTCCGAGATGTCATCAACTGCTCCCTAAACGCTGCCACCTTCCCAGAAAGCTGGAAACACGCCGAACTCAGCGCCCTCCTGAAGAAACCCACAGCAGACCCCACCGAACTCAAGAATTACCGACCCATCTCACTCCTTCCTTTCCCTGCCAAAGTCATCGAGAAAGCCATCAATAATCAGCTCGCCGCCTTCCTCAAATCCAATAAATCCCTCGACCCTTCACAATCCAGCTTCCGAGCCAAACACAGCACGGAGACCGCCCTCATCGCAGCAACGGACGACATTCGAACACTACTGGACAATGGAGAAACAACCGCACTCATCCTACTTGACCTCTCCGCAGCATTCGACACAGTCTGCCATACCACCCTTATCAAACGCCTTAGCAACGTCGGGATACAAGGTAAAGCACTAGACTGGATAATCTCGTTCCTCGCCGGAAGAACTCAGAGTCCGCCTTCCCCCTTTCAGATCAGAGGCCACCGAAGTCATCTGTGGTGTACCACAAGGATCCTCACTCAGCCCCACCCTCTTCAACGTATACATGAGTCCCCTCGCATCCATCGCACGCAAACACAACCTCAACATCATCTTCTACGCAGATGACACACAGCTCATCCTCTCCCTCACCAACGATCCCAGCTCCGCCAAAACCAACCTACACGAAGGAATGAAAGAAGTAGCCGAATGGATGAAAGACAGCCGCCTAAAACTAAACTCGGACAAAACTGAAGTCCTCATCTTAGGCTCATCCCCCTCCGCCTGGGACGATTCTTGGTGGCCACCGGCCCTGGGAAATGCACCCACACCTGCTGACCATGCACGCAACCTAGGCTTCATCCTAGACTCCTCCCTCTCAATGACCAGACAAGTCAACGCCGTCACCTCATCTTGCTTCAACATCCTACGCATGCTTAAAAAAATCTTCCGCTGGATCCCCACTGAAACAAGAAAAACGGTCACCCACGCACTGGTGACCAGCCGACTGGACTACGGAAACACACTCTACGCCGGAACCACCGCCAAACTCCAGAAACAACTCCAACGCATCCAAAACGCCTCAGCCAGACTTATACTGGACCTCCCCCGCCGAGCTCACATCTCCGAGCACCTAAAAGACCTCCATTGGCTTCCCGTCAACAAGAGAATAACGTTCCGCCTCCTTACCCACGCACACAAAGCTCTCTATGACCTAGGACCCGACTGCCTCAACACACGCCTGTCCTTTTACACCCCCCCCCGCCAACTACGATCATCCACACAAGCCCTCGCCGCAATCCCACGCATCCATAAATCCACCATGGGTGGAAGATCCTTCTCCTACTTAGCGGCCAAAACCTGGAACTCTCTCCCCACCCATCTCCGCCTTACCCATAACCACCTCACCTTCAGAAAAGAACTAAAAACTTGGATATTCGACAAATAAACTTCCCCTTCCCCAAGCGCCTTGAGACCCTCTGGGTATATAGGGCGCTATACAAATGCCAAACTTGAACTTGCATTGCCCCACACACAACTTTGGTTTATCCTTAAGTTCTGAGTAGGATATAGAATTCAAGTTAGTGTATCTAGAGATCGCAAGTATTACTCCATGTGGAGTGAACATCCTGCTGAACAAAGCCAGAGACATGACATTTAGAACTATTTTGGAAGACACCAAGCACAGGAGCATGGCTAATTTATCTGGCAATGATTTCCATATCAAAAACCCATCCCTTTGCTGGGAAAGAAGTCGGTTCAGCAATTTATTTACAGCCGAAATATCAGAATATCCCTGAAAGTATTTTCTAACCTATGCAATTGGCCTTCCTTAGCCATTTCCCATAGGAAATCCAGGATGTTGACAAAGTTGGACTCCACCGGATCCAAACCCCATTCCATACAACCCCATGTCCATCAACACCAAACCAAACCGACTTGTATCAATTAACTATGCTGTGTGACCATTCCCGCCTGATGACATTTTCAAAAAGAACAATTGATGGACAGAATGCAGAACAATGTCGTACATTCACCCCAGTACAGGGATATGGGCCTAAATCTATCTTTTTTGCTCACCATGCCATTCCCGTTTAGACCCAGCCATATGCAAATCAGTCTTGACCCTGCGCCCAATGGGAAATTTGCAGCATGTCTTGAAAGGCCTTGGATCTCCCCGTGTATGCTGTAATTTTCAAGCCCATGAGATGCAGTGTGGAAAGTTCCATAAGAACTGGGAACCAACCTTGACCACTCTAAATCAGTAGTATCAGCACTAGGTTAGCTTCTTGCCTCTTTTGCAGTCAAGGTAAATGGGGAATGCATAGTGACCTCCACCTTCTAGTGCTAAAGGAAGGTATCAGTAGACCCCGCTCCTGAATCTGGTCTTGGACTGAAGTACCTGGGAAGCTAACGATCCAAGCGGGATGCAAACAAGTCTCGTATAGGGACCCCATTGTCTCATCAGAGTCTGGAAGATTTCTGCTGAAAGTTCCCACATACTGGAGTCTTGAAAATGTCTGGACTGCCAATCCACTGCAGTTTTCTCACGACCTGGTAAGTATTCTGACAGTACTGCCACCTGATTCTCCAGGCAGAAATGGGAAGAGTTATTGGCCACTGCCATGCGTGCATTCCACCACGTTCCTCACAGGTAATTTGTGGACTGTACTTCTGCAATGTTGTCCATCATGTATGCAGCATCTCTGGCTGTCTTTGTCCAACCTCTCAGCATGAAGGACCTGGCTAAAAGCTCAAAGCAGTTGCATGGTAAGTTCCTCTTCTGATCTTCGTAAATTCTTTCAAATACAAAGTGGCTGTCTAGCCTGCTGATAAGGTACGAACCTTATTTATTATGCATATACAGGGCCCCAGTCGATCTGGGATCTATCATGTAAGACGGGGTGGTGAGAAGTGGTGTCAGCCACACTACTGTCGTTTGCAGAGGATGGGTACGGAAGTGCAAGACAGACCGCTGTAAGTCGTTAGCTGCGAGAAGCATGTTTGCATACATTGAAGCAGTAGAGAAAGAAACCATTCATTCATGGCCTTTTAATTCAGGAGTGCGTGTTTTTTTTAAATCATCTTCATTGGTTTCCTGGTAAGCAAATACAAAAGTTTGCAACAAGAGGAAATCTATACATGATATTGTTTTAGTTTTTACAAAGAGTATTACTTAATTCATCAATGGTGAGTGGTCATGAGCATTCCGATGAGTGGTAGATTGGAGGCGCTGTCAGAATGGGGCAAGCTCCACCTCGAATGCTGCAGGAGCTTGCCAAAGCGGAGTTTTATTTTCCTTGTACGTATCGAATTCACTGCTCTCCTCTACCTGCCTGCTCACGCACAGTCTGGGATGACACTACTCTCCAGAAGTTTATGTTCTGTCACACATTTCATTCCCCACTCATAAATTAGCGGAAAACCCACAAGTGGACTTTTATTTAGTTTGCTGATTTGTCAGAGTGGTTTGCAAAATAACTGAACTACTTCCAACAGCATCCTGTCCCCGAAACATAACTTTACGTAAAATAAAGTTCAGCAACTTTTCGTACAGCCAGCCTACCCCCATAAGTGCAGTGATGATAGAACTACATCTCCTAGTATGCAACACTATTCGCTAAAAGCCAGTACTGTCTGAAGATGGACATGATCTAATCACTGCATCTATGACCAACCACAACACGTTTGCCTTGTCATGACTTACTACTGCTACACTGGAATCCATTATCAGTTTTGTAGCAGATAGTACCAGTTTGTGGCAGATCACTTTCACTTTTACTTTCTTAATGTGGGAGAACAACACATTTGTATCTGACCTGAGGCAAGAGTTCTTGCACTTGAACGGGAATACCTCACCAGGCAGGACTTCAGCACCAAGAATCAGCAGACAGGTCCTCCTTTTGACAATTTTACTTGGACGAAGCTGGGCAGATCTGGATTGTCTCTACCAGGACAACTTACGTAGTGGGGAACAAATCTGGGAAACTGCTTTACTTGCTGGCCACTAGAGATGCTGTTGCCAAGGTGATTTCCACATGTTAGCTATTCAAATTGGAATGTGGTCAACACAGCTGTAGGGATTGCAGCCACATTTGCCGTTTACTACCAAACACTTTACACACAACTCAAACTTTCTGATCATGAGCGATCACGCAACTGCCCCCTCGACCCCTCCCAATTTATCATGATCTTCCCTTGATGACATTGCGCACCCAAGACAGAGAAGATTAGAGATTTGGAGCAATCTATCATGGTAGAGCAGATTTAAGTGGCAATTAGTGATATGCTTCCAGGCAAAACACCTTGTCCAGGCAGGTTTCTACTTGAATGCCATAACAAATTTAAGTCGCTTCTCTCCCCCTTACTTGTTGAGTATTCCCAAGAGGCCGTAGAGGAAGGAAAGTTTCTGCCCGAACTATATTTGGTGACCATGTGTTCAGGTATTTAGTGAACATTAAACATTGCCCGAGCGGATATATTTTGTGGGACCGACGCAATTAATCAGACCTGTATTTTAAAACATTGTATTCTGTGACTTGTATTTTTTCATTTTTGCAAATTTTTTCAATCGAGTTCAGAAAAAAGGTGGTTCTATTTTGATTTTAAAGTGAGCACATTGAATAAAAACTGTTAAATAGAACAAGGCAATTAAACGTCACAAAATGTTTACCTTCAGCCATATGCATTTCACCTATTCAAATAATAACTTCTAAAACTCAGACACTGCCCGTTATATTTCTTTATCCCATTTTATAGTGTCACTCTGTTCATGTGAGGCGTCTATTTTTAGCGCAGTTACCCAAGAATGTTGCCATCCTCTTCCACAGTGCTAGCGGTCAATTTGGGGCGGCTTTCTTAAATAATAGAAGCCGCACTGAGAAATAATTAGCATTCACTCTGAAAATACTTTTACACCAGTTTTGCTTTATAAAGACCTGTGTATTCCATCACAAAGCCATAAAATGGCTCTCTAGCAGTGCAAACTAAAATAAAAAGATAAATAACAATCATTACCTGATGATGATTTTGGGATCAGGCACATGGCTTTACCCGAAACATTGCATTGCTGTCAAGCCTTTGCGTGGTTTGAAAACGCCTGGATCAATGGACAAGGACTTCTTATTTAGGTACGCACAGAGTTTCCAAAATGGTTTTCCACAAATCAGAAAGACAAAGAAAGGTTGGGACTTATTGAGGGGGCATGGCCTGACCAAGCACCAAGATGGTGGCCTTAATCTCGGACTTCCTGAGAGGGTGCGGTGGCAAAACTGCCTCACTCCGTCCCATCGCTGAGATCGGTCCCAGAGTACTGCAGCGGACACTAGAAGCTCCATGACATGATCAGAGCGTGGCGGAGTGACTGTGAGTGGCCCTGTTGTCTATAAGGGGTCCCGTGACGGCGGCAGCTTGATGCTGCCCTCGGAGGCCCCGCAACACCAGGAGTCGCAGGCGAGCCCAAGGGCGGGGCTGCTGCCACACAGCTTCTCTGCATATCAAGGCCTAAGACCGAGTGGTGGTGTACCTGACCCTCCCAGGATCCAGGGACTTGGACTGTCCTGCGAAGCGTCACGCAACAGGTGTGACGCTCACGCATTTCAGTGCGGTGATCCGCATCACCGCACTGAAATGCATTGTCACGCATTTTGCCACCTGTGCCAGGTGCGCTAGCGGCGCCTGTGCCCGAGCTCTCTCTGCTGTTCCGAGAGAGGTGCTGCTCAGCCGAGTTCCTAAACAGTTAACAAGACTGCAGCTCTCAGCTCTGTGTAGTGGCTGAGAGCGGCACGCTGTGCTACAGCTTCTCTGCATATCAAGGCCTAGGACCGAGTGGTGGTGTACCTGACCCTCCCAGTCCAGGGACTGGGTGGGAAGGTTAGGTACACCACCACTCTGTGTTAATTGCGCGAGTCAGGTGCTTGATCCCTGGGCAGCCTAAGCGCGTCAACCTCCGGCTCCCGGCAATGTGTGCTGAGGTGACGTCAGCACCGGTACATTATTAAGTGACAAGCCCTGGTCGTGATACCTCCGTCACGGCCCTCATGTGGGGCCAATTGCAGATTGAGGACCCTGATACTTTGCTGTCCTGTACACCCTTCTCACCGGGAGAATGACGATGCAACAATTAGAGTGCTCCTTAACCACCATTATTGCGTGGCTGGACCACTCCTCATATGTGTACGGCACAGTGGCACAGATACACGCAAGCCTGCACCTGCATTCTCTCCCTCTTGGTCTGCCAGTGAAGAGACAGTGCCCTTCCCATGCCCCAGGGGCCTATATCATTGCCACATGTCTGCCTGCCTACCACTGCATCCGATGGTCAGACACAATCCACATGATGAGCCGCCATTTTCTCATCCTCCTCTGCTAATTATGTGGTGCGGAGACCCCAAGCAACGGCAGCTATCTTTTGAGGCTGCCAAAACTCCCAGGCGGGAGGGTGACGACATCCCCCTGGCCCTGTGGACCCACCAGACCCTGAACAGCCCCAGTGGAGGGCGCAGCGGCCATATTCACGAACAATGTGCCATATTCAGGGCCAGAGCCACACTTTTTGACGGTCTGGCGGCTCGTCTTCCCACTATGCACAGCCACCTGGAACAACATGAGGCCTACATTGACACCGCAGAAAGGCGCATCTCTGATGTGGAGGATACCCAATCGGCCATGGCCAAGCACTTAGATTGCATTGAGCACCTCTTAAAAATGGGGGCAGCCAAGGCAGAAGACATCAACGCAAGATCGCGTCGCAATAACCTCTGGATAGCTGAAATGGACATGTCCACCAACACAGGCCCCATGGAGGCGTATGTGAAGTGCCTCCTTGTGGAACTCTTCGAAAGGGACAGTTTCTCCTCCACATTCGGGGTCCACAGGTCACTTGCCCCCAGATTGGCCCCAGGAGCTCCTCCACATCTCATAGCGCGACTGTTCAACTATCGCGACTATTGCAGTACGCAGAGTCAGAGACACACGAGATCTGCAGTTCCAGGGGATGTCATTGTCGTTCGATCTGGATTTTCCACCAGTAGTTCAGGAGGCCAGGCTCAAATTTCAAGACATTAAGCAAACTCTGCAAGGAGCAAGCATTCGTTATGCCATTCACATTTTTGAAACACTTGCAGAAGGCGGAGACTTCTGGAAAGACCACAAACCGAGCAAGAACGTACCCCTGGGAAAAAACTCTTTAACACTATGTAAAATAAACAAGATCATGAACACTAAATCTACACAAAAGTCCCCATCATGATTGTACTCCTCGCCATTTAGCGATTGATGGGAGGGAATATCCCTTATTGGTGTAACCTTATCGGTTTACATCTTTTCAATTGCAGTTGCGTTTCATTTATACATGACTAACGTTTACCTAAGTGGGCCGTTGGGGCGGTGCTCCCCCCTACCTTCCGCCCCCTAGGTCTCCTACCTTGTTGATTGTGGGACATTGGGATTCACCGGATACCGGTTGGGTGGTTATCCGATGTGGGAGGGGGGGGGTTAGGATGTTTTTTTCATGTTTTATGGTTTGTTTGTATTATGCAGGACATTATAACACACACTAGCTGGATTCCTAGCACCACATGCGTAGATGTTTCTATCTATACACTATCACACCTGCTGTAGCAAGACCGAGTCTTGGGGCTGGGGACCTTACAGTTGCGATGCATGACGTGGAATAAGAGAGGTCCATTGAATCCTCGCAAGGGGGAGGCAGGTCTTAGCCTATTTAGCCAGACACAAAATACATATAGCCCTGCTACATGAAACCCACTATGCTCCAATCTCCGACAATCTCTTTGCGTCTACCTGGGGCACCAGTAGTTTACTTTGACCTATTCTCGCGGAGGCTGTATCCTGATCCACAAAGCATTACCCATTACAGCCCACACAGTAATTAAGATCCCTGAGGGGAGCTATTTATTAGTGGCGGGGAGTTTGGGAGCAAAGCGGATACTCATAATTAATGCCTGCACCCCTGATGTAGATACGACTGGCTTCTTCGCTAACATATCCACTCACATCTCTGGCATCCCTGTTGACTGCATCATATTAGGGGGTAATTTTAATCTCACCCTACAACCCACTTCTGACACTACAGGCACAGGCCACATAACCAAACTGCACTCCATAGAGGAGCTTGAGGCCCTTCTGCGGACCTACCTGTTGGCTAATGGTTGGCAGCTGTATCAAACAACTAAAGAGCGACAAGCTACACGATATCCCCACCTTATAACCCACAATCAATATTTTGATAGTAGGAACCCAAGGGAAAGGGAAGTAGCAAAGAAAGGAATATAGGGAAATTACAGCAATAGGAAAGAAAGGGGGGGGGGGGTGGGAGAATGTGTCAAAAACAGAAAAATGAACCCTCATACACCAGACGGGTAGGTGTTTAATCTCATCATTGGGTCCTTTTTCTTAAAGGGGGCGTAACCAGTTCAGCCCAAAAGTACTAAGTCAATTAAAAGGAGATATAACAGTTCCCTAAGCCAAGTTTAATAAAGGGATAGCCATCTTCCATTAAAATCCAAGTGATAAAGCGGACACCCTAAGGAAGTGTCAATGCAAACCCTGGTGTCCATAAAAATCAGATCTGGTCGGTCAACATGTTTCTGCTATAATGAGTCTCATTCACTCAGCATTCGTCAGGACCTAGAACAATTTAAATATGAACAACTACAGTGTTGGACACACCCTAAAGTATGCCCATACTATGGTGTCACAAGTAAAAAATGTTTCATCAACTCCCGGAACTCCCGTATTGAGTCTCCTTAGTAAATACTACGGTGCTTGTATTTCCAAGTACGGAATAATCAAGCGTCCTGGGTTCCTGGCAGGGGCAACCTTCACGCCCGATATTAAGGTTATCAAGCGACTCCCCGCTAGGAACCTAGGCAAAACACTTCCATGACCCGAATGGTTGACAGCACCAGCACCCCATTGGCACGAGCTTCTCCTGTTATTCAGCACCACACGGTACGTGGTCTCGTATAGACCACTGGTACCGAACCCCGGGGCTCTTGATTAATATTCAGTCAATGGACTACTTACCCCGCATGTTATTGGACCACTCACCGATTCTGTTATCATTGACTTTACCCAGCATAGCATGCCCATACAGGCCCTGGCGTTTCCCAACTAACGCTCTACTTGACATGGTCTTCAAAAGTGAGATACGAGACTCAATCATCGAATATTTCCAGATCAACTCTGGCTCAGTACCCCAATATGCAACTCTATGGGAAGTTTTCAAAGGAAATATTTGGGGCATATGCATGACTAAAGAAGCTGGGGTTTTGCGCACTATACGCCGGAACCTCAACGCCACTGAGAAGGCGTTACCAGATCTAGATGCTCAGGCACTATCGGGCGGCTCACCCATTCCAATGCATCAGCGTGCGAACCTCCTGGAAGAATTCCAAGAGCTTGTCTCTCGTGAGACTGCTAATCTGGGGAAATATGCACACGCTCGGGTATATGGGGAGGGGGAGAGACCAGGACTGACCCTGGTCAGACTACTTCGCCCCCGACAGCATACCGCGTACATCACTCAACTACAATTAGACGACTGCACTCTGTCACTCATGGCGCGGATATCCTTTCTACCTTTTTGTCCTACTACACTCGCCTATTCGCTACATGCTCCCCACCAGTCGACACTACCCTTTCCGACTACTTAGCAGTGGTAGCAATGGTGTGGATCGAATGAGGCCAGAAGCAATTTCTGGCCTCGCCTATCAGGGCCGATGAAATATCGCAGGCCATAGACAACCTGGATGGTCCCCTACCCCCGGCAGGGATGGACTTACGGGCGTATTTCATAAAACTTATAAGACCATAATAGTTGCACACCTCCCGGAGGTCTATGCGGAAGCACTTGATTCTGAGGTGCTCCTTCTCACTATGCGCAAAGCTATAATATCCCTGCTACTTAAACCGGGCAAGTTGCCTGATAGGTGTGCCTCCTAAAGGCCCCTATCTCTGTTAAATCAAGACTATAAAATATTGGCTAAAGTGCTTGTGACTCGCTTATCGCTTATAATTGATCAAACCATATCCCCCTTAAGACGGGTTTTGTACCAAATCAATCGAACTCTGTCAATTTGCGCACGATATTTGCAGTCATTAACCAAATTGACCCTCACCTTTCCTCAGCGGCGATATTGTTGGATGCAGAGAAGGCGTTTGTCTCCCTGGAGTGGCCTTTCCTCTAAGCAGCGCTCAACAAATTGGGCTTCCCTCTGAATTTTTGTGCTTGTGTGCACCTCCTTTACACTAACCCTGTGGTGCGGCTCCGTGTTAATGGAGAACTCACAGATCAACTTCCCTTGGCGCGTAGCACCAGGCAGGAATGTCCACTCTCGCCCCTTCTATTCATCATTTCGATGAACCCTCTGGTGCGGCATCTCCAAGGGTGCCATCTCCAACGGGGACTCAGATTCCTTCAGGACCCCCTCCTGGCCTCTCTATATGCAAATGACATTCTCTTATTTGTACACTAGCCTGTTGCAAATCTCTCCCCAACAATTCGAGAGGTGGTTCGGTTTGGAGTCTTTTCTGGTCTCGTTAATAACTGGAACAGATCTGTGGTCTTTTACTTGACGGACGCTACCCTCCCTTTCACGTTGGACTTCCCTTTGCGGTGGTGTGACAACTCTCCTAGATATCTCGGCATTTAGTACACCGTACAGCATCAGAAGTCATCCGCCTCAATTATGGCCCATAGATTGTCTATCGACACAGATCGATCGCTGGATAGTGCTCCCACTATCGATTGCCGGCAGGATGGCTATAATTTAGATGGTTATTCTGCCCCAGTTTCTCTACTTATTTTTAAATATTCCCATTCCACTTACAACTAAATTTTTTGCTACTCTCCGGAGCATGTTGACACGACTAATTTGGGCCAGTGGCCATCCCCGGGTGGGGTGGCAGACACTCACAATGCCCTTTGCGCGTGGCGGATTTGAAGTACCCGATTTTTACTCACATAACCTGGTAGCACAGATGCACTATGCATATTTTTGGTACTACTCAGATGCGCAGCTCCAGTATTTGAAAACTGAACATTCACATTCCCCCCCCCTGTCCGCTCTACACCATTCTTCTGCTTGGCCTCGCGAGGACACCAACGGAAATTCATACACTACAGAGCACATGTTATGTTATGTTATGTTATGTTATGTTATGTTATGTTATGTTATGTTATGTTGTGTCTTTTATAGCGCTCGGCTACTCAAAAGAGTGTCCCGGCGCTTTTTTGACAACCTGAAAAAGACAAACACAACACACAGATTAAAAGAAACAGGGTCAGCAGAATACAGAAATCTAGGAAGCAAAAAGCCAAGTTTTCAGGCCCTTCCTGAAAGCCAAAAGATTTGAGGTGCTGCGTAATGTCAGGGGCAGGGAGTTCCAAAGCTGTGGGGCCCGGAGCATAAAAGAACGACCTCCCATACGAGCCTTCCTCACACGAGGAACAGTGGCAAGGAACATCGACTCTGACCTCAATGATCGGTACGGACGATAGGAGACGAGCCTCTTCTGAAGGTATTTAGCCCCTGTGGCATAAAAGGCCTTGTGAGCAAGAGTTAAGGCTTTGGAAACTATCCGTTGTCGGATAGGCAGCCAATGAAGCGACTGCAACAAGCCAGAAACTCTGACTCGCCTATGCAGGCCAAAAATGGCACGCGCTGCCGCGTTCTGGACCACCTGCATCCGTTGCAGGAGGTATTCCGGCAGGCCAAGATATAGGACGTTGGAATAGTCCAGTCTTGAACCGATCAAGTCCTGTACCGTAGTCCTCCTGTGGTCCTCAGAAAGCAAAGGGAAAAACTTCCGAAGCATGCGGAGAAGACCAAAGCAGGTGCCAGTAAGGGCAAGGATCTGAGATCTTAAAGTCAGGCCATTGTCAATTTTTATCCCCAAATTCTTAGCTGACTGAGACGACCGCCCCGGAGGAGACATGTCAACAGGCCACCATACCTGCCAGTCCGGATCGGATTGACAACCGAAGAAGAGCACCTCCGATTTATCTGAGTTGCACTTGAGGCTGTTCAGTTGGACCCATTTAAAAACAGCCCCAAGGCACTCACGGATACTCTCTCCATCAAAATCCTCTCCTTTCCGACAGGTAAAGAGCAGCTGGGTGTCATCTGCGTAGGATACGATCTGGGCCCCGAAAGACTCGGCCAGAGCCGCCAGAGGGGTCATAAAGATGTTAAAGAGAGTCGGGCTCAATACAGAGCCCTGCGGGACTCCGACTCCCAATGGCGGCATCTCAGCAGAGCTAGAGGAGGCCCAGACAGTTTGTCGGCGGCCGGCCAGAAAAGATGTAAACCAGCTGAGCACCGTCCCCGTCAGACTGATCTCATGAAGTCTTACGAGCAGATCCTCATGTTGGGCTTGGGAAAGGCTTTGCTGATACCTGAAGGCTGACTGCCTATATTTCCCCCATATGCCACTACTCATCAACCCGTGGTTACCTCAGACTACCGAAACTCTAACACTGCTCGCACTCACCCGATGTCGCATCCGAACCATGAGAGATGCGTTTTCTAGAGGCCAAGTGCGTTCAGTCGCGGACATAGTCGAGGGCCATGATATATCCATTTTAGATACATTTCTTGTATACCGTATGCAAACCTCACTGGTTGCCGTGATATGTCCCTCAACTGTGGAGCCGTGGGAATTCCCTCCCCTATATACAATAGTTATATCGCCTGACAGCGCACAGCTAGTCTCCAGACTATATCACTGTGGCGCTGTGGAGAAGCAGACCAGGACACACAGTTAAAGCTTTACTATGGGTTGCCTTTATTTGATTAACTAAAACAAGGGTTTGTGGGAATTGTAGGCCAGTTTGCACTCTTTCTTTTCCTCACTATCCTTTGAGGCTGGGAAAGGGAGATTTCCACCTTCTTATTCTGGGGGTGATTGAAGGTCTCGTTGAAACCCAGCAGAGCACGTAACGGGGTGGGGAGCGGGGGAAAGAAAATAAGAAATAGAAAAAAAACACCCAGTCAGGGTGATGTCCGGTTGTTTTGATATCTGTGCGCAGGTTAGGGAAGTGTCAGGAGTAAACGCCCAATTCCATCACCAGTGAGAAGATCACGGTGGCAGCAGGAGGGTCTTTAAACGTAGTGGAGTGCTTTAGTTTTTCACCTCACTTCTACTACCTCCCATGTTGTTCTCACCCTCTCCCGTACGGCGCCCCACCGCCTCAAGGCGTCCCTGTACCTTGTCAAGCCACGACCCTCCTGGGCCGTGGCTGGCTTGCTCGTGTTGCCGGATGGGGTCCGGCGCCCCATCTGTGCCTCTTCCTTTGGCTCACTAGCATCGGGCTCCCACGTCCGGATCGGGATCTGTGTCCGCCGTGATGGTCCTCCTCTCTCCCAGCTGGGGCCTGGCGACGAAGGTCTGAACACGGCAGTACTCGTCCTTGAGTCCTCAGTTCTCCTTTTCCAGCCCGCCAAACGAGAGAGCTTCTTTCTTGGTTTCCTCGTTCTTGAGCTCGAGCCAGTCACCTGACTCAGTCACGTGACGCGGAAAAGAGACAGGATTAAATGGCCAGTGTCCCGCCTGCACATCCTGAAAATAAAGAAGGGGACAGGGAGAAAGGTGAGCAGGGAAGCGTTCTGTCCCTTGTGTATCCGCCTCCGTGGTCTGTTCTTCGTCGTCCCAATCACCTTGCCCAGATGCTCTGCCTGGAGGTGGGTGGGGGATGCTGGTGGCTTGGGAGGGAGATTTGGGGCATCCTTTGACGGATAAGATGTCGGCTTACTGCTGTGCACAAACTCGCTATCTCCAACACCAAGAAGCACAAATTCCTTAATTTTAAATGTATACACAGGGCTTATGTCATCCCCAAACTTATTTCCAAAATGGACCCAACTACCCCTGAGAACTGCCAGAGGTGTGTGCTGATTTTTTTTTTTTTTCATTTGGCATGGAACTGCCCCCAACCCCAGGTCCTGGCGTTTTGGGAGGCGTTTTTTGGACATTTGGCATTGATGGTTGAATGAGTTGACCCCCTACCTACTGCTTGCACTGCTGGGATATGTCCGCCCCAAGGGGCTGGGATTCGGCGCTATGCTGCTATTGCCCTACTGTTAGCCAAGAAACCGATTTCCTTACCCACGCCAGCGACAGCGAAAGGGCACTCGGGCAAAGAACTACAGCTCATGTAACTAGTCCGCAAAGTGAGGTTTATTACACCATAAACCCGACGTGACGCGTTTCGCGCTCCACAGAGCGCTTGATCACACACATTGTCAATAAAGTTTCACATATTTAACCACATTGCAAACGCAATAGAGAGAGGACTGAGAGCATAGAATTTGTGCGCCATCTTGAAGTAGTACACAGTGCATTCAGGTACCATTATAAATGTCTAGTGCACATAAATATAAACTTATTACATGAAACATGATTATTCATAATACGTTTCAATCCCATCTGTCAATATCATTACAATCATTGTAATATCATTTCTACTTTCAGATAAATTAATCCATTTTATCCGGTGTACTATGCAGTCATTGTCTAACATTTATAAATAAATTTAGACAGAGAATACTGGCGCTACGTTATGTTCTCCGCAAACCGCCCTATGTCGTGTGTTCAGTATGCTACGTATTGCGGACCAATCACGCTTGTTGTATGAGCGTGGTCAAATGTTACATGGGAGTAGTCTGACGGGTTATAGTTATTTCGTTACCATGGCTCCCGTTGGGCTTACTATCGACGGCTTTCGTATTCAGAATCATCCGTCATATTTTAAAAATGAAATGCAGATAAATTAATCTCTGCAAACAGCATTAAAAGGCCACAATTCATAAAAGTGCTTAAAGTATTAGCCATGACCAGGTGGTCCTTACGTCTCATTATATGTTTCCTAGTTAGTGGAATGGAAGACTAGAGACAATAACCAAAACACAAAAAACCTCAGGGGGTCAAAAGTATTTTATATATCACTCTGGTTAGTGAGTGTAATCTATTTAACCTCTCAGTCAGTCCGCAAAGTGTAGCAGTGGTAATGCAAAACTAGGGCTAGGCTTCTCATTCCCATCAACAATAGTTTCTCTAATGAATCAAAAAAGTGCTCTTATAACATAAACAAGAAAAAAAAAGTTACAATCCAAATACTTTCATAGATGGTTTGAGGGTAGAAGATAACCACAGTGAAAGGATTGGGGTACAGGTGCCGCAGGCTTGAGACATCCTCCCTCCCTTTCTTCCTGTGAGATAGAAGAGAAAAGAAGAATTCATAATTACACATTGATAGAAGAAAAGATCAATTATCAGCAGAATATCATCATCCAGTACAATGGTTTATTACACATGCAAATGTACATTTAATTCTTATTCCATGTTATGCCCATTAGGGTAACGTGTACAAAGCCCGACTATATATCTAGATTCTTTCTGCCTCAATTTCAAGATGCGGTTGCCTCCTCTTTGATTCAGATTAACTTGTTCGATGATAAAATATGATAGTTTACTAGGGTCTGAAAAATGGTTAGCTTCAAAATGACGAGCTATGGGATATTGTTTGTCCTGCTTACTTATCGCACGTGTGTGCTCCAGTTTTTGTTTTTTGGCCATATGTGTTGTACTGCCCACATATTTCAAGTCACATGGGCAGGCCAACACATATATTACAAACATCGTAGTACAGGTCAGGAATTGGTTGATTTATTGCATTTTCTTGATTCTGGGATTCCAGTATTCTTTTACCATGTGACTATTTGCACATGCTTTGCAATGTCCAAAGGGGTAAAAGCCATGAAGGTCGATACCCCTGGGAATTGCACTTTCACTGATATCATTGTGGACAAGTAGATCTCTCAAACTCCTTCCTTTCTTATAGGTGATACTAGGTCGTTCAGGAAGGGTGTTACCCATTATGGGATCACTTTTAAGGATATGCCAGTTCTTCACTATGCTTTTTCTGATCTGATTGGAATTCCCATTGTAGTTTAGAATGATTTTAACAACATCACTCTCGGAGTCTCCTTTCTCTCCGTCTTTTTTGTTTGACAGTAACTCTTCTCGTTTGGTCTGTCTCACTTTAGTTATCGCTCTTTTGATAACCCACAGGGGATGTCCTCTGGCTAGAAATCTCAATTTCATGGTAGTTTCTTCTCTTAAATAATCCTGTTCATTGCTACAGTTCCTTTTTGCCCTTAGAAGAAGAAACTATATCATTACTTCAGGAGTATGAAGAAATGGAAAACAGGAGAGGGGAGGAAATCAGAACAGTCCCGATCAATACTAATAGAACTTCTAGACAAAATGATAGAAAACCCAATATCAACAACTTACAACAAATGCATATTAACCCCGAACTACAAAATCTGAACTCGAACAACGTTGGAAATACACTGAAATGTCTTCTGATCAACTGTAGATCCGGAACTAAACATTCATCAGACATAGCTGACTTCATCATTAACAAGAAAATTGATATGACAATCCTCACAGAAACTTGGCTGTCGGAATCATCATCTCCAGTCCTGGACTTACTAGTGCCCCCTTTTTATAACATTGTGAGACTGGATAGACCAAAAAAGACAGGGGTCGGCATATCCTGCATACACCGATCTGATATAAAAGTAAGCCAAATACAATCGGAACCACTCAAATCCTGCGAATACCTAGGCCTAAATATTAGATCGGCTAACAACCAAAGTTGCAACCTGCATGCACTTTATCACCCACCAGGAAATAACTTATCTTTCATAGAACAACTAATGGAGATCATTTCGACAAACACTAACACTGACGCAAATAACTTATTTTTAGGGGATTTTAATCTGCACTGGAACGACGACAATGACAAATAGGTCAACCATCTTAAAGACTTCTTAGCCGAGCTAAACCTCTTTCAAGCTTGAACACAACCAACTCATTTGAAGGGAGCTACGTTGGATTGGATAATTTCAAGAAAAGAGAATATTTCAATCTTATCAGTTGAGCCTTGTGACTGGTCTAACCACCATGCAATAACCTTCATAATTTCCACATGGAAAAAGAACAAGCATTGACAACCGGTCAAAGCTAAGAAATGGATACGGGACTCTAAAGAACCAAACATCGAACTACTAATAGAAAGATGCGAGAAGGACCTATACCCTCCTAAACAAAGTCAATAAAGGATATAGTCAACACCACCATGCCGCTGAAACTGAAAAAAGTCGCAGAGAAGGACAAAAATCCATAGTTTAACGGGACACTGAACGAGGAAAGAAGGAAATTAAGACAAGCAGAGAGAAAATGGAGACAACGCCCTTCTTCTCCTGAACTGAAATCCCTCAGAAAAAACAGAAAAGAATACAATAAGAAAATCCTCAACTCCAAAAAAGAATTTATTAGATCAGAACTCGATCTCGCCAAAAACAGACCGCGGAAACTATTTGAAATATTAAAACAATAATCCAACAAGTGTGCCAAATCGACTCAAGAATTCTCAAAAACACAAATAAGTTGCGAAGAATTCTCAACATTCTTCACCAACAAAGCTAACACGATGGAAAGAGAGCTAAAGAGTGCAGCGGATATCCTAGAAGTCCAAAGACCTACAACGAGTAATACCAACTGTCCTGATAATAATCACCACCCTGTCCTGTGCAGAAGCGGTCGCTCCCCTCACCTCCTCTGACCCTGGTATTGCATCGCACTGCCTCCTTGGAAGACGCTTTGTGTATTTGGTATCGTAGCGCTTTACCTCCTGTTTATAAGCTCTGTGCCCCATTCAGTAGCACTTGGCCTCCTCCTGATAAGCTTTGTGCCCCATTTTAGCAGCGCTTTGCCCCCTTTAATTCGCCTTATGCCCCATGTTAATTTCTTAGCGCTTTGAATCCTCTAAACACGCTTTGTGCCTGCACCGCTGATCACGCGCTCGACTGCACGTTATCTTATTGCATTGTGGTTGGTTTTGCAGAGTGTTACACTGTTCGACTGCGGCTTTGCTTTTAGCGCGACACCACTGCTGCCTAGAATTAAAAGTCACCCATAGCGCTCCATTGTTTGTTTTTGTTGCTGGCATTTTGTTTGTTGTGCCGTCCCAGACCATCCCTCCACCTCGCTCCCGCCTCCCAGCTGCCCCTCCCACGCTCCGCCCCCTCCACTCTCCATTTAGAACAGATGGACCTACGTGCAGCGTCCACGCGCAGCGGTCGCGCCGAAGGTGCACCAAAGGTAAGCCCTTCTACGCCCTTCTACGCCCTTCTACGCCCATCTACGCCCGTCTGCGCCTGGACCGTGCCCAGCGCCAGACCCCCTGCAAAGCATACTCCTCCAGCATAACATATGACGCCGCCAGCCTCCTAGCCCTTAACCCCGGACGCACACCTCTATGCTGCGTAGCTGCCCCCGGACTCACCCATGGACCCTTTGCCTGCCACTACTGCAAATTTACCAGCATCAAGACCCACACCACACCCACTAACCCCAAACACAGCTCCGATTCTAACCACCTGAAGTGCATCCTGCTGAACACCCGCTCGGTCCACAGGCACTACACCGAACTCTGGGATCTACTCGACACTACATCACCGGGCGTCGCCTTCCTAACTGAAACATGGATGAACGCATCATCAACACCCGATATCGCCATAGCCATCCCGGACAACTACAAAATTATCCGAAGAGACCGCACCAACCAAACAGGAGGAGGCATCACCATCGTCCATAAGAACACCATCAAAATCACGACCAGCTCCAACGATAACCTCACAACCGCCGAACACCTTCACTTCCAGGTCCACACCGACCCTAGAACCACACTCAGAGGCACCCTCATCTACAGGCCTCCAGGAACCCGTAAACAATTCAGCGAAGACATCCCTGACTTCATCAGTCCACATGCCCTCGCCTCCGAGAACTACATTCTATTAGGAGACCTCAACTTCCACCTGGTCAAGAAAACGACAGCAACACCACCACCCTTCTCGACAACCTGGCCAATCTCGGCCTCAAACAACTTGTTGACACCCCCACCCATGTAGCCGGACATACGCTCGACCCAATCTTCACCTCCAGCAAACACATCTCCTTCGATCGCACCACAGCTCTCCACTGAACGGACCACAGTTGTGTTCACTTCAGCTACAAAACCACCTCGACCCACAACCCCCCACAACCTATCCCCCGAAGAAAATGGAACAAAATCACCACCGACCAACTCCTCACTTCGCTCAACCAAAACCCACCCGCCCTCTCATCGGAACCAAACCAAGCTGCCATCAAATTCAAACAATGGATCACTCACAGCGCTGACGAATTAGCACCCTTGAAAAACCATCACACCAAACAAGACAACAAAAAGGCCCCCTGGTTCAACGACTACCTTAAAAAATCCAAAAAGTTATGCAGCACTCTCGAGAAAACATGGAGAAAAAACCCGACCACCGACAACATGTCCACCTTCAAGGCAGCCACCCGTAAATACAACCAGCTGATCCGAGCCACCAAGAAATCAGCACTCAAGAATCGACTCGACAACAACGCCCATAACAGCAAGGAACTATTCAACATCGTCAAAGAATTCACCAACCCCACCGCTGCCTCAAACGACATCACTCCCTCCCAAAACCTCTGCGATTCGTTATCCTCCTTCTACAACAAAATTGCCAACATACATAACAGCTTCGAAAACAGTTCCAACAAACAATCCTCTCCACCCCCCTCAGAACCTAAACCGCCCTCTAACAACCTCAGCGCATGGAACACAATCACCACTGAAGACACCATCCGCCTCATAAATTCCATCCACTCTGGCTCGCCAACTGACCCATGCCCCCACCACATCTTCAACAAAGCAGACTCCATCATTGCACCCCATCTCCGTGATGTCATCAATTGCTCCTTCATCTCTGCTACCTTCCCCGAAAGCTGGAAACATGCCGAAGTCAGCGCCCTCCTGAAGAAACCCACAGCAGCCCCCTCCGAATTTAAAAACTACCGCCCCATATCCCTCCTCCCATTCCCGCCCAAAGTCATTGAGAAAGCCGTCAACAGCCAACTCGCCGCCTTCCTCGAATCCAACAACTCCCTCGATCCCTCACAGTCCGGCTTTCGAGCCAAACACAGCACTGAACACTGAAACCGCCCTCATCGCAGCAACAGACGACATCCGAACACTACTGGATAACGGAGAAACAGTGGCCCTCATTCTACTCGACCTCTCCGCCGCCTTCGACACTGTTTGTCACAGCACACTCATACAACGCCTCAGCAACGTCGGCATAAAAGGAAAAGCCTTGGACTGGATCATCTCGTTCCTAGCCGGGAGAACGCAGAGTCCGACTTCCCCCCTTCAAATCAGAAGCCACCGAAGTCATCTGCGGTGTACCACAAGGATCATCACTCAGTCCCACCCTCTTCAACGTTTACATGAGCCCACTCGCCTCCATCGTGCGTCAACACAACCTAAACATCATCTCCTACGCTGACGACACCCATCTGATCCTTTCTCTCACCAAAGACCCCAACACCGCCAAAACCAATCTTCACGAAGGCATGAAAGAAGTAGCCGTATGGATGAAATACAGCCGCCTTAAACTTAACTTAGACAAAACGGAAGTGCTCATCCTAGGATCATCCCCCTCTGCCTGGGACGAATCATGGTGGCCTTCGGATCTGGGGCAAGCACCCATACCCACGGACCATGCACGTAACCTTGGCTTCATCCTAGACTCTTCACTCGCGATGACTAATCAAGTCAACGCTGTCTCGTCCTCCTGCTTCAACGTACTTCGTATGCTCAAAAAAATCTTCCGCTGGATCCCCGCCGAGACAAGAAAGACTGTCACCCACGCACTGGTTACAAGTTGACTAGACTACGGAAACACCCTCTACGCCGGAATTACAGCCAAATTACAGAAAAAACTCCAACGCATCCAAAACGCATCAGCAAGACTCATTTTGGACATCCCTCGCCAAGATCACATCACCGGCCACCTGAAAGACCTCCACTGGCTTCCCGTCAACAAGAGAATAATGTTCCGTCTCCTCACCCACGCACACAAGGCCCTCTACAATCTAGGGCCCGAATGCCTCAACACTCGACTATCCTTCTACACACCCACTCGCCAACTAAGATCATCCAATCAAGGCCTCGCCGCAGTTCCACGTATCCAAAGATCCACCATGGGAGGTAGATCCTTCTCCTACTTGGCGGCCAAGACCTGGAACTCACTCCCCACTCACCTCCGCCTTACACAGAACTACATCTCCAACTCAAAACCTGGCTATTCGATAAATAATGAACCCCCTCCCCAAGCGCCTTGAGACCCTCTGGGTGAGTAGTGCGCTATATAAATTCTTGAACTTGAACTCTACCAACGTATTAAGAAAGGAGGACAGGGCAAAGAATAATGCACATTGGGATTCGTTCAAGTTGTTAGACCAGAATAACATCGCCAAAATGCTACTAGACATCAAACCTAATAACCATTATAACGACCCTCTCCCTGCAAAATTCATGAAAAAAGTCAGCAATATCGGGATTCCTATATGGACAAAAATTATTAACGCCTCTCTTGAACAAGGGATACTCCCTGAATGCCTAAAAACTGGACAAGTAATTCCCATCATCAAAAAACAGACCGCGATGATCCGAATAATTTTCGCCCAGTAACTAACATCCCGATACTTGCCAAACTAATAGAGAAATGTGTTCAAAAATAACTTAGCGAACACATAGACAATTTCTCCCTATTGGATGACTGTCAATCGGGCTTTAGAACAGGACACAGCATGGAAACAGCAATTCTACATATAGTCGACAATGCTCTACAGGCCCTAGACCAAAAAAGATCATGCCTACTCATCCTTCTAGACCTATCATCTGCATTTGACACGGTAAATCATGCAAAACTATTACACAGGCTCCAAGACAGAATGGGGATATCGGGTAGTGTGCTGAAATGGTTTGACTCCTTCCTCAAAAATAGAACGCAAAGATTCCTGGTCAACCAAGCGCTGTCACCTTCATGCCCTAACACGATTGGAGTTCCCCAAGGATCTACATTATCTCCATCATTGTTTAACCTGTATGTTGAACCGCTTACAGAAATTCTCCGAAAGTCTAAAATAGCCTTCCATATGTACGCAGATGACACACAGCTATACATCAAAATAGCGTCTCTGGAAGACATCAGGTTAATGAATGAGGCTTTACAAACAACACTACAATGGCTAACAAGCAATCACCTGAAGCTAAACACTCAGAAAACTGAATTCCTACTGATCTCACCACTAAAGAACCACACAGAGTGCAAGGAATGGTCAAAAATGATCACGGCTCTCAACTGCACACTCACAAGTATAATCATACTATACAAGTCTCTATCTATTCTACCTCATGCAATATAAACTATACAAGACTAGGTCTTAGCTACTTCCTGTATTGTATCTTCGTTTTTGTACTTATCTATATTATTTAACGAAGTATAAGCATACTATACAAGTCGTTATCTTTCTACCTCTTGCAATGTAAACTATACAAGACTATGTCTATGCTACTTTTTGCATTGTAAAGCGCTCTGATACCCAAGGGTCTTGTACGCGCTATACAAAACTCTCTAAATAAATAAATAATTAAATAAATAAAGATTGGTTTTGATATCCGCCTCCCATGCCCCCATGAACAGATTTGCGAATCTAGGCGCAAAACATGTTCCCATCGCGGTTCCGTGGGACTGTACATAGATGTCATTGTTGAATAGGAAAATATTATTCTCAAGACCATGTTTAATCATGTCCAAAATCATAGCTGTGTGCCCCAAATATTTAATGTCTCTCCCTTTCAAAAATCTAGCACAAGCCTCCATACCCTGTTGATGATCAATCACCGTATAGAGTGAGGTCACATCCATAGTTAGAAGAAAGCAATCATTATCCCATGTCACATCATTAATTTTCTCTAGGAAATCCTTAGTATCTTTTACATATGTAGGTAGACTCATTACAAAGTCCCTCAGGAAATTGTCCACATAACGGGACACATTCTCAAGCACACATCCCCTAGATGAAATAATCTGTCTACCAGGTGGATTCTCTCTACTTTTGTGTACCTTAGGGAGAAGGTATAGAATGGGGAGTATAGGATGGTCCCGTTTCAAAAAACAATATTCCTCCCATTCAATCCATCCCTTATCTTTCCACTCTTTAAGTTTGTCCCATATGTTGTTGATACTTTTGTTGTAATCAGCTCTGATTGATCTCTTATAGGTTTTTTCATCATGTAATTGTCGCTCTGCCTCTCGTATATACATTTCCCTAGGCATAATCACAATATTACCGCCTTTGTCAGCGGGTCTTATCAGGATACTGGTATCATCTGCTAGTTCTTTCATTGCCTGTTTTTGTGATGCAGTCAAATTGTGTTTAAATTTCTTCATCTGTTTAGACCAATTATGACTGCGCAAATCTAATAATTCTTTGCCTATTTGGATTTCAAAAGTATCAATGTTATCATGGTTCATTTTGGGCAAAAACATGGACTTGGACTTCAAGGGGGTACCCGCTGCAATGTTGTGTTGAATTTCCAATGCATCTAGGATGCGTATGGCTTCATAACTTAGATCAGGGTCATCTTGCTCATTATTCAGTTCATCAAATGCCACCAAATTATCAATGTCACCAATTACGAGGCTGTCTTTGCGTCCCATTGCCTCATTTCTCTGACCCTTTTTGCTTTTAGTTGGTTTCAATTTGTGCCATTTTTTTCAGTTTCATTTTTCTACAAAACTTGAAAATATCAATCTTATCATCAACATAACTCATGGGTACTGTCGGGCAGAATGACAACCCTAAGCAGAGAGTTCTTTTCTCTTTTTTGCTGATTACTTTATCAGATAAATTAATTATCGTTCGATTTACCTGTGCGTCATCCATTATTGGGTTTTCTTGTACTGAGCCTTTTTGTTTCCCACTTGCTCCTTCTTGTCGGATTTGTTTGCGCCTCTGTTTGAGTTTCTTCCTCCTCTTGCTCTGATATTTCTTGGCCTTCCTCTGCCGCTTGTATTTTGCGATTTGTTCTTCTCCTGTAGTCTCGAGGATGATCAGGTTGCTTGTCGGCTCCGTTTCATGAGCCGATATTTGTCTAAAAAAGTTCTCAGTTTTTGGATAACTTCTCCTTCAGAGTCTAAGCTAATGGAACTCATGGTCAATTCTAAGTTGTCCGTCAGCGAGTCACTGGTTTCATCTTCTTCTAGTTCTTCTCCCATTTTTGAGCTTGTTCCTGTTGCTCCTTTCGTCTTAGAGTCGTACAGATGGTCGTACTTTCGACTGTTGGTAAAAATTCTTCCAGACTCATAGTCTCCACAGTCTCTGTGTAACTTGTATTGTTTTCTATTCTTAATATCCTCTTCCAGATTCTTTAATCTTTTTTTCATTTCTTCAATGAATTTGACAATTACTTCTTGGTCTGGATGTTTATTCAATTCTTCTGTTAGTTCTTCGATATCTTTCTTTATTTTAGCTCGATCTGACCATGCGTATTTCACCAAGATCTGCATCATAACTTTCGAGCTATTGGCGGAATTTTGGGACCAATCCTCCAACATTTGTGGGTCAGGTGAGGCATACGATGGAGTGATGTAAATACGTAATCCTCTAGGTATCATATTCTTTTCCAAGTAATCCTGTAAAGAGGTAGCTTCCCACCACTTGGAAACTTCCAACTTATGTAATTTTTCATATTTCCTCAATGCATCCATTATGGTCTTATCAGCTCTTGTGGGAGTAGGTAGTGTTCTTCCCACACCTGGAGCTCTCGCAAATAACGCAAGTGCAGCTTCTTTTCTTTCTTTATCTTCATCCATATTCACTGGAGTTGTTGTTATACCCCTGCGGACCTTCTCGTGATTCTCTGTGGTTCTAATGCCCCTCCGTATAAATCCGGAGTTCCCCAATGTTCCCAGTACTCTTAGCACCAATTGAATAAAGATCTTGTGCTGATAGCGTCAAACCTTACTTCCTGCTGCAATCATGTCTAGTATATGTAACGGAGATCGCTTACCTCTACGAAGTGTCAGTTCACTGTACTCGTGAGGCAGTGGTTGCGCTTACTGGGGAACCGCGTAGATTACCTTCATCAATAACCAAAATCACAGGGCTCCTGCTGGTAATCCCTCGCCTTACTGAGGGGTGGCTCGTTCCCGGCGGAGCAGCCGGCAATAATATTCCTTCCAAAACGGCGTTCCAAACGGGCACTCGGGCAAAGAACCACAGCTCACGTAACTAGCTCACAAAGTAAGGTTTATTACACCATAAACCCCCCGTGACGCGTTTCGAGCTCCACAGAGCGCTTGATCACACACATTGTCAATAAAGTTTCACATATTTAACCACATTGCAAACGCGATAGAGAGAGGACTGAGAACATAGAATTTGTGCGCCATCTTGAAGTAATACACAGTGCATTCAGTTACCATTATAAATGTCTAGTGCACATAAATATAAACTCATTACATGAAACATGATTATTCATAATACGTTTCAATCCCACCTGTCAATATCATTACAATCATTGTAATATCATTTCTACTTTCAGATAAATTAATCCATTTTATCCGGTGTACTATGAAGTCATTGTCTAACATTTATAAATAAATTTAGACAGAGCATACTGGTGCTACGTTATGTTCTCCGCAAACCGCCCTATGTCGTGTGTTCAATATGCTACGTATTGCAGACCAATCACACTTGTTGTATGAGCGTGGTCACATGTTACATGGGCGGAGTCTGACGGGTTATAGTTATTTCGTTACCATGACTCCCGTTGGGGCTTACTGTCGACGGCTTTCGTATTCAGAATCATCCGTCATATTTTAAAAATGAAATGCAGAATATATATATATATATATATATATAATTTGCCACCCGCTGTCTCCTATTTACTACTCCACCGTGACTAAAATGCTCACAGCTATGATCGATGCTTTGTTAGCGAGCCTGTTATGATAAATGGATCTATTTGTCTCCACTCTTAAGCGAACCTGCACTGTTATTTGATTGTTATTATATTTGCCACTGTCTTACTGCATGCTAATATCTAATCAACATGCTATGCACTGTATTTGTTATGGCAATTACTTTTGGAAAAATGCAATAAAACAAGTTTTGAAAAAAAAGGTTGGGGCTTATGGAAATTGCGCACTGTCCCACACATTTTAACAAGTATGACCTGTGGAATCAGCAACAGTGCCCTCTGTACAATGAATGCTCTGCCTCCAGGGCAGCCGATTCAGTGAAATAGAATGGTTGCTTTAAAGCTGCTCTGTGTTTCACAGTTTAGGGGCATGTCACCGGCATTTAAAGAAGGGAGAGAGATCCCCCTGCATGCGGGTGCAGTGAGTGACCATTCTCGCCTGCAGGGGGATATCTGGGGGCCTATGGGACCCCGTTTCATCCCTCCAGAGGGCTGCCTTCAGTAGACACACTGACAGCAGTGTGCCCCCTTTTTGTGGTGCACTGTGACTGCACCTCCTTAGTGCCCGGTGCAGACGCAGAGGCAAAGAAATTCACTCATTTACGTGGGGCCACAACCCAATGCAAATGAGAGATTGCCCTCATTATATCGCGGGTGCTACATATGCACCAGTGCTATCAGTATTACAGGAGGAGGCCCACAGGCGTCTGCGTCCCCAAGCTGTAATACCAATGTGCCCAGGGAGGGGTGGGAGGGTAGATGGGAAGGAGATTAGCGGAACAGAGTGGGCAAACCAGGTGCACAAACCCTTTGCTCCCCTGAGGCACAGTATATAATGGACCCCCCATGCAGACAGGAGTGGCTTTGAAGCAGCAGCTCTGTATTTTAAAAAAAATCTTTTTATTAGTATTTCATCATAGTACAATATGAACAAGTAGAACCATCAATAAACGGAGCATCACACTACTGCATTCGTCATCCAGGCGGTAAGGTTATACAGGGACATATGTAATGTAGAACACACATGTTACAGTAAGAAGAGAGGAGGACCTAGTTGTACTTCATATCTAAACAGCAGGGTTTGCACTTAAATATTCAGTCAAATATTTCCAAAAATATTCAGTCAAATATTTCCAATAATCTTTTGGTCTGGATCTGGCTGGCAATTATTCTTCATATGTTCTCAGTGTATCCTGACAATGGGACATGTTCCTGAGCCAATGCCCGACATCAGGTGCTAGTCTACTTTCCCATGACATTGAAACTCGTCGTTTGTATTTCATGTGAATGTGCCGCCCTACAGGCCCACAAATTTGCAGCTGCCCTAGTGGCAGCACATTTATTGCAATAGGGTGCATTGTTCATGTTTGCACCCGGCGCACCACTTTATAGGTGCGCCATTTCTCAAACAAAGGCAGTACGCCCTTTCAATAATTCAGGCTCTGGTATGCTTCACCAAGCAGTAGAGTCTGTCTAAAGTGCCTGGAGATTCGTTTCTTCTGGGAGACAGCTAAATCTCTCTAACCAGACTGAAAGTTAGTAAGAACAAAAGTGCTACATCTGAAATGGATGTAATCGCCATGAAAATTGGCATGAAAAGTGGCCTACTCAGACCATGTCCGTGAAGGATTTTCTTCAAAACTAATTTTTCAGAAAAGAATCCTAATTCAAGCAGGGTATCGTTTTCCATAATAATCTATATTTAATAATAATTGTCCATGTTTCTAATAGGATGAATTATGAAACTATTAAAATTCTGTAACTGCTTTTCATTGTTGGTTTTATTATTATTTTATTTTCCCCTAGAATATATCATTTAAGACGATCTACGATGTTCTGTCAACAAAACCGGTTCTCAATAAGGTATGTTATCAGAACATGCATTTCACTGTTTAATGACCTGTCTCTTGAAAGAGCCCAGGTGCACTTTGCCAAGCATTATCAAACAGCAGAGAATGTACTTACCTAAGCAGCTCTTTATGAATTCCTGGCTGGTGTTTCCCTAACGCTCTCTCCCATTATGATGCACCCCCGTTGGTGTTCGCAATCTACATTTTGCCCTGTAGATTTTAAGGGATGGCCGACTTGAGTGCATTTGTGATTTCAAATTAAATAACTGCTAATGCAATGCCTTTCAAAAGAAAGGTTTCCATAATTCTATTTGGACCCAACTAACTTCTGTTCTCTATCTTCTCTCCTATTCTTGAAAACGTTTGCATTTATGGAACATGGTACTTGAACTCATTCGTGTATAATTGACTTGGAAAGTAACTTTAGTTTCAATAAATACAGACAAAATATGTGCAGCAATTGCTTTAAATGAACCATAGGACTGCTTATGATAGACCCTTCACACCGGTACTTACAAACTTAGAATGGGGGACATCCAGTTGGAAGATATTTGGATATAGACCAAAATAGACAGATGTCAAAGAAGTCATTTTCAGTTGATGAATGCGAGTAGTTGAAGGAGGAAGTAGAGTGGCAAAGCATTCCTGGTTAGGTACAGTAAATACAGTTTGAAGGCTGCCATGAGAGAGATACCAATAGGGTAACAGATGGATCCTTTGCTCTTCAGAAAACAACGAAGCAACTTCAGATCGTTCATGCATGTCTTAACTTCTGTTATCATTCGCTTTTCACCTGCTCCTTGATTGTCTCACAATGCATTAAACTGCGGTACAATTACATTCTTGGAAATATGCAGTGCGGCTACTTCCTGGTCTAGGCACATCTTTAAGAAGAACATTCGCCTGGATTCTGATGATTCTCCGAACATTCAGGTGGTTGGGCTTATTTTGTTCTGAGCACTCTTCTACATAAGGCTTTTTTCATATCTGAAACTGATTAATGCTTGATGCAAGCTTGGGAACATAGGAGCGGCCTAATGATGGGGAAGTAATTGCTGTTTACCTGATTGGGAGATTCTCTATTGTGTTTTCCACAGATTCTAATTTTTACATTGCTGTCTTTCTTGAGCAAGTATGAATGAATGAATATAATCTCATAGCATGGATCTGTGAAATGAATCTCCTCAAAGCTGTTACTGGTGGTAGTAGTAGTTTCTGGAAGGATACAGAATTAGAAAAAAATCTATTTTTGTAGCCTCAATTTTAATTCAAAAGCCCAAATTTCTAAGGGCCTTGGGTCTTGAGTCTCAATGTATTTGTCAGTCTGTCCTCACGAAGCCCCACCCAGCCGCACTCTACAGTGGTCAGCCAGGTATTTTACAAATGCAGGCTATTTTCTACTTTGCAATGGTACAAAACCTACATTCTTAAGAAAATCCTCTACGTATGGAACTAAAATGTGAAGGGTTTGTTAAAAAGGGCAAGATGCTGCATCCTACATTATTAGAAGTTCAAGGCAGATCACTTCCTGCGATCGACTAAACTCCTACAGCTCAGTTCTACGCCCCACAATGCACTCCTTCAACCATGCTCTGCCTATGCATAGCCTACTCTGCACCTGCTCATCAGTTCCCTGCATATCTTCAGTCATACTGTACAAATCTTTAGCTAGATGTTATGTACCCTTGGCTGTGCACGTTTGTGTGCTGTATGTACACTTGCCTGCTCTCTGCAGATCCATAGCAGCGTGCCTCTCCAGAGCATGTGTTTAATATTTGTGCTGCACATCCTCTAACTTGTTTTGCTTACCCAAGGCCATGCACTGAACATGCCATGTGATTTTTACCAGTCTGGCTGTGTTTCTCACAGTATCCGTCATGCAATACACAAGCCCCGCTACCCTCTGTACACCCTCCATCACTCTTTTTAATACGGCAGAGTGGAAGGATGAGCTTTCAAAGTGAGGGAAACCAAACCTACCACAGGTACATGAGAGGGTGACAATCCAGAGATAGAGGAATAGGGATCCAGGGTAGAGGTGCAGGGAGTTCAAAGATAATATAAATGCTCAACTGTTTGTACATCACCCCTTGCTCATGCAAAGAATCATTAAAGTACTGGTAGGACTTTTGAGCAGAACAATCACAAAAACTGTGATCAAAGCGGTACCCTCTTATGTCTTCTGCTTTTGGTCCTCGTAACAAATGGGAAATGTAGGTAGCCTACCATGCTGTCTGCTAGGGGCAGGTGGGCTGAATATTGAGGCTGTGAAGCCTCTAGAGAGAGGGTGGGGAAGGGGGCAATCGGCAAATGGGAGAAGCCTCTAGAGATTGTGCAGGGGTGGTGGTTTAACAGAGTAATGATCAGATGAGGGAGAGAGCAAGGAAAGCCAGGTGCTTTCCTGGAGCGCTAAAAGAAAAAAAGAAAATAGGCAGTTCCCTCATATCCGCAGTAAAAGATGCAATTTATCAAAACAAAGTAAACTCACAAAGGCATGCTGCAGGGGTTGTAGAATAGCGAAGTCGGGTAGATAAGAAAGCTAACCAGTCATGGGGCTGACCCAAAGCCTACTATATTTCACAATAGGACTTCTACAACCGACAGCTAAAGCGTTCTCTAGGCAAGACCTAAAAAGCTACTGCCAATTTCACTCATTTGGGGTGAGTTTGTTTCCTGATATATGGAAGTTGACTTCAATGTGGATAGTTATGGGGAGTATGTGATTGTTTCAATGAATGGAATTTCTGTTCACATAGTTTTTTGTGTCCAAATGGTTCGCTTTTACTGCAGATGTGGGAGAGTATGAACTCCTCTCTGGAATTAAGACCCTTTAGGCAGAACTTTCTCATAATGATAAAAATTGAGCTCAAAAGAGTGAGAGGGGAGGCTGGTGCCTGTCGGGTCTCTATGATTGTTGTGCCTTACTGTTAAACAGTTTCACTCACCTACATCCCGGGGGTCAGCGAGGAGAAGAACAGAGACGAAGAAGGAGCATATGGTGGGTATGGGGTTGGGGGGAGGGTACCTGGGAGTTACGGGGAAGGAAAGTCCACTTCAGAAGTGTCACCGCGGAGTAAGCATTTGAGTTGATGTACATTGTCGGTCCGATGTTAATGATATCAGGGACCAGTCAATCTCCTTGTGTGGCTGTCGTGGCCAGAGCAGCTGTGAGCCACTTGGGTCCCAAAGAAGGTTAATAACAAGCAACTTGGGAGTTCCCGGGTTAGGATCTACAATCTCGTTTGTAGTTGGGTATGTGTCGACTGGTAAAGTGATTGGACACACTCCATAACAAGCACTGGCGCTTCGCATTGTCCAGGTTGTTAGAAGAACATTGATGATCATCAGTCCCAGCATTGTAATCTGTATAGTTTCTGTGGATTATTATGTCCGGGCAAGGCCGAGGATACAGTGCTACAGCTGGGCCGATGACTCTTCACAGGAGTCTCTGATAATGTCCTGGAGCTGGGCGGGAAACCAATGATCCTCCACCATGTCTTCGCAGTGTCTGTCAGGGAGGGAGGAAGCCCGCTCATCTCAACGTCCAGTCCGTTTCAGGGCTCTTGTGACTTGTGGTGTCACACTGGATTCTGAGGCGGACCCCAGTGGATGGTAGCAAGGCTGTTAGTGCTTCAGATGAGCTCAGCCATGCGCTCCTGAGTGGTCGAGGTACTGGAGCCTGCAGTAGTTCTTTTCTGTATTTATGGGTCTATCTGTGCTGTTTGCACTCTATGCTGCCACTGCCATCTTGGGAGTGCGGCTGTGGCACTGGTAATGCGTGAAGCCACCAGGGGAGCAGTGTCTGGCTGTTGCCAGTGGCCCTGTATGAGCTCTTATCTTCCCAGGAGTGATTCCCTGCATTAATACAGTCGTATGGGTAGCGCCTGGTACTGCAGGCTTACGTGCCCAGGATGCAGAGTGGTGCGAAGAAACGCCTACTCAGCCACCATCTTAGACAACCCCTCCCAACTTTTTTTAGGGAAGGGCCAGCCCCAAAAGACAGCCAGTGGGCCATTTCCCAAAGGCTCGAAAGATGTGGCAGCCAGTCTTTAGGAGAGCAGTGCAAATAATGTGCTTCCTAAAAGACTTCAGCACTAGAAGAAGCATTGGAGGAAAACACAGATGGAGCATCTGCTACGAGGAAGAGGTCCGTGCCCTCACGAATGAGTAAAAGTGATCAAGGGTTCCCACAGAAAGGTCCTACAACAGTAGCAGAGGTTTGACAGCTGTGCAGTGGTTTCCATTTAAAATCTGGAGGAAAACGTAGAGCACTTACAAACCTTTTCTAGGGCAAAAGCACTGTGTATTCTAAGGCTATCAGACCTGCATAAAACTGGTGATTTGAAGTAGAAAGTGCAATGTTCTTTTTAATAAATCATGGTACTGGATGGATATATGCTGCCTGGAGTTTGTGTTGAAAGATAACTGGCACCCTCCCAAAGGCCCTGTGGAGAAATGCTAGGGTTCAAGCACTGGGTTAGCAAAGCTGGCAGCCACTGTTCAGCGTGAAATAGTCATGAAGGTGGCAGCAAAGAAAGGCTCCATCCTGTTTGAGGACTCCTGAGTGCACATCTTCCCAGACTTCAGTTTTGTGACACAGTGGCACAGAAGAGAATTGCAGATGGTCAAGAACTAGATGATGGTCAATGGTCTAGAGGCATCTTTGTGGTACTTGGCAAAGCTACAGTCCTGAAAAGTAGAGTGCTCTTTATAAATCCTGAGGCCGCATGTGAGTATCTCCCATCCAAAGAGAATGCTACACAGCGCCTTGAGACCCTTCCGGGTGTGTAGTGCGCTATACAAATGACGTGATTGATCAGTGCTTTCCAAACTTTTTAGAACCACAGCCAAATTTTTTGAACGACAAACTTTTCCGAGCCACCTAGCTTTAATTGACATCAAGCAGCAATTTTGATTTGTTTTTAATGTAACTAAAGCATTGTGTAGAAGAGCAATGTCAATTAAAGGCAACACATTCTTCCATTGAAATGTCCACTGAATATGTCCAGGCATGTAGTTTTACTTATAAACTATATTACATGCTAATATTAATGTGTGGAAATGGGGTTTCAGTGAATATTTACCATTTGTGTATCACCATGTAAAGTCTTGATTAGTTTTGATCCCATTAAAACTTTTGTTACCATCACTCTTCAGGATTACGAAAGAATGTGTTTTATTTTTTCTTTCCTAGCGGCTGAATGTGTTCAGTTCACATTTTACAGAATTACATCTTAGACCCTTTCCTTTCACTCTTCCTGTACCCCAGCACGATTGTCACATAAATCACATTGCTTTTCTTTCTGTGACTGCAAAGTGAGAGAAGTTTGTAAACACCAATCCTAATGTTAAAACAAATAAGAAACAGTTTGTCAGAAGATATAGCCTGACATTTGACCTCTGTCTTTGAAGTGCAGAAAATTATGTGACAAGGTAAATACAGAATTTAAAAGCTTCTTTAATTATTGTCCCTGAGACTTCAGAGTGAGAGGCCAGCACACACAGGCCCTTGAAGATCTTCTTCAAGCAGGTTCAAAGCAAAGTTCCAGTCTTTGTTCTTTCCTTGGCAGAAACAGCAACTGTAGGTCAACCCTACACAGCACAAGGCAAAGGGGCAGTACTCCTCCTCTCAGCCCTTCTCCTTGGCAGTGGTTCCTCTTGAGTCCAGAAGTGATCTAAATCTCTGGGGTTTCAGGTGTAATAATTATACCCCAAAATGTCTTTGTTCTCTTTGTCTAAGGGTCTCTGAGCCCAGGCCAAACCAGTTCTGTCCTTACTGGTGCAGTGTGACATCAGGGGGTGAAGACAGCATTATGCAAGGGAGATAGTCCCTATTCAGATGCAAAGAAATCTCCTCCCACTACTCTAAATTCTGCCAAGGTCTACTCAGCTCAGCTCTCAGTCATCCAAGAAGGCCAGGCACATCTCAACCCCTCCTCCCCCCTCATAGGCTGTCTACAGTAAATGCACATCCCCAGCCCCTGTCACTCCAAAACCAGACCGTCAATACACAAACAGGCAGAGGCACACAGAATGGGTAAACCAGGAAATGCCTACGTTCTAAAACTAAAAAAGTTCAGTTCAGACATGTCCTGGGAGCTTGATTCCGGTCCAGGGAAGACATGGCTTGGCAGTTCGGGCTGGACTGTTCCCATGAGGCACAGGGTCAGACTGATTTGCATATGGCCATGTCTGAACAGGGGTGGCGGAGGGAGCTAAAGAACGGTGATGGATTAAACCCAGATCAGTTGACTGGTGGTGAGTGTTTGTATTGTCAATGCTCCATCCATCATCCCCTTTGGTTTTTCCCTACTTTCTAAAAGTGGCATTGTCAAACACACAATTTAAAAACCATCTTTACTAAGAGATGTGTTATCAAATTCTGAGTTCAGAGAGCCTAAACTTTGTTAGAGGCATGTGAGCTGTAGATCACCTGCTTTGCATGCGCCTGCCATCTAGTGTTGGGTCCGGATGTTTGCAGTTTGTTTTTCTTCAAAGTAGTCTTTTCTAGTCATGAGGTAGGCGACTCCTCCTTTAAGTGATCTTGCGCATGGGCATCAACTCCATTGTTTTATTGTTTTTTTCCGCCATTGGGGTCAGACGTGAATTGCTGTGCTCCAGTTCGACACCGTTTCTTCTGTGTCCCTTGGTGAGCAATACACTCCCCCCTCAACTGTATTGTTTTTTTCAATTGCGTATCCCTTTCTCCGCGTATCGTATTTACTTAAAAAATAACTTTCGATCTGCCTCGCAGTCAATGGAATGGACTCCATTCAAATTCTGCCCTCTGTGCCACGCGCACCGACTCACACAGAGAACAGGACTGCGACGCATGCATGGCTTTCCACTCCACGGAGACGCTTCGTGACCTTCGGGCGCGACGTCGCAACATGCAGAGCCAACATGCAAGCTCCATTCCGGACCTCTTCGAAGAAGATTCTGAACAAGAGGCCGGAGACGCCATGAGAGTCAAGGTAGAACAAGATCTCATCGCCATCTCTGACTACGGCTCCGAGAGGGACAACGAGATCCCACAAGGGCAGCGTACTGTGAGTACAGTTACTCCCATGCCCCAAAGTCCTCCTCAGCCCAAGATAAAGGCTCTGGTCCAACCCCTACCTCCGGGTCACGGTCGGCACCGTGAACACGTTTCTGACGCCCCACCTCCTGGTTCGGCACAGAAACACGCCCATAAGCCTTCCGGCTCCGACCCAAGCCGACAGAAAACGGGATCTGATCCGAAACCTTCTGGATCAAAATCAAAGGCCGGCTCCGGCCAACTACCTTTGGCACCGCAAACACTTTTGGATCCGAAATCTTCAGGATCCAAGACTCTGTCTCCGAAACCATAGGCAGCGAACATTTCTGCACCGAAACAACTGGATGTGCCCATCCCTTCTGGGGAACAACTTTTCGATGCTCCGCCTAGCAAGCTGGATCTGAAACAACAAGAGTTGTAAATCCATCCTACTACCGGACATATCACTATAAAAGTGTCACTGAAAAGAAAACCAGAATTGGAGTAGGCCTACCAAATTCCTTTGAAGAGGAAGAATGTCAGGACTAATCCTTCTCCACAACCTCAACATTTAATGATTTCACCTGAACACTCACCACCACACACACCTGAAGATCAGGATGATGAAGACGGGGTTGGGGATGGGGACAATGTACCATTAGTTCCAGATCCTTGGAGAGATTACAACACCAACTCTCCCACAGGAAACGACAGCATAGGCTATATAGAGCTGATAGGTAGAGTTGCCAACTACCATGGTAGTGTAGTTCCTATTTTCCCAATAGGCCCTGCGCATTGGAATAACATAAACAGTAGTATGGACGTAGAAGTGCGGAACTTCCAGGTCTCCACTGACTATGCTAAACTTAATTGGGTTTGTTACCAACTAGCTCAGAGGTCACTGGAAACTTTCTTGACTGAATAGGAAGTGATCAGCTTCCCTGGTACAGACAAGAAGGGATTCAGTTTTCCAACAACCGCATAAACATGACAACTTTGCTCCTTAGAATAAGAGTCAATCTCTAGAGTCGTGTGAAACAATAGACAGTTATTTTACTCAGTCAGTTGTGCAGATTACTTTCACCAAGATGCAGAGAATAGAGAGACGGGCGTTTTCAATAAAAAGGTATTATTTATTGAACAGTCTTTCTTCTCGTGCAAGAGAAATGAATTGCCACAATTGCAAGACTAGTTATTATAAAAAGTGCGTACAGTAAAATGAGGATTTCGAAATAATACTGTAAAAGCATTGATATGGTTTCTTAGCCATACAATGGTTTAAAATGAATAAAATATATACATTCATATATACATTTAGCTAACGTACTCAACTGGTGCTTCTAACAACGCCTACCCCAGTGTACCTGACCTAAGCCTAATACTTGGGAGGGAGTAAGTAAGTAGCAGTTTTAGTTAAGTTGGTTTTGCCAAGGTTTGCTTCAAGAATTCTCTCTAAGGGTTTAGTCAACACCATACCTCTGGAATAGAATGTTGGAGGTCTTGTATCTCCTTCCAGGACTCGATATCCCAGTCACTCGCAAGAGTAGGCTGGAAACGCCGGAGCTGGATTTTCTCGGCAGGAGAAAAGACCGCGTCTCTCTCAGCGCGTCGAGGAGGAGGAGGGGCAGCGTCCGTGGGCAGCTTGTATCTGCTGGGCTCTGCAGAGGACAGCGGTTCTGCTCCTATGTTCACCACACCATCGCTATCATCAATGTCATTGAGGCAGCGTTTGCTTAAGGCAACGTTGGTAATATTTATACCTGAAAGGTGCCTTGTTTGACGTAAGTTTTTGGACATAAGACGTCAAAGATGTCACTAGGAAGTGATCGTCTCTCAGTGCTCATTAGAGTTCTATTACTAATCAAAACATAGCAAGCGGGGTTTTCCCAGGTTGCTGAGTTTTTATCTTGTTGAAGAACTCTGAGTGTAATCTAGGAATCTTAGATAGTGGCTTCTGCTGTGTCATTTGCTCTAATGAGCTGCAGAGGAAGCTGCAGAGGAAGAGATTCTGAAATGTGGCTCTGATCGTGTTAGGCCAGAGACGAGTTTCTGAAATATCACTCTTGATCGTTTATGCCATTATAGGGGAATAGATGGATTATAGCCGTATAGGGGCATAAGGTCACAGTATTGATTGGGGTCCTAGATTAGAACGCGACACCCACTCCACGAATTTATGTCCATCAATTTACTAAAAACTATAGCAAAAGATGCATGTGTAACATTACCCACCCCAAAATACATATTTGCATTTGAAATGGCGTATTTGAAATACATGGATGTACTGTACGTCTTCAAGCATAGAAATCATTCAAAATTATAGCATATGCAATCAGTGAACGATTTTGCAAAAGATTACACATGAAATATCTCTTAATACAGAAAAGAAAGGCGAGATAATTTCATCACATATAAATGCAATTGCTGTAACATGTGCTAGAGGCTGATGTAAAGTTATTATGTCTCTAGAATTACCTAAAAATAGAAGCTTCTGTTCTTTATGAATAGGTCTACTTTAAGCAAAGAATTTTTGTGCCAGAAAAAAGGTAAATATTTTTTAAAAAGTGTTCAATTCAAAAAAAAAATTCTTGTTGAACGGGGAATAGAGTTCCAACGCTTTTCAGCAGTTTTTGTTGATCAAAACTGAAGGCCGAATTCAGAGTTCATGGGAACGCTGTGTGTCGGAATGCTTTTCTAAATTATTGTTTCTGTTCAGGGGAGAACATCATATCAGACAGGCTCTCAAAGAATTGGTTTACAAAATCAGGTGACAGTTCGACCAAGTTCGATAGTGCTGTAACTTGGCAGGTGTGAGAGTGATTGCTATCATCAAAGTCTGGATCAGCAATGCTCACAGAAGGTCGTACCTGGGTGATGTTGCTTTTATTTCTCGCTCCACTGTCACCACCTAGTCGTAGCACAGGAGTCTCAACGAATGCCGTCATCAGGATTGGTAGCCGCTGGGGACAACACAATGCGTGAGCCGTTATAGGACTTAGCAAAGTATCGATATCCATTGGTACTGCTGATGGAAGTGCAAGACAGATGTCCAACACGTACTCATCTCCTCATAGCATACATCGAAGCACAGGTAAGATGCAGGTCTGCCATATCGGTCTGAATGAAAGAAACCAGGTCATGTTCAGATCTCTCAGCCTGGCCAATCCAAGGACTCTAGTTATTCGGTCCCGGTAGCGTATTGCTAGGATCGTTTCCTCCATCCTTGTAGGAGTCATGTCTGAGTTTTGGCTTGCCATATCGGAGCAGGAGGGTCAAAAATAAAATGCCTGCTACAAGTCCCAAAAATAGGGGTATGCCGCCAAAGACTGAATGGACAAAATTGGGAATGATTCCTAGAATTGCTTTGAATGGCGTTAACAGTCCCGTAAAAATGGTCTTAAATATGCCTGGGATGCCTGTGGCACTAGACATGTTAAGGAGTTGGCTAAGCATTTCTGTGAAATGCACGGGGCAATTTGTTGATAAAAGGTCATGAATCTCTGATGTTGTCCTTGCAACTTGGAGTTCATACGTCTCTTTTGATGACGTGATGGCACTGTTGTCTGCAAAAGCACAGACTTCATTCTGCTTAAAGTATCAATTCGTATAGAAGAGAAATTCAAACGAGGCCATATGGGAGTCTCAGCGTCTCCAGGGCCGTTTGGAAACAATGCTTGCATACAGCATTTGACCATGGAAGTTACGCTTACGAGATATGCTTTCCCTGGCAAAAGGCCACAACAGCTGCGATCCGTTCTAAGAATGTAACTCCCATTCGAGAGCTGCTTAAAGAAGGTTTCTATCTGCGTTGCAGGTGTGACATGTTGGTGGCATGAAAGGTTGTTAGAATTTCCTTCACAGGCTCCGTGTAAATTAATACCCTGGCACAAAAGTATACCGCTTAGTGAATGTTTACAGTTTTCACCACTAAGAAATACATTTTTGTTGCTGTCACTATAGCATGTGTGTGTGTATGGTAATGTCCATGCTGACTTAACGTATCCTTTACCCAAACGTTCATACTGGCCAGTCGGTATGTATTCAAGGCAATTTTTAAATCGGAAAGTTATCGGAATTGTGATAATCCCGTGTATTATCCATTCAATGACAGGACTTTCTGACATTGTCAAAGGTAATCTCTCAAGTTTTTCGATGCTCAGGAATGTATAGTCTGCTCCTTTCTGTGCCAAGCTGATTTGTTTATCAGTAAGGTTAAAGATGGAAAACAATGACGTTGTGTTGATTAAACGCCAAGGCACATAGCCTGAACGAAGATTTTGCAGCGTCCAGCCTAACTGTACAATAGAATGCAATTGTGACTGGCCATGCTGTAACATTAGCAAGTCTTTGTCTATTATATCTATGGCAGATGATACAATACTGTCCAGTGAATATATTCTGGAAGGCAGAGTCATTAACCCATTGTCCACAACAAAAAGTGATTTTTCCAAGTTAATACAATCAATTTCTTGTATTTTTTCAGCTGTTTCAATTTGTGTGACTTTTTTAAGCCTCGTTGTATGCCGCATAGATGCTGGCCGCTATGAAGCGTTTTTGACGCTGTTTGCGTGGTCCCATAATAAAATCGCGCAAATCAGCACCCTCTAAGTAAAGATAAATGTTGCTTAATTTCAGCCAGTGTGGATAATTTTAGCCATTCAAGGTACAGCTTCCCTACACTGTATGTTGTTACTATCCCTGGATGTTGTCTCTGGGAGTATCTAGGGTCTGGTCTGGACATTGCTAACCCCTGTGTTTTATTCAGGAATCTATCTTGACAGTTGTTTGTATCAGTAGGCCAGATTAACCACTTTTTCCAATCAGGATGTGTTCTGTTTAGATGTAAAATTTTAGATACGTCTATTTCAATATCTGTTGTTGCATTATCAGGTATTGGCTTTGGAATAGACGGTTTGTTAAGGTCTTTGATCTTAGCTAGGCCAAGACAGGTTGTTTGGTGAATTGTTTCATTTAAAAACATTAATTGTTCTGGGATCATGCAGGCTCGAAATAATGCTTCTATGCCTTGTACCTGCCAATCTTTTGTACCCCAGATTGTTTTTGTTTCAATGTTATTTTTCCAATAATCAAAACCAAATGTCATCATTTTTTCATAAAATGCTTCTGAATATATCAATTTAGTATTTGTCAGCATAGTTTTCAACCCTGTTTTATCTAACAGTTTATAATAAAACGTTTCTGCATCACTGGTGTTAAGCCCTGAGACGTACTGAAATTTCTCATAGAATGTTTTAGAACTGCTTTTAGGTGGAGTAGCACAATGTTCCCATTGGTTATATTTAAAACATTTCTAGGTTGTGCAGATTTATGCAAGTAATGATCACCATAGTGTGTGTAGCAGAACATCTGTTCATAACTAGACGAACCTTGCAAATAATCATGTTCTGTGAATCTTGCTGACATTACTAAATCAGACATCATATTATTAATACTTTCAAAGTCCCAATCATCAGAGAATGTACTAGGTTTTACAAAGTCACTTAAGGAAACCTTGAATTGATGAGGATATTTCAGGATTTCGACCGGACCATATATTTCATAGTCCGTTTTGTCCCATACTACCCCGCCGGGTATTGGAATGGCTGTGACATTTACTGTTGACAGTTCTCTTTTCTTTACGTGGAATGATCTGTGTGGTTTGAGGACTAAGTTGATGTTCTGACTTGCTGTGTCCATTGAATTGTAATAAACTTTCCTAAAATTAAAACTAAAATTGGGCATAGTAGGAGTATAAATACCCCCGAAATAATCCAATGCTCAATTAATGGTGCATCCAGATATACTTCTTTGATTTGATGAAAGAGTTCTGTCGCTTTTTCTTTAAAAGTCTTTTTTATTTCTGGCATCACTTCGGGGTTGCTTTGATCCTCAGAAAAGTTATCGAAGTTGATGAAGTAGCCAGAGGCAGTTCTGTCAATTGTTGGGATTGTTCTTTCAATTTGTCTTTCGGTAGCACATTCTGATGCCACATCATTGTAGACTGGTGTTTCTTGACGAACTGTTTCAATCTGTTTCAAGAGGCACGAGTTCCATGGCATTATTGCGTAGTCCCTCTCTGTGCACTGCAGGCTTATCGAATGTGATTAGTCTTTCAGTTTGAACCTCTTGAATTGTTGCACGTTTGGGTATTCTGTTGTTTCTCGGGAGTCCACTGGGCCTACTGTTGATTATAGGCCACATGCTTGTGGTTTTACCAGGTCGATTGATATAACTCTGTTCTCCTTTTTACCAGCAAGGGGCGGTAGTACTACTGATCTTGTTCCGTTGATTGCTAAGACAGGTACTGCTTTTCTGTAAGAAGGCCCAAATTCCTTCTTCACCGCTATTTTTTCTCGGACTAGATCCCCAATCTTTGGAATCCAGACAGGCCTTGCTGGGGCTGGTGGTGCCTCGTCAGTGGTAGTTGGCTGTTGCTTTAACTTTATGTTGCTTAAGGATTTTCTTGTTTCATTCAAGTCCTGTAAAACAGCCAAACAGTCTTTGATGTCAAAGTATGTTTTCTTATCTTTTACCACTGATACCTGACTATCTAAGTCCTGAATGTGCATTCTATTTCCGAACAATAGTTCATATGGGCTGAAACCTTTTAGAGAATTTCTTGGCAAGTTGTTTAGGCTTAACTGGACACTTATTAAATGTTTGACCCACCCATCACCCGAACCTAATACCTTCGCTGTTATAAATTGCTTTATGTCCCGGTTTTTTCTTTCTACCACACTGTTCCCTTCGGGGTGTGCCGGACAAGAATACCGCAAGCCAACGCCCATGTTGGCCATGACCTCCTTATAAGCTCGAGAGCTATAAGCAGGACCCTGGTCAGAATGGAACATGGCAATTGCGTATGTGCCGATAAAGACTCGCAGATGTTTTATAACCGTTCTGGCGTCAGCTGAGCGCTGGGGCCAAATTTTTTAAGTGTGTTTAGCCTTAATGATCTACAATGGGACGCGTTTCTCTTGTTTGATTGCGCGGATAGATCGCCTTATGCTTTCTATTAGGGTTTCTGACACTACACTGGCCGGTTCTCCACTGCGATCTCTGTTGCAGTCTTCACAGTTTTTTGCAAATTCATGAATACCTACGCTCATTTCCGGCCACCAGTACTCTGATTGCAATTCTCTCAGAGAGTCCCTGATTGTTTGGTGTCTCAGACCCAACCCCATATGTGCCTCCTGTAATAGGAATCTTCTCCTGTTCATGTTTGGAATTACCCTATCCCCCACTCCAGGCATTCGAGCAAAAGGAACGGAGTTTGCATCAATTACGTATGCATAATTGAGTGGATAGTTCACGGGTAGTGCTGCACAGTCGCCTATTCAAGGACATTTTTACTGCCAGCATGGTTTCCCCATCTATGTATTTTTCTGAACGCTTTTTTGTGGCTACGGAAGCCGGTTTAGTTGCTTCAGCTATGGCTGTATTAGCCAATGAATTCCCTGCAACGTGAACGCCATCACGTTGATGACTCAGAGAGTGTATCACTTGAGTCTTTTGTAGTTCTTTCTGTAAAAGAGCTACCTGTTTCCAAAGCATTTTATGCTTTATTGTGGCACCTGTGTCATCTTTGTAATCATTTTGACTCCAGCTCTGCAACTTATTGTAAGAGTTGACGCAAAAATGCGAATCGCACACGATTAGTGTCGGGAATTCACGTTCTGCATTTTCAAGCGCCATCTTTAAACATCTGATTTCAGCTCTATGAGCCGAACATTTCCTCACTGATTCAGTTTTTGTTATTTTCGGTCTGAATTTACCGCACAGCCAACGACCTTTAACAATCGCACAGGCTGCATCGTAGGATTTATTCTCTACGTTGAAATGCTGTACAAATCTATCTGTATAGATTATACAGGAGTATTGTTGGAGAGGGAGAAGTTCGATTGGCAGAGGATATTCTTCTTCATAAGTCAAATCATTCAGTTTTTCGAATTGCGGGGCGAAATAGTATTTCACATCTTCCGCTATAAGAGAATCTACACACTGTATCCATTTCGGATCCAGTGACACTGTGGGCAGGTTTACTGGGCTGAATAGCGCCTCGAAGGCGGATTCCGCTGTGAGGATATTGATCCTTCTGCCATGTGCTAGTTCTCGCTCATTCGCTAATGCAGTTTCTACTGCTTTCACAGTATTTTCTGTTGGGCTGAATGTTTTTTCTGCTTGTGTATACAAGTGAGATTTAATTGAAATTGGTACCTTTTCTCCCTCATTAGAGGTCAGGTACGTGAATACGCATCTTCCTGGGATGACTTTGATTACAAGATCGCGTGTGTTGTCACCTGTATCTAATTTTGTTTTTGCTAACATGTCTGTTTGCAGTGATCTCAAAATTTCTGTGTGTTTTTGAGTCCAAGTGATTGGTTTAAAATCAGGTTTAATTAGTTCGTAGAGAGGTTTAACCCTCTCTGCATAATTTAGAATGTAAGTTCTTCCGAAATTCAGAAAGCCTAGAATCGATTGTAAGTTCCTCAGCGTTTTTGGAGCTTGGAGTACAGCGCACTTCTCTAAGAAGTTGTCCGCTAGGCTTTTCCCTTCACTTGATAATTCGTATCCTAAAAATAATACTGTCAGATGGGCAATTCGAGACTTTTTAAAGTTGAATTTGTAACCCTCTGCTGCGAACCCAAGTATAATGGTGTTCACTCTTTTCAAGTGAGTATCCAAGTCGTCGTCTGTGAGATAGATATCATCTACGTAAGATAATGCCTCATCATCATATATTTGTAGTAACTCTGTTACTCTGGCTGAAAATAGTCCTGGGCTATTCTTGAATCCCTGTGGGAGCCTACAGAAATTTTTCTGTGACCCCATTACTGAGAAAGCGGTCAAATATCTGCATTCTGGTGCAATGTTTTGACAAAAGAAACCATTTGATATGTCTAATGTCGTTTTTAAGCATGGGCGGAAAATTCGTTACGCTCGCGGATTTTCGGTAAATTCGCAATCCGCGAGATTCGTGAATTTCCCGCAAAATCCGCACGCAGCGGATTTTTCTTCTTTGCGGTGTAAGTTCGCAATTGCGAACATGTAGGTGCGGCGGGCAGCAACAATCTCGCACTCGCGAAATTACAAAAATTGCAATTCCGCACAAGAAATCTACTAGCAAGCAGCATAGACCTTTTGAAAATGATTATTTTTATCAGAATAACTCCTCAGGTTGACATTTGCCTGCACTTTTTTAGATTTGAGGCCTTTTGATTTTCTTTGGATAACTTTTGGATTAGAAATCAACTTTCTCATATAAGCTTGGTGGAGCATTAAAGTTGCTGTAATGCTGCTCTGCAGAAAAACTAGTTTTGCAAAAGTGAAAGCAGGTTCAAAAGTTCAAACTCATCATTAGTAACCGTTCCCTGTAGTGCTTCCTGAGAAGGGCCCCTCCAAAGTTCAGTTGCTAGTTGCAACAATTGTTCAGTTGCTAGTTGCAACAATTGTATGACCCTGCTCTGACCCTCACAGCAGGCTCATAGAATAGCTACAAGTAGGCCACAAAGGTCCTGGAAAAAAAATTGCACTGCAACAGAAAGCAAATTACAGAAAAGAATGCAGGTGCCAGACTGGAATTTTAAAACAGTGACACATTAATAAATCAACCCCAAATTAATTCATGTCAGTTGAAGCAGGCAGGTGTGCTTGCTTTTTCCCCCCATAATCTACAGTGATGATGAACCAGAGGGTGGCATAAGGCATTGATGCACCAGAGGGTGGCATGGGTAAAACAGAGGGTGGCAGGGGTGAAACAGAGGGTGCTGGGAACCTATGATGATGAACCAGACGTAGAAACAACATAATCGTGACCGTTGCGAGCTGACATGTAAGTTCGCGATTGCGAACTGTTACAAAACCCTCGCGAACTGTCAGAAATCCTTGCGAACTGGCAGAAATCCTTGCGAACACAAAAAAAATTCGCGAGAATTCGCGGATTTTGCGGATTGCGAGTTCGCAAATTCGCAAAATTCGCGAACGCCAGATTCGCAAAATTCGCCCATGGTTAGTCGTTTTATATTTTTTCCTAACTATGTTATTCATTAGTGCAGCACTATGCAAATTTTGTACTGCAAATGTTTTGCAACATGCATTAAGGTGTCTGTAATCCAAAACTAGACAATATGAATTGTCTGGCTTGGAGACAGGAAACAAAGGATTGTTCATTTGAGAGGTGCATGTTTCAATCACCCCCTGGTATTCAATTTGATCTTAAATCTCTCTTTGACTTGTTTTTTAGCTTCTTGCTTAATGGGATACTGCCTTTGTGCAGTCGGTTGATTTTTTAACTAGATTTTGTGAGGAGGAGAGTCCTCATCCCATCCTACATGATTTTTATATAATGCTGGTGCCTAGGCTACTGCCCATTTCCTTGCATAAGTATATTTTTTGTGAATCGGAATGTGATTCGAGAAGGCAGGCATAATCATTTCTTCGCCACGAGGGAACTCCCTGCCAAACTCTGGGGGCCAATCTTATTAAGCTAACAGAATGTCATAGACTTTTGAGAATTTATCCCAAAATAGACCCCTTATTTTCCTAGTCTTATCACCCTCTATACGTAGTGTTATTTTGTATATCTTATGGGGCTCGCTAACTCTGGTGTCGGCAGTTTCTACTTGAATGTATTCATTTGTGTCCACTGTCTCCAGATGACTCATCAGGATCTTGCGAGCTATGGTGATTTCTGCTGCACTGTCTAGCATTGTCTGTGCCCACTCCCCGTTTTTCAACTGTGTCCTCCGTATTCTCGGCATGTTCGATTACTCTAATACTGGCTACCTTCTTTCTTGGAAATTGAGATTTTTTACTCTGAGCAGGTTCCTTGTCTTTGGACTTGGTGTGCTCCCCTGGGTCTGACCGTCCTCTTCTTTCCGATTTCTGTGAAAAAGATCGAGAGGGACGTGTATCAATACTTTGATATCTATCAGGCTTCTTCAAATTATCCCTATTTCTAAGGTTATATCTCTTCTCAGAGGGTTCCCTCTGGGGAGATTGGTGTTCTCGAATCGGAGTTCTTTCCTTAAGACCTTCCTCTGGACTGGAAAACCTTTTCCTTGGGAGTGGATTGTTTATTTCCATCCCAGCTCTTTTTAGGAGTGTTTGAATTATTTTTAATAAATAATTTTTCAGGATTTTCGAGCAGTTGGGGCTTTACTGGTTTTCCACCCAAGCTGTCTCTACCTAGTTCTTCCTAACATTTTTCTACGATTCTGGCAAGCTCAATTGGTTGATCTGTTATACCTGTTTCCTTCAACTTCTGGCGGATCATTTTATCCTCCATTGTCAATTGAACTAAATCTCTATATGCCTTTGTTAATTCTCTTATTTTAACTAAGAGTTCTTCACTTGACATTTTTACAATGTCTGGATGCGGTGTGTAGCTGGCTAGAACCGGCCACGTTGCTCCTGGTCTACCTAGTGGACCGAGCCTGGTAATATGATCATTGTGTTTTAGGGCGCCTTTAAACCAGAGCAAATGCTTTTGGAATTTTAATGGGATTTCACTCTCCTCGAAAGGAGCGTACTCATCCGGTGGATCCCTACTATATAGTAGTGGAACTTGTGTGTTGCGGCTGGAAATTTTATCCATGAATAGAATACCTCTGTCTGCCGATATTCGTGTGCTCTTCGTGCCTCTATCACGAAGACGACTGTGCCACCTTGTGTGGTCAGGCCATTTTCTATAAGTTTTGACGTTATAGATTTTCTTAAATGTGCCGGGATGATTATTGCACCCGGTTCAGTAGTACCGTCGGGACCCTGCTCAGTCGCATTTACTGCGGGTGCAGTGGTTCCGTTTTCTCCTGGCATTGTATAAATGCAAGGTTTGCAGAGCGGGTCTCCAAGGAGACAAAGATTAGGTGCACAATATTTTGGAACACTGAATCCTTCAACGTTGAATAAACCAGAGCTTTACATAGGAATCTCTTCCTACTAAGTTTGGGCGGATTTTAATCTTTCACCCACTCCAGACGTCTATTGGAGTATTTACTGTAGAAAGGAGTCTGTGTGAAAAATGCACGACTGAGTTACTCTAACGTCTTGCGTTAGTTTTATCGCCTTACCAAACGTTGGGCGCCTTGTAGTGTAGTTCCTATTTTCCCAATAGGCCCTGCGCATTGGAATAACATAAACAGTAGTATGGACGTAGAAGTGCGCATCTTCCAGGTCTCCACTGACTATGCTAAACTTAATTGGGTTTGTTACCAACTAGCTCAGAGGTCACTGGAAACTTTCTTGACTGAATAGGAAGTGATCAGCTTCCCTGGTACAGACAAGAAGGGATTAAGTTTTCCAACAACCGCATAAACATGACAACTTTGCTCCTTAGAATAAGAGTTAATCTCTAGAGTCGTGTGAAACAATAGACAGTTATTTTACTCAGTCAGTTGTGCAGATTACTTTCACCAAGATGCAGAGAATAGAGGGACGGGCGTTTTCAATAAAAAGGTATTATTTATTGAACAGTCTTTCTTCTCGTGCAAGAGAAATGAATTGCCACAATTGCAAAACTAGTTATTATAAAAAGTGCGTACAGTAAAATGAGGATTGCGAAATAATACTGTAAAAGCATTGATATGGTTTCTTAGCCATACAATGGTTTAAAATGAATAAAATATATACATTCATATATACATTTAGCTAACGTACTCAACTGGTGCTTCTAACTACGCCTACCCCAGTGTACCTGACCTAAGCCTAATACTTGGGAGGGAGTAAGTAAGTAGCAGTTTTTGTTAAGTTGGTTTTGCCAAGGTTTGCTTCAAGAATTCTCTCTAAGGGTTTAGTCAACACCATACCTCTGGAATAGAATGTTGGAGGTCTTGTATCTCCTTCCAGGACTCGATATCCCAGTCACTCGCAAGAGTAGGCTGGAAACGCCGGAGCTGGATTTTCTCGGCAGGAGAAAAGACAGCGTCTCTCTCAGCGCGAGGAGGAGGAGGGGCAGCGTCCGTGGGCAGCTTGTATCTGCTGGGCTCTGCAGGGGACAGCGGTTCTGCTCCTATGTTCACCACACCATCGCTATCATCGATGTCATTGAGGCAGCGTTTGCTTAAGGCAAAGTTGGTAATATTTATACCTGAAAGGTGCCTTGTTTGACGTAAGTTTTTGGACATAAGACGTCAATAAAGATGTCACTAGGAAGTGATCGTCTCTCAGTGCTCATTAGAGTTCTATTACTAATCAAAACATAGCAAGCGGGGTTTTCCCAGGTTGCTGAGTTTTTATCTTGTTGAAGAACTCGGAGTGTAATCTAGGAATCTTAGATAGTGGCTTCTGCTGTGTCATTTGTTCTAATGAGCTGCAGAGGAAACTGCAGAGGAAGAGATTCTGAAATGTGGCTCTGATCGTGTTAGGCCAGAGACGAGTTTCTGAAATATCACTCTTGATCGTTTATGCCATTATAGGGGAATAGATGGATTATAGCCGTATAGGGGCATAAGGTCACTGTATTGATCGGGGTCCTAGATTAGAACGCGACAGTGCAGCTGCACAAACAATCCCTTGAGGAGGATTTCCTGTTTGAAACACTTAGCTGGGTAAGTAATGTTATCCTTCCCTACCTAATCCCAATCGGAAGTTCTACTTGTAAGATGTTACAAAGCATTTCTGGTTCTATCATATGGGTCAAGATAGCCTTTCAATAGTGAAAAATAAAATTTGCAGTATTTCATTATCAGGACATGTCACACACACCAGTACGTTTCCTACCTTTCACATACACTTCACCTTGCCCATGGGGGTACCTTGGTCCTACCATAGGGGTGCCCTACACGTACCTTACATGTAAGAAAGGGGAAGGTTACGGCCTGGCAAGTGGACCTGGTAATTAACAAACTGTGCACAGACACTGCAATGGCAGGTCTGAGAATCCTTTTCAGGGCTACTCATGTGGGTGGCACAAGCAGTGTTGCAAGCCCACTATTAGCATTTCATGTACATGCCTTGACAAACTTAGTGCACTTTACTAGGGGGTTACCAGTAAATCAAATATGCCAGTCAGGAGTAACCAATGGTTATCACAATTTACACTGGGAGCACTTGCACTTTGACACTGATCAGCAGTGGCAAAGTGCCCAAAGCATCTAAGCCAACAAAAACGAAATCCAACACAGCATCAAAAATACAGGAGGTAGAGGTCAAAAAGTCTGGGGAAACCACACCAAAGATGCCAAGTCTAGCATAACCCATATCAAATGGATTTAGCCTTTCCCAGTTCCGGCCATTTCCATTCTAGGCTTATGCCCAGAAGCTCTGGAGGGAGCAACTCTGATAATAAAGTCTTGATTTCATACATGTGGGGAGCAACGCAACAATTTATCTCTTGATTTTAGGAGAAGAAAGAGGCCCCCCATTGGCCTATTGTTTAATAGTCTGTGGCACGTGATAGCAATGGCACAACTAATGCACAACACAAGTATACCTGAGCGCAAATTCACCACAGGTGGCAATCTGTTAATATATTATTCCCCCAAACAGAAGCCATATGATTTTTGCCTTGTATCTCGATAGCTCTTTAAGTGCTGGAACTGCGATCTTTGTTTTTTGGGGAACAGTACCATACTCCAATCCACCACAGTACAATAATGGCAAGGGGATTTGATGCAGTTGTTAGAGGACTCCCAGTTTACTTCTAACTCTTCTCTCTGCACAATGCTGGATCTGTCCCTGTCTTGTCTAGGCAGAGGGTAGTTTGAGTTTACTTAAATTACTGTATGTATGATCTTCTCAGAGGATTGCCTCTTCTTTCAGCTGATATGCAGTTACTTTGTATAAGAATTTAAAATAGAAATGTACAAATCCCTATTTGCGATTCGGTAACCTATTACTGAATCACCATTTGGGTTTATAATTTGGTGTTAGGGAGGGACACCCTAAACACAGCCCTTCCTAATGCCGAATCGCAGTGGTATGTGAATGGTTTGCAACCGAAATGTGCTCTCAAAACATTGGCATTTTGCACCAACTTCAAGTAGGTGGTAACCCATTCACAAAAGGAAAGGGGTCCCTAACGGACCCTTTATCCTTTGTGAATGTTTGAACAAACATTTTTGAGAGCAGGTAGTGGTCCCACGGACCACTGCCTACTCTAAAAAATGAAATAAACTTTTAATGTTTCCTTTTGAAACACATCCCGAAAATAGGCTGCATTTTAAAAAAATGCTTTTTTGAAAAGCAATCACAGACATGGTGGTCTTCTGACCCTAGCAGGCCGCCATCCCTGTGATTTTTACGATTCCCAATGGGTCGCAAGCGAGTCCTACCTCATTAATATTTATGGGGTTGGTAAATGTGCGATCCACTGGGAATCGCTGAATGTGTAATACACCCATTTGCACATGGGTGTTTGCGATTACCAAACAGCAAATCGCAAAAATTTGCTATTTAGTCTTCGCAAACAATTACCTACGTACATCTGGCATTCAGTATTCTGCAAAACAAAGCCTGAGGCGAGTTTTCATGCTTTTCGACAACCACCGCTGGGCAGCAGGAGCGCATAGTCTGAACCTTTGGAATACATCCATGTTGGAGATCGTTGTTAGAGGTGAGTGATGTTTTCGTATGTTACTTTTCCTGCACCTTCTTTATAGTAAGTGTCATGAAAGAAAGCAGTTTTTTACAAGACTTTTGAGATCGCCTAAGCAGCTTAGTTTTTCAGTTTTAGAAATGAATTGCAGCATACTGGGATGAATAACGGTTCTTTGAGTATCCTTTCGTTTGGTTTGGTGATCGTGGCCAGTCACTTGGCTTTTGGTACCTGAATACCTTGACACGTTATAACCAGAATATTTTTTCCTTTCTTAGCTGACTACGTATACGGCAATGATGTCAGTTTCTGAAGGCAAACTGGAAGCATATCTGCGGAACTGTCCTGACCCTTGCATGCCTTGGTGAAAAGAAGTTCCCGTTTGGAAAACTGGCTGGCTGCTTGCCCCAACTAACCTGCAGGAGCATACGTTGGCATATCTCAGGGTACTCTTGTGGGATTAAAATGATGCCTTCGTTTGCTGTTTCTAATATGCAAACGAGGCAATATAATTCCCACAACCTTCTTGTACTGAATTAATGGACTGACCGAAAGCTGCTTTTGTCGTTAAATCATCTCTTGCACTGATCTAATTCCACATAGTTTTTCTTTTATAACGAATCACTTTAAGCCAATCGTGCAGTTCAAGGGCGTTTACAGGGTTTTGAAAAGCAATATATTGTAAGATTTTCAGACATTATTTAAGAAGTGGTGTTATTTTGTATTATGAATAAACAATGACCTATATTGTAGAATCGGTATCCCCTACCTAACTGCTGGGAAATTGAACCAGTACTGTGTTCTTTTTTAAGGCAATTGCTTGAGTCTGCAGCAAAATGTGAGGGGTGCCCCCATCAAATGCATCTCATTAGTCCCTTTAAAGGTAGCAGGATCAGCAAGACTAGCCTAGGCTTCTGCCCAGCACCATGGTTGTGATCTGCTGTAATCATTAGTTTCAGTGGACTGTATCATTCTCAAGCCCAGAAATCTCATGGTGTTGCTTTAGGTTGGTAGCACAGATTGACCATAATATAATACTGTAAGAGAACTATCGTAAAATGAATGTATAAAGCAAGACCTTGCTACATTGTTTTTTAATGAGCTTTAATGCATTAAAAGCATTCCATTGACTATTGCCCTTTAATTACGTGTACGTTGTGTTTTTTTCTTTCTCCTTCCAGGAGAGCAGATTGGAAATAAAATATTACCTATACCAAGTTCAGATGTTGCTTACTTTTTGTAGTATTTATAAAGAATAAAATATTAGCTTCCTCATTCATATTCGATTTGAAAATAATATATTTTTTTGTCTTAAACTGTAAAGATTGAGCTCCCTCTGTCTGCAGTGATCTAGCTCAAATGTGTGATTGTCTGTATGAGCTTGGGCACGCCTAGTGGCATAAACCCTGAAGAAGCATTGGCAAAAGCAAATAAGTCTGCCTTTAATGTGAAAAGCATGTAAACACAGACATTCATGAATTGTGTTTATTGGAAAACAAAATTGTTTTGTTTTGCTTTTTTTAAAGCCTGTCCTTTTCTTTGCCAATAGCGGGAAAGAGTAGCACAAATAATTGTTTTGTATATAGAATGTATTTCGAAGATCTAGAATTGAATGGGATAAAACAAATGGATAACTGAGTGCACTTTTCAGAATTAAAATAGTTGGCCATACATTCCAACGGAAGCACTTCATTGACAGCGGAATGATACACCTTTAACCAATAGCAAGATACTCTCTCGCTTAAACAAGCGGAGTACCACGCCCTGGCCACTAATGCCGCTCTCATCCTGGCCAAGGAACAACAAGGCCGTATTTACGATGTGGGCGATAAGGCTGGGAAGTTGTTGGCTTGGCTTGACAGGAGGGAGACGGCCAGCCGTGTGGTGCCCGAGCTCGTCGGAGACGACGGTGTGGTCCTTACGGACCCTAGCGCTATTGTTGACTCATTCGCTGGCTACTTTCCGGGGGCCTATGAGTCTGCCTCTGACTTTTCGGAGGCGGACTCGTCGGCCTTCCTCTCCGATATTGACCTGCCCAGTCTTTCCGAGGAGGAGAGAGAGGACTTGGATAGAGACATCACCGCTGAAGAGATTGACCTTGCGATCCGCTCCCTAAGGACCGGAAAGGCCTCCGGGCCTAACGGTATACCGGTGGAACTGTACAAAATCCGTTCGGACGCGGTCTCCCCGCACCTCCGTAGAATGTTCTTGGAGTCCTTTGAGAGAGGCTCCCTCCCCCTGGATCAGCGACTAGCTACCAACGTGGTCATCCACAAGGAGGGCAAGCCACGGGACGTCTGTCGCTCGTACCGTCCTATTTCTCTCCTTAACGTGGAACCCAAGGTCCTCGCCAAGTTGCTGGCTAATCGCTTGATTGGAGTCATCGGCGATCTCGTGCACCCCGACCAGTCTGGATTCATCCCCCACCGAAACACTGCCCTTAACTTGCGCCGCCTCCATGGTGTCATGGCCAGGGCCCACACTCTCGAGGAGCCGGCTGTCCTGGCGTCCCTGGATGCCACTATGGCCTTCGACTCGCTCGAATGGCCGTACCTGTGGGCAGTGCTGACCAAACTCGGGTTTGGGCCAGTCTTTGTGAGCTGGGTGAAGCTCTTGTATGCGGACCCGATGGCCAATGTCACGGTTAACGGTCGCCTTTCGGCGCCATTCCCCCTACGACGAGGTACCAGACAGGGCTGCCCCCTGTCCCCCCTTTTGTTTGCCTTGGCCCTCGAACCACTTGCAGCACTACTGCGTGCGCATCCTGACTTGCGAGGCATTACATGGGCCCCTGGCTTTGAAGACAGGGTCTCCCTGTATGCCGACGATATACTGCTTTACCTGACTTCCCCCTGCAGATCCCTCATCGTAGCCTGTGATGTCATCAGACTTTTTGGGCGGTACTCTGGCCTGATTATCAACTGGGCCAAGTCCTCCCTATATGTCCTCAAGGGGGATACTCCGCGTCTCCCTAGAGGCTGCGGTATCCAGATAACCACGCGCGGTTTCAAATACCTGGGCATTTACATCTCTGGTAATCCCAAGTTGAGGCATGACAACAACCTGCTTCCTCCTCTTCAGCGGTTGCGGCGTGACGTGGACGGCTGGCGTAAACTGCCACTCTCCCTCCTTGGCCGTGCCGCTCTTTTCAAGATGATGGCCCTGCCCAGGTTCCTGTACGCACTCCAAAACGCCCAAGACCCTGTCCCGGCCCGCTACTTTCGTGATCTCGAAGGCCTTCTCCGTACCCTCCTCTGGGAGGGTCGCCCCCGCGTTGCCTTTCACAAACTCACGCTCCCCTGGTACGATGGGGGCATCGCCCTCCCAGACGTGCGCCGTTACTATTGGTCCTCGCAGCTAGCTGCCCTAAACCATGGCTTCTATGGCCCAGTGGCGAGCCCCGGATATGCCATGGATAGGTGGCTGATGGGCGATGGTAATTACTATCGGGCCCTATACTCGAAGTCTTTTGACCGACGGTTGACGGGCCCTACCCGCACGGCTGTCCGCACCTGGCGAGCGGTTACTAAGGCTCAAGGGTGGCAGGGCAGACTCACGAAGTTCACTCCCCTCTTTGATTCCGACATCCTGGGTAGACTATGGCACACCAAGGGATTTGATAGGTGGGACCTTATCGGCATCAGCAGGGTTGATGATATGCTCTCCAAGGGCTTGATTAAGACCTTCCCCCAGTTACAAGCTGAATACCAGCTGGGCGCGACGGAGTTTTTTTGCTACGCCCAGCTGCGACATGCGCTGCTTTCGGCCTCTCCGCCGGACGGCGTCATTCCCGAAAGTTCCCCACTGGAAGACAGGATCCTAGATGGACACATGCCGGACAGCGCAATCTCACTCTCTTATAAAAAGCTGATCAATGTACGTACGGACCTTCTCCTTAATTTGAGAGACCAGTGGGTAGCAGATGGCCTTGAATTGGACGATGAGGATTGGCAGAGCGCGGTTTCCTCTCCTAAGGAGGTTGCCATTTCTTCCCGTCTTCGCCTCGTACAATTTAAGGTCTTGCACCGGGTGTATATGACAGGGCCCCGATTGATGCGCATGGGTTTCTCGCCTGACGGTCTCTGTCGCAGGGGCTGTGGGGCTCCTGCCACTTTTCTACACATCCTCTGGGACTGCCCGGTGATCGCCTCCTACTGGAGAAGGGTACACCGCGTTATGGAGGAGGTGACTGGCGTGGCTGCCCAGGCGGAGGCCCGTCGATGCCTCCTGAACGTATGGGAGCCTTCCGACCACAACGTTGCACAGACTAGGTGGGTTACCCTTGGGAACATGGTAGCTAAGAGGGACATAGCCCAGAGATGGGGTGCCGCCGAGGCCCCCCTGCTGGTACAGTGGAAGGCCAACATGGACTGGTGCATGTTCAGGGAGAAGACAGTCTATGTGGCCAGAGGGAGACCTCGAACTTGGACTAAAATTTGGGGAGCATGGAATGAATATAGGGGGGATGTGTGCTTACCGCCTGAGCCAATCAGTCAACATGACAATGCTTCTCCCTAACCTGTGACGCCAACTGAGCTCTCTTGTATTATATTCTCCTGCTACCTTCCCCCTCCCGCCTCCTTCCCCATTCTGCTATTTATCCTTGATACGTGTTTCTCTGCCTCATTCCCTACCCATCCCTGACACCCAGCGTCACATTACACACACTGCCACTTCGCGCCCGCGGGCGCTTGTTGTTGTATTTATATCATATAAAATTAACCTTCGATGATTATGTCTCTATTGTTTGACACTATTTTTCTCCTTTCTTCTTGCTGCCTCGCCTCCGGGATGTCAGGCTGAATAGCTGTGTGTTCTGGTTTCAATAAAGGTTTTCAAAAATTTAAAAAAAAAAAAAAAAAACCAATAGCAAGAGGTGAGAGAATAACGCTTCTTTAGGTGGAGCCAAAGTTCACTGTGTGTGTGTGTATATATATATATATATATATATATATATATATATTCCCAGGATGGTTCCGCTCTCCTCTTGTTATTGGCGCTGCTGGCAAGTGCGTCGCTTCACGCGGTAGAACCAAACCGCAATGTATTCAAACTGTGTTTGTCCCCAGGGCCTCCCGGGTCCAAAACGAAAGAAGCCGCAACTGCAGTCAATGCGTTTTTTCAGAAACCAGTAGATTTATTATTCAAACCTCTACAGCATGTTTCACAGCGAAAAACCAACGCGTTTCGTGAGCTCCCCACTCACTTGATCACGGTTGTTCAAGTGATCTGTTCGCAGCTCGTGCCCTTGCGCTGGCATTAATTCCTACCTGTAAGTGCATTCCCACCTAGGTGGCAACCTTTTCTTCCATTTGTTAGCGGCCGGCCACGGTCGCGGGTTTGCACATCCGCGGACAAACTGCGGGTCCACGGCTGCCTCATTTGGGCAGCTTTTTGTGGTACAGGAGGTGCCTTTACTTGCGGGGTGCTTGCGGGGACATTGGCAATCCCTTTAAAACTTTTTTTGCATGCGAATGGCGGCGGCGACCCACTTGGGTTTTATCGAACCACCAGTCCCAGAAAGCATTGCTTCAGGTTTCACACCTGTGCATAATCACTGAGGGTATTTACTGGTGCCTGCAGCTGCCGTCATGTCACATGTGCTGCCACTGAAGAGGGCGTTGGCCCGAAACGCGTCTGGCAGGAAAGGGACTCTGTTCGCAGCTCGTGCCCTTGCGCTGGCATTAATTCCTACCTGTAAGTGCATTCCCACCTAGGTGGCAACCTTTTCTTCCATATATATATATATATATAAAACTTTTTGGTAATATGTCCATGGGCGATTTTTGTAATTCCTTCACATTTACATAACACACATTTTCGATTTAGTTAGTAATACAATCTTCTTCATATCTCTAACTAAATCGATGTATTTAAGTCTGGGCTGTCTGTTTCAGGCTGCCTGTCCCGCCTCACTCTGAAGCAGGAGAAGGAAGCCAGGCAGTAAATCAACTTTCTAAACTGTGATGGACGACATAGGACTTTCTGTTTTAAAACCCTTCATTGCCATTGTGGTCTATGTATGCACTCTGTAGGTCAGTGGTGCAATCAGTGTCACGGTTTTGTGTGTCAGAGGCTTCATCCTTGTGTGATTTCAGACCTCCGTCATTCAATGTCATAGATCCTACCCTTTTGTCATACATGAGACTGGATGAAAGCACCTCTGATCTGGTGCCTTGTTCTCGGTAATACTCAGTGTTAGCAGGCTAATGTTGATGAGACCACTCATTACTATATCCTTCCCCACTGTGACCACCAGGCCCTCGCTGTAGATAGCTAGCTTCTTTAGAAGTGGAGCTGCTGTATTTGTTCCCCCGTGAAAATGGATCCAAATAACGAGCAGGGTTCTGGTTCCCTTGGGAAGTTGATCCAAATATCTGAGTCAAGCCCAAAGCAAGAGATATGTGCATATTTTGATTAGTGAAGGTAGAGCTGGGTTAGAAGACTGTAGTGTTGGGAAAGCGCCAGGGCCCGACGGTGTCCCCATAGATATTTTTCAAGAAAATGAGGACGTATGGGTCCCTTTATTAACCAATATGTTTAATAAAATTGCCATTGTTGGCCCTCCGCCCTCTTGGAACACAAGCATTATTGTTCCGATGTATAAAAGGGCGATAAAGGTAATCCAAAAAATTACCGACCAATCTCCTTAATTGATATGATAGCCAAACCTATGGGCCGTCTTCTATTGTCAAGATTGGAGGGATGGGCAAAGGAAAAAAAATTCTAATGGAGTCCCAATATGGCTTTCTGGAGGGTAGGGGAACAATGGATCGGTGGCTAAATCTCTCCTTGATTATGGACACATATGTCAGGGCCAAAGGGTGAGCAAATCTACCTTGCATTTATGGGCTTAACCGCAGCTTTCGACTGCGTGTCCCACACTAGACTCTGGCATATAATGGAGGAGATTGTAATTGACTAGGAGATACTTGATTTTTTCCGCCAACTATACTCCAATGCCGCCTCAGAGCCGTTATGGGAGAAACAGGGAGTGTACCCGGCTATTTAAGATCCTCAGAGGGGTAAGGCAGAGCTGCGTCCTGCACGGTTTCTTTTTTCAATCTACACAAATGGTATAGGTAAACATCTCGAAGACGCTGCCCTAGATGTTCCAGCATCTATAAACCGCCAACAATTACCAATCTTAGGTTATGCGGATGACCCGAACGGGGATGGGGCTCCAGCGTTTGATATCGACTTATTCATCTTTTATGCACTCACTGGACCTATAGGTCAGCCAGTCTAAATCATTCATAAATGTGACTGGGGAAGGGAAACTGGGAAAAACTCTATCCTTCTTTACAGAATCAGGGTAAATTGAAGTAGGGGAGTCTTTTCCTTATCTGGGTATACTCAGGCAAAAACAATTGTGGTCTAGTTTGGTGGACGGAAGAGCAATGGGCATGGAGGGAAGCCTAATTGCGATAAAATCTTTCTCAAAAAGATTGGGAGCTAAACCCCTAATTCCTATGAAAAAGATTTACCACGCCAAAACTAAGGATGCAGCCCTATATGGGGCTGGGTTATGGCGGCTGGCACCAAGTGACTCCCTCCAGGCCATAAAAAATACATTTTTTAAAGCTTTCACCTCTCTCTCTATCTTACTCCAACTACGTCCTACACGTGAAAATGGCCTTACCCTACATATTAGATGCTATCAAACCAGCGCCACTCTTGCTCTGGTTCTCTATCTGGCGGAGGGACACTGTTCAACTTACCCAGAATATTATAAGCAACATCTTAAATTCAGGGATTTATAGCAGGAATAGATGGTTGCAATATGTAGAGAAGGAATTGAGGTATATTGTCTTGAACCAATTTTTTAAGGACCCACCTACTTGTTTGACCATATCGAGGCGTCGACTGATTGACACCTATATGTCACGGGCCTGCTTTCAGAGGAGGGAAAGGAATTACCAAACAAGGCCAGCCCTCGTGTACAAATTAATTCCATCTTTGCACGAGGGAGGTTATCTCTATGTGGCAGAGGTTACTATCCCACACCATAAATGTATTTTATTGAGATTTTGTCTTAACCTGATCCCATTGATGTTAGGTTACCCTGGCAAGAAATGTAAACACTCAGAACTTTCTGCGTGTCCGTGCGATAACCACTCACCCCAAAGTGATCTTCATGTTCTATTTTTCTGTGGGTTCTATCACCAGGAAAGGCAGAATTTTAGTGTTCCGATTTATAAAGCTCATCATTTTAGGTCTTGTCGTGTAGCATTGTACTTTTTTAAATCACTCCCAAACTTTGGCATGCTTCTCTTTGGCATCTTTTTTATGGGCATGCATGAAAAAAAGGAGATAAGTGGAACTAGCTGACAGGATTGCCTACTTAATTTTATCTTCATCAATTGTTTTAACTTTGTGCCAAAGATGATGTATATATGGATGTAGTAGCTGGTACAATATATTGTTTGGGATCATTTCTTTTACTGAACCATTTTTAACCAATAAAATGTGATGTACTTTTATGATCTTATGCTCTTTTAAGATAAAATAAATATTTGAATTGAATTGATGTGCTTACTGTGAAATATGTGTTACAGTGAACAGTGCTCTGATGTATGACATTAAAACTGGCCCTGTCTTCATGCCCCTAAGTTAACATTGATGCCAAAAACATGGATCGATTTGACTTGCAAACAATGAATGTTAAAAACGTTAAGGGAATGCATTTGTGATTTAGTTCCTCTCTTCTTTCAAATGCCTTACTTCAGCTTGCATTCCCCTAGAGTTAGATATTTTATAATGTTGTTTGTTTATCTGTATTTTATTCTGTGCATACTTTGAGGCTTTAGCCATGCTACGTGTTTATAAGGGGCTTCGATTGAGCACGCAGGTGCTAAGGCTGAAGCCAAACAAAGTGCGTGTCAGTGGTTTTGCCTCTCTGCAAAGCACGTAGAACAATGTAGATGTATTCCATTTGCAACTGAAATTCTGTGGATCTCCAGCATTGGATCTTTCATAGATTCACATGCTTGAATCATTTCCCATTGTGAAAGTGGGAGTCCCACTGCACATTAAAAGCAGTAAGTAATGACGTTAACATTAAAGTTAATGGAGAAAAAAATTCACTTTAATATCTCGTCCTCATCCTTAGGAATGGTTTAAAGTCCTGCCAATCAGGCAACAGCACCCTCTAGAACCCTCTCCAAGTTTTCTTCAGACCAGAATGTCTTTGACTAAAAGGTCTCTATTTAGGCACTGTGACACCTGTGGAAGCTCAGACTGCCCTTGGATGATCCACACAAAAAAGTATATTTACTGCCTTCACCCTGACCACCAGGTGAGAGGCTGTAAAATCTGCAGGACTTTCTCTCAGAAAACTTTGAGATATAGAGAGGGACAGCTTCAATTGTGGCTACATAGTTAAAAAAACAAGTACAATCCTTTGTCTGACGACGGCAGTGATTCCCCCCTAAAGACTATTTCCTCAAAAAAGAGCATAAGTCATGTGGAAACGGTCTCCCTGAAGGCTGCAAAAGTGCTTAAGAGGACGCACCATTCATTGAAAGCGGTTTATGAGCCCTTATCCTTCAGAAGGGAGTCTGCCTCTCACAACGGTCATTCTGTGCCCTCTACGCCTTCTACTACCTCCTCTAAAGTAAAAACAGCTTCCAAGTCTTTACTGGAGACGATTCCATCACCTCAGCAAGATGCACTGTCTACGAAGATGTCAGTGATGCCTTCGTCGGCGAAAGCTTCCGTCGCTACTACTATGACCATGTCAACCTTCTCATCTCCTCAAACTAAACTTAGAATGTTTTCGTCTACATCAACCATAGTTTCCATAAAGGTTAGGCCTTCTATGTCGACAACATCATCTACGAAGACAACGACGAAAAAAGGTCTGTCGTTGAAAGATTTATTGGCTACATCGTTGCCACTGCGGTTGTCGGCGGTCCTGAAAAACAAGAATTTCTCATCAACTGCAACTTTTTTGGACTGTAGCTCCGTCAACGTACCCAAGGCCTACGTCCACAGACTTGTTTCGATGAACATCATTGAGGTCTAAGACGCCGTCGGAAGAATCTGCGACTAAGGCACCATCGTCGACAACCTTGTCAATGGTTTGCTTGACATTGACTATTCCATTGTCGTTTACTCCGTCCACTGTCCCTTCGCTGACGATCTTGCCTGCAGCACAGGGTAATGGGTCTGATTCTACGTCAACGAAGGTACAAGCAGCCAAGGACTCTTTTTTTTTTTTTTCATCTGCAGTTTCCCAGCCTAAATGAAGAGCTTCACAAGAAATCATTTGACCTATTCACACCTCTCCTAGTAAGGTTTCCCCCAGTCCTCCAGAAGAACTTTTTGACTATGGAGATAAAGAGGAGGGTGACTCTGATGAGTGCATGTGTGGTGTGGCACACAACCCTTCAGACATCCGGATAAAATGTCAAGAGGGTATTACGGTGAATATTACTATTCTCATGACCCCAAACAATATGCACAGAGGGAACAAACTAATCATATGCCTGTTTCCCTAGTCTCAAATCTGCAACACATGGTGGAACCAGTGGCATCAGTCCCTCAAGCTCCGAGTGCAAGACCAGCTTTGATCACAAGGTCGCCTCCTCTATTTCCACCACCTACAATACCGCAACTGCAGGTGCAGGAGCATCCCACTAATGACTATGAAAAAGAGGAAGAACTGGAGGAAGTATCCCTGCACAATGAATGGGACAACTACCAGATACAGATGCCATCTCCAACAACACCGCCTCCGGTAGATTCACTATCGGAATATATATGAGGCTTTCATACCTATATGGAAAGAGCGGCGAAGAGATTTCAGCTCCCCATGATCACCAAACAATCTGATTGTTTCCTATACGATTTTAAGGAACAGGCCAATAGGCAGGTTTGTTCAATCCCCTTAGTAGATTTCATATGGAAGGAAGGCCTGAAGGTAATGCGGACACCGGCTTCGATTGCAGCAGTTTAACCTAAGCTGGAGAAGAAATACAAGGCACCTGACAACTCGTCTGCCTGCCTCATCTGGCAGCCAAAGCCGGATTCTGTGATTCCCCAGGCAGCTCAACGTCGTGCCAGTAATCTTGCTTCACCCTGTCCGCTCCTCCTGACAGGGACTTGAGACATCTTGACACCATTGGCAAGAAATTCTGTTTTTTTTTATATAGCGCAAATCACCAACCGGTGTCTAAGCGCTTCTAGAGAAAGGGAGCAAGTCAATAGAGCAGAAATAACTGGCAGCAGCGGGTGCAGAGATTACGCAGTTGTTAGTACCTTCCTGAAAAGGAAGGTCTTTAAGAGCTTCCTAAAGATGAACAAAACCAGTTCCTTTTGCAAGTACTCCGGCTCATCATTCCAGACCTGTGGGAGGAGGACAGAGAATATTCTACCCCCTTTGAAACTAGCCTACAAGCCACAGATGGCCGAGAACATTCTTCATCAAGTGATCTTTTATATATTTAGGAGCCTCGCTATAACTTGCCTTGTGGGCGATGCAAAGACCCTTAAACTGCACTCGCTGTTTAATGGGCAACCAGTGCAATTTATGTAAGAGGGGTGGCTTGTGTCCTCCTATGGAGTCCAAAAATGAGCCTAGCCGCATCATTCCTTACAACCTGCAGTGTCCTAAGGAGCTTTCGGCGGAAGGCCGAGGGAAAGGGGCACTCCCATAATGCAGCCGAGAGATGACAGTGGCGGAAACAATTGACTGCAGTGCAGATGTGGATAGGAGAGGAACAAGTTTCTGTAACTGCCTAAGTACACCCGTACATATTCCTACAACAAAGGAGACCTGACAAGACATAGACCATTCCGAATCAATTTTCAGCCCCAAGCTTTTTACCGCCGGGACTGGTACTGGGACCACTCCCAATTCTGAGGGCCAAAAAAGATCACACCAAGGGCTATTATTTGTTGGAATAATAAGCACTTCAGTTTTATAGGGGTTTATTTTCAAAGAATTGTCTGCCATCCAATTGACAGTGAACCTGAACAGATTTTTGTACTGACTCCTGTGCTTGACTGTCATGCCTGTCGTGTACATGGGAGCGTAACACTCAATAAAACCTAGCTTTAGATTCAGTGTTCTATTAACGTTCTGTTCGTCCAACTGAAGAAAATACGTGGTTGGCAATGGTTGGCATAAGTATACACACGGGCTTTGGAGCCTGCGTAGTTGACGCGCATGCGCAGAAGTATAGTGTTTCCAGTCTTAAACCCGCCCCAAACACTCAGGAAATGCTTCGCGTTTAGCCAGATTGTTACCCCTCTCGTTCCGGGTCACGGTGGCGGCGTCTGAGGAGCTAGTGGTTCGTGGTGGTTGAAGTACGTGTCTTCCTGCGTTTTCGAGCCCGTTCTTGATATCGTAAGTCTTTAGAAGCGGCTTACTTCTAAGATATTGTTCTGTTCTAGTTTTCCTTGTATTATTTAAATCTGCTGAGGAATTATAGCGGTTGTGCTAGTTGTTTGGTTTTTCACCTGACCAAGTGTGTTCAAGGGCTCTTGCCACTTGGGTCAGTGTGGTGTTTCATGTTGATATTGCTAAACCGTTCTTTGTGAATGGTCAAGGATATATTTTACGGAGTTCTCAAGTCGTAGAATTGGTGAGTTTCGCATCGAGAAGAGAAATCCTAGATAAAGTGTTAATTACGCTTCATTTATCGTGTTACTTTGTATTTAGATTTCGGCTACATTGGATAGACCATATCAAGTCAGACATTAAGTGTTCCAGAATTTCTCCTTTTATTTCCTTATTATTTCCCTCCACATTCCACAAGGTAAAGATACAGTACATCACACTCACTACATTGGGAACATCAAGGGAGGGGATAGTTTTCACTTATTGTTCTTGTGTCTTACTGCAGTGCCATTAACAGAAAATAGAACATCATCTGAGTGGAAGAAGATTGTTGAGTACCATTTTTCTCCCCTTCCTACCCTTGTTTTGTTCCCCTGTTTTCCCCTTGGTTACTTGTCGGGTGTTAGCGTTTATTCCTAGTTCCAGGGGGTGACCGGGGGGAGACAGGGTGTAAAGCTTCGTGACTCCAGGACACTTCCGAGACAAAGAAGGTGCGTGCATGACACTGACAGGAATCATTAAGCCAGACAAGAAGTTGTGTCATCGGCATCATTAAAGACCTGACAATCCATAAGGATCAAGGCCTCCGCCAAGAGTTGCAAGTAGATGTTAAAAAGAAGCGGAGATAATGCAGAGCCCTGAGGTATTCCGCAGGACAGAGAGCCCAGATCCGACAGCTGTTCACCCAGCTGAACTCTGAGTGCGATCCGACAGAAAAGACCTTAGCCATTGATGTACTTGCCCCTTTATACCCAGGTTCGTAAGACGGTTCAGCAGTATGTTATGGCTGACTGAGTCGAATGCCGCCGATAGATCTAATAAAATCAGGGCACTCGGCTGTTTACTATCGGCCCTAACTCTGACCTCGCCCAGGACGGACACGATCACTTGCTCTGTGCTATGATGAGCTCTGAAGCCTGCCTGTCTAGTTTGGAGCAGTTGATGATCTTCCAAATATCTTGCAAGTATTTTCAATACATGCTGCTCCAAGTTTTTGCTAGAAAGGGGAGCTGCGAGATAGGCATATAGTTTTTTAAGGCCAAAGTATCCGCACCAGGCTTTTTCAGCAGGGGGGTAACCCTAGCTTCCTTCAGATTAGTTGGTAAATAATCCAAATCTAAAGAGTCATTGAGTAATCCCAAAACCTGCTTTTCCAACCCAGGTAGAGCCATTTGAACAAACCTCGGGGGACAAGGGTCTTCTCGGGAACCTGCTTTACTCGTTCTACCAAAGTAGCTGAATCGAGACTAGGGAATTTAGACAACTGACTGCTATGACAGGGGGGGCTAGTCTGGGCAAGGGAACTGAAGTCAATAGGAGTTCTAGTAATTTCCAAAATGATGTCCGTGACTTTCTGGAGGAAAAACTCCTGAAAGGCATCACAGTTTGGGGATACGTTTGTGGACTTCCTCTCAACTTTTTGACTCGACTCCTTCAAGATGGCAAAGGTCTCTTTTTGTTTATTTCCTGACAAAGCAATCCTTTCTTCATAATATTCTGCTTTCCTAACTAGGATAGCTGATTTGTAAGTAGCAAAAAGGACTTTATACGTTTTTAAGTCTGCTGGCTCATAACTATGTCTCCACCGCCTCCCAGCTTGGCGAAGAAGTTGTTTATTTTCCCTTAATGTATCATCAAACCATGGGGCCCCCTTTCCTTTAACTCTAACCCTTTCTTTTCGTACTGGTGCCACTATATCAATGGCCTGCTGAAAGCGAGTAAATAAGGCTTCACTTTTGTGATCCAAATTATCCTCTCCCACCTAAGTGGAAGGGATTGAGAGTAACATGGCTATTAGATGATCAGCCTCAATATTTTTCCAGCTTCTGACCTTCCTCCACAAAGGTGGGAGATGCGTTAGTTGACTATCTCTTGGGACCCAACATCTTAACAGTGAATGATCTGACCAGGCACAGGGGCTGATATCAGTTATCTGTGCCCGCGGCTGTGAAGACCAAATTAGATCTAAAGTGTGGCCTTTTACGTGAGTGGTACTATTAACCAGTTGCTGCCGGTCCATCGAGAGCATAGTAGTCTCAAACAGACCAGCTGCAGGCTCTCTCTGCATCTTGTCCCAGTGATAATTAAAATCCCCCACTACTAGGAGACGTTTATATCTGGAACATAAGTCAGTAGTGAGTTCCCAAAAAAATTCATTTAAACCAGGGGTGGGCCTAGTTGGCCGATAAACTACCATAAGTACAATGCAGGAGGACTTCAAGGACATTTTTATCCTCAAAACATCCGGATTGTCACAGATTTCTGTCATTATTTTTGTAACCTTAAGGCTCTTGTTAAAAAGGAAAGCAACCCCCCTCCCCTGGAGTCCCCTGATCTATTATGCCACAGAGCATCAAATTCCATTGGAAGGGCTGCAACAATATCAGGGTCAGAAGTATCCCCCAACCATGTTTCCATAAGAATGCATACACAGCAAGGGCGTTAGGCATCCTTACAATTTAAAGGACTGCCTTTTCATGGAGTTCCAGTATGCTGTTCTTCTTCCTTTTGGGGAGGTTACAACCAATACAAACAGTTTCAGCCGTATCCGGGACAATCCTGATACTCATCAGCGAAACAATATCAGCAGTCATACAAGCAACCCCCTGCTGCCTCCTACAAACACTATACAGGAAAGACAGCCTTCAGAGGCAGAGACACCTCCAAGAAGCAGCGAGGAACTCCTGGAGTCAACTGCAAATCTCACCACTTCCCAAGAAGTTGGTGGGAAGATTTCCTGTTTCCTCCCCAAAAGGTATATGATGATAACGTACAGATGGGTCCAAGATATAGTTTCCAACGGTCACACATTGGAATTTCAACAGATTCCTCAAAATTTTCCACCTCGGGGACCTTCGCCTTCTCATCTAACAGAACTACTGTATCGGGTAAACATCATATCTGAAAGAAACAGGTTAGTATTAGATTCCTTACCTTAGAATATCCTCAGGCGTCAGTCTGGATCCGGAAACTTTTGCGTAGCAGTACTCCTGCGCGTCGGTAGGCGTCGTCTGCAGGCGTCCCCTGCGGCTCCGCGTCCGTCGTCGGTGTCGTGCGCCGTGATGATGTCGCTGGAGTATATAGACACCGCCTCCGCGCGCTGACTTCAGTTCTTCTTTTTTCCGCGCCAGTTAGCGCAGATCCGAAGAGCAGTACTCCGGTCTTTGACCAAAGTTTTTGACTAATTTTGATATCTTCTACGGTGCCGGTAGGATGCCTGGTTTTAAGAACTGTGACGACTGTGACCGCACGATGTCGGTCACGGACCATCACCGACTCTGCCTCCGGTGCCTGGGCCCCGACCACGACGTGGACGCCTGCGTCGATTGCCGGGCCTTGACGAATAAAGCTAGACGGGAGTGATCCCGCAAGCTGCTCGAGCTCCGGGGGTCGGCCCCGCGTCGAGAGCGGTCCCAGTCCGGCCGGAGGTCAAGGGAGCGATCGAGGGAGCGGTCGCGGAGCCGTCACGAGCGCTCCGGGAGTCGTCACCATTCCTCTGGTTCCTCAGGTAGGAAGCACAAGAAGTCGGGGCGTCGTCATCGTACCCCCGACTCCCCCCGACGCGGTCGGGGGTTCGGGTGGCCCCACCCCCGCGGCTCGCGTGAGTCGCCGACGCGGCCTGCTCCATACCCTGCGGTCCCTGGGCAAAGCGCGTCGCCCGAGGAGATAGAGGCGTTCCTCATGGCCAGGAGGGCACTGTCTCCTCCGACGGGGCCTCCGGCGCCTGCGGGCCCTGTGGTCCCGTCCGAGGGCCCTAGCGGTTCGGGTGCTCCTGCCTTGACGCCGTCGGGTGCTCCGGCGCCGCCGACGGCTCCGGCCCCGGCGCCGCAGGGGCCTTCAGGGTCAACGCCGGCTGGTCAACCGGCCTCTCCGGCGCCGATTCCATCGGGGCAACCCTTGGCGCCGCCCCCGCACGGCGATCGGTCTCCGGCGCCGGTGCACCGGCGCCAGCTCCGGCCGGCGCCACCCCCATTCCCTCTCCGACTCCGGACGCGGAGTCGAACCGGCGTCGCCCGACGCAGAGTCCGATGCCGATGGGGCCTGTGGACCCCGGGGAGCCGGTCTACATTGTTGATTCCGAATATGGTGAAGATGTAGATTACGGAGAGGAGTGGGAGGGGTCTGAGGACCCTCTGAACCGCGAGTGTCAGTACAATGTGGACTGGAAGGGTGACTTGGGTGACGCCAGTGGTCTGGATGACTCCCCCCAACCCTGGCTTTGTCTCGCCTCCTTCCGTGGCTTCGGAGGAGGGGGCAGCTTATTCAGTGGTGTTGATGAGGGCTGCCAAGGCCTTAAACCTTGAGCTCCCCGTCGCGGCCGTGAGGACTAACATCCTCACTGAGGTCCTCAAACCGCAGTCATGCCCACAGGAGCCACTGCTGCTGTTCAACGAGGCCATAACTGATGTTCTTTTGGGCACGTGGTCCAGGCCCGCTTCAGGTTCGCCTGTTGATAGGAACGTGGCCAGACGCCACCGTCCGTGTACGGATGACCCCAAGTTCTTGTCCACCCATCCCACCCCTGAGAGCCTGGTGATCCAGGCCTTGACTTCCCAGACCGCATTCTCGTCGGCCCCGCCCGACCGGGAATCTAAGAGGTACGACCAGTATGGTAAGAAGGTCTTCTCGTCCCTGAGTCTGGGACTGCGGTCTTGCAACACCGCGTGCCTCTTGGGCCGCTACACCCACTCTCTGTGGGATACGGTCGCAGACCTGCTGCCTGAATGCCCGCCGGAGGTACGGGCTAAGCTCGGCAAGGCTATGATTGAAGGCCGAGACGCAGCAAGATACTCCATCAGGTGTGGTCTTGATACGACCGTCTCACTGGGCAGAGCGATGTCCACGACGGTGGCGATTAGTCGCCACGCCTGGCTGAGATCCGCCAACTTCTCGGCAGATGTCCAGAATGCATTGATGGACATGCCGTTTGATGGCAGTCGCCTGTTTGGCGACAAAGCGGACCACGCGCTGGAGCGCTTCAAGGACTCCAGGGTCACGGCCAAGTCCTTGGATCTCTCGACCCAGCGCCAGCAAACTGGTTTGTTTCGCTCCTTTCGTGGCCAAGGAAGGGGCGGTCCCACACGTGCTGCCAGCCACGCGCCGCAACAGACTTATCAACGCGGTGGCGGCCGTGGGAACCGCCGTGGTGGCGGTCGGGGACCGCGGCGGGGTCAGACCACACCTCCCCCACAGCATCTGCCACTAAATCCTCCTAGTCCGTGCTTTCAGGCCCATGTGACGCCGGTGGGTGGCAGGGTTCGCCATCACCTCTCCCACTGGCGCACAATAACATCGGACAGGTGGGTGCTGCAGCTTGTCCGAAGGGGCTACTCCCTCCCCTTCGAGACCACTCCTCCAGCCATGCCACCGCAGAACCACCGTGTGTCGGGGGACCACTTGGCACTTCTGAGGGAGGAAGTTACGGCCCTCTTGGCCAAGGCGGCCATCGAGCGCGTTCCTGGGCCAGAAGTAGTACGTGGTTGCTATTCCCACTACTTTCTGGTACCCAAGAAGGACAAAGGGGGCCTATGTCCTATCTTGGACCTAAGGAACGTCAACGGCTTCCTCCGGAAGGAGAAGTTCAAGATGTTGACTTTAGCTCAGGTCTTGGCTGCTCTAGACCCGCAAGACTGGATGGTAGCGTTGGACTTGCAGGATGCGTATTTTCACATCCCTGTCCTGCCGGCCCACCGGCGGTTCACGGTAGGCCACGAGCACTTTCAGTTTATCGTGCTCCCCTTCGGCCTTACCTGCGCCCCACGGGTGTTCACCAAGGTGATGGCGGTGGTCGCAGCCCATCTGCGCAGATTGGGGGTTTCAGTCTTCCCCTATCTAGACGACTGGTTGTTGAAGGCGGGCTCCCCCCAGACAGTCGTCCACCACCTTCAGATGACGGCAGACCTCCTGCACGAGCTGGGGTTCTCCATCAATGTGCCAAAATCACACCTGTGTCCCTCTCAAAAGCTCCTTTTCATCGGAGCGGTTCTCGACTCGGCGCAGTTTCGGGTCTATCCTCCGGAACGGCGAGTCCAGGATATACAGGCTTTGATTCCCATCTTTCAGCCGTTATCCCGGGTTTCGGTCAGGTTGACGCTGCGGCTGCTGGGGCTGATGGCTTCCTGCATCCTTCTGGTGCATCACGCCCGGTGGCGGATGCGGGCTCTGCAGTGGGACCTGAAGTTTCAGTGGGCCCAGCATCAGGGCAACCTGTCCTACCATGTCTTGATCTCAGAGGGCACTGCAAGACAACTGCAGTGATGGCTTATGGACCGCGATTGGGTCAGAGTCAGATCCCTCTCCCTTCCCCAACCGGAGCACGTTGTTGTGACGGACGCGTCCCTCCAGGGCTGGGGAGGCCACTTGGGAGAGACAGAGATCAGAGGTATCTGGTCTCCGGCGGAGTCCCGGCTCCATATAAACCTGTTGGAGCTCCGGGCGATTCGTTTGGCACTGAAAGCATTCCTCCCCTTTGTCAACGGGAGTGTAGTGCAGGTGTTCACGGACAACACCACCGCCATGTGGTACTGCAACAAGCAGGGTGGGGTGGGGTCGTGGACCCTTTGCCAGGAGGCTCTGCGCCTCTGGCAATGGCTGGAACGTCAGGGCGTGACTCTGACGGTTCAACACCTGGCAGGTTCTCTGAACTCCAGGGCGGACGAACTCAGCCGTCGGTGCTCGATGGATCACAAATGGCGTCTGAACTCGGACGTGGCGCAAGGCCTCTTTCGGCAATGGGGAGAGCCTTGGTTAGATCTATTCGCCACAGAAGAGAACGCGCAATGTCATCAGTTCTGCGCGTTGGAGTTTCCAAGACGGCACTCGCACGGCGACGCCTTTCGGCACGAGTGGAGTTGCGGTCTGTTCTACGCCTTTCCGCCTATACCACTTCTGCCCAGAGTGCTGAAGAAGATCAGGCGCGACCGGGCCCCAAGTCATCCTTGTGGCTCCGGACTGGGCTCGAAGGTACTGGTATCCCGAGCTACTCAGCATGTCAGTCGGTCCCCCGATCCGCCTGCCCCTTCAGGAGGACCTTCTGTCGCAGCAGCAAGCGACGGTCCTCCACCCGAACCTGTCCAGCCTCCACCTCTCTGCGTGGAGATTGAGCGGCGACAGTTGAGGCCATTTGACTTGCCTCCTGAAGTCTGTGATGTGATTCTGGCAGCCAGGCGTTCCTCCACGAAAACGGTATACGCCTGTCGGTGGAACAAGTTTGTAGCATGGTGCACAGCAAAGGCTGTGGATCCTCTCTCTGCCCCTCTTTCTGAGGTTCTTCTCTTCCTTCTTTCTCTTGCCCAGCAGGGCTCTGCTCTGGGCACTATCAAGGGCTACCTTTCTGCCCTTTCGGCCTTTCTGAGGCTGCCTGATCAACCTTCTTTGTTCAAGTCCCCCATTGTAACAAGATTCTTGAAGGGCATCACACACATGTATCCACCTGTTCTGTTTGTGATGCCTCAGTGGGACTTGAACCTGGTTCTAACCTTCTTGATGTGTGCTCCCTTTGAGCCACTTCATTCCTGTCCTCTCCGTCTCCTGACTTTAAAGACGGCCTTCCTGGTTGCCATCACCTCTGCCAGGAGAGTGAGTGAGTGAGCTCCAGGCTCTTTCTGTCAAACCTCCTTACATGTCCATTCATCCAGACAAGGTGGTTCTGAGAACTAGACCTTCTTTCCTGCCCAAAGTTGTCTCTGCTTTTCACATCGGGCAGTCCATCACCCTCCCTTCCTTCTTCCCGCCTCCGCATCCTTCAAAGGATGAAGAGCGGCTCCATCGTCTGTACCCAAAAGGTGCGCTTTCATTTTATATGGATCACACATGCCAGTTCCGGGTGGATGACCAACTGTTTGTTGGCTACGCGGGTGCGAAGAAGGGACGGGCGGTACATAAACGGACCATCCCTCGGTGGGTCGTTCTGTGCATCAAAGCGTGCTACTCTTTGGCTCGGAAGGAGCCTCCTGTTGGGCTGAGGGCCCATTCCACTCGGGCCACGGCGGCTACTACTGCCCTGGGCCGGGTAGTCCCCTTGCAGGACATTTGCCAGGCGGCTACGTGGGCCTCGCTGCATACCTTTGCGAGGCACTACTGCCTGGACAGTCAAGTCCGGAGGGATGGCTTCTTTGGCTGTTCTGTCCTCCAGGACTTTCTGGTGTAGGATTGTATTGGTTCGCAGACCCACCACCGGGGTTGGTATTGCTGGGGTATCTATTCTAAGGTAAGGAATCTAATACTAACCTGTTTCTTTCAGATGATCAAGTTACTTACCTTCGGTAACGATATATCTGTAAGAAACAGTAGTTAGTATTAGATTCCTTACCGCCCCACCCATCCTCCCCGTTCTGCGAACTGATACCTAGGGTTAAGGACATCCCTTTCAGGGCCCTAGTTTCAAATGGCACCAGTGTTGGTTCTCACATGGCTCTGCGTGTTCTGGCACGGAAATGCTGTGTGCAAAGAACTGACGTCAGTGCGCGGAGGCGGCGTCTATATACTCCAGCGACGTCATCACGATGCCGACGGTGGACGCGGAGCCGCAGGGGACGCCTGCAGACGACGCCTACCGACGCGCAGGGGTACTGCTACGCAAAGGTTTCCGGATCCAGACTGACGCCTGGGGATATTCTAAGTTAAGGAATCTAATACTAACTACTGTTTCTTACAGATATATCGTTACCGAAGGTAAGTAACTTGTTCGTTGCGCATGGGAGCGATCGAAGTGGTACCAAGTGCACAACGGGGGCAGGCTTTTATTCGGGATTTTTCCTCGTAGTAAAGAAATCAGGAGAATGGTGCCCCATCTTGGACCTCCATCACCTCAACAAATTCCTGAAAAAACATATGTTGTCCCTTCAGGAGGTGGTTTAATTCATGAATCAAGGAGATCACATCACCACCTTGGATCTTCAAAACGCCTATTTTCACATCCCCATTCTTTCCAAATATAGGAAACTCTTATGTTTCAGAGTGGCCGACACAGACTATTAATTCTGGGTTTGGCCCTTTGGCCTTTCGTTCGCCACCTCAAGTGTTCGCCAAGGTTCTAGCACTAGTGGCGGCTCATCTTCAACAAGTAGGGATTCAGATGTTCCTTTACCTGGACGATTGCCTTATAAAGACAAACTTGACAATGGTAAGCAGACATACACATGAGTGCTTATCTCTTTTCCAGTCTCTAGGGCTGTCCATCAACATTCCAAAATCTCAACTAATCCTCTCAAAGGTAAGAACGTTCTTAGGAGCAACTATAGACACTCTACAAGCAAAGGCCTTCGCATCACAGGAAAGGCAAAAAAAGGATATGCATGCTGGCAGATCTACTCCTCTTAGAAAAGTCCATTTCAGTACGAACGTACAATTTGCTACTGGGAATGCTGTCCTCCTGCATTCCCCTCATTCCCAACTGCTGCTTGCTCAGGAAGCCCCTGTACAAAGAACTAGATAGTCCGTGGTTGCAGATCTCTGGGTCCTTCGAGGATATTATTCGGATAACACATCCGATAAAGGATGCTCTTCAGTTGTTGACTCACGTCCCAAACATAGCCACAGGCCGCTCTTTCTTGATATAGTTTACACAATATGTAATAAAGACAGACGCTTCCGTCAAAGGTTGGGGAGCACATCTGCATGGTTTAACAGTCAAGGGCAAATGGGACAGCCAATAACGGTCCCTACATATCAATCTAATGGAACTCAAGGCTGTTTTCCTGGCACTGTTCTTTTCTTTAAAAAAATCTCAGCAGCATAAGTTTTAATCCGGATGGACAATACTGAAAGTATGCCTTATCTAAACAAGTTCAACAGTGCTGTCTCTACAAGCTTAACAAATATGGGAATGGGCAATTCAACACCAGATAAACTTAACAGCGGGACATGTTCCATGAGTGGCCAGTATTCTTGAAGAGTCCCTATGCAGGGCAAGCTATGTCAGCCACGAGGGGGAACTGCGCCAACCAACATTGTACCCCCTCTTTCAGTTGTGGGGCAAACCAAGTTTGGATTTATTTGCGACCAGCCAGAACCGCAAATGCCATAACTTCGCCAGCTGGCTACCCCAACGAGGATCGTGGAGAAATGAGTTTTTGATCAATAGGTCAAAGATATATGCATACACTTTTCCTCCGATTCGGTTAATTCCAAGGGTACTCCAGAAAATGAAGAAAGAACCTATTTGAATCCTGCTCATAGAACCCAGGTGGCCTCGCCAGTTCTGTTTCAATGGAACTACTCCTCCCGGAGTGCAAGCCCATTCAATTACGATCAATACCGAACCTGTTGATGACGAATATCAGTCAGTTCCGTCATCCAGATCAGATTGTCGGCCTGGCTCCTGAACACTATGAGTTTGCTGGTTTAGCCATCCCAGCAGACTCTCAGGAAGTCCTTGCTAATGCTAGAGCACAGTCCACTGTTGAAACATACAAGCTCAAATGGAAAAGATTCTGGCACTGGTGTTCAAGCTCCAAAGTGCATCCTATCCAGTCACCACCAGAGCGGTTACTTCGTTTTTTCTTCCAGTTGGCAAAATTCGGTCTTTCTCCTTCACCATACCTTGCTACAATATCCAGATTTCCACAGCATAATGGTTTACAATCGGTTATGCTCTTCAGGAATAATTAAACCATTTCTAAAGGGATTGTGTGGGATGTCCCCACCAATAAAGCGGTCACCTCCCCCTTGGCACTCCAACATTGTGCTTGCTTAACTTATGAATGGATCGTTTGAGCCCATTCATAAATATATCACTTGAAAAACATCCCTTCTGCTTGCTGGCTCTTGCATCAGTAAGCGACATACAAGCTTTCACTATTCATCACCCTTGCCTTCATTTTACAAGGGACTCTGTAATGCTTTGCACCAAGCCAACTTTCATCCCAAGGTCTAATTGGATTTTCATTTAAATGAACCAGACATCTTAAAAAAAAATTCCAATCTGCAAATGCCAGCGGAAAGATCATTACACTCATTGGATCTCAAGAGATGTATTAAATTCTATTTGAAAAAGACCGCCAGCCTCTGCAAAGCAGACCAGCTGTTTGTGGCATATGGAAATGTCAGGAAAGGATATCCTGTTACTAAGCAAACCATAGCACGATGGATATCAGCAGCCATACAGTTATGCTATAAACAAGCAGGCAAACCACTGTCTTCCACAGGGAAAGCCCACTCAACAATAGCTGTTTCTCTTCGACAGCTCTCTTTGCCGGTGTGCCCATACAACAGATTGCAGAGTGACAACCTGGTCCAGCAGGCACATGTTTACACAGCTTTACTGTTTGGAAGACGATAGCAACGCTGATATAGCTGTAGGACAAGCGTTTCTCCATAATCTTTTTCAATAAGGTGACCCTCTTTTACTTCCCACCTTCCTATATGCTTTTATTATACTTATGTTGGTTACAACAAAGTTAAGATTTTGTGTATTCATGGATATATATATATATATATACACATATATATATATATATATATATATACACATCGAACCACCTTCCTAGACCTTGACATAGAGGCATCAGGAGGTATTCTAAGAAGCAAAACCCACTACAAACCCACAGCCCGCAATTCTCTGTTGCACTTTTCTAGTTTCCATCCCAGATCCCTGAGAGAAAACTTACCCTACGGCCAATACCTCAGGCTTAGGCGCAACTGTAGCGAGACCTCGGACTACAAAGTGCAGGTCAAGGATCTCAGTACTAAACTAATACAGCGTGGCTACCCTAAGAAGATCACAGAGAAGGCACAGAAGCGCGCAAGAAACCAGAACCGGGATAGACTCATTGAAACATACACTCTGGAAACAAAACCCATTCCATTGACGTGTGTGACTACATTCAACACTGTCTCTACCCAAGTTTCCAAAATCATAAAAAACCATTGGAATATAATAACTACAGGTAAACTGCAATGGGACCCCCCTCTGATCTCTCATAAAAAGGCTAGATCCATCAAAGATGCGATTGTCTCGACCAGACCGCGACTCCAACCACCCCCCAAGCAGACAATCACCAATGCATGGTGCCTCTCCAACATCACAGGGCATTATGCTTGTGGTGATTGCAGTGTTTGCCATTTGACCCACACCACAAAAACACTAGCCCTCGAACCAGGGAAACAGTGGGAATTGCGCCATCATACTAACTGCAACAGCACCCATGTAATCTACCGTATTACCTGTCCATGTAACCTGTGGTACATTGGGATGACCAGCAGAAAAATCAGGACGCGTATATGCGAACACCGCAGCACCATCCGGTGCAAGAAGAACACGACCAAACTGACTAACCATTTTCTAGAAATTGGCCACGCAACCAACGACATGCGCTGGGTAGTGATTGAGAGTATCAACCCGAATGTGCCTAACATCCAAGAAAAGTTGCTAAATAAGAAGCAGCGATGGGTCTACCGATTGTCAACCCACAAGACTGGCCTTAATGTCAATATTCCATGGAATAGTTTGAGCACCCACTGAATCCCTCCCAGTGATAAACCACCTTTCCTGTACTGCCTGCAACAACTTTCTGAACTCCTAGCACCTGTATTAAGTTGGTGATCCTAGAAAAACAGACATTGCCCTGGTTACTTCTCCTACGGGTTCCCACCCTCCAATGAGCTCTTCTGTTGCTCTCATATTGTTTCTAATGCCCATATTGGTGTCCCACTTCCTTATAACGTACAATTTGGTGTCCCCCGTTTTTATAATGTACTTCACCAGGGTGCCCTTAGCAGGCAAGAACCCCCTCTCCGGCTACTGTCTCCCCCCTCGCAGCCCACTCCATCATGGCCGCCACTTTACCGGAGCACAACCTACCGTGCATGCTCCTAATCACAGAAGCAGTGCTCACTACGGCACATGCGCGTTCCAGCGCAGCGCCTCCCCATGACATTGTTTGTCCGTGTAACCATTACTTAAGCGGACGCCGCTGGCCGCTCATGACCAGCCGGGACGCCGTGGGCACCAGAATAGGTTTTCCACAGAGGACTTCTACTATACAAGTAAGGTCTTGCCTCCCCTCCCGCAATTGCGGGCTCACCAGATCCCCGTAGCCGTGAGTGGTACTGACCACTACCCTTTACTCCATTCCTTTAGAACGTACCCGGGAGTACCTCTCCCCGCGCCCCGATCTACTGGAACGGAACCTTTAGCGAAGTAATTATCGGTGTTTTGTTCCTAATGATATTATTGCCATATGTGTAATTTGTATATGTGTGTTCGTCTCACTGTAATATACAGCGCACTCAGCACGTAATTTTTAAATGTCTGTAGTGTCTTACTCTTTAACAATAACGACACGAGGGCCAGTCGCCATCACCACACCACACCACACCTGTGATACATCGGCATTTGACACAGCTATCACACTTCGAGCACTTAGATACAGTGCTAATGCACCATGTGTCCTGCCACCATCGCATGGAGCGCAATTTAACCAGTACCCACCGAATGCATGTTGCGCCGAAGCGACTGTCACATGTTCTTGCCGTAACAGAATTTGCCATGCATGCCACACATCACCCTATTGTGCATGGCAGATATATCCTAATAGTAGACTCTCATAACGCATTGTTGCATATTGTCTCTTTTCTTCCTACAGGATTTTTCTCGCATACCTGCAGTGCCTGTAAGTAACACAACTGCACTTTTTAATTCTTTTAAATTCTTTCACTTTATTCCACACACCTTAGCGCGTGTGTAGGAGAGATTCACACGTGGCACCACTTTTTGCCACTCACTCACATCTTCCTGGTCCTGACGAAAGTCCCGCATATTTTTTCTCTGGGACTGAAACATGTAGACCGCCAACACCTAGCCAACTAATTAGTTGCAATTTATTCTACTGGTAGTTGCATCACTAACTTTAACCAACACCCTGGGCCGCCAATAAAATATTGGGCAAGGATTCCCAGAGGTGTATCTTATCACTCACCTTCATCCACATCACACTGTTGCACAACACCTGCTCCGCTGTAGTCCGGCGTAGAAGCACAACCAGTCGGCACTCGGCTGCCTGGTTGGACCCGATGATGAAGCATGACACCAACCAGGTTGGTGTGTGAGGGGTTTATAAACAAAAACGTATTGTGCCCAGCAGAATAGCTACACTCACAAGTGACCTGGAATACTAATCAATATTCCACTACTTCCATTCAGTGGGCCAGTCCACATTGTTTTTCATGATTATAGATTTGGGGACGTGACTCGCCCCTCAAAACCCTTGCTCTCTCCATTGATTCCTATATATATATATATATATATATATGTCAACACGCTGGCGTGGGGACTACAGTGACCATCATTCATTGCGAGGACTGCAAAGGAGGTGGAAAAGAACGGTGCCTCCAAACTGGATTATCCAGGCTCCAATGTGAGTTTTCAGCCAGCAGCATGGCCCCCACGGAAATAACCAGCACAGAACACAAAAGACTGGCAATGATAAAGGCAAACGCCGAAACGCGTCTGCCAGGTGTTTTTTAATTGTGTCTTCTTGGTGGTGTCAATAAATTTACCTGGATTGGCCCCAGTGCATGTGTCGGACCCGTTTCTTCACGGAGGAGGCGGGATTGGAGGGGGATATATATATATATATATATATATATATATATATATATATATAATTACCTACTGGAAGTCGCCAGTGGGTAGTTCTAGTTAGGACCTAGTTTCCATAGGAAAAGCATTTTTTGATTTGCAAATATCTTTGGCGCCATTTGACGAATCTGCCCCAAATTTTCAAAAAACTAATGGGGCACTCTGGTCAGCTCCTGTCCTGAAAGTTTCAGGGTGATTCATCAAACGGGGGCCAGGAAAAAAAGGGGGTCCCAAAACTAGTTTTCTCCATGTTAATTTTCATAGGAACTTTTGTCGCTGGTCCAGCCCGAACTGCTGAACAGAGGGGTAGCTCTTGGTCCAGAGTGCACTCTTTGCTTTAAATGGTGTAAATCCGTTCAGTGGTTCCTGGGAAATGTAAAAATAAGAATGGATATCTGATCTCCGAGGAGGATTTGCGAACCCTCCAGAGCACGAGCTTCATTCTGATTGGCTGCCAACACTCCATACCAGGAAGTGTTGGCAACCATTTTGTGACACAATAGAACCGAGTCACAAGAAAAAGTTTTTAAAAAGTTAAAAATGAAGCAGAGGGGGCAGGGTAGAAACTCCCTGACCCCGATGCATGTTCAGGGGGTCCCAAGGCCGGAGTCACGCTGGGTGTGATCTCCCTCACTTTGTTTTCTTAAAGCCCCCGGGTGGGCCAGGTCCCAGGGGCAATATGTAATGGTGCTGGGGCCCGTGGGGGCTCCGCAACCCCGGGAGCAGTCACCTTCCTGGGGCTTTAAAATGTGTGAGGGGTACGTGGCCCCCCCACAGCCCTAGGAACCGACATCTCCCCAGGGCTGTGTGTGTGAAATGCTTGGGGGCTCCTGCCCCCCAGCGATGCCCTGGGGCTTTTGACTTTAATTGAAGGGGGGGCCTTGCGCCTCCCCCCCACAGCCACAGGGACAGCCACCTCCACGGGGCATACAGTAATTTAGGTTTGGGGGTCCACAGGTGACCCCTAGTTTGGGGGACACCACCTCCCCGCAGCTTTAAAAATATGTTGGAGGGGGCAGTGCGTCCCTCTCGAGGAGCCTTCCATGGCCCTGGGGACCGCACCCCCCCACAGGGCCGGCTCCTGCAATGTCAGGGGGTCCACCCCCGGGACATTGCTGTTTGCTATGGCAGGCCAAGAGCACGGCTCCCGCCCTGTCATACCAAACACTTCTTTGCTTCTTGGAAGGGGACTTCAGTCTCCATCCACGAGTGCGCCAGGTAGCGCGTTTGCAGACTGATAGGCACAGGGGGTGTGGCCTGCTATGAGAACCTACCAATGCTGCTGTGTGGGACTTTCTGGAGGTACTAGAAGGGGTAGTTGGCCCCCGAGGTTGTCCCTCCTATTAAGTCCCACACAGTGGGATTCATAAGAGGTCTTTGGAGGCCATTCCCCCTTTCTCCACAACTCTGCAAACGTGCCTCCTGGCACACTAGGGGTTAGGGGATGAAGTCTACTTTTCTCCTGAGGGACTTTGGGGGCCTCCTGTAAGTCCTATGCAGCAGAATTCCTGAGCATTGGTTGGAGGCCCAGACCCCCTTCTCCACCTCTCTGCAAACAGGACTACTAGTTAAAGAAGCATTTGCAAGGTAATAGGTTTCGCATTTGCATTTGCGAGAGTTAGAACTATTGGCATTGTTGTGGAATTATGTGGTATGTTGTGTAGTGAAATTATGTGGATAGAAAGTGTGTGGTACTTGGTGTATAGGAATTATGTAGAGTTGGGTTATGTGTTATGGAGAGTAAGTGTGTGGTATGATAGTCTCTGTTGTGAACTGGTAACCTCCGGTTTTGTCTTCCTCCCTGCCTTCCTTCCTTTCCATAGAAGCTAAACTATAACTCAATTGGACAAAAAAAAAAGGGGGAACCACTGAGGAGCACTTCTGGACCTAGTCAGAGGTATGAGCAGGGCAACTGGAATTATGCGACTGCTTGGCTGCACCGACTTTTGCACAATTATACACTTTCTGCATTTCCCACATAATCCATCATCTGCTGCATAATCTGTAGATTTGAACAAAAGAACCTTGTTTCTAGCTCAAACGGCTCAACCGTTACCAAAAATGCAGCGACAAGTGTTACAACATGGTGGAAGGCCCTTTGCAAACCTAGAATGGTCACCTGTTACTTGTTGCTAAATGTGGATATTAAATTGGTACTAATGGTGTGCAAACCACTCTTGCTTCTTTCTGCGCCTCTCTTGCCTCTTTCTGTATTTCTGTTGCTTCTTTCTGCACCTTTCTTTCTTTCTTTGCACTTCATTTGCTGCTTTGTGCTCATCTCTTCTACTTTCTGCACCTCTCTTGCCTCTTTCTGCACTTGTCTTCCCTCTTTCTGTACTTCTCTTGCCTCTTTCTGTACCTCTCTTGCCTCTTTCTGAAACTCATGTACATATTTATGCACTCCTCTTGCCTCTTTCTGCACTCTTTGTGCTTCTTTCAGCACCTCTTTTGCTTCTTTCTGCACTTCTCTTCCTTCTTTCTGCCCCCCTCATGGCTCTATCTGCATCCTTCTTCCCTTTTCTTGCACGTCTCTTGCTTCTTTCTCCACTGCTCTTGCCTCGTCTTGCACCCCTCTTGCCTCCTTCTGTACTTAAGTTGTTTCTTACTGCACTGCTCTTGCCTCTTTCTGCACCCCTCTTCTCTCTTTCTGCACCCCTGTTCCCTCTTTCAGCACCTCTTCTCCCTGTTTCTTCACCTCTGCTGCTTATTTCTTAACTTCTCTTGTCTCTTTCTGTACCTCTATTGCTTCTTTCTGCTCCCTTCGTGCCTTCTTCCTGGACATATTGCGGTTCTTTCTGAACTGCTCTTGCCTCTTTCTGCATCCCTCTTGCCTCTTTCTGCACCTTTTCTGCTTCTTTCTGCACTTCTCTTGCTTCTTTCTGCACCCCTTTCGCCTCTTTCTGCACCTCTGTGGTTCTTTCTGCACTTCTGTTGTTTCTTTCGGCACTTCTCTTGCTTCTTTCTACAGTTCTCTTCTTACTACTCTTCTCTTGCTTCTTGCTGCATCCCACTTGCCACTTTCTGCACACCACTTGCCACTTTCTACACCCTTCTTCCCTCTCTGTGTACCTCTCTTCCCTTTTTCTGTACCCCTCTAGCCTCTTTTGCACCCCTCTAGCTTCTTTTGCACCCCTCTAGCCTCTTTCCGCACCCCTCTAACCTCTTTTCGTACCCCTCTAGCCTCTTTCCGCATCTTTTTCTTTTTCCTGTTCTTCTTTTGCTGCTTTCTGTGCCCTTCTTGCCTCCTTCTGCACCTCTGTTGTTTCTTTCTGCACCCCTCTTGCCTATTTCTGCACCCCTCTTGCCTATTTCTGCACCCCTCTTGCCTCTTTCTGCACCCCTCTTGCCCCTTTCTTCACCCCTCTTGCCCCTTTCTTCACCCCTGTTCTCTTTCTGCACCCCTGTTCCCTCTATCTCTTACTTATTTCTGTACTTCTCTTGCTTCTTTCTGCATCTCTCTTGCTTCTTTCTGCACCTCTCCTGCCTCTTTCTGCACCCTTCTTCCCTCTCCTCTTTCTGCACCTCTCTTGCCTTTTTATGCACCCCTCTTGCCTCTTTCTGCACACACACAGGGCTACTTTTAAACTAACCTCCGGCTCAGCAGTGCACACATGCAAGTGCAGAAAAGAGCTGCTGGCTTCTAAAATGCCATATCAGTGCTCATGGTAGCAACATCGGATCCGGCTGAAGTACTTACCTGAACAGTGCATGTTGGGAATTGTAGTTGTGCATTAGACTTCATTCCCCTGATGGCAGCAGGGTCAGCTGATCTCCCAACAATGGGAGCGCCACGGGACATTCAAAAGAATGAGCAGGTGAGGAGTTATCAGCAGCATCTGAAGAAGGCAGAAATGCATTCTGCCGTGCTGAAAGAGAGCGAATAAAAGGCTTCCAAAGAATCCCCACTGTTTTCGCAACGTGTTCATGGGGAACACGCCATTATCACGAAGATTTCCAAAAACTAAAGGGTAAAAACTTCGCAATATTTTGGGTACGCGGGTGGCTCTTACAAGAGCCGTTGTGTTGGTTACGTGAATATGGCTGCTACACATAAGACCGGATGCAGAGTTTCATAGTTAGAAACACTCTGTTACCGTCACATGTGAAGTTCTCTCCATCATTTCTATAAATTCCATCCATGTCAAAACACATATTGTTGTTATAGATACCTCCCAAATGATGGTCTCTGAGGAATGCAGAAACTGTTTCATTAACATGTTTCCTGGCTTTGTCAATCTGTGGACAGAATTGATTTGACCACTTCCAATTCTGTCTTTGGCATATATTAGAGTACGCAGATGCTATGGCAGGCAGGAAAAGTGACCTTCCCCTGTGCCTTAAGGGCGGAGAGGCAATCTCTGGTAGGAGTACGCCCTCCCGTTTTAGACACCTTAACACATTAAGTATCCCACGATATTGTAAACTATGTTCACAAGTTCCTGAAAATAACCCTGGTAAGTTAGATATGGGAAGATCCTACTTGAATAAAAAAGTTATTACCCACTAGAGTGTGGGGAAGGTAACAATTTCTTTTGTTTATATTACCCTTACACACCCTAGTGGTGCATTGCTTCATTACCGGTCCAACCCGACTCCTAAAGGTCAGGGTGGTCTCGACCGTGTTCCAGGGAGCTCTTGATGAGATATGGCAAGGGAGAGTTAAAGATTAAAAATCAACAGACAGATCTCAGTATCCCTTTATTCGTGGACCTGTCTGGGATATTAAAATACAAAACTTAAGGAGTCACCAGGACTTTGTTGGTCCTATGATCCTAGTGCTAACATGTTTCAGTCCTTCATTGGCCAAAGCAGTCCTGGACTTTCTTCAGGGCAAGAAGTGGTCTCCTCCCTGGTTATAGCGGACAGGAAAGTCCCTGTCCTACTTTTGTCATAAGGCCTTATAGCTGCTCCTTTGAGAAACCAATATTTTATCTTTATTTATTTCTTTACTCCATCTGCAAGTAAAAGAAAGAAAGTGGATCATAGCGTAACATTGAAGTCATGAACTCAACACTTCTCATATGTGATGTGCCTAAGATTACACACATGCTGTCAGACCGGTAGGGTGTGTGGACGTCATCACTCTGCATACCAATTTGGTATGTGTTTCCAGTACTATTTATCTAACCACATCCAACTAGGTGGTATATATAGTATGTGCCAACATATATCGCATTCTGTCGTTATTCACATTCCTGTGCATGCCTAGTCTCATCAAATCCCATTCTAGTGTCTCTCAAACTTTACCGTGCTGCTATCAATCATACATTTCATGCACCTCACTCTCCCCTACCCCTCTTTGGGAGAGAATGCACATCTCTGAGGAGGTAGCCCTTTAGTCAGACACTGTATTGGTACGTATGCCAAGTAGAAATCAATGACTAGCGGGGGAGATAAAAACAAGACGGCATCATAAATGCCATGAATACATTGCATCGGTTTACAGGCAGATCAAAACAATCCTGTATTGGCGAGTTTTGCTATCTACTTCCTATTACTTACGCCATCAAGTGTCCTGTCCCTAGTCGGTAGTCCCCAGGCTTGGACCCCAAGGACTGGGGTGGTCCTGTTTAAATGGACGGCGTTTTCGCAGGAAAATCGGAATTACACGCCCTCTGGGAGTGTCTGAAAGTCAGGGCGCCGAGTGTTGTGACGGCCTGGAATCATGGGAATTGAAGTCCCCTTGTCACATGTGCTGATTAGTATTGTGTATATGAACACTTATTGCGATACACATAGAAAAGGGATCACAGATTTTAATTCCCGAAGATAGATGCTCATATTCTGAGTTATTTATCATATATTCGTGTGACGAGTGACTGTATCTACGATTACTTAATATGCTGTGTCAGGCATAGTCATACAAAAGGATCCAACATGATTAGTATGTTCACAGCAACTGTGAAATAATGTTCAAGGGCTACTGCAGAGACATAATAATGCCTTAATGTTTTAAATCCAATAGAGGTACTGCTAGTATCCCACGCTCTTGCTAATGGTAAACTAATCATGGTCTTTACTGGATGGAATACAGAGCTATTATTGGAACATTACTCCAGGCGAATGTTGGGCCACAAAAACGTATGCATAATATGTCAATAAAATTTGGGTAAATGGCTCATTTTTGTCATTTGGGGGGTAAGAGGGGGCAGTACCCTTTCATGAGATAATATTACCACTGATGTAACACACAACATGAACCTATCCGAGGTCAAAAGGGGCCCAGTATAGAACTATTGAAATGGGGAGTAGTGAGGAACTGGGAGGTATAAGAACCCATATTCCTAAAAGATTTATCTGTGATTCAGTTGGTTCCATGGAATGGAATCATTGAGCCCGTTTTCGTGGGGATTCAGCCGATAGACCCAACGTTGTTCACTTTCCAGTAGCCTTTTGGTCAGATTGCCAGTGCCCTTTATTTTCTCAATAATGGTCCGCTTTTTAGGTCTCGGCTTAGCAGCGCATGTGCTGTCTCAGCGAGACTAAAGTAATCTCTATGTTGGCTGAAACTTAGTGTAATTTGTTATGCAGCTTGCCATTGGTTTAACTGGCATTGCTGTTGTAATCTAGCTTTCTGTTGGCTGTTAATACCATACCTAACTTCCGGGTAGTCGGTAAGCAGCAGCGCCCAACTACAGTTTTCCTCCGCAGCAACACTCTGTAGTGGGGGCACAGGGAACTTTCTTTTTTCTCTTCAGCAGCGCCCGCCTTACAAGTCACATGATGCTCGGGCGCACGCTCCAGCAGCGTGTGGAGATTAATCTGTTTCCCTTTTCTTTGGCTTCCCCCGCCCCCTACTTAGTGCGAGGAGCATCTCTTTGTATTTAGCTGAACTATCGCTATGTACGACAGCTGCAGCTCTCTGCCCTCCCCCTACGGAGGCTGGCACCGGGCAGTGACGTCACAGTGATTGCCAGCTCTGCCCGTGCTGGTTCTATGGAGGGGACGGGACTGGTCCCTTGCCACAGCTCGAGGAGGCAGCAGCTCTGCCGAGTCGTTGTGTGCGGCCACCTTCACTCGGCTCTGCCTCCGTCTCTCCAGCCAGCACTCCATCGGTCTCTCCTCCGGGCTGGTTTTATTTAGCAGCTCTGCTTTCAGAAAAACGCGCAATAACTCGGAACCAAAGAGAAACACACCGATCCCTTTTGTGCTGGCGTAACGAAGAAAATAGCTTCCTAATAGACCCCGGATGTCAGCAGCAAGAGTGAAACCAATTAAACTATATTTCTGATTCACTCTGTCCTAGCTTATAGCAGCATGTCATATGTGCTTAACCTACTATCAAATCTATCTCTGCAGATCGGTTCAACTACGCTAGTACCTTCTATTTTTAGCTGGATGAAGATTGATTTCTTTTTAATTTACTCTTCAGTCTTCCCATCTGTTTTAGACATAACTGGGCTCTTCAGTCAACAACTAGCAGCAGATAGATCTCCAGCTGGCGTCATACTGCAGCCTGTCCGCAAACCGTCGATTTGCGCAGCAAACACTGGTACTTCACAGAATAACGAGTGTGAGGAAACACTAAACACACACTCAGCGTACATATGAATTGGCTCGCGGCGCTACTGCTGTCACCCGCAGCGGGCCTGAGGTACGTCGGCAATGAGCGCGCAGTAACAGGTGGGGAGCCTGTTAATTACAAGCAGGCTGTCGCACCCCCATACAGGAATCGATCTACCGGTGAAATGAAACAAAGGATCAATGCGTAATTCCTAAAATTGGGGGCTGTGGAAGAGACGGGCCAATTTATTCGGCAGTGGTTTTACGCTGTTGCGGCTGGTTTGTACTATTTTTTTCTTCAGTGAGGTACACCGCAGCACTGTCAGACAGCCTGCAAGGCAAGCGAAGCATTTACATGTTTAGCGAGTGCCTTTAACATTGATAACTGTCACTTGTGTACAATAAAACCTGATACGCCGAGTAGTATTCCGAAGCACTACTAAACAAACATGTTGTCAATGTTTAAACTGCCCATGCACATAGCGTGCACAACACGACCGAAGCATTTCTGCGGGCTCGATTTAAGTTGGGTGTGGATGTACAGCAAAGCTACCTCGCTACGTTCTCTGTGAATCGTAGGAGCATTTTCTGTTGGAACTGTTACTACCCTTCATTTTCTATTTAAGACATCATTCACAGAAGCCACTGAGAACGAAGTCCTGTTGAACAAAAACCTGGTCATTCACTAGCAACATAGCTGTTCATTGGCACAAGCGCACCTCGAAGATTCCAGACAGGAGAAGTATCTTATAAGTGCAAATAGTCCAGTGAAAGTCTACAGCGGGACTTATTAATGTGAATTTCCAGTAACTACACATTTTTGTCATCAAAACGTGAAAGCAGTCTCATTAAAGTACAGATTAGGCTGCATCGGTCTCCTTTTGATCCATGGTGACATCGTAGCATTGACCTCCCACTGCATCCGATTTACTGCTTAAAAGATCAAGGAGTGGAAATGACAAAATGAAAACTGCTCTCATTGTTGCCCTTGTTTTTTTCTTTTTGCAGTGTTACATAGTACGAACTTATTTGCAGTGCAATAGGTCTCGCATTATTAACCCCTTCAGCGCTGTGCGAATTCCGCTGCGGTGCTGAAGGTTCTAAAGAACCTATGGACTCATGACGGAACGGTTCCGTCATGAGCACAAGCCAACGGACGCTCATGACGGAACCGTTCCGTCATGAGCATGGAAGGGGTTAAAGTTTGAGCTATTGGTGTTGCATTATTAGCAAAGCCAATTGCTCAAACTGTAATAATGAGAGACCTATTCCATTGCAAATGCTTGTTATCTTTGTCACTGTCACCTTTCTCAAGGTAATGGGCAGTTAGCTTGATTGCTGTTATTACTCGTCTTATAGTGCTGCGATGTTCGCTTATCCGTACTCTTATTTTCCTACAGGTCATCCCAATGTACATCAATTGACATGGGCATCTAATCAAGTACACAACGTTGTCAGTGTTACAGTTTGTATGTGCCTGTTTTTCCCATGGGTAACTCAAACCTAGATTCACTTGTTTTGTGTGCTCAGTTAAAGGGCAAACCACACATGTCCCGCATGGGTAGTGACCCATGACGGTTGGTTCCATAATGTGAGTTGGCTGTTTTTTGGGGGTTTATGTGTGTCTGTGTGTACCAGTGTATCTCTAAGACTTGTGTTCCTTCTAAAATAAAACATTGGTCTCTCAAACGTAAGTTTATTGGATGTTCGGATAGGCCATTTTGGATTTATGATTTCCTTAACTTCGTTTGAAGAGTAATTATATGTGGTAACACAGATAAGTGAGTCTATCTCTGGTCGGTTTCTAACAGAGCCGTCCTCAGTGTATTTCGTGATCTTTTCTTAGCTTTATCAATGATTCTCTTTGGTTAGGCTATTATCTGTAATTTGGTGGTCAGTGCCTCAGCCTCTTTTTTGTAGGCAGCATGGTCTGTGCAATTTCTGCAAATCCTTAGGAACGGACCCACAGGCAAGTTTTCCTTCAGGGACCGCAGGTGTTTGCTATCAAAGCGCAACAAGCGTTTTTATCATTGGGTTTGGTGTATAGAGAGCTGACCAGCGTACCTTTCCTTGCTGTAAGGTTTACGTCAAGGAATGAGACTGTCTCGCTATTTGTGGTCATGGCGAACCATAGGTGTGGGTTGAGCGTGTTGATCCACTCTGAGAAAATCGTCATACCCGGCTTGTCACCTTTCCAGATGACCAAGATGTCATCTATGTACCTAAAACACTTGCAGATGTTGTCCTAGAAAGGGTTTGCTGGCCAGATGTGTTGATCTTCAAACTGGCTCATGAACAAATACGCTATACTCAGCGCAAATGTGCTGCCCATGGAAGTCCCATGGACTTGAAGATACATTTGGTCCTCAAATTTGAAGACATTTTCTGTTACGGATAGGTGCTTCAGTGTGATGACCAATTTGACTGGTGCCTCCCATTACCAATCTTCCTTATGCAAGAGTTATTGAATAACACGGAGGCTTTCTTCCTGAGGAATGCTGGTGTACAGCGCCTCAACATCCAAACATATCATGGTGTTTTCCTCTGGATTGTATTCGAGGTCTGCAAGAAGATTAAGCAAGTCTTTGGTGTCTTGTACATAGGATTTTATCCGCGAGGCCAGAGGTCTAAGGAACCAATCTGTATAATTTGAAAAGGGTTCAAGAAGAGACCCTATGCCCGATATAATGGGTCTTCCAGGAGGAGGAACTTTTCCCTTACGTAGCTTCGGTGTTGTTTAGAAGAGGGGCACCCTGGGATCATCTGAGATCAGGAAGTCTCGTTCCTTCTTGGTGATCCAATCATTTTCTAGAGCATCTGTAGTAAGGCTCTCAATTGTCTTCTTGATGCGTGCGGAGGGGTCCCTGTAGAAAAAAGAAACCTTCTCAGGCGTCCCACTGATACTTGGTCCTTTTAAACAAACAAAAAAGAAATTGGCACAGAAGCTGAGTATAAAAGTAACACCTTTATTAACCTCAAATGAGGGAGACTACGTCACACAGAAGCCTTAGCAACTGAATGAGGCAGTCTAAGGAGTACAGAAAACTGGGGCCTTATATGTGCTTAGGATTATATAGTCTGCATAAGACCAAGGGGCAGTCCTGGCTCATGTAAGCATGCAAAATGACTAATATGGACATGCAAGATCTGCTTGCTCAACAAAGTGGGAGGAGCTAACAGTTGCTAATTCTGGTGAACACATCCTGGCATTTGCAGACTAGGAACAGTTGCAAGGACAGATGCAAGCTCAACTGAGCATGTGCGAAGGTGGTAGATGCTAAATATAGTTTGTTTCTAGGCAGATTACAAGAGCAGTCAACACTGAGGGAGGACAGAGCACATGGCGAGCACGTGGCAGCACATGGCAAACAAGATTGCTGCCAGAAATACAAAATGGTTTTCAGCTAATGCTAACAAATCCCTGCAATATTTAACAGATGGTCCTTTTAGCATGAGCTAAAGACATTCCTATGATCCAGTAGAAACACAGACAATATTAGCATTGGGTCATCATTAACATACAGATAGCAGGAGAGAGTAATGACCACTATTACAAACAGAATTATCATCTTTCTCGACCTAAGCAAAAGCAAATCCTAAAATCATCTAGTAAACATTTTCAGGGCTCCTAAGCATTTCAGTGACTATTCATTTCAGTTTCAGAAAAGCTAACAGGACATCTCTAATAAAAACATTTTCCAATTGACTGTTACATTTTCCTTTTATGAGGGCTAGAACATCAATTTAATACATTCAAGGAAAGGGCAAAGTCAAATTTTTCAATTGCTTAGAAAAAGGTTTTTGGTGCATAATAAATATAACTAATGCAAATATTAAAGCTACTAAACAGATTATTACAAAAACAATCCTGGCTTCAAGGGACCAGGAGGACCACACAGGGCCATAGGAATTAGGAGGAAGAGCTGCAAAGGGCTGCGCCACCTCAAAAATGGGACGACTAAAGGGAAACATTATTGACAAAAAAAAGAAGTCCTTGGGGAAATTGAAGCCGCTGTACAACCAACCAGGGGAGAGTCTTCTCCCTGTGTCCGTTTGAGCCTCACAGGCAGGCTCTTGTTGTTTCCACGGTGGAGCTGCACAACTCGCAACTCAAGAATCACAGCCCAGTTTCAAGGAAAAAAGTCTCTTCTTTCAGGATAGGGCAGCCACCCACCAGGGCAAATGCTCTCAGCGATCCTGTCCAGTGTCTCAGGCAGTGCACCTTTTTTTTTCATTTCAATCTAACAGGCACCAGAGACACAGCACCTGTATCCTAAATTCAAGTCCTTCCCTAACCCCTGTATTGCTCTGCTGGCGCACTGCTCATTCATTGGGGCCACACATTGCACCTAGAGTACTCAGGCACCTCTTTGACCAACAAACAAAGGTGCAAACTTGCATTCACGTTGGGACCAGGATTCAGAGGCCTGATTCTAGGATCTCTGAAGCAACTCTTATTTCAAAAGGGTTAATCTCAAGCAAAGCTTCCTCGCCGTTCTGGTCGGTCTGTGACTCTCAGCTGGGCATCAACTGGTTTGTGACCCTGTCTTTTGCCCAGGACAGTGGCAGGGGTACAGACTTGATCACAGGGCTTCCGCCTTCACTGAGGTCCTAGTTGCCAGCAATACCTGTGCTGGTTACCTTCACTTTGGCTTCAAGCTGGACTGGTGCTGACGCTGACTCCCCAGGCAGAATCTGATGTACGGGCCCCTCTGGCAATGGTTGTAAGGCAGCAAAAATCTATTGGTGGACAGAACAAAAGGTATTTAGACAAGGCACAGAAACAGTCTATCAACAGAGATGATAGTCTCAGAATACTTCCTGATCTTGGGATGCCCCATATATTAGCAAGGAACCCACGAACCACTTTCATCTATCTATGAGAGAGTAAAAAAACAACATCCTGGACCTATTAGCAAGTATTAAAGGAACTCTTTGGTGAACTGACAAGAGTAATACATCACCCAATCCCAAGAAGCCAAGAAAGTCTGTATTCATTTTCTAAATTGTGAGGAAAAGAGGAAAACAACACAGACATTCCGTAAATCCTTACATTGGTGTATTCCTGTGTACTAATCTGAAAACCCTCAAAAAAGGAAATGTTCTACACTTTTGCTCATAAACTTTACATTACTTGTACAGGACTGCAGACACTTCTAAAATGATTCTTCTTAATAAAAGCACCTACATTGTACGCTTAGGACCTTGCCCTCATGTTATAGGAGCAACAGGAAAATCTAAAACTGCTAGTTTAACAGGGGTTCTTATCTATAAAACAACATTTCCTTCAAAACATTTTTTGCTAAGGATCACATGGGCATCTTCCCTGCGTTCTACTTTTCATGATCCAAACTATGCAACATCAGCACTAATAAGGACTGTCCGTTTATTTACACGGACTAGCTAATAAAAAACTGGCATGGAATAACATACAATAATGGTGTTATCACCGAAGAATTTTAGAACAAAAACTACCCACATCTAGTTCCCCTTAAAGATCAAAATAAGGGACCAGCAATCTAGACTACTGATCCTGTCATAATTTCATCAAACAGGATGGGCAGTAACATAACATATATTTGTTTAAAAAAATATTACTGAATAACCAATTAAATGTCTCATTGCTATTTCACAGACAGATTAGACAGGCTACAAATAACATTGAGAAAGAGAGAGTAACATACATATTACCTTCCCTTAATTTGTAGAGGAGCCAGCCTCCTTCCCCCATTTTGACAATAGGAAACCTGAAACAGGTTTCACTTCTGTCAACACTATCAACCCCTATGTAGCAACTGGGAATAAACAAAGTTATAGGAGGTACATAGCACTTTTGAGGACAACTAAAAAAACACATGAATACCCAAACCCCAATCCTTTTAGCAAATGTACAAATGTAGCATGAGGGCGAATGAATTCAAACTAAATTTCATTACCTCACCTTTTAAGCATTAGTGCTGTATAAATATGGCAAAGCTTATCTGTTAATCGAAGTTCACATATACCATTATACAGTTTTCTATCATATGAGTACATAAAGTGCCTGCTTTTGCCAAACAAGTAAAACTTCTTCTCTCCCCTGGTGTCTTTCAAAAAGTTTGAGAGGTCAAAATGTCAAAGCAGACCTTGCTCTTGGAGTCATGCTAGGCTTCTAAATATAGAACTGTCTTTTATCTCTTCCCAGCTGTGTGCGAATGCAGCCCCATTCCCCTGTTTGTCAGTTTTAGAGTTAAGAAAATAACTTCTGCTCCTTTTGATACATATTTTCAATTATAAGCAGTGTGCAGTATACTTGTCTAACTATATAGAAGTCAGCTGTTTGTATTATACCTAAATATTTGCATTTACTGAGGCCTAGGGCAAGTTAAAAGCTGCTCTGAATGCAGAATTTCTTATTAAATTAGTGAATGTTGCCCAATTTCGACTTTGATATTTGGGGCACTTAAAAATTAATATCCTATAATTTTTTACATAATGGTCATCCTCAGAATGTTCTCTAGATAGCCCAGGAGTGAGAAATCAAAAATACATCATATATAACCTTATAAAAATGAGTTTTTTATGCCTGCGCAGAGTGATATTATATATGCAAATTTCCTCATTAAGCGGTACAACACAACTTAAATTTAATTTTAATGCTATCATACGGAAGGAGTTTAATCATTTCCACATCCTCTTTCACTCTTGTCGATGTAGACAATCTTATCATCAGTCTTGAGACAGGAGAGGGAGCCCTTACTCTCATCGTCCTCTATCGTCCCCCGTCCCCTATGCCTTTGTTTCCTGCTATTTTTAGCGAACAATTAGCCAATCTAATCACTTCATCTGCCCGACTCGCCATCTTCGGCGATTTTAACTATTGGTACAATGACAGCGATGCTGGCCCCCATGCTGCAGAGCTGTTTGAAGTCCGCTCTAGCTTCAACATCAATCAACTTGTCTCTTCCCCCACTCACGTCAGGGGTCACATATTAGACCACATCTGGACCTACAACCTCCCTCCCTCCTGTTCTGTGGTTACCCCCTGTATTTGGTCGGATCATCACCTAATCAACACAGTGATTACAGTCAGGGGCCATGTTAAAGCTCCTGTCGTAGCAGGTTGGGTCGCTCGCAAATGGGACACCCTTGATTTGCAAGGTTTCCTATCTTCCTTGGCTGACACGCAACCTCCATTGCGCAGCAATGCGACAGTCCAGGCCTTGGAAAACGACTTTTCCAGTTGGATCACCAAAGCCAGTGATCTTTTTGCCCCCTCTCTAAATTCCCCCGTTCTCGCCACAGCAATTCACACAGGTGGTTCAATACCTCCCTGAAATCCCAGCAGCTCAAACTGCGTCAGATGGAACACAGGTGGAGGCGTTTCTACTTACCACCCGACAGAGAGGCTTACGTTGAGGCACGAAAAATATACAAAAGTGCAATTATAGCTGCAAAATCTTCATACTTCTCCGAAAGAATCTCTGTCGCCCCCAATAAGTCCAAGGAAATATTCAGAATTATGGGCGAGTTGACGTCTGATGCCAGAACTCTCCCTTCCCAGGTCCCCACCCAACAATCCTGTGATGCTCTAAATAGCTTTTTCACTGAAAAGATCATTAAGATCAAGAACACTATCCCCCCGCCCCCCTGCTGCTCCATTTGTCCCCTCCCTTGGTAACCCATGCTCATTGTCACACTTTT